>NC_066615.1:6875000-7500000 GCF_025231255.1 Drosophila biarmipes | reverse complement strand
TAAGCAACTTTATTTTCGAAAATAGAAAAAAAGAAAAAGGGGGATAGATATAAGTTATATGTTCGATAAAAATATTTTATTTTTAAAGAGGTATGTAACATACTTAGGATAAATACAATTTTTTTTTATAATATTACTATTTTTTTTGTAATCAATTATGGATCCTGTTTTTGGTGGATACAACCAAGAATATTTCCTTGATAGAGACCTAAACTAAAATTTGATCGGTCTTTTCAGTCCATTGATTAATGATTCCTTATAGATGATATAAAGATGGTAAATGTTTTGGCAAACTGTCTGACGCAACTTGCTAGCCTAGCACATTCCGAGCTGTGCGCTCGCTCATGCAATAGATTCCTATGACGATCGAATTAATATATGTATGCCCGCATAGTGCACATAAATGTTGCGTATACACTCTTAATTAGTGAAACATCATGTTGCTGATAAGAGGATTTCAGGGGCGCCTAGCTGATTAAAAGCTTCGCAATTTTATTGTGCAATGTCTCGGTCAGATTTTAGTTCCGGCAATAATAGGTGATCTCAGGGAACGGAATAGCTTTAGTGGCTTTATCATAGCCGTTTTACGCATTCCCTGGATGACTTCATCCAGCATCTATACAACCCTTTTGAAGATCTGTTGTTCATCCATATGATTAACTGTATTTGTTCCTTCTGCGAAAAACTAATTAACGTTGCATCAGAATATGTAGTTGCATATCAAATTCTTGGAACTGTCAGCGGGTTTTCCCCTAAATAGACGTAGACAGTAAAAGCTTAAACTTTTAATTGGTTTATTATTCCGCACTTTAAGTGACAATGTAACATTGCCGAAGGTCGTGAATGGTAAGTTTCCATTGGGTAAAAATGGGATACAAAATAGACTTTCAGGAAAGTACGCATTTAAAAGGGGTTTTGTGAACACAACAAATCTGTATTTTTTTTGTTGGGACTATACATAGGGGGTTTAGAAAAAACCCGTTGGGAGTTCAATAAAAATCAGCCCTTAGGCAACCTTGATCCCACCTGATAACACTTGATTGAATACAAACAAAATCAATTTCCTCATTCTAATCTGCTTTGTAATCCATTCATAGCTAATCGAAATAGTAAGTTATCAAGGGGAAATTTCGTATATGGTTGCATTACGATTAGAAAAGGCAGAACTAAGATTGAAATGATGCGTAGATTAGAGGGTAAGTATGGAACTGTCACAATGTAGAATTTCATTAACTTTAGTGGCGGGTGTAGTTCTCGGATAGAAGGCTACCACCGATTACTGGGTCATCTTGATTTCTATATTTGAAGACCTAGTTTGAAGTATACCAAGCAAACAAACAATGCAGTGCTGATTAGGCTAATCACATCATCGGAATTGTTATTGAATCAATTGCTAGATTCGCATCTAAGCTTATATATATACCTTAGTCCATTTAAACCTTTGATTATTTCTAGAAATAGGTGTCTTGAACAGATGGTTTCGATGCACCTATTCATTCAGTATCCAGGGCATTGTCATTCGAAATTCGACTATAGAAAATCCATAATAAACAAGATTCCTTGGCGCGACAATGAACTTTGGAGCTGAAGATTAAAGCAATCAGACGGAATTCGCGTTGATTTCTTTGGTTTTTGAGTTAATTAGTTCATTCCAACGGACAGGGAAGCACGTCCCCTCCATACAGTATTTCGCCAGACTCGTAATCTGATCGACACGAATCTGGGCACATGAATTATGGCCTTACTGTTCAATTATTTCCAAATCATGAGTCTTATTCATAGTAGTAAGTGGGTATTGATCCGCGGCCCTGTTGCCGGGTGGATCTCCCGCGCACGCGGAAACTGTTCCTTCGGTATTTATAGTGAAGAAATGAGAAAGATAACCGATCGCGGCTATAAATACAACTAAGAATGTTTACAACGCGGTGGCCGAGACTTCCCTTATCAGAGGGAGGTCACCCACCGCCGTTGTTTGTTTGCCTCTTGCCTCGCTCCTAGATGAGTAATTTCATCAGCCAAATTATATAGTACCCACCTCGGACGACCCCATAAATAATGACCTGCTTTCCTCCCACACAGTCTGCGAATGACTCCCACATGCCCAAAGTCCATCTCTATAATCTTGATCGCGTTTAACGATCCATTTAGCATGAGGCTGAAGTGTGCCTTTAATCGAAGGATATAAAATAATTGCCGGCGTTAATGTGTTATCGGTTATAGACGCCTTCAATAAAGTTTATTGGTCCAATAGCGCTTTTTGTGAATTTCCCTTTGATTTCAAATCGCGACATGTTGCTAGACAGATAATTACGTTTTGGTAAAAAATACATGCATCATAATATATTTTATACTGTACATGTCCAACACCATGTTTTTAAACATAATATTTTAAAGGATTTCTCCTAAAAAAGAGATTTTCTTTTAAGTCTTTGTTTAAGTATAGACACGTTTTATTTTGTGTCATATAAGTAGTAACTTACGTAGAGACGAATCGCACCAGCAGTGTGCGCAAATTAAGGAAAACTGCAACGATAATCGAATCGACTAACTTGACCGATCAAAAGGTATTTAGTTTCCGTTAAGTTTTAACTACAACATCTTAAAATATATTTCGTGTAAGAATAATTTTGGTGAAAGTACAAAGTATGAAGGAATATTAGTGGTAAAAAATGATTTTATTTCGTATCTTATTTATATTTGTTTTTTAAAATGTGTTGTTTTTCGAAGATTTTATGCCAATTTTCAATTTTATGGATCTAAAAAAATGTAGGGTACTAAAAAAGTGAGAGGTATAAAAGTTGTTAAAAACAAATAAATCCGAGTTTTTTTAACCCATTTTTATACAAATTTAATATTGTATAAAAATACAAAAAAATCTTATCAAAAAACTTTTGAAATAAAAATAAAAAATAAATCAAAGGTTTAATTTTTTTTGGGTTTCTGATTTTTAATATACAAATTGTAATAATTATGGTCCTTGCCAATGAAAATCTGTTTTAGTTAAATCTGTTTAGTTAAAGTTGGAAATGTTCTTAATTAGCTTATTTTTTGACAAATTAGTTAAACACGTTCAAAAACGTTATGTTAATTTAACAATAACTGATGTTGTATTAAAATAGAATCCGTTAAAGTGAAGGGATAGAAACCTATGCAATATTATTAGCCACTCAAAACACTGTATACTCGTATAAATGTTTTAAGTAACCAAAAATAAATGAAATAAAAACCGATTCTTATTTAGACCGCTGAGCAAGTTAAAGGTAAAATTTATTCAACTGGTGGAATGGGAACATTTAAGGAAACGGTGTATTCATTAATGGATTGTTTTTAGTCAAAAATGGTAAAAAAAGTTTAATTAGGAAGCGTTTTTCTTTGATACACATTTTAAATTTAAATGAAGATAATATTAATTTGTTTCTATAATTAATTTTATGCCTTGAAATTAAAATTTAAATTTTTTTAAATTTTTACTTTAATTTACTTTAGGTAACATACTTGTATTTTACACAAAAGCTTGACAAAACGGAAATTCTTTTTGGTATAAGAATAAATAAACTGTTTTAAAGCTCACATGTCTACACAATGTACTTCATACATTCTCATTCTACTCAAAAGAATTTGTAAAAACAGTTGAGAAAATAAAAATATAAAATGTTAAAAATGTAAAACTCAGTTTGCTCCTTTAAAATTGTTTTACATTTTTTATGTTGTTTTTAATCCTTGGCCTGAAATATAATTTTTGTTTGTAATTTATAAAATATTCGATTTAAAAAGGTGTTAAAAAGGATAGTAGAGATACTATATTTTCAGCCCGATGGAGAACAAAATTGCATGCAAATGTAAGCTACGCAGATTTAATCTGACCTTTGTAACCGAATTCAGCTGAATAAACTGTTTATCCACTGATTACCCAAATGTTTGCCTGCCAACTAATTAAATTGGCTGCCAGAATGTAGTCCACATTGCCGAATGGGAAATATCCCTGGAGACACCAGATTTGCATAGTTTATGGCAGAAGTTGTACAAATGCCATTCCGACGATGGGCAGACAGTAGGCCGGCCCTATCCCCCGTTCAATCATTGTCCGTTGTCAATTGCCAATGGCCGTTGCAGTGATATTGATTTTCTGTACCGAAACCCCTGATGCAAACGCATTACGAGTGCATCCTACATAGTATGCTACAGCCAAGGTCAGCTCTAGTCCGCGCCAACCCTATTATTGGGGGATTTGGGGAACGTGACCCGGCTGGCCGTCCATTTCCATTCAGTGTCACCTGTGTCACCTGACCTACAAAACGTACCCCACATAATGGGGGTAAATATCAAGTCGAAGGTGTGTCGACTTATGCAAGTCACTTTGCATTTGCAAGCCGATGCATTTGGCCGAGAGTAAAGCCTTTGGTCGGGCTACAGTCCCAACCCCATTCCTTGCTTGTCATCACACCTGAGATCATCAGGATAACTGGGGTGAACCTTCATCGAGTGTACTTTTAAGGAATAATACCCATATTTCTTTAAATAATTTATTAAAAATTATTCGTTTTTTGAAGTAAAAGAAATGTTCTAGCTCTGAAAATAAAATTGAATTCCAAATAGCCAAGCGAAAAGTGTTATAACAAACAGTAGTAGTGCACTACACATATTATAACGAACGTCTTGCTGTTAAAAGTCCTAGCATGCTTTCTGGCGACGATATGAAATTGATGAAAATAAACTGAACATTGCACTTAGTAATTTAGAAGCGATAGAGGGTTATTGACACTGGCCTGGAAACTCACAAATAGAGTAAATTGGTTATACTAAAGACTGCGTATCAACCGGTAAGAAAAATAAAACGATATTCTTTAGATTATCACGCCGAGAGCTTAAGTGCAAAAGCAGGAATATAATGCTTAGAAAAGTAAAGTGCCTGATGCTATTTTTCTACTCTTGCTTAATATAAGTTGTACTTTTCTTTATAAGATATTTGCACTCTATTTTGCATCCAAATTTAACTCATAAGTTCCTCAGCATAAACAGAAATCGTTAGAAAAATAATGTAAGACGTATTCTTAGTGATCTCCACATACTCGTAAGTCAGTTGACCTACCCCAACTAAAATCAGCATCTTTCAGTAACCCTGCAGTATTTTGGATCTTACACATTGATATTGTGACTACTGGTCCACCCTGATGCCCCAGACCGACGCATTAGTCTTCACATTGTGCAGGTCGCTCGCATGAAGCACAAGCAGCCGAAGCGGAGATAATGCAGTAAGCCAGATGAGAAGAGGACGCAAGACCAGGGACAGCTGCATTGCACTGAAAAGAAAAGAGGTCTGCACATGCGCATCGCACTCGTTCAACAGTTTACCTGCATTTCAATTTCAATGCGGCGAGCAGAAATCTGATAACAAAGCCCAGTGGCCAAAAGCAAAAACAACAGCAACAGCTGGGCAGCGGAGAAGTTGAATGAAACAGGCAGTAACAGCTGCCCCTGGCACTCTTCTCGCCCCCGCAGTGAATACATCGCACAATATGTTCTCTTTACTCACTTAAAGAAAATAATATAACAAAAGGTGTTGACACAAAAATGTAATTGCTAACAAAATATGTAAGCAATATAAATATACGTACATAAATAAAAAATGAGGTCATGCATGTCCATTTTTAGTTTTCTATTTGTCCAGTCTAGTGTATTGTACAAATTAAGTAAGGTAGAGGTACTTAAAGTTCAATAACAAAATGGAGTCTTTTGTCATTAAGAATTTTTGTAGTCATTTTTTAAAATTTAATTTAACTTTGAAAAACAATTTTTCTCAGTGCACCCCTCTCTTTCCAAAGAGAAACTCGTGAGCTGCAAGTGCCGAAGGCGAAGCGCCCTGGCGAATCCACAGAGATTGCGACACTTTAAGAGAGAGCGCGCGAGCGGAAATCTATTTAAGCCACCGCAGCGCTCGCATTTTTTCACTCGATTTTCGGCAGCGCTGTGTTTAACACCTAAATATCAGAACACAAAAACAACAAGGGTATCCGCAGAATCGCCGGGAAAATACCACGAATGATATTTTGATTTTGTACAAAATAAAAGAGCGGCGTAAAATTTATTGCTTTCCACCAGACAGCAGTAAGCAAGTCAAAGCCAACAACTGTAGCAACAATCAAAAGTTTATGCGAAAGCGTGCGTGCGTTCGTTGCCGCCCAATGGAAATGTGTACAAAATTCCAAAAGTGCAAATTATTTAAATAACTCCGCAGTGCTCAACGTTCAAAGTTAACAACAAATCAAACCGAGAAAACAAAACCGAACTGAAAACCGAAAGCCGAGGTTTCCCGCACTGGCACAAAATACGCGAGCCTAATTGAATTTGGTGCGCGGAAGAGCAAACACAATTGCAACCTGTGGCTCGGCTGCTGCTTTGATTTGGATTTTGAATACTGAATACGGCTTTTGTGCAAGCAAGCCGGAAGCCAGGCCCCAATGCAATTGCTTTGAACCGCATCCGAGCGGAGCTTTACCTGTCAGACAGCGAATCAAGCGGCGGCGACATGTGGTGCATCGTCAACTTGCCCAACGGCACCCAGCAGGCCGTCAAGTGGGACCCCAAGGCCAATGGCCAGGAGTGTCTGGAGAAGGTGAGTCCTCCGGGATGTGGATAGAGCCCCTGGCCGGTAGTTTTCCACAGTGTCCCCATGGCAGCTGAGCGCAAGTAGCTCCGAAATGGGTTCCGATCAGGTGTTTCCCCCTATAGGAAGCCCCAAAACGAGGTTCTAGGTATATCTACTTGAAGACATTACACAACAGATCCGAAAAGAAAAAAGCGTATCGATCCCCAATTTCAGTTTTCGCAAGTGTCTCCCCTAATAAATTGGGTCATATTATTGATAGAGAGCTAATAAAGTTATTGGAACTTTGAGAAAATTAGAAAACCCTCCTTGAATTCGACTTTACATTTTTTGACCTCAGAATCTATTGAAAAAGTAACCACTTGGGTACCACATGTTCGACACCGACCTCTATTTCCCTCTGTAGGAAGCCCACGAAACGAGGTTCCAGGTATATTTACTTAGTTCCAACAGGGGCATGTCTTGAAGACATTACACAACAGATCCGAAAAGAAATAAGCGTATCGATCCCCAATTATAGTTCTTATAATAAAATTGATTATATTATTGATACAGTGCTGATAAAGTAATGGGAGCTTTGAGGAAATTAGAAAACACTCCCTGTATTTGACTGTAAATTTATTTGAGATCAGAATCTTTTGGAACCACTTGAGTACCACATGTTCGACACCGACCTTTGAGGGAGAACCATGAGTACTCAGTAGATCCATAAGTACTGTTCGCATAGTTCTTTATCTTTTGTTAGTTGGAATCCGGCCTCTCGCGACGTAGAAAGTGAAGAACACCAGGGAAAGTCACCGCCCCCACTTCATAGGGTTACAAAATTATCCACCCCAGCAAGCGTGGCTGCCTTGAGATTACTTCATAGCTTATCGATCCTCGACTGCAGTGATGCAACTTGCGGCACGCGTATGATGTATGTACCTATAACACCAGGAATCCCTTCATGAGAGGATGTGGTGTAACGCTAGAGGGCCTTCAAGTCACTTTAGTCGGCGGGGAAAAGCGGGTATAGAAATTGGTTGTTTTGCCTTTGGAAATAAGTAACTACAAAATGAAATGAAAAGCGGGCTTAGAATTGGTTGTTTTATCTTTGCAAATAAAAAACTAAACTAAAAATGATTACCTTTTTATGAGCGACGTGCCGAGTTGTTCACGACGCCGCACCATCAAAAATGTTCTCATTTCACCTAATGGCGGCCCTTTTTCATGGGTAATTTCGATACGGCTCACTATAAAAAGTGTTATAAAAGAATCTTCGCTGGGCGGTGCTCGGTACTCATTCGAAAACGAAGTACTCGATTCATTTTCAATTAACATTTTTTGTGGGGGCTGGACCTGTAAGCTGCACAACGTTTTTTTAACGCTTATCAGTGACAGGAGTGAGTGTGTTTTTCGTTCAATTTCGATCCGCATTTCGTTATCAACTCGGGGGGCCATGTCCAATTTCAATGTCTTGTTGTTTACTAGTTTGCGCTAATTCACTTTAAATGCCAAATACCCTTGACTCGAGCTGCCCCCCGCGATAGTTCTTTAGAACCCCAAGGTGTGTGGAGGAAAAACAATAGGAGGTAGCAGATTGGATTATACGTATTCTATATTATAAATATATAGTAGTAAAGTTACAATAATGATGGTGTAAAAAACATTTTAGTGACCTTGCTGTCTTGGACTGCAATCATATGGGTTGTGATCCTATGATTTTTCGGTAGAAAACATGAAATACACGACTTTGATATTTGAAAAACGGGTTAGTTATACTTGCCAGGTCTACCCAAGTTGATCGTCACTTGAGAACACTCGCTTTCTTTCCGTGTACGATACAGCGGGTTCAATGTCCAAGTGCCCGCACTCGAGGCGCCTAGTGCAAGCACTTGACCAATCCGCTTCTGTTCGGCTGAGCCCTGTCACTACGAGCGATATACATACGATTATGCGTCCCCTGCTGCTATAGGCCAAGAGCCCCTGCCACTGACCCGAAGATTAAAGTCAATTCGGCAATTCGCCCTGTTTGCCGGGCTAATTAAGTCGTTGGCTTATTGGCGGCCTGCACATTAGTGTTTGCGCAATCTAATCAGGCCAACTTATCAAGTAACGGGCTCGCACACAGAGCCATTAATATTCAGGTGGATATGTACAGTGTCCCGGGCCCGTTTCGGGCCGATTCGCTGCCAACTTTATTATCTCCCTGGAAAACAAGAGCCGACAACGGCAGGTGAAGAAAATATGCTCCTTCAACTCGGCCCTATCTTATCTGACGCCAATCCCTATCAGAGAGCTCATTGCTATCAGCGTTTACGGCTCCGAACTGAAGTTAACACCGTACACAACACCATCCTTTCGAATTGGGGCAGAACGTAGATGGGGCTTAAGGGGCTTAGCTCTGTCGTTGCAAGGGTTACGAGTCCGGTTAGTAAGCTATTTATAATTGCTAATTGCGATCTATTTACGGCGAAGTATAAGGGCCTCTGGGGGCAGAACTGCCCCTAACTAGTTGTGTAAATCAAAGAAACTTTTGTGCTGGGTTATGTGGTGAGTTGGTCACTTACAATCTCCTAACGTAACTTCGTCATGATAACCAGTTGTTGTCAGCCTTAATTCGAACCTTTGTCCCCTTGGTCAGCTCAATGACAATCGGTTCTTTCTCCGCGCCGTAACAGCTGCATTATCCCCCGGTGACATTGAATCCCAATCCGAGTCCGGATCGGGGCGTTATCATTCCACATGTTTCGCCGCGCGTATGCTCCCGCTTGTACGTATGAATATGCTGCAAGTCCAATGTTCAATAACACTGGGTATCTGGGAAAACATCTGGCAGGCAGTTAAAAAATATGTACAGGGGGGCCTCCCTCGCCATCTGTGACTCGCTGCGGATTAATCGAGTTAATATTTTTGCCCCAGTGATTTAACTTTGAGCCGTGCGTCAGCCTAATCTATGAATAGCAATGCCGATTTATGGCTTATCAGCATGGAAGAGTGACGCGCCGCGTGTAAGCGGCGATAAGGAGTGTCCAAATGTTACAAATTCGTCACCCGCCTTGGAGCGGTGACAATGAGATATCCCGCCTATTAATAAAGCATGATGGCAGCCAATTAAGTGCGCAGAAGCCCTCCAAGTCACCTGTGCGGAGCCTTGGCCCTTCTTCTCTTACGCGGGCTGTGACTGGGTCTGATTCCAGCGAGTCCTAGCCGGGCTTAGCGATAAGCCGCTCGGGTGTAAGCGAAATACTTGGCTGATAAGCGGGCTTGCATAACTTCTGAGTAGGGGCCTTATCGCAGTGGCTAATGAACCCGGGGCTGGGAGCAGGCCGGGTGGAAGCGGGAGAGGGGGACCCAGGCGCAGTTGCACATTTTAATTACCCGATGCCAGGCCGACTTGGACTCGGGGCAACAAAGTTTTGGCCCTCCACAATCGCATTCCGAAAAGTTTACCCTTGACGTCAGGGGCCGACGCTTTCGACGAGCTTGCATGTCAAAGGAGAATTACATTTTTGTTACCTCGATTTAACAATCATACTTGGGCCCTGTGCCCTGTGAGCAGGCAAATGTGCCCCCGTTTGGGTTCGGGTGTGTCTGCCAGTGAGTCAGTCGGGCGGTTTGTCGAGAAGCGATTTCCCGGCACGGCCCAAGGACCCGGGCGAACCCCCTCCAGGACCCCGCCACTGTGGGCCATGTGCAACAGTTTTATGCTCGATAATAGTTACTTGCAATTACCAGCTACTTGTAATTGCATTTAAAGTTGCCATTTTCGTCGCTCGTTTGTCGTCAGAGCTGGGTTTGAGTGCCCATTCGAGTTGTTTTTGATTGCTTGCTTGGGCTCTTCACATGGGTCGAGTGGGCTCTCCACCGGGACTGGCATTTCGAGCGAGCATTTCCAAAGGGCCTGCTGGTTACATGACAAAGTCCACAACCAGGAAAAGGAAAACTACTGACGCTTCGCCCAGTCACGCTGGAAAACTGATAAATCATAGGTTCCATTCCGATGGAACGTGATGAATCGCTGGGGAAGATTAGGGTAGACTCTGTAGAGTCCATCACTCTGCATTAAGCAAGTTAGGTGAGAACTAAAAATAGGATTGTTTCTGACCTCTATCATCAGTTTTAAGCCACTGACTTGTCGGGACATCAAAGCCTTCACATTTGTAAATTGTTTTAATGGCTCGGCCCACGGTGTCCCTTGTAGTCCTCCGTTGATTGTGATTCCTTATCGGATTGCCTGTCAACAGGCTGCTCCTAATCAGATCCTTCTGCTCCGCCAGCACGACATCCATTCTCTAGGTGTAATTATATTTGCGAGCGCTGCTGTTGCGAAAGCTTCCTCCCGAGGAGGGGCGGTGGGCGCGGTTCAGGGTTAGGGATAGGAGGATTAGAGGGCAGCTGGGTGGTGATGAGTTCTTTCAACACCCTTGAAGTGTGGGATTACGAGATGGGTGTGGCCCTGGTGGGCGGATGGGCGTGGCTCGAGTGTGCGACTTGCAACAATTGAAAGATGTGCAACGAGGCAAGTTTCCAGGCAAGATTTGATGAGGCAGCTCGAGTGGCGGAGGGGCGATGGAGACGGGTCAAGTGCCGCAGCCGCTGGCCAATTTGCTTGTCTCTCGTGTCACGACAAAAGGCCAATTCAGGCTGTGAAATTTGAATAAAAGGCAGACATTCGTAGCATAGTCAAAGGACCTAGAGATATTTAATTAGAAGAGTTGCATTCTTTAAATTCATAAAAATGGCAGGGACTATGTTACAAGATGGCAATCTTAGATCATTTTCATTACCTAATGAATGATATGATATTATATCAGTTCTGTTTTAAAGATCATTTCAACTTACAACTGTTTTTACTTTAATATTGTTCTTATAATATCAGTTCCCCATCATGCTTTGATATTCTTCCTATAATATAAGCTCCCCCAATCACGTTTCTTGGGCGGGTAAACAAGTGATCTATCCAGATGGCCGCATACACACTTCGTTCGTAGCTAGAACTGGCTCGTAGCAAAAACAAATGCCAGAAGGCACGGAGAATACCCATCGCTGTTGCGTCTCTCTTTTTATCACCTTCGTCTGATAAGCTCGAAATTTCTTATATTAATACTCGATGTCAACAACGCAGAACAGACGGGTAGGGGGCTGTGGGAGGGCGGGAGGACAGGTGGAGGCGAGTCCGATATCAGAGCAATCAAGGCGTAAATGATAAATAAGCATTAATAATTTCGTGCTCGTCTTTTTTCGTAGAACGCAATTTCCGAGCTCCTTTGCGCTCTTTTTGCTTTCTGCCATTTGTTTGCCCTCAACAGATGTTTAATTAAAATTGAAATTTCCCCACAACACCTTCGTTTTGCTGGCTATTTCACTAAGAGCAAAGTTTAGTGATTAAGTAATATAGAGTATACGCCCTGTTTGATGGCCCTTTTCCTTGGCCCAAATGCGGTTTTCGGCCTTAGCAGCTGGAAATTCTTCGTGCACACGTGCTTTTACAAAAAGAATAACTTATAAGCAAAAGTATCTGGGTATCTGGGTATCTATATCTGAGTATCTTGAGGTTGTTTTCGGTTTGTATTTGTGTTTCTCCGCCTTTCGGCTTGTCTTCGCTGTTTTTGTGTTGTCGTTGAGCCAAGCCCATGCGAAAAATAAAAACGCAAAACGCAAAAGGCACAAAACGAGATTTACCTATTTTCGTATTTTTGTCAAGTTTCATTTTTCGCCGTATGTACATATTTCCACACACATACATCTGTATGTAAATTTGTTATTTATTTCGTCGCTCGCTTTTCGCTCTGGTTCGCGCTGCTTTATTTGTTGCAGTCGACAGTTATTAACAATTTAAACAAACAACCCCAGATAAATACAGATACGAGTATATTTAAGGCGGGTCCCCCGAGTTTTCGGATCCATTTGGCACCTCGGAGAGCGAACTGCCTTCCGCTCTGCGGCAGTATATCTCTGCGCTGGCAGCCGAAAGATACAGCGCAATAGAGTTCATTTAAATTGGTCAACTAGAGTGATTAAAATACAATTTCTTTATTTAAACTGTAAACTAATGTATTTTCGGACCCGATGCCGGCAAAGCATTAAATAATTCCTCTTGTTTATCGAAACCACTTTATGTAAGGAAGCTTTTCTCGATCACTTTAGTCACTTTTATCTCTTTTGTTTATGTGCAACCTAATATATTTCCCGATATAATTTATGGTCTTAGTCTCATTTTATTATAAAAGCTTTTAAAGTTTTCCCCTGGAAACCCAATTAATTATGGGCAAATGGGCTATATTCTCCGTTAGCGTATCTCTAAAATGATTCCTTCTCGACCACAACAAATACGCCATAAATTTTTAAAGTTCGCACAAGCAACCTAAAAACAACCGCGCTGGCTTTGTGCACACATCCCGCAACAATGTGAATACTGTAGCCGTATATAATTTATTTCCCCCACTATTCGGTTGGCTTTTCGCACACAGCAGTTGAAAGTTCCGGAAAAGGGGGCAAAAAGCGAGCCAAAGTTGTTTAAATCAAAGACATACATATTCAGGGGCCGATGATATTGTTTAATGGTTGCTTACCGCTTAATTAGCGAGGCCCTGGGACGGGAAGCCAACCGAAGTGGGACCCACCGAGTGGGCTGTCCATCCCAGAACCGAACAAAAACTTCAGCCGAGAACGCCGCAAACAAGTCCCATATTTGCATTCGAATTTGCATTGATTGCCCTGGCCGAAAGCAATGACATAAAATATACGCATGCATGTGCGCTTATAATGCACTATCAATAAATATTCGGAGCAACGATAATCTGGCCGGAATTTATTTATTTATGCAGCCGCCATGCAAATGATTTCTGGCAAACTGCTGCTGCTAGGTCTGGGAAATTGGTCAAAGCAAAAATTAATTTTCCAAACAATTAAATCCCAACGAAGGAGCCGCCACCCCCGAAATGTCGGTGGCCAATTTCGAAATTAATTGCCACCGGCCGAAGCCCGGCAGCAGGCCCAAGCACAAAACCCAAGCCAAAACCCAAGCCCAAATGCATGCATTTTCCCCAGTTTCCCCCGTTTTCCGGCAGCCCAAACGCCATCACTTTTATGTCGCTTCGGGTGCAGCAGGGCGTTTATCATGTTCGCTGGACATTTGCGCTTGTGTCCGAAAATGCAAAATGCACCGCAGGCGCTGCCCACGTCAGGGTTGCCAGGGGTGTTTTCAATTTACGACCACATGCCATTTTCCCTCTAATAGTCTTACAGCTACTGCTGGCTCTGAGAAAGTGCTTAGGCAAGATTAAATAATTCTGTACAGAAAAAGGAGAGCTACAAAACTTTTAACTGAATCGAAATGAAGAAAGAGTCCTGGGAGCTGCAGACTTTCAAAACTTTTTTAATAATCTACTTGGCGAACTATGGCCAATCAGCAACTTTAGCTGAGATAAATGCAGTATTAACGCAACAAGATAAACTGGGCAACTTTAATAATGCATGTCTTTCAGGAGATTAAAAGGCTGAGGGTAGTAGCTAACCAAATCATTAATGTAGTTGCTCAAGAATTCGGGCTTGGGAATTATAAAGTTTGGTATTCTTGCACAGGTACAGCTGCAGGTGGAGAGGCCACAAGTACTTTTAAGAACAAGAAGATCTAAGTTCAGGGTTCAACGGGGGTGCTACGCCCCCCTATTTACTTCCTGAGGTCCTGACTCCGGGTGAGTCGACAACCCTGGCGGGCGTACATCATGTGTG
Source organism: Drosophila biarmipes (assembly GCF_025231255.1). Classification (NCBI taxonomy): domain Eukaryota; kingdom Metazoa; phylum Arthropoda; class Insecta; order Diptera; family Drosophilidae; genus Drosophila; species Drosophila biarmipes. The sequence goes on along the minus strand of NC_066615.1, from coordinate 7,485,680 downwards.
CGGCTGCTTCCTCCGCCGTCGAGTCCTGAAGTTTGGAGCTGCGAGGGTCACATGACGAAGGCTTCGTGGTGCGTGCGCGCCATCCTGTCTGCGTCCTTGCTCCAGTGCCCCTCCCACTCCCTCCCCCTCCTCGGCGAGACTGTGTGTGTGCGCGTCCTTGCCAGCGCAATTTATGTTTACACCGTGTGCTGGCAGTGCGCCCGCAAATCTATCTGGAAAATCGCTCCCAGCTAGTCGCCGAATGGAGTCGGGCCGAAGCGCGCCCAATCAAAAGGAAATTATATTCGCGTGCCCAAGCACACGGCTCTCTGCAAGGCTAAACAGGAAGAGGGGCCAACTACAGGCCAAATTCTGCAACTCCAACTTGGCTAACTCGAGTTTATTGTTACTCGACTGAAACGAGAAGCAATTGCTGGCGTAAGTCAGAGTTTTATAAGAAAACTTTCTGCTCCCAATCTCAGACTCCTAATGATACCGCAGAGTTCTTTATAAATAAGTGCTGATATCTGGCAACACAAATAGGATCTAGAACATCTAGCTCTGCATTCGATTGTGCTCTCGAATGCTGACTAGTTCAATCTGTGGAATATTTCTGAACTTGAATTTACTACAAAGATAGCACACCCGATTCCGTCTCTATAAACGGAAAATCAGCTGTATAACGAAATTGAGTGGGCTTCAAAAGGGGGGAACAGGTCGAAACGTATGAAGTCAGCGGGCGTCACGTGCGGTGTTAACTCGACTTGATTCGCCGCTCTAATGGAGAACTCCTCGCGTATATCGATTTGATGGTTAGAGTCGAGCATGTTGCTCAGAGTGCTGCACTGACCGGAGTCCTGGCCATTCTCCGGCTAATTGGAAGCAGTTCCACGTGGAGGCGAGTGGGTGGATTGGCCATCTAAGTGGTTGTAGTTCGGGGAGGTCTAACACTAATCCAACGACAATGACAAGGCTGCGAGTGGGAGGCGCGAAACGCGTCAAGGAGTCGGGGGAAAGTGTGGGAAAAGCGTCGTCTGCTTTTAAGCCCACATTTAATGCAATTACCGCTTGCAGAGTGAGGGACATTTGTCTTTTAGCACAAGGCACTGAAAATGCCATTTGAGAGAGCTGTATTTCAGGGGCTTCCATTCCCCTCACTGCAACTGATTTAATATTCTTGAATTTGAAACAACGCCACAAACTTATTAGTCAGACTAAAGTGAAATTAGAGTGACCGAATTTGAGTATGAAGCATGGTTACTCCAATGCCTAAAAGCCAATTCGGTCACTCTGCGTATGCGTTACTTTGTGAAATGTTATTAGCAAATATGATATTTTGTGTAAGCATTTTCATAGCCATCGGAACTTGTGCCCCGTTCCTCACAGTGCACGCTCAGCACTTTGACGATGATGCAGAAATCGTGCCTGCACATGACAATGACGAAATTTGAGCAAAATCAATGTTGGTGGCAAATGATAATGTCATTTGCTAAGCAGGCGCCTCCACAATTTTGCAGGCAGCCCTCTTGAGGTCTAGTGCTATCTATTGTTTCCATGGTTTTTGCATATTATCCTTGAACTGCTTTCGCCCATTTCGACAAAGGTTGGCGGGAAAGGCGGGGAAACCATAGAAACCTGAATGCACAACAACTGAGCGGAAATATGGCCAAGTAAACCGACCCCCGCTCGCTCCTTTCTCCCCATTTTCCCCACTTTCCCCACTTTTGCACCACCAACAACACCGCACCTGCAAATAAAGCTTACCCTAGGCCAGGCCAGCTTACATACATACGTGTATGAACGGCTTAGAACAATATTAAACAACAAAAAAATGGGGAAGTCTACAGGAAGCGGGAGAAAGCGAGTAAAAGCGGCGGAGAACAATAAATTGCGTGAAAATGCAACCGAAAAAAATGCAAGCCGCAAAACAAACCGCAGAAACAGGGGAATGCATTGAATGCTTTTCCCATTGTATTCGAATATAGTTTTCTGGAAAAGCCGACAAGCTAAGCCCCCTTTCACACCTCCTTTGGCGGGGCGTGGTGGCGCCCCTGTTCCCCGCCCCTCCCCCTTTTCGGCGCCCTGCTGAGTGCCATTTTGATGTGTCTCTAATGGCAAGGCTTTTGTTTCGCCCTTCTTTATACTTTTTGCTTTACTTTTATTGCCCGAACCGAACCGAGGCGAGTCCTGTGTGGCTTTCCCTATTATTTTCTTTGGCCCTTCTCCTTTCTCCTCCTGGCAGGGGCAGAACCTTGGGGCAGACGGGGGCGACAGGGGAACCTGTAAAACAAAGAGGGCCAATAAAAGCTTATAAAATTGTGATGGAAAATGAACTGGCCAGCAAATCCGATCAGCAACCGGATCAAGATATAAGGCACACTGCAGGGAGCGAAAGTCGGATTGATATCCTGTTCCTAAACGTCTTCAGATGTTTAGCAATGCTGAGATAAATTATTATTAAAAGTTTATTTTAAAATATCTCCCCTAAAATGAATATGAAAAATCCCCTAAAATGATTTCCTCCCGCATGCCATTCCAATTTAAAATTCAGAATCAAATTAAAATGCAATTTGTACACAGCGACGGGCTTTTCATCCGGAATTTTCCCCGTTTCAATTAGCGCATAAAGTGTGCCCACTCTGCGCTGAATAATTCGTCCTTCGGCAGTCTTAATTAAATGCCTTTATTTTTATTTTACTGCCCAAAGACGTACTTTGTCCTGCGGCGGGCATGTCCTGTTTGCATTGTTCGATGCCTGCCCCGCCGCCTTTGTTTTCCCCCGAAAACCACAATCAGCACCAGGATAATGCCGTTTTAATTGAGCCTCTTAAAGCGCCTTTCTACGGCCCGGACCAAAATTAATTAAGTCGCAACGCCGTAAGAAAACAGAAGTTTATCCGGGCATTTTAATGGCGATTTAATGGAAATGCACGGCCTGGGATTTATTTATTTTAGTGCAATTGCATTTAGAAACGGCGCTGCACGCTGCAACCGGCTTCGCTTTTGAATACTACATGTGCATATGCCAGTGCGAAATGGCCGGGGGTCACGACATGATAATTGCGGGAATTACCGCGTGTATTAATGCATTTTTTATTCGCGTTTCTTGTTTGTAAACGAGTAGTTTTCTGGAATAATCAAATGAGACCCCTAATCATCTCCAATCCATCGAGCTGCAGTGCGCCAGGTGCCGACTCCCACGATTCCTCCGCAGGCCCACTCCCCGCCTTTACTTAGCCCGCGTCCGCCGCCCGAGCCCTCCTTTCGCCGGCTTCAAAGGCATTTTCCGCTACTAAATTGCCTGGAAAGAAAATTCTACAATTTTAACGAAGTGAAAATTGCCATTTGGCATATGGTGGGTGTGGTGTGGAGGCGAGCTCGGCGGCCGTTCGCCATCAAATGTCCATCAGGCTCCCGAACTTGGCTGAAGAACGGCTGGAGTGGGTGGGCCCACAGCCAGGCATCATTAACTGCAATGACTAAAGTCATTTGAGTGGAACAGGGCGGGGAGGGCACCGATATACAGTAGGGGAAATTTCCATCTCAAACAGAAAAGTTTCAAAACCGTTTACAAATTTACAGGCGACTCGTTGAAGCCCATTAAATCTATTAACAATTTATAAGCAATCTTAGTATTATTAAAGTTTTAATAACACGACAAAGGTGAAACTCATTATCCTGACTTAAAATTGAGATGTGTTTGGTGTAAATCAAACGATGGCTACAATGGTATAAACACGTATTTGGTATATTTCTACGGTATGAAAAGTTCAGATCATATATTTATATAGGGACCAGCAAATTGAGATAATTCATTAACAAGTATCTAATAAATACTATTAAAATAAGTTAGGATAACTAATCTGAAAAATGAAACCAATATAAAATCTCAGGTTTAGGAATTGAGAATTTGGAATATTTCTTCAAGTTAAGATCATATATATATCAGGATTACCATAATTTGATCTGTAATAATAAAGAGTGAATTGTTTCTAATGGTGTAGCTATCTAATAGATACTATTAGAATATTTTAGGATGACTAATCCGAAAAATGAAATGAAATAAAATCGCAGACTTAAGAATTGGAAATTTGGTATATTTCTGCAGTATTAAAAGTTAAGATCATATGTGTATATCATGGTTACCATAATTTGACTTGTAATAACGTAGATTGAACTGTTTCTAGTAGTACAGAAATATCATCTATCTATTAGATACTATTAAAATAAGTTGGGATTACAAATCTGAAAAATGAAACCCTTAGAAAATGCCAGACTTAAGCATACCACCTTATCTATGGAGATTTTATCCGTGCACTTGCTTGGGCCAACTGTCACGCGCGATTTCCGATACCGCTCGACTCGCGAGGCGAGTACGAAAAGGGCCAAGGACGAGTGCAAGGCACAATTAGAATAAATGGGCCTGGTCACGACAAGCTCCCTGCAAAGGACACTGGCCGGCGGACACACGGGTTTTAAGTGACCGAACAACTTAGGATGATATATTATTATGTGCCCTGGCAGCGGACCCATTTGCATGGCAAATTCCCGCCGCCCGGGCAGAATCATCAAGTGCAAACATGGAGTTGCTCCGGGGAGGTGGGGGTGTGGGACGTGGGATGCGAAGACTTTTGGCCAAAAGAAAATCAATACGCGGCAGACAAGAGCCGAGCTGGCACCTGGCAACAGGCAGCGGCCCTTGTACCGATAAATATGTATAAAAAATATACACTTTTGGCAACTGACAGATACAAACCGGCTAGCTGGCGGAGAGTGTGCCGGTGCAGTGTGTGGGGTATTTGATAACTTAATTGAAACACTCTGGAGAGCGGCCAGCAGCGGGCGGGCGAGGTGAGCTTGTAAGCCTGCCTCGTGGATTTATGGGTAAACAAGCTCATAGCCAGGGCTATAAAAGTGGGTGTACTGGGTGCACAGAGTGCTCAGGGCGTTCTGTGGGCGGGACAGCGGATAAATCATCGAAGCAGCTGCAGGAAGGCCTCGCTTTGTGTGAACTCTAGCAGGCCCCGAAAACCGAAAACCGATTTGCTGATATCTCTGTTATTATATTTTGGAACTGTGCCATCCCTGCAGTGCGCCCACCGCCGCTCTGTGCCGCCTAATGTTGCCTTATTATGCATCCCCTTCCCGCACCCAAAATCCGCCGGGCGGAAGAAATTTCTTTTTATTATTGTGCTGCCTTTTTGGGGTTTCTTCTCGGTTTTTTTTTTTTGCCTGGCCTGGCATCTTAAACATTCGACAATTGTCCAAGTTTTGCGGTCGAGGCGGAGGACCCGGCCCTGACCTTTGGCCCCACACTCGACGGCCCGCACCCGCCCCTTTTTCGGTGGAATGCATCTCCGGCAAACGTTTCGTCATCTAAGGATTCCTCAGCATTTCCATTTCTGGCCCTCGTATGTGCACTTGACATTCTTTCGCCCGAGTTTTGCCTCCTTTGTTGGCCGGAAAAAGTTTGCGCCTCTCCCCGAAGACATTTCATTTAGCCAGAATGTAATTTATCAAGTTGCAAATGCGATTCCCAGTCTGCGAAGTGGTATGAAAATCAAATGAGTGTTTTTGTGCAAACAGTATTTCTTGCTGCTTGATGAGGGGAGTGATCACCGAAAGAGCCTTGTTTCTGAGCCAACTTTTTGGGGGAAAAACTTGCAGCTTTTGTGGCTTAAAATTAAGTTTGCTCAGTCTTTTTTTCAAAACTTTATTAGAAAAAGATTTTGTTCTTACCGGTGAAACAAATGTGTTTTACCATGCGCTCAATGAATCATTATTTTATCACAACTTTTATTGGGGATATATTGAAGCCAAGCAGTTTATAAAAATACATTTATATAGTTTTTAGTTTTCTAACGATAGTCACCCAGCTTTTTCAAGGCGCTTGAACCTCGTTATTTAGTGCTCTAATATTGCGGGCTCTCGAAAGTTGGCCACAGAGTTAAGCCGAACATAATCTGGCGTCACGTCGCGGCCATTGGGAATGCAGTGCCATGCTAATTAGGGTCTGGAGTGGAAAACCCTCGCTTTTCCAGGGGCCGTGCTCCCACATTGTAATGCATTTGCATGCTTATTTGGCCCGCTGCCGCTAGTGTTGCTGTGGAAGAGGGCTTGCTTGCACCGCATCGCCAACTCCCAAGTGGAGGGGAAATAAAGAGGCGGATGTCGGGGCAGTACGAGCAGTGGTACCAGGGGAGCCCTGCGGCTTTTCCGCATTTTCGCGCAACGCACGCAAAAAGTGGCAGCCACTGAAAATGACGCATACTTAACGAAGCCAAAACAACAGAGGCGTATGAAAAAATGAAAATGGGAAAACAAACAAGGAGTCAACGGAAGAGCGCAGTACAGCGCGAGGAGGACGAGGAAATTATGGCCGCGGCCAGGACACACATTTCTGCATAAATATGTGCCCAGGACACATATATTTTCATTTGGCCGCCCTGATTTCAGCCTGCCACACAAACACACTGCCTGATTTTTATTTAAGACTGGCGCAAAGTCGCCTCGCTGCAGCAGCCTCAGTCGGTCGCAATTGACGCTGGCTTTTAGCCGTTGACGCAACCGTTTTTGGCCGAGTGCTGTGCCACGAGTCACGTACCACTGGCCAAAACAGCTAAAAACAGTCGAAAAGCCGGCGCCGCTCTCGCAGCATAACATTTTCATTAAAAATGCAGGAAGACAGCCTCTCCGGATCACTCGGCGAATTGGGGCCACCCATAATTGCCCAAAAAGCAGAGGAAAGGGGAGAATTAAAAGGAGTGCGAGCTGCGAGGAGCGGGAGTTTTATGGCCAAGGCCCATAAACCGGGCTCCCCCACTCCGAAGGAAATGTCCACAGCTCGGGGGCCACAAAGACGGCTTTCACTTAGGGAGTGCGAGAATACGAGTTCGAGATCACTGCAAGGTCGGATAGTTATAGTGATGTGATGATGGACTGGGGTCTTTCATGTGGGGTCTTTCATAGGATAGAGTTATACTAGTTTTTCTAGAATGATCAATGATACAAATAGATTGGCAATCTTTCATATGATGTGGTACATGGTGGTATCCTTCAGATATCATGGTATATTTTCGGTATTTACTAGGTATAGTAGTATTTACTAGGTATAGTAGTATTTACTAGGTGTAGTAGTATTTACTAGGTATAGTATACATTTTCAAATATTTGTTAATGAAAGGTAATATATCAGATATGAGTACTTGTAACATTTCACAATAATGGCATCCATGATATCATCCATATAATAATGGTATTTAGGTAGTAAAATCAGATAAAGAACTGAAATTGGGATGCAACCAGATGGGAAATCTTTCATATAACATATATCCATATATCCTGGGCACTTTCCATTTAATAATCGTGAAATATCTGTGAATATTTTTTGGTGTGCAGTTATTTATTTCTCAGAACCGTAGTTGCCTTTCATAGCACTTTATTCTGAGTGGTTTTTGAGAAACTAGACCATAAATCTGCGGGACCCACGACAATTCCGTTTCGATTAGCTCTTAATGGTGCTTATGAAATGGGCTTAGGCCATCCGCTCTTTCCGCTGCATTTGTTGCTTCTTTTCCTGCTGTCCTCTGGCTCCTACTGCATTTAGTGTGCACTTTGAATGCAGCATTTCGTTGCTTTTGTTTTTAGCCTTAGTCTCTAGCATTTGTTTCGTTTTCGCTATAAAATTTATGGCCAGCGATCAAAGTCCAATGTTCAGTCGGTCGCTGCCGCAGCCGGCGTCGCTGCCACTGCGCCGCTGCAGAAGCCAAATGCAGTCGCGCTCCGTCCCTGTCACTCAGATAGAGAGAGGTAGTGGGAGAGAGACGGCACACACGTGCATTCTAATAAGAACGAAGAAGAGTTTTATTTTCATTCCAATCGGATTCGCACTGAAGGGAAAAGGAAAATGCCAGGGGCCAGATTGTGTAGATTGGGCAGGCAGAATAAAAACCCCTGTTAGTAACAGTGCTGGCGCTTCACTTTCCATACTGAAAGGGAAATTCAGCCGGGAGGCGCAACTGTGTGCCTGTGGGCCGAAGGTTGCAGCGGAAGGTTGAAATTGAAACACTTTTCGCACTTGTTGATAGCCTGCATTTCCAATTGGAAGCCGACACATTCCCGCTGATAAGAGAGCTGCCCATTGGAACTGCAGTTACCAAATATGCTCCCTCTCTGTCCAGCAATTATTTGCTGATTTCAGTTTGTTGGGCGAATAATAAGCCCGTTTAGTAATACCTTTCTGATGACTAGGTGAAAATGAGTGTGGGTCGGGCAGGGGAAAAACTAGTTTATCAAGGGCAAAATAAGTGAAGTTATTTTATTATTGAACTGGGTTTTATGTTTATAAAGAAGAATGATTCATTGGGGGTTGAGAAAAAAAATGATTTGAAATACCAAACGATCTTAGATATTAGTAATCTTAACTTATTTATTCTACTTTTATAAGCACTTTGTTCTTTTTCCCCTTACCTGACCAGTATGTGAGTGGCTTGATGAGCAATCCCCGGAATTACCCAGCTTTTGATGCGATTGCGTTATGAGAGGAGAGCTTCGTCACCGCACTTTATTGGCTCGAGCCAGTGGCTCAAGCGCCGTCGCCCCTGACATTTCGATCTCTCACCTGTGCTAATTGCCGCGCCCGGTGTCCAGACTTTCCCTCAATTAATTCGCACTTGCACTCGCTTTTCGCCTTGCAAGCTTCTATATTTCACGGGTCCCCCACAACGAGTGTATATTTCCATTTTCGCCATTTGTCAGTTGAATTCTGCCATTTGGCCGCTTCTCACGTCAGCAATTAAGGGGAGGCGCGACGGAGGGCGGGGCGGGGTGGGGCGGCCCGATGAAGACGGGACTGCCTCAAAAGGTGGCGCACATGGCGAGCACGTGCATCGCATCCCCCACCCCCAGGCCCGGCCCCGGTGCATAGGTAATTAAGTGCAATTTATGGCCAGTTTCCCTGCATCGAACCTGTTTCAGTGCACTTTAATTCCCAATAACACGGAGAAAAGTCAGATGACGCAAGGAAAAGGCATCTTAGATAACACTTTTAATGGACATTAATTACACCCCCACCTCTCAAGAAAAATACTAGATCTGGGGAATACCCATTCTCTCAACTACTTATCGGAACTCAAAAAGCACCGATTACACAGCGTTTTTTTCAGTGCAAATAGGGGTGCAGCTGTTGCCTCCCCCCTCTCTCTTCCCCTGGGACACATCTGCTTAGAGAAGGGAAGGGGTGCGGGTGCGGCGGAGAGGTGATCACTCCATAAGCACATGACCCGCCAGTAAGAGCGCAAAAGGCGAACAAGCTCTAACCGTTTATGGCCAGTGGATTTGTGTTCCATCTGTCTTTGTTTATCTCGCTCGAGAAGAGGAAGAGTGCCAACAGCATCAGCCTTGATCGCTCTCTCCGCGCAATTTCTCTGCCTCCCTCTTTCTCTCTCTGACACCCACTGCTCTTTTTGCACGTGTGTCGCGTCGCTCGAACTGCATTTAATCGCCCCCACTCTCTCTTGCTTTTCTCTTCCTTCTGCTCCACGGGTTCAAAGTACAAAAGTCGGCTCTGCACTGACGTCATGAGCTTCGGCTTCAATTACAGTTACAGTTTCGGTTTCGGCTGGCCATTAAACTAAGCAAACACACAACACACAGCGATCGTTGGGGCACACATATGTACATTGTGTGTATAATAAAAGCGGAGAGCGGGGAGCAACAAAGCACACGGCACAGCAACAAGAAACAACAAAAAGCACAAGACAACAAGACAAGAAAACAACACTCACTAGGCGAGTGCCAGTCCAAAGTCCAATTGGCATTTCGAAGACTCGGGTCCAAAGTCCAATGCAGTCGGGTTTTCTGCTCCCAGCCAGTCATAGTCTCCCCCCCACGAAGAGCCCTCCCCCCTCCCGCCGCGCGCTTACAACGGCTGTCTGTACCGACAGAAGAGAGCGAGCCCAGTCTCTTTCGGCTGCGGCTCTCCACTCGCGGCTCCACTTTGTTTACCTTTGCCGAGAGCCCTCCCTTAAGCGCGCTCTTAGGCAGAGGAGATGTATGAAAAACAGGTGTAGACTCATTTTACACGTGCTGAAAACCATGAGATAAAAAGTCTCATAAATAGTTGCCAAGAATATCTGTGGTCCAGGAAAAGTACCCACTTGAAAAAAAAGAATCTAAAAAATTTAAGATTGAAAAAATTTAAATCATTATTATTAGCTCGATTTTGCATAACTCACAAATATATCAGATATAACAAGATTACCTTACTAAATAAAATAGTAACATATACAATTCTTCATTTTACAAAACAGCTGTAATTCATTTTCGAATCTTACGATCTCTAATAGAGGCCCCAAATTTTCAAGTAATAAACTCATTGAAATATACCCAGAAACGTACTACATATAACTATAAATAGGCCCAATGAAATTCAGCCATTAAATGGCTTAAGGCGAAAATGAAAAGATGTCCCAAGCCTCCAGATACAAAGTAAAGTAACAGCACGTGCAAATGTGGTGGATGATATGGCACTCGCTCTTGGCTGGCCGACTTTACGAGCAATGTGTAGTAAAGCCCCAAAATGGCCAGCAAATGCATTAAGGCGTAATATCGAGAAGGGTGCTTTTCGATTTGCGATTCAATCCGCCCTTCGGCGTGGGAGCTACGATCGCTTCGGTTATGTCAGATCTGCGGCGCTCGAGTTCCCGGCTTATTGGCTACTGCTGCTTTGTTGCGCTGAAATTAAGTTCACGTTTCGCATTTAGCAGGCAGCTGCGATTCGCTTTCGTGTTTTGTTTAATTTCAGCGAAATCCACAGAGTGGACTTTGCACTTGACAGCGGCGACGCCAGCGACGATTTTCTGTGTTTTCTGTAGTTTTTGTATTTTTTGCTATTTCTGCGGTGAATGAATGTTCATATGGTCGGTCGGCCGCGTTTTTTGGTTTTGGCTTTGTTTTTGTTCCGCCCGTTGCCACGTTTTGCTCTCCGGTCCGAAATAAATCGAAAAAGTCTATAGAATTGCTTCTATGAGCGCAACTTGTTGGAACGAATGTGTTGCCTAATTGCTCAGATAATGCAAAAGGAAAACATGGCTTATAAATATTAGGAGCTTTATGGCATAATTAAAATAAAATTCAATAGCAAACAAAAAACGGGTTAGAAATGTATATATTCCCCACTATTTATAGATCTCAAACCCATTCCTATACATTTCGTTTGATTATATGTACAAAATATGCGCATTGCGCCCTGGTGCTTGGCAATTTATGGGGTTGCCGACCCTGAGCTGTTTGAAAAATCGAAAATATTTCTACGTTTCGAAATTACTTCATTGCGAAATGTAATAAGTTGGGCACTAATGGCACGGGTTACGACGGATTTACGCGCCAGCTGCCGATGTACTTCCATTTTCCATCTGCTTGTTGATTCCCTAAATTGCGTCGAGCACCCCGCTGTCGGCAGATGCGTGGTATGAGATTTCAGCTATTATGCCGGGAAAAGCTCTCGAGAGGCTTCATTAGACTCGCTCTGGGGTTGTCAACGGCAACCCACGACGTCTCCACATCTCGAGACCCGCTTCCGATACCGCCCCCACTTTCGATGACACTAGGCCCCAGCCCCCACAGCTGAGCATCAGATTCTCTGGCGGCTGTCTGACAACCGTTACTAAGCTGCCACGCCCCCTGTGCCTCCCCTGGACTCGAGTGGCATGTAAATTGATCTGCGCACTTGATTAATTAATTGCGTTCGACTTGGAGCGGCTCGAAAACTGCAAACCGCAACTGCCGACAGCATCTGTCGTCTTAATTAGTCCAACGTGCCGTTCGAGTGGACTCGTTTTGCGCTCTGCGAATCCAGTTCCACTCGGCTGTCCTTTGTTCAAGGTGAAATTGTTTGCTGAATGGTTTTCCAGGACATTCTGTAATTGCATAGCATCGAATACGCGTTCGGCCTTTATCGGGAAATGAACAAATCTGCATACTTTTAGGGATGTTTTCTTGGTGTTTTATAAAAAAAATAATATCGTTTTATGAAAAATGAAAAATGTAATTTTAACTAATAAAACATCACAAAATTCAAAAACCATGTTACCAGCACAAAAAAGTATGCTATAAAAAGATAAATATACATAAAAACCGCAAAAGTAGCCTCTAATATCGCTAAAGTATGCAAACCCGTTTAGAGCTCAGCACCAACACCAAATCCAGCTTATTCATCATTTAGCATTAATAAACCCTAAGGCAATTTGCGAGGAAACTAGAACAAATTGTCTCCAATTTCACTTTAATGGCTAATAATTCCGCTCATAAATTTAAACACCACCCACTCCGTCATCTATTACATTTTTCCCTGGGTTTTTTTTGCGGTTTCGCCTAATTGGAAATGCTGAAAAAATGTGCGAAGGCGTTGATGCGTGAGCAACTTGTTGCCTTGGCTAACCCAGGCACTCGGAAGTACGTGTATCTCATTATGCAAAGTGCTGCTGCGGGAAGGGATGTAGATACGTATATATATACATATCCATGGGGATGGGAGTATCTGAAGGTGGGCCCCGAAGGCCCGACGTTCAAACAAACGCGAGCCTTCCTTGTATTTTGTTTTGACTTTCTGAAATTTCATTTTGGCCGCAGCCAATGCAACTTGCCTTCGGGGATTGCCTGGGAAAGTTTGGTGTTTTGCCATGTTGGCTTTAGCCGCTAGCCAGTCAGACAGACAGCCATCATCATCAGCAGCAGCAGCGGCATTATGAACCACATAAGGATGTTGTTCTGCCAAGAGAGATGCTGCTGCCAGCATTTGAACTCGTTCCGTTCGAAATGATGACACGCTCGTTGCATAAGCAAATATTTCTGGAAACCACAGCACCCTCTACACCACCCACTTCGCCCTGCTTTTCACTCGCACTTCCCGATCCCAATCCATCCGCCGCCAGTGGCACTTGTAGTTGTATCTGCTGCCGCCGCTGCTGCGGATGTTGGCGCTGTCATGGCAAAATGTTGGTAGCTAGCCATGCCGCACAGGACATGCTTTTGGCCGCTTTCCATGCTGGCGCAGGCCGCATGTCGCTGACAGGCTCTGTCAAGCTGAATTGATAAGTCGCTGATCCGGAATAGATTGAAAAACATTTGGACTAAACTTTAATTCGCTGCGGGGAGACAAAGGCAGGCTGTCTAGCTCAGGGTTTTAGCCAGAAAAACGCAAAGCTTTGATAATATTTACTAGAAGAACTCCCTATAGACCAATTAAGCTAAACCTATTCAAACGACCCTTAGTCAAAATCGCGTAGATAATTGAAACGACCTGTAAATGTGTACGAAAAGTATGTTAAAGAATTATAATTTGAAATACATTTATTTAATAAACTAATTTGATTATTGTAACATACTTTTTGACACTTTAATAGGTCATTTCCAACATCGTAGTGAATATTTGGAATGTATAAATCGTAAATCAAAACTGCACAAATATTTAAAACAAAAATAACGCAAATTAGAAATGTGTCCAAAAGTATGCTAAAAATTCAGACAAATGAACATATATTATTATTATTTTTTATTATAGCATACTTTTAGATGTCCCAGTAAAAGATTTATACCCTTTATATGTTTTCGTAATGAGGGAAATAAAAAGATACAGTTCTATAACACCTTAAGAAGGCCAAAACTAAACCTCTGTAATCTCTGTCATTTCAGGTCTGTCGTGCCCTGAACATCATCTGCGAGATGGAGTACTTCGGCCTGGAGCACTGGACGCCCAACCAGAAGGAGTCGCAGACGCGCCAGTGGATCAACCTGCGCAACCGGCTGTCCGGCGACAGCGGAAGCAGTGGTAGTGGCATCCAGCTGATGCTGGCCCTGCGGGTCAAGTTCTGGGTGCCGGTGCACTTCATCCTGCAGGAGAGCGTGCGCAACCTGTTCTACATGCAGGCCAGGCGGGACCTGCTCGAGGGTCGCCTCACCGCACCCGACTGGAGTGGAGCGGCCAAGCTGGCGGCCCTGCTCTGCCAGGCGGACGGGCTGCGCTTCAACGAGTCCTCCCTGCGGGCCGACTGCCCCATGAGGATGCGGCGGGAGCTGGCCCAGCAGCAGCAGCAACAGCAGCAGGCGCAGCAGCAGCGCTTGGAGCAGCAGCGCAAGGAGAAGGAGCACGTGCTGAGCTTTAAGAAGCGACGCCTGTCCAAGCAGAAGTCCATGGAGCACATCGAGGTCTGCACCCTGCCCACATCCAATGCCACCAGCTGCAGTCTCCAGCCCTCGCCATCCGCATCCGCCTCAGCATCCGCCTCCACCTCCGCCTGCTCGCAAACCCACTCGAACAGCAGCTCCAGCAGCCCCAGCAACAGCAGCAGCCAAACGGGTCTGGACGAGCGACTGGCCAGCAATCCGCTGCGCATGTACGAGGAGTACCTGATCCAGCCCAGCTCCGAGGGCGAGCCGCCGGCCGACTACCTCCGGCAAATCGCCATGGAGCACGGCAAGCTGGCCAAGCTGCAGATGAGCCTCAAGTCGGCCAAGTACTGGCTGCTGCAGTCCATCCAGGATCTCGAGGGCTACGGCGAGGAGCTCTTCAGCGGAGTGACCACCAACGAGAGTGCCACGCGCTGCGACATTGCGGTGGGCGCCCATGGCATCACCGTCTGCCGGGGGGGAGACAAACAAAGGTGAGCCCGGGATCCCTAGAATTCGCGTCCTCAACTCGAATTTTCCATAGCCCAATCGATATACCTACTCTCTTTGCAATTCAATCTAATTATTGTTTACTTTCTTTATAATTGCTTTTAATTTGATCCCTACTTTTTTTATAAAAACAAAAATGAATTCATTAAACAAAAGTCAAGCTGAAGTCGAAAAAGCAATTTTTGAGAAAAAAGTTGCCCCAAACGAAAACAACATTCTTATAGGTAGATGGTGCATTAACCTGAATAATTAAATGGCTTTTTTATAGCACGAAATGAATTTGGCTTCGAGTTTAGGGAGCGCAAAATTACTGTCGTAGGTTGAAATTTTAATAGAACCCACATTCTGCGTAATAAACCTTGATAATGAGGTTTGATGATTGCTTTAATGAGGACATAATAACTGGGTTAACAACGCTGTTACGTTTTTTGGCAGTAACCCTAAAAACTTTGGGAAATCACTTACAAAGGTGTCTGAAAGTAGGCTATTCCATATTTCATTGCATGCTTTTGGGCAGCTTTTTTGGTGATTTCAATTATGTGATTAGATGGGTTGGATTCGAGTTTCAGAACCTTGATATATGGTATGTTTCATTGAAACTAATTAATTTTGTTTTTTATTGTGTAGCATCCCCTTTGGCGCCATTGCTGCGGCCAAGTCGCTGCGTCGCACTTTCAAGCTGGAGTACGTGGACGATCACAACGACCGCAAGGAGCTGGAGATCAAGCTGCCCAAGCAGCCGATCGCGGCGGGCCTGTACCGCTCCATCACCGAGCGGCACGCGTTCTACGTGTGCGACAAGGTGCGCGGCGTGGTGACCAACCAGTTCACCCGGGATCTCAAGGGCACCATCGCCTCCATGTTCATGGAGAACACGGAGCTGGGCAAGCGCTACGTCTTCGACATCCAGCACACCTGTCGCGAGGTGCACGACCAGGCGAGGAGGACGCTCCACGAGCGGGGCGGCGATCTGATCGCCGAGGGCGCCGAAGGATACTCTGCTGCCGCTGGAGGATTGGGCGCCGCTGCCGGCGGCGACCCCATGGACGCCGTGGCCGGGGTCAGCGGGCTGGCGACTGGTGCCGGCGGCTCCATGGTCGGCAAGATAGATTTGGCCATTCGCGAGAAGGAGGCGCGTGAGGCGGCGATTGAGCGTTGCGTGGATACGCGCATCTCGGAGGCCATGCAGTGCAAGATCTGCATGGACCGCGCCATCAACACGGTGTTCAATCCTTGCTGTCACGTCATCGCCTGTGCCCAGTGCGCTGCAAGGTGGGTTTTCCCTTTAAAGAAGTTTCGTTTAACAAAATAAAGAAGACTTCTTAGAGACAGTTTCCCCCGAGTGCTGAACCCCTATTAACCTTTCGATTCCTCCCTTGCAGATGCAGCAACTGCCCCAACTGTCGGGTGAAGATAACCAGCGTGGTCAAAATCTATCTACCGCCGGAGCTGCGCACCAGCCAAACCGGCAGCGGCGCCACAACCACCAGCAGCGGCAACATCGGCGACGGGTGCTCCGTGGAGGAGCAGCTGCACCAGCTGGAGGAGATCTCGGTGGCACCCGCATCCTTGGAGGCGGCCGCAGGGGCCGGAGCAGCAGCCGGAGCCGCCGGACCTGGCGGGCAGCCGAAGGTCACGACGGCCGCCTAGAATTGGTTGTGCTCGCTGCTGTTCCGGCTGATGGAATGGGTGTGCGTGCCGATTGTCTGAGAAGCATCTGAGGAGTGACCCACTGCACTCTACGACCACAACCTAAAAGGGGAACAAACCAACTAGCGAGGGAACTTGTGCCCCGCGCGCACGGTTCGAGGCGGATTCAAGCGGAGCAGTCAGTCTGTCAACAATCTTAGCTCTATCTTTACTCAAGTATTTTACCGACATAAGCAACTGAAACTTTAATGTAACTCTACTCTAGGTCCTAGCCATATACACGATACGTTTACTATTTATAGATGTACGGACTTCGAGAAAGTGCTATTCAAACTCGTCTAAGACTTCACTGCATAGCCTATGCCTAGAATCTATAACTGCAGATTGTTTCATATTCATATACAACACCGTATACACACAGATATATTTACGATCGTTATAGATCAGCGATACCTTATACCTTATACGATGTAGCCCTTGAATGTACAACATAGTTACTTACTAAATGTTAGCAGTTTTACCAACTAAACTCGAGATGTATTTATTAACGCCTAAACTCTTAGTATTCCACCCCAACCCGAAACCCGAAGAAACCCCAATTCTCATATATATACCCTACGGATACAGATATTATATGAACGTACTATATATCACCGTGTGTATATAGGACAAGCGTACAATAATCGCAAACCCAAGGAGCAAAGTAGTACTAAGTACCTGCAAACAAACAGAAACGGAAACAGAACACGAAACGCGAAAGTATCTCTGCAGTGGATATTACATAGTCAATAATAAATGTTAACAATGTTATACTATATATACATATATATACATGTAAAAGAAACCAATGAAAATACCTTAAATGTACCCTGTCACCTGTTGTTTATTATTTGGAAACGACTTCTTTCACTGCCCTCTTGTTTTGAAAGCTTTGTGTGGAGTATTTCTTTTATCTGGACAACCTCCTCTGCAAGTTCTCTTATCCTTCCCTTTTTATTTACCAATCTGGACACTGCCTTTTCCCCTTCTTTGACCTTTGTCGTCGTCCAAAAGTGAATTTGAAATAAACTTCTTTCTCAAAAAATGTCATCAAGTCCTCTCATTCGAAATCACCTGAACCCCATTGTCTCTTCCTTTCATTTTCTTGTTTATGAGTGCGTTGGCGTCTTTCCCTGATGGCAAAGAGATCTAAGATTAGCTGATTATCTAGGCAATTAGGCGGGTCCACCTACAGACGCGCTCTAAGAGGATGAACACTAGCTTCAAATTTCCAACACTTGTACTTGGCTTGACATCAGCAACATGGCTCTGTGGATTGGGCTTAATATCGCTGGTTTTTGACTGCTCCACAGAAAACCCAAGGAAGGGTGGCCATATCGAGAGCTTTGGCCTAATCCTCCCCTGCAGTTCGCTTTCCACATCGATCTTCAGGCGTCTTAGGTATTTCGGAATCTTTTGAAGAGCCAAAATTGGATCAGTGATCTCTGGCAGGGATTGGACCGTGTTATTGGGCGTTGGCAGCTCTCCAGGCAGATCTTTGGTGGCTGGTGCCGCGACAACTCCCGTCCAGAGTCGTAAGCCTGTAATGGAAGTACATTGTGAAAGGCCAAGGATGATCCTTGGGAGGACGCTGAAACGCTTACCGAGAAAAAGAGAAATAATAAAAATCACTATTGTATTCATTTTATGCTGTGTTAATTTCGGATTTATGTTTAGAAGGATTTCAAGTTGAACTGCGAGGCTTACTTATGTATACTGCCTGGGAATGAAAAATAATGAAATAAACTTTCTTTTACATTTTGCATTTTAATAAATTATTAAATTGAATATACAAAAAATTTTCAAATTGGATTCATTGTCTTTTTCTTAAAAAAAAATTGGGAAATTAAGAAAGAACATATTGAAATCCCTTTTCGACCAACCTTAGTTTTTATACCTTATCATGGAAGCTTATCCTAGTTTCAAAAACTACAATTTAATTTCCGAAACTTTAAAAACTTATAAATTTACCATAGGGAATGGTCAAAATCATTAGATCTTTTGTTAAGTGTTGAGTGTAAATGAAAAATTTACTCGTTTTCTTATCATAAATAGTTATTTTCTTAAATTTTGTAGTTTTAAAAATGGTTGTGTAATGGAATGAGTATTTCAAATCTGGCGCCAAAAGACGCCGCCAACGCGTTAGCACGTAGCTCGAATCGAGCCACAGCTGACAGCCGGCTGCTTCTTCTTCCGCCAGCGAAATTCACCCCGCCAAATCGCACGGTGTGGCCACGCCGCCGGGCCAGGTGGCCATTTCGCGTGGTGTGCACACACTGGCCGCCACTGCTGGTCGGCTCTTCTTCTTGCCACTGCTGCAATTATATATCGCTGTTCCGTCGTCTCCGCCGATCCACCTCCGCGCTTAAATCGCCCTCACAGCTCCACATCGCCCCGCGAATTATCCGTAAATATTGCGATTGCAAGGTGTGTGACGAATTGCGACAAACCAAAGGGTTTTCAGCAAAAACAAACGGAGGACACCATAAACACACGCACACACACTCGGGCGAGCGAGCAGCTGACGCCGGCAGAGGCAGCGGCCGAGGGGCAGCAACAAGCAACAAAAGCAAGGCAAACAATTGGATAAGCGCCTCTAAGGTGTTAAAACCGCTGGTACCCAGCAGTCCAAGAGTTCAGCTTGGAAAGCTAACGGTTCCAAGGTCGCAGCGCTGAAAAAAAACAAGTGAAGTACAACAAATCAGCGGTGTTGTTGTTTCTGCTGCTGCAACTGTTGCAGCGCCCGCGCGCGAGTGTGTGTGCGATCGCGATCGTTCGTCTCTGTCGCACTCGCTTCGAGTGGCTGCCGGTGAAATGGTGTCGCCTTGCGCTGCCGACGTCGGCGGCTCGGTCGGCGGCGCTGCCAACGTCGGCGCAGAGACCACCGCTGTGGCCCTGAAACGAAAATTGTTGTTCTTAATTCTGTAAAATGTTTACAAAGTGAACAGTATACACTGGCAGAAAGCGAGTTCAGTTGTCTCAGCTGCCGACAAGGCAATAACACCAAAAACACCTGAAATATTAAGGGTGCAATCGACCAATCCAATAAGTTGTGATCTTAACCTAACTGCTCTAAGTACATTAAAGCGAGGAGTGACCATGAAGCCGAAGTTGTTGTTCTCAATCTGTAAATATGTTGAGATACTAGTGGGCACAACACTAAAACCAGCTTGGTATACAATCCAAAAACAAATAAATTCATTAAAATAGTAATAACCTGATCTGATCTTTAAATGTAGTGTTCAACCATGAAAATCAATTCGTATTTAGGAACCATGTGTGTGAAACTATTTGTAATTAAACGAAATACATAACAAACATAATAATAGTGAAACAGAAAAACCATCCATAGAACTCAAGATTCTACAAATACAAATATGTGTATTTTGAGCAAGCGTTTAAACCTAAAAGTGTCATGGTATATAAAAACAAATATCAAATAATATCAAGTAAACTAAATGAAATATGGTGCAGGCATGGGTTACAGTCTTAAACAAAATTTAAAACCAAATTAAATTTTTCAGCTGACTTAAATATAAAAAACCTGCAGTAAAAAACCGGAAACAGCAGATAAATTTTTAGAACCGGAAAACCCTACCCCGAAATGACAAATCCAATTGCTCAATTTTAAATTTGGAAATCCACTAGTGCTCTTAATAGCTTTCGAAGCAGGTGAAGAAATTCGAACGCAGAGTGATAGCCAGCAAAAACAAGAAACCCCAAAGGAAAGTCTGGAAAGTGCCTGAAACCAATGAGTTTGCCCTGAAGTGAAGTCCCCTATCCGGCTTTAATCCCCCAAAGCCCTGTCTCACCTGTTCCCGCCTTCAGCCAACGCAGTAATTCGCTCGCAAAACAAGCACATGAGTTGGATTAATAGGAGTCAACTGGAATAGGCCGAAGCACCCGGAGCACAGGTCAGTATCGGAACAATCAGGCTTATTAACTTCCATCAGACAGTTAAAATGTTAAAATGCCGTTTGCTCAATTGGACGGCTCGCCTTGAATCGGTTGAAACCGGTTGACCGTTACCGGTTCGGTTCGGCGAAGACAAATTGAAAATTCGATTAATTTAAATCAATTGCAACCTGACGGTTTGGTTCCATTCGGTTTCCATCGCATGAGTCCGCCTCGAACTTAACTATTTCGTAAAAGGCTATTAGGGATTGCGTAAGTCCAGGTAAAATCTATATCTAACTGAAGATAAAAATCCCGATTCATTGGCTGGAAATGTGCCAAAAGCGATAGCAAACTAGTCGTGAGTTCGGACAAAAAATTCTTTATAAAACATTGGGAACTTTACTTAGAGTATTTGAAATTATAAGATTTTTTATATTATTTTTGTTGCATAACCCGATACAAAAAAAAAACAATTTGGATGACGCACAATTTTTATGTTCTTTATATTTGTTCCTTCCAAACATTTGATTTCTTGGGTGCAAAATTTCACTGATAATTTAGTCCCTTACAAAAGCTTGTAAAATTGTGCACAAATAGAATTGATTTCTATAATCAAATCTTTTTAATTACCCAAACCGATAAACCTTTTCCCAACAAACAACGCTTAATTACTTTATATATGAAGCAGACGAAATTATAGAACCATTAAAATTTCAATTTAATTAGGTCGGCCTTTTGCAGCAAACGCAGACAAACCCCACCATAAATAAATCGAAAATCCAAATAAAAAAGATGATTTATATAATTAAATATCCATTTTGTCAGTCGTGCGTACATATGTGCGTCTGTATGAACGGACAGATATCGGTTTTTATTTGTCACATTTGCTTTGAACTTTAAAGAGCGACTACGGTTATTAATTTAACCTTTTTATTCGGCTTCGCTTTTTGTCCAGCGGTCCCAAAACCTGAATTCGCCGATGGCCTCCTCTCCAGATCCCTGATTCCCTTTTAGCTGTCCAGTTTTTTTGGGTACCCTTAATGGAAAAAATGTTGAGCGGTCTTTTTGTCTTAGCCGCTTTTAAAATGGCCCATTCGCTCAGTTAGTGGTATACACTTCAAAAGCTCGTAAGCCAAACTTTAAGAGTTGAAAATTTCCAAACTTGAATGAATGATTTTAGAAAATAAAAGAGATTCTAATCCTTTTTATTGCTTTTTTTTAAGTCATTCCTTCTACATTTGTATTATATATTTCTTTACTGAGTTTGTCACATATTTAAATAGATCGAAATGCTTGGTTTATATCTTCGAAAGATATCGTTCATGTATAAAATCCTTATATAGCAAAGCATTGTATTTTATAGGAGAAATACTGGAACAATTCGTATAGCCATATATTTAAACGTTTCTGCGTATTTTCTGAAAAACAGTATCAAAATCTCGCGAAAAAGCGAAGGAAAGTTAGGTTTGTAAGGGTATTCTTAGGTCCAGTCCCCACATCCCCCATATGATTCTCGTTTTGATTGTTTTTGGTCTGCTGACGTTGCGTGTGGAGGCACCAGGAGGCAGGAGTTGGCCAAGTGGAATGGAGGAGGGGGTGGCAAGGGGCCGACGTCCTGCCATAAAATTGCATGTCCAAGTTGTTTTATTTGATTATGCAAGTGTGTTTGTTTGTGGGGGCCCGCGGATTTTTCTGTTTTTATTGTGCCACAGTTTATAGCGCGGAATGCTATTTAATAAATTCCATTTTCGACCTCCCCTCCCCCGGCTGTCGTGTTGCCATGTTTTTGTTTCTGCATCTCGGTCGGGATTTATCTGCGCATTCGGCGCTGCTCTTGCTAGTGGTGTTTCCACTTCCGCTTTCCATCTTGTTTGGCCAATGCAAATTTTAAAATTCAATTTCGCTGGTAACTTCAATTGCGTCAAAGGCCAGCCAAAGCTGGGGAAATGTGAGTTATGAACATCCGCAGAAAATGCACAACAGCATCCTTTTTGGCTCGCTGCGATTTCATATTTCATTCCGAGATTTATTATTAAATTCTTGCCCCCTTGGCCATCTCCTCCGAATGCAGCAACTTCCCGCGGCGTTTAGTTTTCCCCGGGAAAACTGGCACGGAAATAAAAGCATAGATAGCAGCGACGAACAATAAAGACGGCAAAACTTAAGCACCTTAACTCACTTTTGCAAGTTCTACAGCCGAGCCCGAAAAAGAACTCGACGTATAATCGAGGAGAGAGCGAAAGAAAGAACTTTCAACTGCGCTAAAAACTTTTCCGAACAACGCAACTTTTCCCCCATTTTTTGTCCCGAAAACTTGTTCAATGCCCCTGCATTCGTTTTGCTATTGTTATTGTATGCAACTTCCGCTACAGCTATAACTATAACCATAGAAAAAAACGGAGCCAAGAACATCGACGATAAACGCGAGTTCAATGGTTAAAGCCAAGCTTTTCTACTTTTGGGGGGAAAAGGAAAACTTTAAGCATTGGTTCGCTGGTTTTCTATTTCACTTGTTCGGGTTATGCCACGCCCTCCATAACAAAAACAAGGACATGAGAGCCATAAAAATGTTCCTGCGAGCTGCTGGAGGAAAAAAAACAAAACTTTTGAAAACAACTGCAAGGGGCGGGAAAGGGGCAGGTGGGCGCCCACAAAAGCAACAATGTTCGAGTGCGGGCACAGGCGAAAACTCTGCAAAACATATAGTACTCACAGTTGGGGTCACCACAATAGAAGTACGAACCCATAATTGTGAAAACTGTTTTCCAAAGATAGGGTTATGGGATATGAGGCTAAATGTTTTGAATTTTAAATTGAATGTTTAAAAAACGGCATACAGTAGAAATGGGTTTAATATTTATTTCTTTGTTATTATCATTAGGAAGAAGAGTTCTGGGAATTTAATTATATTTTAATATTTTGTAAATTACTCCCTCTACCTTATTAACATATTTAGATATGGTACGAAACCTATTTTCCAGAGATCAGAATATGAGCTAGGATATAAAGAACAAATATTTTACATTTTTTATATTAAATATATTTATTTTCGATATTATTATTGGCAGAGAGAATGAAATAGATTCAAGAGTAATCAACTTAAAATATTCTTTTTAAAACAAAAACAAAAGTTCCCTTACCAAATTGATTTATTTGGGAAAGAAGATAACCATTTTTAAAGTCCTTGATATTGGTAAAAGTGATTAAGGCTTAACGATTTCAATTTAAAATGTATTACCAAAATTGCTGTACAAATTAAAACAATATTTTTTTATTATTTTACAATATCACCCTTGGTTATCATTTTAAACTTGGTCAAGAGCCTTGAAACTTTCTAATTCAATTACCCAAAACACTAAACTGCGATTATTTTGACCCCAACTGTAAGTCCATTCAAGGCAAAAAAGTACGGCAAACCACTCTTAAAAGCCTGGGCCAGAAAAATGGGGGAAAAATACAAAATATGAGCGCTTGAAACTACATTTCCCCCCTGCAGCTGCCGAAGAGCAAAAACAACTGCTGGCTGCCGCTTTAAAAGCCACCAACTCTGAAGGAAAAAATCAATAAAAATGCGCATAAATAAATTA
The DNA here is from genome assembly GCF_025231255.1 of Drosophila biarmipes. NCBI lineage: Eukaryota > Metazoa > Arthropoda > Insecta > Diptera > Drosophilidae > Drosophila > Drosophila biarmipes. Next base: position 7,461,852 of record NC_066615.1, on the reverse strand, counting down.
CAAATAATTGCAATATGAAAAACTTCCTTTTTGCCTGCTTTTGTTGTTTACATTATACAACTTTATTATGACCAGTGAAAATTACTGCGGGAAAATTGCTTACATTTTTGCGAATAACTGATGAAACATTTAATTAGCCGACGCAAACACCGTGATTGCATAACTTCGATTAAAAAATCCAGTTGCAAAATAGCGCATTGTTCGGTTGAAGTTTTCACGATGATTCGGTGATGATGGGAATCGCTAAACGAGGACGGCACAAAATTGTTTAGCGAATCTGCCTGATTTGGCTCACACGTACGTATAGTGTGTGCTCGATAAGGCGAATTAGCACCATTCGGATCTGGTCCGTGCCGTAAACAAATAGGCGGTGTGTATGGCCAGGCGACCCACCGGATTCATCTGGTACTCCGAAGTGCGAAAAGTTTCGAGTATCTGATTTCAGACCCGGGGGCTTTCCTCTCCGCTGGCTTCCTTTCCGTTCCGCTCGTTATCAGCCCCGTATTCCGCAGATCTTTCGAGTGTCCGACTTGCGTCACATGCCTGAAATCGCTATACATATTAATGGAAACAAATGCGAGGCGCACAAAAACGAGAAGCGGAGTAAATCAAATCGAAAATATCACCGCATCGACTCAGAAACAAGAATCAACGTCCGACAAATCGTCGAATCACTTTAAGATGCAAATCATTTTTCTTTTTCGATTGCCACTTATTTATACATACTTCCCACATCGATGCCCGCAGAGCTCAAAGATCATGATCGCAGGGTGCTGCGAGTTATCGCCAGACCCGCGCTCAAATAGGTTATCGCCATGGGCAATCGTTCGATTAACGAGCATCGAATTTGTGATCACTGAAAGCTGCCCACTGGACCGGAGGCATGTCTGGGGATCTGGAATTCCAAAACCAATAGGTTCCAGTTGTAAGTTCGATAGCACCAGGGTCACATGCCGTTTTCCAAGAAAGCCTATCAAACTTTTCGGAAAATTTGCTCGAGTCATACTTAAGATTTTGAGATAAACACTAACAGGTTTACTGTTTTCCCTTGTAACCATCTTATTTTGTAGAACTCTATAACATTTTCTAATAAGAAATTCTGCTTGATCTAATAAAACCCTAAATTCTACTTCACTCTTTAGTTAGAGTAACATTTTATGTGTGTAGCTTAACAATGATTTTTAATGATCCCGTTCTCCTCGTCATTGCAGCTGCAAATATTATGGAAAAGGCGAAGGCATACATCAAAAATGAACTTCGCGGTGGCAGCCAGCAATCCGAGCCAGCAACCACGCCGACCCCGACCTCTCCAGCCTCGTTGCCAGGAACGCTCCCAGCGACCAAGCAGCCCTACCCGCCCGTGGAGCTGATGCCCTCACCCGGAGCAGCCGCCCACCGGAGCAGCCGGACTCCTGGCGAGCAGTATCACTTGGGCTACCAGCCGCATCCCGCGCAGCACTACTATCCGGCAGTGAAGGCGACGGGACGGGCTTCGGCCCCACCCGATAACCACCATGTGCCCATGAGCATATGCTTTGTGTGTGGCGGACACGGTGGCTACGAGCCGCAGCCCCTGCGGATCCGCCACAATCCGGAGCGTCCAGCTGAGTCATACTTCCCCTTTCTGGAGCGCCATGAGCCTCCGAACGGGGTGCCGGGGGTGTCGCCCGGCCAGGAGTACGTGTGGGCCTGCATGCTCTGCTTTCGATCCCTGAACGAGCAGTGGGATGCCTATGAGCGACAGAAGAAGCCCCTGCTGCAGCGCATCTACCATATGAAACGGGTGGACGGAAAGGGCTACATAGGAGCGGATGTGGCCACGCAAAGCGAGTATGCCGCCCAGGTGTTGGGCCTGAGTGCGGAGCATCTCACCCAGAATGGTCTGGTGGAGGGCCATGGCGACCCCTACGCCTTGGCACGCCACTACTCGCCGCAGCAGCAGTCACACCATCACCACCAGCACCACAGTACCTCAAGGAATGCCTCACCCTCGCCAAATCCCAGTGCAGCCGGTGGCCTTGGTGGCGGGGACTTTTATCCCAGGAACTCGACGCCGTCGAGCAACCACAACAGATACCTGAGCAGGCCACAGTCGCGGGACATGCCTGCGGCCTCGCCCACATCGCGACCGCCCAGCGAGCCGCCGGCCAAATCCGCCGGCTACGCTCAGCAGAAGTACAAGCTGAGCTCTGCCCCGCCGCCCGGATACCAAGGGCAGGCGCCCTACCATCCCGCCCAGTATCAGCAGCTGCAGCAGCAGACGGCTGCCTATCATTTGCTGCAGCAGGTGAACGCTGGCGGAGCGGGAGGAGGAGAGTCGGCCCACTACAAGGGTAATCCCTACAGTGCATTGCCCTCACCGGGCGGAGGGCCATTGGGGCCGCCGGCACCGTCCACTCTCGAAGATGACAATGCCACCGTGCTGGATCTACGGAACTCCTCTAGTTCCAGCGCCCCCCCACCAGCACCCCGCCATGGTGGCAGCAGCGCCTCAGTCTCCCAGCCCAGTCAACCGCAATCGGAAGTGGGCATCCTGGACTTGTCCATGCCAGACAAGAACTCCATCACCGAGGTTTGCTACGTGTGCGGCGACGAGCAGCGCAGAGGAAGCCTCATCGAGCTGAGTACGGTGAAGCCCAGGGAAACCGGAAGACCTGGACCATCTGTGCCGTACTTTCCCCTGTTCAACGAGCAGCATCCGAGGCCAGCACGGTCCCGACCGAAGGATCCCCGCGGCATGATCCAGGCCTGCCTGCCCTGCTACGAGGACCTCATGCACCAGTGGAACGCCCACCAGGTGAGTTTGCAATTCAAATGGCCAGCCCCTCATTGGCATACATGCATATGGAGCAGATTCATCCGGTGTCGCAGGCGGACTCCCAATTGATATTTCTCTGCAAAATGGGGTCGAGGTGAAGCGGGGGCTCGCAAAGAGCTGGGGAACCTCTTCAAGACTCAATGGTAACTTCCATACATGTCCTATAAATATGATGGTTATCCATAAAATAGTATTTTCTGAGTTAGGACTTAAATGTTTATTAACTGCATGAGTTGTAAGCTACCTTTGGGTCTTGTTTGGATTCATAATCCAAGAGAAATTCCCGTTAAATCTGAAATTTAAACGTTTATCTCCCAGGGGGTTTCCCATTAGGTTAACCCCTCAACAGTATACGCGTAGCCACATAAAATGTATGAATATGCAAATAGAAATGTTTATGGATGCTGGCGAGCACATACCAGAGCTTTTCAAAATATTTTGCGAAAATTTCAATATTGTTCACCCTTGCATAAATAATGGAATTCAATAAAAGGGGTTGGGGGCGGTGGCCGGGACGAGCACCACGCAGTGCAAAAAAAACAGAGGAAGTGCAGAATGGAAAAGGGCAAAAAACAAACGTTGGCAAAAATGCAAAACAAAAAACAAGGGAGGAGAAACAAATTTACGAGAGCAGTTTTCGCGTCGCACGAATCAAAATAAACAAAAATGTGGCCACAGCGCACCCAGTGCGGATGATTATGACCACTCCGATGAGGCCGGCGATGACCATGATGATGCTGGCGCCATGGAGATTGACCCAGGAGTAACGCTCTCCCCTGTGCCAACGATTAATCAGTGGGGTCGTCGTCGTCGCCATCGTCAGCCCCCACATGCATATATGTACTTCAAGGTACACCTAAAAAAAGAAAGTAGAGATTTAATACCGATTGTATTGAAGGCATGACAGAGGAAAAGTTAAAGTTCAAGTATATGTCTATATTATTTCTTTACTAAAGATACCTGTCTTATCATCGCCCAATCGAGACGCAATAGTGTAGAGTTGATCTAACAGAAGTGGCTTTTCTTTGACTATTTTGTTTTCGGTGCATGCTTTATGGTACATGTTTCCCTGTCCCGCGGGCGGGGGGCATTATCATCCTCCCGAACAATCCACACCACTGTGGGGATCAAGGAGGGGTCACTCAGGGGAGGAGACCTCGTAAAGGCGGCGAATGTTGTGGGAATTTTGACCGCAGGGTCGCTTGTGTTTCTGATTAAATTTTAATAGCTTTCCGCGATTATTTCGCTTTTTTCGTTTTGTTTTGCATTTTGTTTTTCCCCTCGCCGCTTTTTTCTTTCGAATTTATTCCTGAATGCGAAAATGTATTTATAAATTTGAGACATTGCCCTGGTTTCGCCCATTGATAGTGGTGGTTGGAGCGTGTCTCGGGGACTGGGGCACGAAAATTGGGTTCAGTGTGCTCAGTGTCTAATGAATGATTCACAATTTTATTCGGTTCAATGAAAGATTCTTACATTCATGTTCCTTAAATTGGTTATTGAATTATTGAGAAGAAATTGTAATTCGAAGTGAGAGCTTTAAAACTCGTGAGCAAATGAATGGAAGGGGTGAAATTACCAACATAGATAGAAGCGAAATTACTAAAAAGTTGATTAGTATTTAAAATATAAATTTTTACTTTATTGTTGATACAAAAAAGGAAGTTGTGATTATTTTTGTTGTTGTGATGGGTTGGTAAATGCCATTTTATTTTGGTAGATTTAAGTTTGGGCAGAACTGACCAATCCAGATGTTAAACTAAACCATAAAACAATTTTACTACTGTAAAAGTTGGGAATTTTTTATGGATACTAGTCAACAGAAAAACTATAATAACTTCTGTGCGTTTCTTATGTTGTAAGAATTATTGTTTCTTTTGTGAAACTATCAATTTAAGGGGTTTATATTAGTAAAGTTAACCAAGGTAGAAGTTTGATAGTAACAACTATTTGGAAATGTATTCATTATGTGACGAAGGATTTCTGAGTTGAAAAGGACAAGTAACCCCCATTAGCCTCCCGTAGCCCACAATTGGAAATTAATTTGTAGAGCTTCAGCCCCCCAACGCACCACCACCCGTCGCCACCCATCGCATCCGCCTGCCCTCGGCACGAAACCAAACAATTTGAATTTTAAATTCAGAGCAGAAATTTCCAACATGCTATAAAAATGCAAAATTCACAGCTGGTGGGACGCAGCCGCAGTCGCCTCTCGAACTCGGAATGCAATGTGTAAAATGCCGGATAAATAATTAAATGCCATTAATTGGAATTGTGTAAATTTCGCAGGAAAAAGTAAGGCCCAAACAAAAACAAACTGCGGAAAAAATGAATGCCCACGAAAATAATAAATAAATAAAGGCAAATAAAATGGCAAATGCTGCAGTGCAGCGAAGGGCGCGAGAGGTGTCCGGCCAGCCTATTCAGGGAAATGCAGGATGAATAAATAATCAAACTGGGAAAATCATGGCGCTGGGTTGGGGCGACGAGACAAATTAATTAAATTTAACCCAGTAAACCGTGGAAATTCTCTTTTGGCCGCCTGCCAGAAAGCAAACCAAACCGAAGCGAGCCTACGGAAGACCAAACAGTGCGTTTCCCTCCTCCAGCCACGCCCACCGATTTCCATTGCGCGGAAAGTGCGAAAGCAATTTAAATATTTATGCTCAAAATGTATTTAAAGCCAGCCGAGGGAAGCCAAACGAAATCAAATAATGAAAATGTTCGAAAATTTAAATCGATCCGTTGGTCTGGCTCGATGCCAGAACCAAAATAAACGAGAGCCATAAACTTTATCTAGATATGTTATAAACAATTGTAGAAACAAATCGCTGAGATACCCTCTAAAATCTCAGGAGGCGTAGTGGCAATTTGCATTTTCTCAAGGCTAACAGTTTATCGAGAACTTTGGCCTTGCAGAAATTGTGCTTTTACGTCATCAAAACAGGGATTCTATGAGTCATATTTAAATTTTTCTAACTTCTTTTGTTTTCATTTCCTGTTTATGTCATTAAAAAATTTCAAACCCGTACGCCTAAATTCCCAAAAAAAAAACAAAGATTAATTGTTATTTAAACATTTCCCAAGTTTATGAGCTTGTGAATGGCTGCGAAAAGTAGAACAGACCAGCAAAGGAGAGCCGATTATGAGAATGACAACAATGACCTGCGGTATTCCCTGGGCTACCAAGAATTTCCTGGCAGCCTGCCCAAAAGTCAATAAAAGAAACGAAAACACGACCCAGACACCAGTCCGGATAGAACTGGCTGCGAAATCAATTCCAACCGAGAAACGTTGCCACCATAAAAAGGAAACAAACTGCAGGGGAATAAATTAAGCAAATAATTCTTGGTGTGGGATAATTTCGAGATCGCTTCGGTATTGGGTTAATTTTTTTGTTATACTGAAAGAAGATATATACTATGCTTTGGGCAGATGGTTTAGAGATTGTATTTATTGATTTATAAAGGCATACAAAAACTTTTTTGGGATTTGCAATGTTTCCACAATTTGGCATTGGTTTTAAGATGGACCTATAAAACATCTTACATTCTTTAAGCTAACCAACTCAAAATTATCTAAAAGTATCTGATAAAAGCAAAGCAAGGCGTTAATAGTTACAATGTAAACAATTTAATAGTTTGGCTTCTCACTTATGTTATGTTCTATTTTATGTAGTTCTATTTTATAAATGAAGACACCATTTAAAGCTCTGCAATTTGCCCACCGACTTAAGTTTTACTTCCTTTGATTGGTTTTATCTCCTTAGTACAGACTCTCCCTGGTGTAGAAGCTATCCCAGAGAACGAACTGTTTGCTTTCGGGCAACGGGATGAACTCCAAGCCATCGGCAATGTTAAGGCAGTGTTCCGCGACACCTGGTCGCAGTGGATCCCACTTCAGAGGAGCGATGATATCGCAATTGGGATTCCCAGTGGTGGCAAACGCTGTCCACATGCCAACCATCCGCTCGATGGTCCGGTATTCAGGCGTGTTTTTGTCCAGCTTACTGGAGAGAACGCCGTAGAACAAGTAGGAGATGTCATCTGCATGGCACACGCCCCTCACCTTCTTGCCGCACTTCAAGATCCTGTAGTGATTGAAGTGCGGGGAATCCATGTCGAAGCGGTACAGATACGTGGACGAGCTGGTCGCGTAGGCCAGTCGGGCGAGCAGGGTGCGGTGGATGTCGTGCCAGAAGTTCTTGATGCTCAGGATGTGCAGGCACTCGAAGAGCTCCATGCTGGCCCTGTCGGGGTCGTCAAAGTAGGACTTCTTCAGCCGCCTCACCATCTCGGCCAGCTCGTCCTTATCGATGGCGCCGCGAACCTGTTTCGGGATGATTGCCTCGAAGGCACTCAGCATATAGAGGGGATCGTCCAGCGTGGTGCGGTACGAGAAGAGCCCTTCGAAAGAGGTTCCGCCAATGATGAGTGGAATCTGGTTGCCCCAGGCGCTGGACAACTGCTCCTGCTGCGACTTCGGGATCACGCAGTCGTCGCCGACATATGGTTCGATTACCGGGGCAAAGGCCAGTATCTCGTAGTCGCGCTCCTCCTCCTGCGTCACAATCGCATTGCAGTAGAGCGCCAACTTGCTGGCCGGTATCTGCTGGAAAAACTCGAGCAGCTCCTTTTCGCTTTCCAAGTTGCCAGCATAGCCGAGCTCCTTCCCCAATCGTTGGGGCCACTTTCGCTCTGGTTGCGTGGCCCAGGCACATAAGGCCGACCCAGACTGAACTATGGCCCGGTGGAAGAGTCCTCTGGCCTGCTCCGTTTGCATGAGGATGTGGGTGGAGGCCCCGCCAGCAGACTCCCCGAACACGGTTATGTTGTCGGGATCACCATTAAAGCTGGCTATGTTCTCCTTGACCCAACGCAGGGCCTGGATCTGATCCTTCAGACCCGCATTTCCCGGTATCCTGAGCTCCTTGTCCTTGAGGCTCAGGAAACCCAAGGCACCCACGCGGTAGTTGATGGTTACCAGTAGCACATCGTGCTTCATAAAGTAATCCGGTCCGTAGAGCTCTCGCGAGGCTCCACCAATTTGGAAACCGCCGCCATAGATCCAGACCATAACGGGCAGTGGTTTGGGCGACTCCAGTCTCTTGGCATAGACATTGAGGTATAGACAGTCCTCGGATCCCTCGGCAGTGTTGGTGATGGAGTTCCTCTGCATGGGCTTCTCCCTGGCATAGGTGCAGTCCCTGACGCCCAGCCACGAGGCCAGAGGTTGGGGCGCGCGAAAGCGCAGCTCGCCCACAGGTGGCTGGGCAAAGGGTATGCCCTCGAAGGAGTAGTAGGCTTCGCCGTCGTAGAGGGTTCTACGCTGCTGACCCTTCAACTGGCCGTACTTGGTGGACAGTTCTTTGGTCTGACTCGTGCCCAGCTTGTACTGCACAACCTTATGGCCAATAACCCTGGAAAAGATGGCAAGCCAGTATGACTCATCGTTCGAGTTCGTTTTGCAAACTCCGCACTTACTTGGCGCCCAATTTTAGCTTTTCACTAAAGCCAACGCGCAAATCCATTTCTCTTTTTCTCTCAGCAAAGGGGACTTACTTATCAAATATATACAAAATATAATCTACTTTTGGACGCAATCTGCTCTGAGTACTGACACTTCCAACGCGCTCGAACGCCAGCCAGAGACTGAAATGGTTCTCGCTGCTCCAGTAGATGATAAAATTGTTTAGACAGTCGCCGCGCCCTCGAGTGGGGGCCAATGGGGCGACCATAATAATTACGGCTGTCGGGACTCACTCAGTGGGTCGTTCGAGTCCCGTCCATATGCGGATCAGTGGACGGTATTGTGATGACAAGTACCGAACCGCCTGGCAATCCCTAATAGGGCTATTTTTGGTACCAAAATTGATAAGACTCGAGTGGTCGATTGGGCAGGAAATCAAATATTTACATCTACACAGAGATTGAAACAGTCGGATTAGCCAAAAAGGTAAATTTCAGTTGTTAATTATGAGTTGCACTATTATGCGGCTAATAAGAATATTATTGCGGAGATTGAAATGAGAGTCTCAAGGGGCAAGTTGGAATTAGGGATGTTATTGTATGCACTGTAAATTAGTTTGACATAATCTTATGGTTAAAGACATTAAACCAAAACACCTAACGAGTAAAATTTGGTGACGATCGCACACTCAACAATCAAAAGTTCTCTTCTTTTGTGACAAAAATGTTTTTACGATCTACTAAATAAATACAATTTACATACATATATTTACATACATATTTACATTCGGCACGCTTCAATCGTAAATCTAGGCACAGTGAATGGCAGCGTGCCGAATGTAAGAAAATAAAGTTTTCGTATGGAAAAATTCCTCAAAGTGGTGTTTTGCGTATTACTTGAACGGAGCGTCCGAGCTGAGATGTCATCCGATCCGACTTTCTATTTCTTTGCGTATATATAGTAGTCGATTTTGTACACTCTCCTGGTGCCGCTTCGTCACTACGTGGACTGTCATCCACTGTGATAAATAGGACTAAAAGCGAACTATTTTTAAATGAATATAAAGTGATAAATAACTACCTATATTCAAAAAACCCTTCATATTTAATCAGCACTCTAAATTCGTTTGTTGGATTTGCATAACTTTGAATTATATTAGGCGGAAGTGTTAGGGTAGGTTTAAAATATTATAGCAACACAAACTTCGGCTCTATCTTTGTTCAGAAGAGTATTTATAATCAATAACACATCTAGGTTCGATTAGGGTTTAAATGTAACTCTAACTGAATACCTCCCTTGTAGTTATTCCTCGCTTTGCCAAATGTAAAAGGTATAGCCGTATTTCCTGCTGACACTTGTTAACCCAAATAATGCCTTAAGTATCTGCATCTCGTCCGTCAGCCTTCTGACAGATATAGAATTTAATTGTTCAGAGAAACGTGGCTGTCATTAATTAAGCATTACAATGCTCCTTAGACTCGCTGCCGCTGCTTGCTGGCAACTTGTGCCCCGGCAATTCACTCCTCGCATTTGCTGCAAACAAAGATGACGATGGCGATGACTTAAGAGACCGAGTGGGTGGTGGTCGGCAGATGGTGGTTTCCTTGGTAACGAGCTCGATTCTGAACAAGTATCTCCTGGGGCTTAGTCTCTTTGCGTGCGTCTGGTCGCCTTGGCCTCTCCTCCTGTCCATTGGCGTTGTTTGTGCATTAGTTAATGTGATTATTTCACACTTCGTCTGCTTTGAACTAACATTTAATTTGGCCCCAACTCCTAGCAACTCGACCCGGCGGGCTTAGAGCCGCCTCTTCCTTTGCCTCCTCTTGTTTTTGTTTGCCTTCCTTTGTTTTCCCTGCCTCATTTGTTGGTTTGGCCGCCAGTGCCTGGGTGCGTTTACTTAGCTTTTGTTATCATTCTGACTGAGTTTAGGTTCCCGTCCCGCTGTTGCATGTTTCCCTGGCCTCAAAGCAGACGCAAGTTTATGTATATGCTTGATTGAAGCACGTAATATGAATTATTTTGACCAATTTTACCCTAAACTAATTGTTAACCTCCAGTAAATGCATTCTTTTCCAATTTGGTGTATATGATTATAGCAAAATCTTTGTTATTACCCAACTGGGTTCTCTTTAATAATTGCGGAAAACGAAATCGCTCTTTAAGTGCCTCATTTAATTCCACTTCCTAAGGCCTTTGAGCACTTGGTCTCTGAATTAAATTTAATCTTGAATCGCTCCACCACATTTCCACCCCGTTCGCCTGTCCAATTTAATTTCGTTTGCTATTTCGCCCACATTGTTTCCGCTTTCCTGTTGCCAGGTGGATTATTGGGTCTCTAAGTGTGTCTGAGTGCATCTCCCCACACTCTGGCCCCCAACTGCCCGCCAAAATACCCACATTGTGCAGATTCCGTGCTGCACTGTTGCTGTTGCCATCGACTAAATAAATAAACATTGCAATCTATGTTGGAGAGCGTTTGTTGGCTGTGTTGCTGTTTCTTATTTGCTCCGCTTTTCAGCTCGGCGCCATTGCAATTGCACTCAGGCTACGCATTTGTCTATATCCATCTACAGTGGGAACTCCCTACCTTGAACTGGTGTATCACTTATAAAAGATAGTGTTTTTAATACTATTTAGAATTGTTAAGATGGCAAATGTGGTTGTTCAAAAGATTAAGACTTATCAGCAGTAGAGAAAAAGGGTTTTAAAATAATAATAATTTTTCGTAAAATGTTTAAAAACATATCTATTATATCACTATATTTTGATATTTTGAACATTTTATAATAATATAAAAGAGATGAATATGACATTGTTATTATTGCAAAAGGAAGTAAAATATACTTGTATATCAGTTATTTTTGAGAGATATTTATTTGTATGATTTTTATATATATAAACAAAGATTTTAAAGTAATAATTACAAATTAATATTTAACACCTAAAAAACTAAGCATGTTTACTTTCACTCATAAACTTTGAACTTTTTAGCTCCTCTGGGACTTTTTACATTTTGAGGTATTTTTCGCCTTCTCTATACTGATATGTCAGCAATGGTTGGTAATATTCTTAAAAGTTTTGCCCTAAAATGTTGCCCAACTTAGTTTGACATGAAAAATATTCTCCCGAAGTTAAAGCTAAAGTTACGGAAGTCGGACTGTATCTATATGTGCATGAACTCCTTCCACGAGTTAGTCGCTCTGGCATGACGACCTCCAAGTGCCTGCCTCCGCTGCTGCCTCTCCGCCACTGGGTCTCCCTCTGTCCCGGCGTCTTCGTCGCCCTCCACTCTTTTCAGCGGTGTTTACATGTAGTTGGCAGCGCCTACTTGCCAGAGGTGACGACCCCCGACCCATGGCTCCTCGCCTTGTCCCACTTCTCTTTTTGCTACTGTTTTCCCTCATCACTTCTTTTGCTTTGCTTGTACTACTGTTTTTCCTCGCCATAGTTTTTTGGCCAAATACTTGACTTCTCGATTTTGCTGGTTTTGCCCCTGTTCATTTTTCAGGGTTGCCGTCGTCGGAGGCAACGTATTCGAATACCGTTGTGAGGGGTCAATTCGGAATTCAATTCAATTAGAAAAGTATGTTTGCTGAAACCAAAACCAAAACAAAATCAATCAATTTTGGTTGTCATGCCGAGAGCACTGAGCAGGGGATTCCGATTCGTCCGCACACTTTTTGGGTGCTTAAACAGGGTTCTTATAAAAACATTCATGCTGCTATTTAAACAGTGTTTTACAATACCATGTAGTACTAGTAATATTTTTAAATATGGTTGCGTTGTTTAATTTTGTTTGATTATTTATGACGTGCGTTGCGATAATAAATAGGGTAGAAGCATTGGAGTGGAAATATTCGCTGGGAAATTCAAATTTGTTAATATTGTGCAATCGTACGCTTTGCAAACAGCAATTAAGTTTTGATTGAGCCCCAAATTAATTTCAGTAATTAGAGCCGGCTGGTGCGAACTATAGCTTTCTGTGTTTTCAAACAAATAGTTCCGTATGTTATTCTAACATAGAAAACGTTTATGGAGGCAATAATATTTGCAAATGCCTGGGGGAGATCATTAAATTACCATAGCAGTTAGATTTTAGTAAGTAGACTAGAAATCAAAATTAAGGGCTTAGACTCAAATTTGCTTTATTTGAAAATGGATTTTTATACTTCCCTTAAGCTGATTTAATGAGATATTGAATCCAAAATTGGTAGAAGTAGAAACCTTTGCAAACTTTGCGGCAATCAATCCTTAAATACAAACTCGACACCAACTACAACTCCTTTTCCTGATAAAAAATATTGAAAAAAGCAATACTTTATAAAAATACTTTTTTTAATACTTACAATAATATTAAGTTTATTAAATATCAAAAATGAAAAGTGAATACCGAATTACTAAGTGAAATATAACTGGTTACCGAACTACTTACTAAGTGGAATCTAACTGACTACTGAACTACTTACTTAATGATATCCGACTGCTTACCAAACTCTTTTCTAAGTGAAATCGAACTTGAATCTTTCTCATTACCGAACCATTTACTAAGTCAAAGCTGGCTGATTACTACATACAAGGTGAACTAGTTCCTTCGGTAAAAGTGACTGATTGCCGAACTAGTTACTCCGGAAGAAGTGACTGATTAGGCTTGGCTCCTCTCCCCATTCGCCGCTCCAATTGAGTGCGAATGTGGTTCACTTCGTTTCGCCGCTCCATTTTGGCTTTTCGATTCGTGACCGTGTGGGTGTGGGTGCTCTACGAGTGTGTGTGTGAGCTCCCCATCAAGCCGCAGTCGCAGTCGACGGCGCTGCCGCTGCCGCTGGCGCTGCGTTGCTTGTTCTGTTTGTTTGCGTTTGTTTTAGCTGCCTTTGCCTTCTGCCTTTTTCTCTTTGCCTCTTGCTTTGTTTTCCTTTGCGGGCGCAAGAACAAAACGAGCGAACGAGCAACAACAATGCGTCGCAGGGCTCTCTATCAGCAAAAAGTGGACGCCGGCGTCGCAGCCAGCGCCGCGGCCGGCGGCGACGGCGACAGCGGGCGCTCGATCCGTTCTTGCCGCCGCGCCGCAGTTTCAGTCGTCGTCGTCGGCCGTCGCTGGCATCATTATACCGTTCCATCGTCGCGCGATTTTCAATCTCAATCTCAATTCGCAATTGTTTATTGCTCAGAAGGTTGGCTGTGTGTGCGTGTGTGTGTTATCAACAAAACGCGCCCATACGTATGTGTGCCAAATCGAAATTGATAAATGCCGAGTATAAAGTGTGACAACAACAACAACGAGAGCAACAGCGAAACAGCAGCCGAAACGAATGTATTTAATAATAAACGCAAACAAAGTTCAATGTCTGTGGTAGCCGGTAACGGTGGCAGTGCCCCAAACAGGTTTCGAAAGAAAATAAAGCAAATTATAGCCGCCGACTTAACGATGCCGCGTCTGCTGAAAAACAGCAAACAGAAAGAACGCAACGAGCAGCTCTGCGCCCTTTTCCAGTTAGTTAATCGCCGGCTATCATCTCCAAGGGTTAAACAAAAGGTGTCGGTCGTTGGAGATGAGCGCGTGATTGCCGCTCGGGCGAGTGACTCACACCTCGGCTCAGTGCACTGGTCAATCGAATGGCTGGGCGGCAGTTCATTGATGGCCATGCGGGAAACTAAAGCGCCAAACGGCCACCATCAATCGCAGCATTAATTCAATTTAAAGCAGTTAAAGCCGCTTGAAATACGGTTATAAGTGACGCGATTTACAACTAATGGAGCTTATGCGGCGGAAACGTGAATACACTTCAGTGCGCTACCAACAAACCAAGCTGAAGCTTTCATTCGAGTTTGCCATACAAAAAAGATAATATTATTTTAAAGTGACAATGGAATAGTATGCAAAGCTCTATAATAGATACATACATTGTTGGCTAAAGAATACGTGTTTAATAACGAAGTGCGAACGAAAAATGATTTATAACTAACTAAAATCAGTTATTATGAAGATATTTAGATAATTTCTTCTAAAGAGCTTCGGTTTTTTAAAAAAAGCGAGATAACAAGTGATTTTATAACCATTATATACATTTTTTACACAAAGTTGAAAAAAGAAAATGTATCTCTTGGGTGTAAGATATTATCTTATACTTTCGAATAGTGTATAATCTGATAGGTTTATTTTTTTAACAGCCCATCTCGAGAAATCCCATCCCTAGGGCCAAGCGGGTCAAGTTTTTTGGTCATTGCTCAGGGTATCTCAGCCTGTCAGCGAGGTGGCAGAGCCATTAAGCCCGCCCAGTGTGTGTGCGTATCTGTGTGCAAGAGCTGAAGTACAAGTACAAGTGCACGACTGAACGAGTGAGACGGCGCGGGTCGAGAGCAACAACTACCGTTTCACTTTGCGCGTTCTTAGCACGCGCATTTCTGCCGTTTTCCCCGCGTTTGCTCGCGTGTACCGTTCTAAAAATAAAGCCACCGTTCCATGTGCAATCTCCGCCTCACCAAACACTACAAGTACATTGTACACCCGTACTGCTACTTCCCTCGCATCTTTCCACTGGCGGATGGCAAGATGTATTTGTTATCGGTTATTTAATATGATTTATTTGCGTGCGGATGTTGATTTATATCGTCTGAAGGCAAAACTGTAACAACAATACCAACTCCCCGGTTTATCACGCACATGGGCTCTTAAGTGGGTCAAGAAATAATTGGCACGCCCCTGGGCACCCGCACGTGCATCAGCCGCTTACGGCTTGTCCTTGTCCTCCCACATTGACCCACTTGGGTGGGCGTGGCCCGAGTTCGAACTCGGGTTGTGTTTGGGTTTTAGTTTTAGTTTTGCCCTTGTTTGCTTCGGCCAAGGCCGGGCTTTTCACTCCCATTACCAATGCACAATTACCTCACCACGCCACTCGCAATTGACTTCTGTTGGCAGACAATCCAATCAACTTCGAAAAGTTGGCTCGGTAATAAGGATCTAAGCACGCACGCCTGGGGTATTAAGTTGTTTTCACTTTGAATTGTAATTAAGAGGTTTTTTAAATAGGCACTTTGTATGCTTTTAAATGATGGAAATTGTTTTAATTTGAATTTGATTTATGGTATTTTGTTAATTTAAAATAAAAACTTGTAATTGATTGGTTTACTTTTTAAACCCGTTGCTCGTAGAGTAAAAGGGTATACTAGATTCGTCAGAAAGTATGTAACAGGTTAAAGGAAGCGTTTCCGACCCCATAAATATATTCTTGATCAGGATCACTAGCCGAGCCGATCTAGCCGTGTCCGTCCGTCCGTCCGTATGAGCGCTGAGATCTCGGAAACTATAAGAGCTAGCTTTGTTCCTTGACAATTCTAAAATCAAAACATTTCTTTTATTATTATAGATTAAGTCTAAATGGCATTTTATTAGTTAAATGTAAATGTTGAAAGTTCGTTTTTCTTAACTAGTTATAGTACATATATTGAAGTTTAGTTTCACTAGCAAGTTTTTACCGCTTACGAAGCTCATGGTTTCTAGAATGTTTAACCAAAACTCAATCAAAAGTTGGCAAACTCCGGGGAAATCCCTCAACCCGCTTTGCATCTACTTTCACTCGGGTGCGCGGCTTATTATCCGACTTGTGCAAAACAGTTTTGGCACCCCCACTGTCTGTTGTTACGGCTATCAACGCCACGCCTTTCGCACGGGCTTCAGTGATTGTCGGTGGGCAGACGAAAGGGGCAGGGGTCGACTAATGAGTGATGAGGGGCGTTTCGAGAGCCCCAGTACTCGTATTCACGCGATTTAATTCCCATCGTGTGGAGCATTTGTGGCTTGTGCCCGGCACTCAGTTGCATTTTGGGCAAGCAACAGGTTGGGCCTGCCGCTAATGTACCTGAACAGATTCATTTTTAGAATAGATATCCTAGTAGTACTTGGGTTTATATACCTTTGATTGAAAGACCTGACCCGCGGACATAGAAGAGGATTTAACAGAATAATTTTGACGGTTTTTGTATCTCAGCTTTGAAAAGTACGAATACAATAAGATATTTCTGAACAGGAATTTAAAAAAATCTATAATCATAACAGAACCTAAA
The DNA here is from genome assembly GCF_025231255.1 of Drosophila biarmipes. Taxonomy (NCBI): domain Eukaryota; kingdom Metazoa; phylum Arthropoda; class Insecta; order Diptera; family Drosophilidae; genus Drosophila; species Drosophila biarmipes. The sequence goes on along the minus strand of NC_066615.1, from coordinate 7,445,507 downwards.
GCGAAGATTATCTGCTCTGCGGTTGGTGAACGCACAGCCGCACCTCCATTAGGCCCGGCATGTTGCATGTAATGCATAATTAGTTACCTCTTAATCGGCGGCGTCCCCTCGGCGGGCGATCGCGTGTGCTCGCGGAATTTCGCAGCACCCCGGGAACGGATACGGATGCACCATCATCATTATCATGCTCATCATCGCGATCATTACCATTGAGAGCGTCATCCGTCGCCGCGTTCGCGATCGCGTTTTGTCCACGCCCAACTGCACACCGCCGACGTAAACAGAAGGAGAGCAAGAACGTTTATATCGGTTTCAATTAATTTTAATTTGTATCGTGCTGTAATTAAGGTGCCGCACACACACTCAGACGCCGAGAAATCCCCAATTAATCTGCCAGAGCAAACACAACAAAACAACCACTGCCGACGGGCTAATAAGAAGTGATTCATTCAATCTCAATTGAAGGCAATTGAGCAATTGAAATGCTGTGAAAAAATGATCTACATTTGTGCAATACAAAATACAAAGTATTCGAGTGCTCAGTGAACCGGTGATTAACCCGCCGCTCGAAATGGCTCAAAACTTGGCCATGTTGGTGGGCGAAGGCAGCAGCAGCAACAGCAACAATCGTACAACCAACGGCAATGAGAGCAACAACAGCAGCAACACATCGGTTGTGTTCAAGCCAAAGGATACGAATGGCTGGCGGGATTACAAGAAACTTAAGACGTACCTCATTCTGAAGGATCAGCAAAGTGAAAAGGTAACCGCGCTGAAGTTAGGGACCGATTTTTCAGATTTAACATCACCTTAATCCACTTTGAATAGCTTTATTGTGTAGTTAATACAGAAGAAAGCCTTCCCTCCAGTTAATTTCTAATGTTTGACGCTTGTGACCTAAAAGCAACGATAGCAGCGAACTCAAACAAAACACAGTCGATTATTTTTACCAATAATTCCATAAAGATAACAATGCCAATCGCTCGTCACAGAAAGCGTTCTTCGCGGCATTAAATATCCCCGTGCAATCAATCAATAGTGACCCAAATATAGACCAAACAATTAATAATGAAACTTGAAGATAAAAAACGCGTAAGCTGACACGGTTCGGAGTATTTTGTAATCCCTTGGAAAGAAAAAGTCCATTAATTAGTATGAAAGTTACAAACTACTTATTTATATCTACTTAAAAGCTGGCTAAAAAGTTGTGGCCAACTTTTTCACGTCAAACAAAAATTGTTTCAGCCGCAATCGCAGATTTCCCCCACTTTGTTTTATAATTAACAGAACAAACGCCGCAGAAGTTATGAAAGAACGGAAAAAAGTTGCTCATAAAAAGTTATTAAACGGTCATGACCCCCATTTTCGAAATGCTTATCAGCGGCATAAAAAGCACAAGCAAACAAACAAAAATGAGGTCTAAAAGAGTTTTTTTTCCTTTTTTGGGGGGCTAGAAGTAGGGGGAAATACAGTCAACGAGTGAGCATGGAAAGCGAACATAAAAAGTGAACAACAGAAAGAACATTCATAAAAAATATGACGAACTTGTTCTGCCATAAAGCCGACTGTCAGACGTCGGCTTGTAAGTGGGCGTGAAGGGGGCGGGTCGGGGCCCGGAACAGGAGGAGGAGACGCCACCGAGCCATTGGATCAATAAATATAGATGACATGGCACTGTCCAGATTGATGTGATATGTGTGCGAGAACCGCATGACGGGGGAAGACAAACACACAAAATGGAAGCAGCAACAAATGCCGAAAGCACTCGCACATAGATACTCCCCGTGGGCATGGATACTTTTGTATCTGGAAGTTCCCCAAGTCCGTTGCCCGTTGTGCAATCAAAACGCGCGCCTATCAATGTCGGAAAATCTGACACAATGAAATACGGAAAGTAAACAAACAATTAAATTTACTTAGTGCCTAATAAAATAAATGAATGCTCGGGACCCCGTCCCACGCCGCTGTTCTCTAATCTGAGTGGACAGCTGCCCGGATACAAGAGGCGTTGAAGATTCATAGATACACAAATTCTGACGGTCGGCAAAAAAGATTAGCAAGCATCGTCAAAAAATGCATGAAAATATTCAAATGGGCACGAGAGAATCTACTCGGGCGTATACGTAATATGTTGCTGTTCGTTCTTGTTGACAAGTTGTTATGGTTTTTCTTTTCGGGGCGGGTTTTCAGTTGCGTGAGGGTGTTTCCACGTGCGTATAATAATTATATATACATATCAACACAGATGACGTCTGGCTACGCGTTCCCGTGGGTGTGGGTGTGGGTGTGGGTGTTTGACGGGTCGTATACGTAACGCACGTTTCCTTGTGACAGCCGAAAGGCGCAAAATTTATGTTTACAGGCCTTAAATGAGCCACCTTTAATTAGGAATTGCTAGCTTTAATGCCTTTAATTGTTTAATGATTAGTTTAAGTTAAAAACTGTATTCTTTTTTTTTAATAGAAAATAATACTGGTTTGGATTAGGGATATTTTTGAAATGATTCGATTCTATTAATACCTACGTTTATTGTCAACAACCACAATAAAATCGATTACTAATCCTAAAGATCTAATCACAAAATTATAATTTTTCAAATATATTGACCATTTCCCTTGTATGTATGTAATCACTTTATGTATACAAACTGTGTAACTTTTAATAAAAGTAAAGCATTCTGGTTTTGGGTCATGAATCTTTAAAAACTATTTACACGTTTTTAATATTTAAGATGGATTCGATTGCCAATCCCAAAAGATCTAACGAAAAATCGCAATTTTTCAGTGATATTAATCTTGTGTCCATTTAAAGCCTAATGCTGGTTGCATCATGAAATGTTTTATTCATGCGTGCCAATCCGTCAGTCAACTTGAATGTAATTTATCAAAGTCGTATCCATGTCAGCATCTTCAACAACTATCAACATCAAAGCCGACTTGCGAACTTCTAGTGTAACGAAACAGAATAGTAAATGGCAAGCTTTGGGCAGTTATTGACTCGTATAAATGTATGATTTCTATTTTGGGCTTTGCACACTTAGGGGGATTGGATTGTTGATGTTTGTTTCACTTCAATTGTTCATATGGCGTAAAGGTCGTTGCTGCGAATGCGACTTGGCAGTTGCTTGCTAAAACCGCAGCTTCGTTAATCGATTTTAAATAGAACCATATTTGTATGTTTCACACCTCCGATGTGGTTTCTTGCATAATTCAGCTAATTGGATCTGCAAATTTCCGGTTTTGGCATCAGCTCATGACTAACACATGTTTTATAACCTCTTTTCAGGCATCTCATAAGCCGGAATCCGAGCGATCTTATCAGCTGCGAAAGCGCTCGACGCCCGTGGCCGAAAGAACCACTTTCGTCTGCTACACCTGTGGCACGGACACGCCCTCCTCGCAACTTCGCCTGGTCTACTGCTGCCCCAATGCCGAACGGGAGCCCTACTACCCGTTCATCAAGACCATGAAGGTCTACAAAAACGCTAGTCCAATTAGTCCTCAAGGTGAGTGCGTTGGGTACAAGAGGTGTCATCCCAACTAACGCAATTATCTCTGCGCTTTCAGGCATGGTCCAGGTCTGTTCCACCTGCAATGAGAAGCACGCCGGCCTGGCGGAGGGAGGTCCACCACCCCCGGCCTCGTCCAGCACCCACTCGGCAGTGGGCGGAGGGTCCCCAAGTGCTGGCCACTCGCTGGAGTCGAACTCGGCCATGTACAGTGCCAGTGGAGCGATTGCCGGAAATAGTGGGGCTCAATTCGGGGGTCGTAACTCTCCGTCCGAGAAATCCCTGGCCAATTCGGACTCCACGAGCAACGTGCGGTTTAGGGTAAGGAATTCCCCGATTCCCGGAAGTACGAAAGGTGCCTTGGGATCTAGTATTTGGGTCGTTGAATCAGCTACAGCTCAGTTCAGGAAATAGTTCGAGAAATCCGTTGGGACTTATAGTAGGAATTTATTTTGGCTTCGATAAATGGGTTTAGTTCTGCATTTAGAAAATGTCTAGTTAAGATTGGGATGATGTATTTAAATTTAATGTGCCTCGAACGTGTTTTTTTCAGTTGAGCCCTGAAGTAATTGTTGGTTTTCTTAAGGAAACTGGCTCTAGCCGGAGACGGTGGCCATTTTTTGGCGGAGGGAACGAAAACCTATCTATGCCTTTAAGCAGGGTACTGACCCAAACCCGTTTGCATTGGTTATGATGGGAAACACTCTTTGAAAAACCAAATCTGGCCAGTTTGCGTCGAAGGAATCGGTTAGTTCATAGATGACGCAGTTGAGTGAATCGCTTGTCAATAACAATTTGTGAGGTGTACTCGAACGAGATTCTCATTTGCCTGCATCATAAATAATCCGCTGTATATACCTAGGAGTACACAGAGTATCGGCTAAGTGCGCAAACATGGAAATTTACTAGGGAGTGCGCGGGAGATAGTAGTTATGGTGTGTGTACGAATATAGGAAAAACAATGATTGCACTTATTACAGCAACTGGTGGGAGACTGGGAGGATCGGATGGGATCGGATCGGCTGGGATCGCCTGGGTCAGTAGCAGTGGCACTCGAAGCGGCGATAACATTGCTCACATTTCCAGCGATTAGCGGCACCCACTTGCCCCTCCGCGCAGAGCGATAACCCAGCTGAACCGGGCCCCATTAAAGTGCCAGGCGTCTGGGAGTGGGCACGTAGTCGGCAGATAGATGGCAGAGGATGGTTCACGACCTGGAATTGTTGAGTAATTCATTTGTAGCCAGAAGGCCGTTGAGCGAACAGACGGGACAGGGAGCACTTATCAGCCATGCGAGCGGCAGTTGCCCCTATATGGCGTACGGCTAAGTCTAAAATAAATTCGATCGTCAGCATGTTGGCCAATTTGAGTCAACAAACGGCGAGATTAGATAGCCGGAACCTCCGTGGCATTGCCCACGGCAACTCCGCATGCTCCTCCATCCCGGGAAGAGCAAATAAATATAGAGCAAGTGCGAGTGGTAAACGGAGAGGGACCGAAATGGAATTATCGTATAAACAAGACAGCACATATGCGGGGGCAATAAAACTGGGCAAACTTGGTCGACTCAGAGTCGGAGTCGCTTTTTATTCTGTCAGTTTAAGGCATCTGCTTCGAACCGGTTCACTGTCTGCCTTTTTGCTCAATTATACTTAAACGCTTTTTATTTATAGCCGGCTGTTGTTCTTCTTGTTGCTGCCGAAGCGCCTTAGTTTGTTTGTTTTGTTTTTAGTTTTGTTTTGGCAATCGTTTTTTCTTCTAATTTGAAATCTCCGAGCGTTTCGCCCGAGACAATTGAAAGACTTGTCGTCGCCTCGCTCATAAATTATTGCCATCTCTTCGGTTTACTCTTCAGATTCGCATGTTTTTCTTAGATTAATGTTTGTTTTAATCATTTCTATATATTGTGAATGCTTTTGTTGACTATTTGTATAGCTTAATTTGTCCTAAAGTGTTTTCTCTTTCTGATTCTCGTTGATTTACTGCTGGTTTTAGTTTTGTGAGATGGTTTCCTGTGTGGCCTTTAGTCTCTATTTATGTTGGCTAAACAGCGTTGTGTCAAAAACTTCTGAGATACAAATTATAGCCACTTTTTTGGGGGGAATTCAAGCGTGTCTGCAGCCTTGACTGAGTTGATTGACTTGAATACAATTATAATGCACGAACTGTTCTTGCCTCTTAGCAGTTTGTGAAACGATTCTTTTTAGTTGTTCAAGCTGTTTGACATTTGTGTCGGCTTTGATTAAACAGAAGTCATCTGTTTGCTAAGCGTGTGGGTCGAAGAAGGCGAAATTCCAACAATAAGTTATCTTTAAACAGGTGTCTACCACTTGCTCTATTTTCTATATCTGTGGATATGAGGACAACCTGCGTACAGATACATATGAGTGTAGAGCCCGCGTTTATTCTGGGTTTATTCAGGTCATTGCACAATCGACAAAGTTTTCGAAACTCGTTTTCTTGCATAAAGAAACAGTAAACTGAAGCAAAATACGAATATAGATAAATGCAAATATTTATCAATACGCCAACGGCAACAACAGCAACCAGAGTAGCTCAATATTTAAACAATTCTTTCCGAATTGTTTACATTTGCATTGTCTATTTGTTGAATTCTGCTTTCGTTTTCAGCCCGCTCTGCAGTATTTGCATCGCTGTCTCAGGGCTTTGAATTGCAAATGTTTGGCTTGGCAACATTGCTAGGAGTAGGATCCATATCTCGGGCCTATCATTTCCCGCCCTTTCCCCAGATAACACAGTTTTAAAGGTTGTAAACGTATTAAGCCAACACCTGCAGTCGCACTGAGCCGAGTCATTCAACTTTCTGAAGTGGTTAATAATAATAAATGCTGATAAATACTGAAAGTGCAAAATAGGCTTTCATTATTTGGTAATAATTTTAATCAATTGGTCGGTAGTAGTAATAAAAAATCTGAAATGGATTTTTTCTTCGTTTACAGACTTACCCTCAATCGATTCAAGTGACCACAATGAGTTCATAATTTTCGAACAGAACTTTAATGGCCCTTGAAAACCAAATTATATTCAAGTAGAAACAGTATTCACATACATCATCTAAATGATGTCAAGTCATGACGAGGATGGGTGATCAAATAAACCGATGGTTTGCAATGGCTAACACTCAACTTTGAACTCCAGCTATGATTGATATCAGCTGTCATAACCCGAAACCATCTAATTAGTCCTAAACGTACAGCGATAAGAAGCTTATGGTTTTGGAGAGGTATTCGCTCTCGCCCTCGAAATATAAGTCGCAAAACGAAGGGAGATAAGTGAACCGCACATGGTTCGAGCCGGATCGAATCGGTTTTGCGGCAAAAGCCGAAAGCAAACCCAGTCGAACGCCAGTCAGAGTCGAGTGCCTACTCCTTGAATAGCAAATCAATTGTATAAAATATTTAATAAATTTTGGTGGGCTTTTTGCCGCCTGTTTGCTTTCTGATTAGATAGAGTCGAAGTTAGTCTTTGGGGATCGTCAAAACAGTTGGCATTCGCTAGAGACGGCGTGTGCGTGTTAGTGCCAGAGCAACTAAACAAATAGCCAATACAATCTGTACGTTTTCATTTCATTCCATTATTTATAGCCCTACGAGACGAACTCAAACAATTCCAACTCAAACACGGCACGCGACCTGAAGCAAATCCGTCGCAGCGATTCGCGCCCCAATTCGCCGAGTTCCAGCCAAGGAGCCATCGAAAATGGTCACGGGCAGTATCCGTAAGTGAATTATCCGCCTGGCATTCTCTTAGCTCTATCTAATGTTTCAATTCCCGTCTTGTAGTTGCTCCATTTGCAAAGTGCTGTGCCCGTCAAACAAAATGGATTGGCTGTCCACCAGTGCCGAGCACATGAACTCCCATGCCATGCACTTTCCCTGTCTCAAGGCCAATGCCGTAACCAGCAATAATAACAATAATAATAATACCAACAATAACAACAACAACATCAACAACAACAACGAACTGAACAGCAATCGCGTGCTGGCCTGCAAGGACTGCAAGGATTACTTGGCCAGTCAGTGGGAGACGATGGATGCGGATCGGGTTCCCCTCGAGCACAGGAGGTTATCCATTTGAATGTCATATATAAATGTCGACTCGCCGACTAACCAAACCTTTTTCCTTGCAGATACAACATTCCCTCGCCCATGCTGACCTCCAACTCACCCAACGGATCTCGGCACGGCGCCACGAGCATCAGCACTCCGCCCTCCACACCCTCCATATCATCCTCGACGCCTGCCAGCACATCAATCTATTGCTATCTCTGCGGCCTGCACTCGGACCTGACGTTAGCCAGGGTCCTCTATGCCAGCAAAGAGGTATAGCCGTCAAAGAGGCCGTTAGAGATAGTAACTGGTTAAGGAGGTTGTTTGAAGAGTAACGCACTTAACATTGCGCCGTCAGGATTACTTAATAGCGGAAATAGCAAATACAACGCTCTTGTGGGACCCACATGTAGTTTCTAAATAGTAGAAAGATGTATGACTTTTCATACTATATGTTAAAAGTAGGCGCCGTATTCTATGTGATATCTGTTTTATTGCATCTGATTTTTAGTGATACTGGATTTGCTCTAAAACTGTTTCATAAAATCCTTTTTACATTAGCCATTGGTCAGATTAAGCGGATGTAAAAAAAATAGTGTCATAATTGCTGGGATGTTCTCTATCATGAAGTTTTTTGAAATTAAGTGTGTAAAGCCTTACCAATTTAATGTCTTAAAATAATATCGTAATTATAGGAAAAATCAAATTATTCTTATGAAATATGATTTTGCCTATCTCTGCAGCTAAGAATTGTTATCTGTAATCAGTAAGCATGGTTGTAAATCTTTGCTTGTTAAAACCATTTACTGCCATACAAGAACTCAGGCCAGTAAGAACATATATTGTAAAGGCAAATCCTTTAATTCTTCAAGAAATACCTCATATATCAAAGTATTTAATAATTTGCTATAATTATAAAGCTGCATTTAATAACGTTTAGGGTTCTGTAAGAGATCGACTTGAGAATTAATAGATTAAATTGCGTTCCGCTTGAGTTTGTATAAGACCTACACTTATCTCGTGCCACATTGTATGAATGCATTACCAAACATGTAATTTGCTGATAAATCAAGCTATTTCCCCTTTTCCAATAAGGGCACAAACGCAGTCAATCAATATAGATACTCAGGACTGAGTAAATACAAAAGTTACTCGATGTGTGAGTAAATACAAAAGTTACACGATGTGTGTGCGGATTGTTTTAGATAGCGCTTGCATTGGATAATATTCGGTGTATATATCAAATAATGTTATCTTTGTTCTATTGAGCAATGATTAACAAGCGAACCATTTTGATTAGGTAATGAGATGTGGTTCGGTTTATTTAAATACCAATCAGAAATGTAACGACTAATGCAGGAAATTGACCGTCAGGTCATTAGATATTTTTTAGATTTCAAGTGTAAGCTGGAGGTACTGAATAGGACTTATTTATTTTAAATGAGTCACAAACGAAAGGGTTTACTTGATTATAGGACAGTAAGGACTCTTTAAACAACTTAACAGACTAACTAGCTCTATCGTGATTGTAACTTTGTACTTATTCTTTGACTTTATGTAATTCTTTAGGGTTCTCGACCTTATTTTCCACTGCTGCTCAAACACAACTCGCTGCCCAATGCTGAGCAGCTAAGAAACAATTCGGCCCTGGTTTGCACGTTTTGTTACCATTCCATGTTGAATCAGTGGCGCAAGTGAGTCAACTGCTTTTAATATCAGATGTACAAGTACTCATTAATGTGTGTTACCGTTCCACAGATATGAGGCGCAAAGTCCCAGTGTGAATCCAGCCGATCGTAAATACAACTGGCACGATTACAACTGTCACCTGTGCGGCATTACGACTTACCGGAAGAGAGTTCGGGCGCTGCCCGTCAACGAGTTTCCCTTTGTGAAGCACCAGAAGAGCGATGATGGCCTGCTGCTGGAAAACGGAGAATACGCGGTCGTCTGTCTAGACTGCTACGAGAGCTTAAGGTGGGAGGACAGATAAAAGGGTATCAGCTTTTCAAAATGAACGTGATTTATATACCCTTGCAAAGGATAATGAGCGCAGTATATAGGTCCGACCCTATAAAGTGTGTATAATTAAGAAATCCCCACTAAACGAGTTAATGTAGCCCATTCTGTCTATTCTGTATATTCGTCTATCCGTTTTTACTCGAAATAGTCTCTTTGTTTCAAAACAACTAAGATAAAACCTCCCGAAAAGTCCTTTTCCTATTGCTGGCAGTATAAAAGTCGAAAGGAGTCGGGTCGGACAACTATATTCCATAGCTCCCATAGGAATAATGAAAAACAATAGTTTAACTGCCCTTGGGAGCATCATACGCAAGAAAATCTAAATGAAAAACGAAGATAGCAATCATCTTTAAAAATTAAAAAGGTGCTGCACACATGGACTACTTTGGCTTGCCAAAGGCAGGGTTTGATACATAAGCGTCATCACTGCAAAAAACAAATAATTATATTTTAAAAATGTGTAGTTGTAAACACAGTAGATTTTAGTTATTCATGGATTATTTTATAGTTTGATTTAGATAACAAGGAATCAAAGACTCCGAATACAATATAAAAGGCTAGGGCTAGGAATAGTTGGAGATCAGACAACCAATCCCCCCACATAGGTTACACTGGGCCTCTTGTGATAGCGTGTAATCCCTGTGCAGATCCTTTTCCCTAGATCATGGGTTATTGGGTATCTCGATAATATAATAATATAATTAAATTTTTTTGAAATCGGACGACTATATCATATAGCTGTCATAGGAACGATCGGAAAATTGGTGGGAAAATAACATAAAACAAATTATAGGATTGGTGCTTTATGACATATAACTTTCTAAGCTTGTAAATAACATTTTTTAATTAGTTCTGAATTTTGAATAAAATTTTCGATTTTAAACTCGGACGTCTACATAATATAGCTGCCATAGGAACAATCGGAAAATTGGTGGAAAAATAATATAAAAGAAATTATAGATTTGGTGCTTTTTGACATATAAATAATAATAACACTCTTTAATTAGTTCTGAACTTCTAATTAAATTTTATCAAAATCATAGGAACGATCGGAAAATTGGTGGGAAAATAATATGAAACAAATAATAACTGTCGGGCTTTTTGACATATTATATTATAATACTGGTTTTTTAATATCACTAAGGTCAGCAACAATCCTTAAAAATATCACATGGTGTTAAAAAGTTAATTATTTCTTATAACTGCAAGGGTATACAAACGTCGGCTTCGGCAACTTCCTTTCTTGTTTTAGTTTATATTAATATCCAAAACGGTTGCCTTATTGCATAGAACTTGAATAATTAATGCGATTTCAATATCTTTTAATTAGCAAGCGACATTTACAACTTTTCTGAGAAATGAGGTGTTTCCATTCATTTTTAAGACAACAAGTATGATAAAATTTAAGTTTTGTGCGGTTGTAAGCGCGATAATAATGTGCTTTAGGTTCATTCGCACCGCTTATGATTCATGTTTAAAGCGGGAATAATCAGTTCTGTTCCGATGAGTACTGGTTTGCTGATAATAAGTTTAATGCTTTAATGATTAGCGCTATAATAAAGTGGTGAAAGCGTCACATGTGTGCTCATGAAAGTGAAAACCCCACCTGCCTTGTGGTTTACTTTACTAATTAATCTTTGATTCCTATAATTTTTTAGACAACAAGCCTCGCAGCACGATCGCTTTGGGGTGCCCATTTCCAGGCGGGCCTACAACTGGGTGCCCCAGCCGCCTCCGCCGGAGGACAGTCCCGAATCCGCAGTGGCCCGCTTGCCCTGCGGCGAGCGCTCCGATCGCATCGTGAGTATTAAGTTGTACCTTCGGCAGTTGGGCAATGAAATCTGACCCGTGGTGTCCATGTGCCAATTCTCGCCCCCAGCACATCAACAATGCCATGAGGCCCGTGCCAGGGAAGAAGACCACATCGCCCAAGCAGTACGACAAGTCAAAAGAAGGTAAGTGACTCCTCGGGCGTGGGGGGAAGCCGATCTGATTTCTCCCCGACTTCTGGTAACGCGACACGCCGAGCCGGCGGCCCGGGGTTAGCGGGTTCAAGTGAAACCCAATTCGCGTCAATAAATTTCAATTGGTTTCACTTAACTTTGAGTGTTCGGCGTTGCCCGCTTTGCTCGGACAGTTCAGTAATAGCCTTAGCTCGGCTCGTTTAGCCCCCAAAGAGGAACATTGGTCACTGGCTTGGGGGCAGAAAGGCATTTTCTCGGTGATTATTTTGCATTTTTACTCAACAAAAGTTAAGCATTTGTGGGGAATCTGCTGCCAGTGCGCTAACTGGGGTTAATGTGTTGTAGTGGCTGGACTTAAAATTCTTAGTCAAAGTATTTTGTGTGAATAAAAGACTAGAGAGTGCAATTCGATTTCAATATAAAAATTTTTCCATAAAATATTTTATGTCGTAGACGTTTATTTTATGAACAGTTGTTTTATCAGTTGTTTCCAAGAATCAAAATTGGAGATATAACGTGACGATTAAATGTCCAACCAATTTAACATTAAAATTTCGAAAGCAAAGAAAGATTTCAAGTACATATGTATCCGTACACATTTGTTTTTCCCCAAATTCAATTTTTTCTGGTGTACATCGTGCTTTGCCCCTGGCACTCAAGTGTCCTTAATCCCAGATGAATTTCCAGTACATACTCGGAAAAATCTCGGCAAAAGCTTCTCTAATTGCATTTCCCCCAAAACGAATGGAGAGCAAAAACTTCAACCTGAATAAGAAATCAACTGATTAAATGCCCAATAACAAGCTGAGACCACAAGGAGGTTTCCCATGTACTAGCTGTTGTAATAAATATTGATTTTTTATGAATTGCAACGGGGCCGGGGGCGGCGGTGAGTGCCTGCGCCCGCTATCCTCGTTTATTTATGCAGCAGCAATGGCGTCGGTAAACTTCTTCAATAAAATGCCAAAAAGGAAACATCATAAAAATAAATAAACAGAGAAACCACAAGCACACAGACCGAATCCCTGAGTGTGTGTATGTGTCTGTGGGAGTGTGTATAACTTGGCACACGAATTTTTATGCAGCCCACCCACCCGAACAGCCCATCGAACGAGCCACCACCCCCAGACAACCACCTACAAATGCCACTTCCGACAACAGCAATCCCCAAACGAAAGGAGAACGAGAACGAGAACGACGACGAACGACCGACCAACCGACCAACCGACCGACCGAGCAAGCACAAATAATAAAAGCAACAGCATAAAGTATTTCGAATTGAATTACTCCGTGTTATCCTGTCAACCATACGAAAACACTCAAGACCATTCAACATGCCACACGCTTCCTGTCCCGTGTTCACCGTACACCCACCGAAGCCAGTTTCCCTGGGGATCGTGGGCCGAAAGCCCCACCGTCCAACCTCCACCACCCACCGTTTAAGGAGTTGGCATCGATTTGCAAAAAGTATATTTCCACCCGGAAGGGGGAGAACCACCCCCCACCCCTGCCAATAAAATGAAGTTATGCTCTGGGGGTTGGGCGGTCGAGGAGTTGAATAAGTAAACATAAAACCACTGAATTTACGCTTATTGCACCCGCAAACATTTTGTTTAACACAACAACAGGCGGCGTCGTCATTGTGAGTCCCCCTCCCCCTCTGGCTCTCTCGCTCGCATCCCCTGTTGCCGTCCCTCTCTCTGCGCAGTGGGGTGGTGTGTGGGTGTCATTTCCGGCCTCAATTTCAAAAGAAGCTCAAATTTCCACACAATTTTCCGGCTTCGCTCTTTGGCACTCTTGCTCGCCTCGTCTCCTTTCGTTTCGTTTCGTTTCGTTCGCTCTCGGAATGGTTTTTTGCACCACCAAGTTGGGCCTGCCACCCAAACCCCCATCCCTGCCAACCGCTTTTCCCCCTTTTTGACTGACAGCCGTTTCCTCGCTGCCACTTGTTCAGTCAGTCACTCAGCAAGGACCCCGAACCCCCAACCATCCCCATCCCCATCCCCATCCCCATCCCCATCCCCATCCCCATCCCTCCTTACCACAATTCCGTTTTTGCCGCCTTTGGTTGTGCTTTTTACTTTAGCCACATCTTGTTGTTGCCCAAGTTGCCACCTTTGCCACAAAAATATTTCAAGCACTCGGCACCCCGACTGCCACAACCACCCCCTCCCGCAGCCACCTCCACCCCTTCTTCGTTTCCGTTTTGCGTAGAATAACAGTTACATTATCCTTTTTATTGCCACACTTTCCAGACACGAATGGCAGGACGAGACTGAAAGAAAAGTGTGAACGAGACAGCGAGCACGGGCAGGGGTGTAGATTGCGAAGGGGCTAGGCGTTGGCTTGCGGGCTGGGGGCTGAAATCCAGGCCCAGACACAGACATATTTGGCTTGTGGCAAGCTACGACCTAAGCCCCGACCCCTTCGTCTTCGCCTTTTCAGTTTATTGTGCTCCGACCCCCTTTCTCCAAACCCCCTTTCCCCGCCACTGGCAACTTTCAGGAAATTGTGGGCAAAAAATGTGCACTGCATTTATTTTCGCTAGAGCTCGACTGACTCGACTCGACTCGAGTCGCAGTAAATTGTGGTAAACACGAAGCCAAGTGTTTGGAGTGTATTTACTCGGCTGTGGCCCACAGTGGTTGCACAGTGGGTCGCATCGCCATTTGCATAATTGGCAAACATGATTGCAGACACAGAGGACTGTCGTGCGCGAGGATGGGTAGTGGCGTGTATATGATGTACATTCAAGGGGAATTATGCAAAATAAAATTGACTTCTAGCTGGAGATTATGGTGATTTTCGTATCCCGTGAATATTCAATAAACGGTGGTTGTGTTTCCTTTCAGATGTCTGCTTAATTCGGCAAGCCTTTGAATCGAAAAATTTAATTTTCATAGCGTCCTTCGATTTTGAATAAGTTTTTAAACATTTTCTTAAGCTAAACAATTTTATTTCATAAACAATCTTTACTTTTAAATGTATTACGACTGCACTCCATTAGGTTAAAAAAATTCCTCCAATTGCTGTGCATGCCAAAACAATTTATTGTGTTGCCCATTTCTAGGGACATTTTCCATTCCGAGCAACACGCTTTACATCTTAGTTGGTATCGCAGTCTTACAACTTCATCCCTTTGTAATCATCATCATCTGTTAGCAGCAGCTGATTTATCCCACACTCCCGAGCCGTAAGATATGCATATGGTGGTGCTCGTGGCTGTCAGCACATAACCTCCACTCACTTAAGGGGGTTTCCCCATGCCCAGCCCTGCAGAATGCGTCCTCCTGCCTTTCCTTCTCCATTTATGTGCTCACATAAAGCGCTGATGTGGCATGAAAAAACATATAAATTCTGCCAATCGATGAAGATAAAATACATTTTGTAATACGTTAGCCCACCGCCCGATCGCCCCCCTTCATCGGGGGGTGGGCGGACGTCTGAGGTCAACCGTTTGAGTGTGGGCGTCTTTTGGGAGTCAACGAAGTGTGCAACGTCAACGCACACACACAGTCGCACAAAAAGGCATTCCATGTGGGTGTAAGTGAAATTTCAAGTGGCGCTACCAAGGCAAACTTCAGCATTGACTCTTAGAGCGCCACCCTCCACATATGCTTGTGGGTACAGTGGAACTTCCTTAGGTGCGACCAAAACAGTGCAACCTAAAAACACATCTTAGGGGTTATACATGGCAGCTATAAATTCGTCAAAAAACTAAAAACTATAGGAAATGTTTGATTTGGCAGGCCAACGTTTCTTTTTAAAGGTCAATGCGTTTATGAAAGTTTAACCAAAGCAGTCGTATGTCAGATATATCTGACTTATGCTAAGATCGAATTATAAGTAATGTTTTAAAAAAAAGTTTAGATTTTTTAACAAACTATTCTGTTCTCCAACATCTGATACTCAAGAAGTAATAGTATTTAATAAATGTTTTATGTCAAAGCCTTATTATTTTGGCAACTTGAAGTGTTAGTAAGGAAAGTTATACCTTTTACGTATAGGTATGCAATGGAAGCTCCAATTCCAGAGCTTAAGTTGTACGAGTTTGGGTTATAGAAGCTATCCCGTACCTATATGGGCGGCCGAGAGTATGGAAACCCTTTAAAAGCTTGTTGTTGCCAGACACATAAACGTTTAGCCCATAAACCCTTGATGTATGGAACATAAACACCACACTTGCAAGTGCCACTCACTCGGAGGTTTCTGGGGCCCGGAGTACCGGGTCGGGGGTACGAGGTGTCGTGGGGCTTGCGGCCCTGGTGTCAGTGGTTAGTGGCGGTGGTTGCTTGCCAGCTAACTGCTAACTGAAATCCAATGTGTGTCCGGATACGAGGGTTTTGGTTTGGGTTGGGGTTTGCGTTTGGGTTTGAGAGTCGGGTTCTCGGCCCTGAATCCTGAATCCTGGGTCCTCGGTCCTGGGCCCGGCAACCGCAATGTCAATAAATATGTTACGCCTGACTCGTCCTTTTTTCGTTTCCTCTCCAAGGGGGCTGGTGTTGGTTAGCAATTTGGTTAAACATATTTATTTGAGGGTAGAGTGGCCGGTAGTTCGTTCCGTTCGGCACTCAGCGGGCTTTGCTTTTGTTCGATTTCGGTCGGCACATCGAGTTAGCCGTAACAATTTCTGTATTTTCCTATTCAATTTGTAGGCATCGATTTGTTTCCGACAATTTGCAGACGCAGTTGTGTAAAAATATTTTCATTTTCGTCTATCCCATAAAATGAAATGTATTTATTGGCAGAGTTTGCCGTGTTCAAATTGCATCTTGCGCTGCCGTATAAATTGTGAAAGACTTTTATTAGCCAGGCTTATGAGATCTCTTCGTTGGCAGGCCAAAAGTTGTTGCCCAAAGATAATCTTATTGTTGCAGCTAATATCTGCACTGAAACTTTTGGGCTCTCAACCTATCTCTTCGTTACTTTCTTGTTGCAAAAAATTGCAGTCCCAAATTTAATTAAAAACTTGACAACAACTAAGGACTCGCATATACAGCCCGACTTTGAGTCCGAGCAACCCCCGGAGTGCAGCTGGGGAACAGAAAGGAGAAAGAAGAAAGGAGGTGAAAGCACGAAGACACGAGTGCGCGACATGCTTTCCCTTTTTGTTGCTCTTGTTGTTGCTTCTGTCGCCGCCATATTTACTTTGTATTTGTTTACGTTTTTATTGTGTGCTTTAGCGCACGAATTTAAATATTTGCCAGTTGCTCCTTGCAGCAAAACAGTTGCAGAAACAGAGGTAGAACAACATTTGTGCAGCACAAGTTTCGCTTACGAGGGTGCACGTGAAGAAATTTCTTACGATATTGCAGGGAATACTATGGAAATCCGTGAATGTTGTATAAAGGTGTCTTAGAGTATGCCACAAAATAGATCATTTCGAAAGTATGTTGTTACATACTTTAAGGTACATTTGTAATGTCATTTCTAAACTTTAGTCCGTAGTTAAAAATATAATATAATTACAAGGCATTCTTTTTACATTGAACACCAACCATAATTCTCAGTGCACCATTGTTGCTTCTTTTATTGCACTTTTCACTTGCCTTTCCTCTCGCACTCTCCCGCTCTCACACCCGCCTGCTTGTGTGTGTGTGCGAGCGCCAAAGTGATTTACTGTTATAAATATTTGCTTGTGAGCTTTTTAAGTACTTTTTCTCCTCGTCTCCTTTGGCGTACTTTGGTTTTTTTTTCGGTTTCGGTCTTGTATTTCTTCGAGCTGGTTGCTTTGCACTTTCTTTTTTCGCCACGTTTGCTCTGGCATTCATTCCCAGTTTATTCAGCTCTTCGTCAGCGCCTAGTAACTGTTTGCTTTATGAGCTCAGACCAGCTTTCGCCGTCCTTCACCGCCCACCTCCGGCTCCGCCCCCTTCGCCCCTTTCACTTTGTTTGCTTGTTTCTGTTGCATACTTTTCAGCGTAATTTTATTGAATCGTGTTTACCCTTATGTCGACTCGGGTTTTGTTTGTGTTTTCCTTTACTCATTTTTATTACCCGCCCCTTTGTGCCTCGCGTTTGTTGTTGTTTTTTAGGTGTTTTGGTGCACAGAAAAAGATTTTATTTTTCCAAGCTGTCACAATGTGCAGAAGATGATTGCTTATTTCATAATAGTTAAGAGGCTTATTATATTTAACTTGTTTTTAATTTCTTATATCTTTTTTATATTTTAACCCTTTAAAGAATAAATGTACTTTGGAAATATTTTTGAAATTCTGGCAAAACACTCCCGTCACTTTGCTCAAGAAGCAGGCCACACTGTACGCCCCGTTAGGCACTCTCCACTGTGGTTGCACCGCTGATTCCTCACCTCTCCCCGGGGGAATCATTTTGCATTAACTGAGCAAATAAACCAACTTTGTTATACTTTCGTTCATTTCGTTTCGTTTGCCTTGGCCGTAGGTGAAGAATGGCTGGGGGGTGGGACAGAGGTGCGGCAGGGGAGTCTAAAGCTGCAGACCTTGTTTGCTGTTGATATTCCTGCTTCTGCTTTGGTTTCTGTTTCTGTTTCTGGGTTTTTGTTCTGCTCGGATGGGTATTTACCCTGTTTCGCAGTTGTTTGCTTGTGTACTCTCCCATTCTCCCGTGCTCGCCACCTCCTCCCCGCTCTGTGTGTGTGTGTGAAATTGAATGCTCAATTGAGCACTTAATTAGCAAAAACAGTTTTTAATGACGACACGAAAGCTTTTATGCTTTGAATGCTCGGTACAATGGGGTCCAGTTGGCCTACACTGAGCGAAACTTATTAGGTGTGACTCAAGGCGCTCAAAAGAAATACTAAAAGAGTGTTTAAAAGTATTATTATTGACAGATTTTGTTGAAATAAAAAAAAAAAAACAAATATTTCTGAAAAAAGAGACATTAAAAAATTACTACATTTATATAGAAATATATATTATAATAATAATTTTTTTTTAATGTTATTTACTTTTATATTTAAATGTTCTATGTGTTTCGCTGTGAACTACGAATATTTATGGTGGTTGGTTTTCCCGCACATTTCCCATTTTTTCACATTCTACAAGGACCGGGAGAATCCCCGTTTATTTTTAAGCACGTGTCGGCTTCTTCTTCGGTCTCCTTCCCACCCTCCCACCTTCGCCTACTTCCACTTTTCTCCCCGTTCGCTCACGCACACAAACGCTGCATGCGTCCGGCATAATTGTCGATGTGATTAATGTGTTTTTAAGTGCATCATTTTGAGCATATTACGAGTTTATAGGGGTTAATTTCGCTCCCCTGAGCACTTTGCATGCCATTGAGGCCCCTTTGGCATTTTAATTGAATTGTTGCCATTGCTTTGCCCGCTCACGTTGTTTCCGATTGTCGTCGTTGTCGGTGCTTTTGTTGGCTGTTTCTGAATGGTATTTATTACCGCTTCCTTTGCCTTTCTTTTGTGCTGCATTGCGCCGCCTCACAATTTTTTAATTAACGCTCATTTGCTTAAGCGAAAAGTGTTAAAATTGTATTGCGGTCGGGGGAGAATGCTGAGAAAAAAATATATTTTTCATATGATGCTGAATTCATTAAGAAAACAGGATAGCAGGTCAACGGTTATTGGTTCTGTAATATATATCTTTCTTAAATAATATATTTTTAAAGCTTTGTAATAAAAATTAAAAAGTTTTGGTTTTTTTCGGAAATTATTTTTACATTTATTAATCATTATACCCAGAATAATTTGTATTACCACTTTTTATTGTCAGGTGTAACCAAATCCGAAGAGACCTTTAAATGCCTGAGAATATTGTAACTATGTATTCTTTTGCGTACTCTTTTCCAATCTCCGCCGCGAGTATTTCATCCCCCAATCCCGACCTCGAACTGCGTAAATCAGCTTCTTGTGATTCCCTTCCCGCTCCCAAAAATCGGAAGACAAACATCAAGTGGCATTGGGATACAACGTAAAATACTTCAGTTAGCTGATGATGATGATAATGATGCGGATCCTGCTCTAGGGCATTCATGGACCCTTCATGCATCAGTGGGCAACAACAACATTTGCAAATTCAATTGAATTGATACACGCACCACTTGTTAACCATTTCGGCCAGAACGAGCCATCCAGCGACCAACCATCCACCCATCTATCCTGTTATCCACCGCCCATCCATCCAATCATCCTTCTAGCCATCTGCACCCTCCCAGTTGCCCCCCTGCGGTCGTCTTATTATTGGTTTTACATACACATCCGTTCCTCAAATATCATTAGAAGGATACGCATACGCCTGCCATGAGTCCAGGATTGCAAGTCAGTCCACAATGTGGAGGGGGTGGTGGTGGGCAGATTGACAGGGGGTGTGCCGGGAGGAATCGGTGGCTTGGCACGCCCGGTTATTTGAACAATGGCTTAAGGGCCTATAAAATCACACAAGGGGTTATAAATCCATTTGCAAACCAAAATCCAAAAATATCCCAAAGCCAAACAAGGAGCTTACCGCCCTGTCCACCGAATCTCGTCCCCCGAAAAAGGCCTACTTCATGGTCTGGTGACATCCACTTGGTTGTGTCCTCGTGCACTTATACTCCTATATACTCACATATGCATGTAGGCATTTGCCCCGGGTTCAAACCGAAAAAAGTCTATGTAAAACGGGCTCTGAGTTCGTGACTGGGATGATTGATCTGCAGGGAGAAATTGAAGGAGAAGTTGAATTAACAGAGGTTGGGTAGCTCAATCCCGAAATGCCCTGAAATGTATGCTACGATTTCAGGAGAAGCGGTCTAAATGGGAACTTGGGGAGAAAATCGTTGGGAAAAGTCCGAAGTCATCTTTATTTTAAAGTTTTCTTGAGTTTAAATCTATACTTATTATTTAATCAGTAATTTGAATTGTATTTCAAGATAGATAAACGTAATATTAATATATTATATATTAAACTGACTTCAATTGAATATTTACCCTCAGTAGATTTGAGTTTATCCTGTAGCTTATTGTAATTTTGTACAGTTTGTTCTTCCCAAGAAATATTTAAATGACAGTTTGTTTGTCCTTGCCTCCCAGATCCTGTCAATCAATGTGCACACTTTTATGAAAAATAATCGTTCATTGTCACACAGAATGTTGTTTTCCCCTTTTTGCCTGGCTTCAAAAACTTTTCAGGTTGTCGGAAGTGGATGGAATGGCGTTGCCATGGGTGTGGTGCCATGGATGACACAAAAGTCGGCTATGCCGGCATGGGGATTTGAAAAGTATGTATCCCTGCATCATCAGCCCCTTTGACGACTTCCTCGCTTATCCAGGCCCTGCACCTGAGCTATTTTTGCACTTTTCACATTTGCACCGCACGCTCAACCCCTTTCGACCCCGCTCTCACCCCTTTTGGCGCTGCGTTTTGATGGAGCGCGTAGTTTGGCCATAAAAGTTTCGCAGCTTGCCAACAGTAGCAGCACCACCAGCAGCAGCAGCAGATTTTTATTAGTTTTTCACGTTCTGCATTTTCCGCGCGCGCTTTTCACATGCCACTGGAATGCCGGAGCCAGCCGAAGCCCGGTTTATTGTTATGGCAACATCGTAAAAATTTATCATGCTCTCGTAGTTGGCAGAACGACAACACCCCGGCCACAGAAACAACAAAAATTCCAAGTCCCAAAAAACAAAAACAATAAAACAAGGCAACAATAACAACCACACCCAGGAACAACACAAAGCAAAGTTATCGCATTTTTATGACAATTTGACGACGACTTTCATTGCAATTTTTAAGGTGGCAAACCATTTCCTTCGAGCGTCTGAATAGCGCGCAAAAAATGCTTTATATCTATATCTTCATACATTTACGTACTAATAGTCTGGGAGTTGCGATTTGTGGAGCTTGGCAGCTGAAAGTTGTTCCTTTGCCCGGGGGTACGGAAGGTTTAATCATAACCAAAGAATTGCTCAACAGCAGATGGAGAACTTTTTACAGCTTTTAAAAACCCTTCAAACAATTTGATAAATGTGGCAACCATTTTTGAAAACAAAATATTAGGTTGCCTTTCCTAGTGTGGGAAAATCTAATTGTAGTAATAGAGCAAATTCTATTTTAATGGCTAGGATTGTATAGTATAAAAATAACGATTTTTCTTGAGATTTTATGAAAAATAAATCTTTTGAGGGAGTCTAAAAGTTTTAAATTATATATTTTAGTTCGGATGTTAACCATTCCAAGTGGAATCAAAATGTAAGATTGGAAATCCAAAAATTATGCATAAATTGCAGTGATCGTAAAAAAAATTCCAGTTCAAAAAAAATTGTTAACCATTTTTCTTGCCTTCCGAACGCCTTCAATATATATTTATTTCCTAAGTTGGAATTTGTCAAACAGTCCCATATTTGCCGTTGAAAGCAGTGCAAGAAATGTTCGTAAAATAGTTTCTCCTAAATACCTCAGTTCGATTTCGGGCTGAACGAGTACACGCTCTATTAGTTGCAAAATAACCGCAAGTTGGCTGGCATCTGAAAAATTAACACCAAAGCTGCACAGTGAAAGCAGAAAGGAGACAGGTGTGCAAAAAGAGAGGGAAGGGAAAGAGTATTCGAAAATATTCTCGCATTTGAACTTCGAGCTGGAAACACTGAAATGCAACGCAAAAAGCGACAGGAGCGACAAAAACAAGGTTACCAACCAAGTGCTGAAGTGCAGAGAGTGCTTACCCCCAATTCTCCCGGTGAGAAGCCTCTTTCTCTCACACTCTCTCCGGTTCTCCACTTCCCCCATCTCTCGCTGCTTTCACCAAGCCATTCTCTCGGCTTCTCTCCGGGAATCCCTGCTCGGCGAGCTTCCCTCTCGATTGGTCTCTCCGCTTCTCTCTGGGATCAGGACTCACCACCCCGGCCACCTGTCTAATCGGTGTTTGTTAGTATATAAATCTAAAAGCTAATCCGCTTGTATTTCCGCTTGGGCGCTGTGAGGTTAGACCGGAAATTCCGCTCTACATGCAGAATGCAGTCCGTCGGACTCGGGGGAGGCGCACAACCACCCACAAGGCCGACGACGAGGAGAATCCGAGGACGAGGACGAGGATGAGGACGGGGCTGCGTTCCGCCATTCTAGGAATATTGACGCTGGGTGTCGACGTCGGAAGTTGTGTTGTGCGCCGGTTGTTGTTGCTTGTTTAGGGATTTGTTGTGGCAGCCCCCGTACACTTGCTCACCCTAAATGGCTCCGGCTCCTCTCCTGCCTCATTTTTTGCAGCCCAGCACGAGGGAACCCTGTGTGTGTAGCAGAGTGTTCTTGTGTGAGTGCACCAGCTCCCAAAGCTCTGACGCCTGTGCCAAGGTATCGATGAAAGCCGAATTCAGGAAATGCTGATTTTTTTGCCTGCCTGCAGAGCACTGATAGAAATCGGCATACTAAGGGTACAAACCAAGAAAATGGTTGAACTATATTAGCCGAAATCAAAGAAGATAGCCTAAAATAAGTTTTTGTTATAAGAAAATTATCGAGATATACATAAAACTATCTTTCCGAACCATCTTTGCCAAAAAACCTACCTTAAAATAGTATAATTTACCACTCTAAAGCTAGAACCACTTGGGAATTATAAAGTCGTAGAAGAAAGTGGCTAAAAACTTTTCGTGTCCTGTTGGTCTCTGTCCAGCCAAATTTCTCGCAGTGCAACTATCTGTGCACCGCAGATTGCTTCGCTGGCATAGCTGCCGTTGCTGCTGCTGTTTGCTCTTGCTGTTGCTGTTGCACATTGCATGTTGCTGCTGTGGCACGGCACCTATCCTCATAGCTATTGGACTCGCTCTTCGGCCGTCTCTCTCGCACACTCGCTCGGTCTCCCTCTGCACTACTCTCAGCTGAAGGATACGAAGGCATCGTATCCTGGCCACACGACTCGTGTGTGTTTGGCTCGGTTGGAAGATGGCCTGCCAGTTGCTCCTTGAGCCCGGAACTGCAACCAAAAGGGGCCTGCGTGCTAGGGTGGTGCTAGGTGGCTCGAGGGTGGTGCATCCACACCGAGAGCAGGAGGCCCAACCACTGAGCACAGAGAGCGAGAACTTGAAAAGTGAAAAACTTTTGACTGCGGGTGCTCTTCTAATGGGAACTGGAATGGTGCGGTGGGTGGTTGGTGGGTGGCTTGCTAGTCGGTTATGTGGGTGGGTGGTGCTTCCTGGTGCGGTGGACTGTGGGTCAGGTGCGGAGCTTGTGCTGTCAGTTTAGCACAAAGCCATATCCGTTATGAGCGGGCGAAAAGAGCAACAAACTGAGCGCTCAGCCCGGATTTGCTCGTCGGTTCAAAAGGGCAAGTGGGGCAAAAAGGAGGAGGTACACAACCACACACAGGCACACGCACACACTCGCCCACGGGGGGATATCTAGAGTGGCAGATAGAGACAGGTAGAGGGGTCGGAGAGAGAGAGGGACTGCTTGTGGCCAGTGGTCAAGTCCGGAGAGAGGGCTCGTAACTAATAACCAAGTAAATTGATACGTGACCCTGCATTTAAATGCCATTATTGCCTACGCCCCCAGTCAACCCATCGAATCCAGCCCGCTCCCCCCGATCCCTCGGACCACCCGGAGGTCAGTCAAGTGAGTGGAGGTCCTGCTCTTGGGCCTGCGCTTGACTTGCGACCACCTCGCAGCCTCACGGACTCGCAATTTCGCAGGAAGTGTGGGAAATCAAGCGAGAAAAGTGGGGGGTATCGGAAGGGGAAGGCGGAGCCGAAAGGAAAACTGGGGAGGGCCCGGGACGACTCTCTGCCAATTTGTGATTGGAATTTTTGATGAGCCCAACTGACGTATTGATTGACTGACTGTGCACACAGGACAGCACCACCGCAGTATCCTGCTGGCATGCAAAAATTCGGTTCTCCAGCTCAATTCAGGCCCCCAAACTCCCGACGCCCCCTTGACGTCTGTCAGCGGCAGAGGAAGTCGGCAAAAGTTATCCGCACAGTACGGAAGGCGTTGCAACTACAGTCGCTCTTCTTTCAAGAAGTAAAGACTTTAGCTGAAGATACTTTTACAAGTATGCTGATTTTAAATTTTTAGGTTGTGCTATTATATAGTGATATTCAGTAAAATTTCGCAGAAATGGAGATTAGAATATAAGATTACATTGTCCAGAAATCATGTCGGCCATAGTTTTGATTCGAATGGATCATCCCATGACCTTACCAAAATACCTTACAGCACCTGTGAGTCATGACTTCCTAATATAGATCATATGCCTAAGTTAATAGGGGTGTGACAAGAACTACTCTACTGTTATCTTCCATTATACAATTTTTTATGAAATAATGGTAAAGGAAGATCTTGAAAAAATCTGAATCAGAGATGCACTTAACGAAGTTCCACTGTAGGAGACGGAGTTGCATTGACTAGCTTAACTTGCTGGCTGCCTTTTTCCGCAGCAAGTGAGAGAAGTAATCGCTACATGTGTATGCTGTGCATCCAGCCACTTTTCACTTACCGCCCACCCGACCACCCGCTGACCTCAAGTGGAAGTTTGCCTGCAAGTCCTTTTCGTCCTTAGAACAACAATTGTGCGAGGCATGGCGACTTGGCGAGTTTTCCTCCACTGGTTTCCCTCGACTTCTGCTGCCGCTTCCTTTTGGGACAGCTTTTGTGCTTCTGTGGCTGTGGATGTGTACGTGTGCCCAAGGAAATGGCTGCGGAAATGAGCACGGAAAATTGTACACACGACCGGAAACTTGGAAAAGTTTCGTTGTGTTCTCAGACAGTTGCAAACGCAGTCGCCCCCTCCTCCGCATCCCACACTTCCCTCTGGCCCGCTTGGCTGCTGCGACTGCCCGCGGGTATGATTAAAGTTTTCCTTTTAATTTCTAACAATTGTGTTTCGGTTTAGATTTGGGTTCTCGCTTTCCACTCCCATCCTCTGTCCTGTGGTCCTCGACTCGTTTGCCCTACGAACCGAGGAAGCGAGCATATTGATTTCTTGGGAACACCACGTTGAGTTAGTGAACGGCAAGCTTTAATTGAGTGGGACAGGGCAATTATTTGGCATTCATCGAGTTTCGAAGTTTTGAGTTCAGTTCGTTACTAGCCACTGCATTAATTGGGGATCAGCTTTCCACTGTAGGATGCGCTTAATACGGTTAATACTTTAAGAATAACGAATCTTACTTCTCATAAACTCAGTGCGAAAGTAAAAGGCTTAGTTAGGCTTTGGCAAAGATGAAAACTATGAAATATGGTCTTGGAAACTATGATTTTCTGAATTTATAACCATTTTTGTAGCTAGTCTTTCGCTCTGGCAACTCAAAACCTCATTTGGACAGCCTTCACGTGTCCATTAGAAAGTGTCGTCATGGAGTCACGAGGCATTTGTAATCTGCTTCCGGTGTCCAAGTAACAGAGCCACCAATTGCCTCCGAGAACCGCTCACTCGTCAAGTCATCTGCGGTCGCATGTCGGAATGCCAGGCATTTGGCACTGGCAAAAAGGGTATTTAGACATTTGCCGTCTACTTAACAGCCACGTCCTTCCTCCTTTCTCCTCAACTCTTCCCTTCCCCTCCGCCTTGGCTGTGGCATTTGCCTTGAAGCTTTTCCAGTCCGCGAATTCCTCGCACTTCCGTCGGGTTTCGTGGCATTTTGAAGTCCTGAAGTCCCCACTCTGTCCTGTGTGGCTACCCGTCTCGTTCGCACTCGCTCGGTCCATCTCTTTTCTGCAGTGAGTCGTCTGTCTCTTTCGCTGTTTGCCTGTCTTCACAAACTTGTCGCTATGTGGTGTGAAAAATATTTAAGCGTGAAGTTTTAGCAGCGGTTTTCCCTCGAAGGCTCATTGTCGACGTTGTCCTCGGCCTGCTCTTAACCCCCTGTTGCCCCTGTCGCCCGTGCTGCCCCGCTTGCACCACTTCGTGCCCTTTTCCCACTGACGAACATCGTGTTTCCGCATCATTTTTAACGCCACTTTTGTGTAAGCTTTGCGTTTATTCTACTCTGCTTCGAGTTCCCTATGTGTATGTGTGTCGTATCTGTGAGTTGTATCCGTGTGTGCGCGCTGCGCTGGTGTTGGTACATCCTCTGGTATCCGTGTCGGTATTTTTGTGGATTTGTTTTGTGTCTGAGGGTGTTTTTCTAAATGGCTTTTAAAATCTCATCGCCAGCGTTTTGTCCTCGACGATGGCAGAAGTGTCTCGGGGCTGCCCACAGGGATTGGAACGGGCGGTTGGATTGAAGGTTTGGCGGGGGCTGGGGTAGAGTTCAGGGAGTGCAAAGGGCTTCTGCGGTTCTCCCGTCCTTCAGAGTGGGGTGGTGGTCCCATGGAGGTGGGTGGTTTGGTCGAGTTTCGTGTGGCTGGCAGTCTATTGTGTTATTGGTTTTGGCGATGACTTTGCTTTGCTTTGGCGTCTCTGATTGTTGCTTCCCTCTCCCTGTCCTCCGTTTCCTCTTCCCTGCATTACTTTTCGTCCTTTTGGAATGTGTTCGCCACTAGAGATTTGAACTGTAATTGGTTTTGAACAAGTTGCCATATTTTTTGGACAGTTTGTTAGAAGTTTGGTGGGCAAGAGGAAGCAATAGTAAATGGGTGATTATTTCCCAACCGTTAAATAAAAAATGATGCGAAAAAAATCGGCTTACGAAGTGGATCGTTCTTTTTCATTATTTTGTCAAGATATTTAACACTTAAAACTTAATTTTTTTTGACATCCTAATTTTACTCAATTTGAGTGATTCATGGTCACACTGGTTGTTGACTAGTTGTGGTCACACTGCTTTAATAAGTGGGTTATAATTATCCAAATCTTATTAAACTCGGTTTTGCTTTGAGCCAAATAATGTGGACAACCTTCTTTCACCTCGTGTGTTACCTGAACAAGGCCATTTCCTCTGCTGCCCAGTGTAACCACTTAATTCCCTGGGATCGAATGCATCCAATGCATCCCAATCATCGAACGTTTATCGTTCCTTCCACAGCACATCCCCTTCAACCTACCAAAAAGCCCCCGTCACCGAACCCGCAGAGAGCCGGCAATATCCTGGTCGAACTCATCCGATTTGGCCTGCTTCACACTGAACAAGGCAATAATTTCTGCTCCTAAGCCCTATTAACCATTGCTAACCGAATGGTGCAAGCAGCCAACTGAAAGGGGGCGGGCGGGATGTGGCCGCAGGAAAATGGGAAAAGTGGGAGTGTGGGGGGCGTGGCAGGATTGCGTTGACTGAGCGAGCAATTGAATAAGCGGCAGAGGCGCACAAAGAATGCGGGGATGGGCAGGGGGAGAGATTGTGGCGGGACGGAGGGCAGCAAACAGGGCCCAAAGGCAGGACCCAGAAGCCAGGACACGGAGCCCGGCCCATGCCATCCCATTTTCGCCGGCCCAATGATGTTGGCAATGGGCGACTGGCAACTGCCGGCAAAGGCCGTGCAAATCCGGAACGAACGAACATATTGACAAATTATCCTTTTTACACGCATCGCCTGCTGAGTTGGCCTCCTCGCCTCACTGCACCGCCCTCCAGACGCCTGCCCGCCTATCCGACTGCCTGTCACACATAGACCTGTACAGCAGAGGTCAAGTGAATAGCAGTTAATTTTTATGACGAAAGAAAGCCGCACTTTAAGCAATGGACAATAGTGATTGGGCATTCTGTTATTCCCGCCCGAAAACTTTTAACCAATAAAGATCGGTCACCTCTTTTACGTAACCTTTCTTCCCATATACAAGGATGTATGGTAGTAAAGAAAAAAGCCCTGAAGCCGTACTCCTCAGTTGAAGAGGGTCCTTGGGGCTTATTTGGCGGGTCATTTTGCGATGTTGTGGAGGATTGTCCCAGGAGCAGCAGGAGTGCGGTTCAAAAAGCAAGGAAATGAAAAGCAACCATTTCGGGCGACACAAAGTTTTCAAGTGGAACATTTCAAACATTTTTTAAGATTATAAAAGCGGCAAATATCAAAAGGTAATTTAGTAGCAGTCACTTGCCTAGTATTAATTCGTCTGGGTTTTATTTACTTCGCATCAACTATTTGGATTGTCGCTGGTGTGCTGACCTCCGCTGTGCATATAAAAGGCTTTGTTAAATGTGCCAATGTGCTCACACAGTTGTTCCGCTGTCGATGATGCCGCCTGCTGCGCTGCCGCCGCCTCAGCGACGTCGTTATCGTAATCGTTGCTCCGTGTGCAAGTGTGTGTGCACATAAACAGAGCCAGAAACAACAAAAACAACAGAAAAAGCAGCAGCAGCAAGGAGCAAGGATGGGTCGAAGGAGCACCGGGAGCGGGCGGAAGGGGAGGAGGAATCAGGAGCAGCGGATGAGAACGAAGCTGCATGCCAGCCAAATGCTCATCCGAGGATATCATGAAGGCTGCCTTTGTTCCGGCACTCAAACACACACGCACAGACACGGACACATGTCCTTCGGCGTGTCAGTGAGAGTCCTTTTTATATACCCAAATCCCTGCCACCTTCTTTGTTTTTTGGGGTTAGGTAACACTTTTTCTAGTTGAGGATCACAGATCGAATCTCTTTCCACCCTTGACGCCCAATTTATGCTCAATTTATTTGCAATGTATTTGGTTCCAGGGATTTCGGGGCGGCAACCCGATCTTGAAACCCGAAATTAGGTCTACGAAGGGGACTGCCTAATTGAGCATGACATATGTGCTTGGTTAGGGGTAAAGTTACAATATAATTTTGATTTTTTGTGTATTGCTTTTTACCGAGAACCGCTTTAAAAGGGATCATGTCCCGATTGTCTATATTTATACATTGACAAAACTACCACACCAAAAGAACTGAGAGTTTAACAATTTTGGAAATTTGTACATTATAGAATATAAACATAGAGTGTTAACCCTATGTTCCCCTTCGATCAACCCACTGAACAGATTAACACACGCCCCCGCAATCACAATATAATCTTTTAGCTCGCTCCACCCACTCCTAACGCCACTCAACTCCCCACCCACCCGAAATTCGCACCACCAATTAGATGTCCCTCCGCTCTGTGGCTTTGCACTTTACTGCCCACATTCGACTTTTATGCGGAGATGGTGTTTGTTTGTGTTTTGCAATAATTAACTCAACTTAAGCTCTCATCGCCGCCGCCCCAAAAAGTAGGCAACAGTATTTCTGCAGCAGCATGACCACCCGCTGCCCACAACCCACCCAACACCCACCGCCCACCGCCCACCGCCCACTTGGAATAACTGGACTCTGGGAGGCGGAATGCTTCTGTTGGCCAGCGGCTGCGCTGCTCTGCTGCAGCTCTGCCAAGGTGTTGAACACACGAACCGCAGGTTTTGTTTACAGCGCTCACTTGTTGTAGTTATTGTTCTAGTTGTTGGTGTTGCTGCAACAAAGAGCTAACAACAAGGGGAGCAACAACAACAGAGACCAAGAGACCTCAACGATGTGTTACTGTTGTTGTTGCGGTGGCCACCATTTTGCGTCTTCACAGGTTCTCTCTTCAGCTTTCTCTTGCTTTCTCTCCGCCGCTCTCGCCCCCCAAAAGTTGCAGCAGGCACACACACAACCAACGTATCCTCCCCAAAAAAGTGCAGCAGCAGTGGGTGAGTGTGGAGCAGCGGCAGTAGCAGTTCAGCAGTTCAGAGTGCACACGAGTCGAAATTGCTCCGCACAACAACAACTATGTGCACTCGGCGTGCTTTCTACGGCTCTCTGCCTCGCCTCTCCCGCTCTACCGCACACTCTCTTTCTATCACTCTCTCCGCCGCTCGCTCACTCACACGCCGACGCCGACCGTCGCCGTGCTCACTCACCATTTCTAAGCAGCGGGCGGACACTTGGCAAAAAAAGGTGCAATTCTAATAGAAACAAATACCTTTGGTGAAGGCTTAAAATTACTTATTTTTCCAATCAAAAATCTTAATATCTCGAGTTGTCCTGCTTATAAATGTAGATCTATTAAAAAAAAAGACTTTCCACATAGAGATCTATGAGATCTATCTACTTTCCAATCCGAAAACTAAATTTCCTTCTTATTAATGTAGATCTTTAAAAAAATGAGTTTTGACTGTCTCTTAGAGATCTAAGATCGATCTGAACCTATGTTCTAAACTTGTTTGGGTTTTCAAAATGAAATATACAGAAGACCTCAAACTTTTTTTGTTTTAAAAATTTTGTTTTTGAAAAGAAAGAGAGAGTACAAGAGAGTTTGATACCTTAGGATACCAAGTAAAATAGAATATCATCCCACTTTCTCCTGGTGTACGCTCTCTCGCCCTCGCTCTCGCTGGCTCTTCCCAAGAGCGGGCCGACAGTGCTGGGCGAGTGTGAGTGCGATGGTGTTGGAGTGTGCGAGTGTTCGAGTGTTTGAGTGCGCGGCGGACGTCTTACCCATTTCGGAGTCGAGCGGTCGTCCGCCGTTTAGTCCTTTCGCAAACGTCGCCAGTGGCGTGTCTTCGGCTTTTGGTTTTTCGGCCTGCTGGCCAGCTGCTCTCCCTCTTGGCCAATTCGCACATTTCTGGATTGCGCGATTAGCGGTGGCAATTAAGGCGCGTGGTGCTCGAGTCTCGTGAAGCGATTGTGATTGTGATTGTGATCCCAGTGCGTCAGTGAGTGAGTGGGTGTTCCGCCGCCTAGAGTGTGCGAGTGCTTGAGTGTTTGAGTGCGGAGGCGGCCGAGCGAATTGAATTACAATTACAATTACAATTACCGTTGCGATTACGACTACGATTGCAGTAATTATGGCCGCCACTTGAGGCGTGAGAATTGTGTGGGCGCCCGCAGAACTCGGCTGTCTTAGCCCTCGCCCATTTGCATTTCTTGGTGGCAGCAGTAGTGCCTGCTTGCACCACTGGCAAGCGTTAACCCCACTGAACCCCAAATAAAACGAAGAGCGGCAAAAGTTTTGAGCCCCCAAAAACCCCTCCTCGCACCACACTCGTCGGAAGGCAAAAGTTTTTGGCGTGGAATTTAAATTGGAAAAGTAAAATGAAAAGAAAAGCGCTCGAGTAAAAGTTAAACAAAGTGCAAAGTAAATATTAAATTAAGAAAGCGAAAAAAGAAAAACGAAACAGACGACGCAGAAATTTCGGTGCAGTGCAAGAAAAGAAAAGAAAATCCCGCCAGGAGCAGGAAGGAAGTGAAGTGGAGTGCAGCGAGCGGAAGAGAAAGGAGAACGCGTCGGCGGGTAGAGAAAACAACTTCCGCTTGCATCCTTCGTCTTGTGCCTCTTCTTTCCGGCGCTGCTTTCATTAATGCTTTTCTCGCGAAAATCTCAACCTTTTGCACGCAGGTCGGGGCATCGTTTATAAAGCACCCCCGCCAGCACCTCCACCCCCAGCTCCCTGTTTTATTATTCCGTTTCCTTGGATTAACTCAATTTGTTGTCCCGCGACGCAAAAACAAAAGTAAATAAAACCCGAAGAGGGGGCGGGAAGAAAAACAGAATCGAAGCGAAAGTGGGGGCGAAAACAAAGGGATCCGAACTCAGATCCTGTAGAGAGGATTACGCGACCCGCAGTGCAATCGAGTGCAACACATCCACACCCACACACTCACTCCCCGGAAGAAGGAGAGCCTGTGGGAGTCCGCGAGAGAGACAGTGGCACCTTGCTCGGATTATAGCCCATAATAAATGATGGAATGGCTACCAAGAGGATTGCCCAGCATCCATGCTCCGATACCGATTTGTGGTGAGTCCTTGGTAAAGTCCTTCCAAAAGTAGCCGTCCTTTACGGGTCTGCATCGCTGAGGATCGTGGCAGGGGTTCGTCTAGTGTCCTATGTCTGAATTATATTACAGCTTCACATCTTAAAGTAGTAAATATCTTTATCAACACATTTCATCATGTGTCGTATACCATCTGTAATCAGTTATCAGCTATTGAACCCAGTGGCTTAAAAATGAGATAAAACCATTTTGTAGGTCAAAACAGTCGAATACCACAAAATAAGCTTGTAACGATAGAACATTTTTGGAACTTAAAAATAAATAGCCGCATTTGGTTGCATTATTAGCATGTTCTGCAGATAAAACTTTCACAGGGTTGTCGCTAAACACCTTTTCCAATAGATTTAAATATTTAAGGCCTGGGAGGCCGTGAAAGCCCCGCATTGCAATAAAGAACTTTCAACAGTTATCAACTAAAACTGTTGTCAAACACATAAATTGCTTTGCGCCTCTCCAGCTCTCGGAAACCATCGAAAAATCCACCCCTCGACCCTAATCCCCCGCCACCTTGGACACCAATAAAAATTCAATTTCAGCGCTAAAGTGCTCCGGCATTAATTGTCTCTGCCGTTCGGATAGTGCGTGCTTCCCAAAATATATCTGTAGAACACCACGAAAATAGTAAAATATGAAATGGTATGCTATGGAGGTTGCCCAATGAGTTCGTTCAATTCCCCGCTATTTATTTTGACATCGCGGCTCTAGGCCGACAATTAAATGTCAACACGCACGACAAAGTCGTCCCCAGAGTCTCACGGAGGAAGATCTCCGAAGGGGATTACCGCTGGGGAGGAAATGGGAAGGGAAATGGGAAGGGAAATGGAAATGGGATCGCGTCACTTAGGACCGGGAAAACAAACACAAACACGAAGCGATCGCAATTGATTAATTTGCCGACACGCACAACTGATGGTCTATGGTCTATGGTCTATGGGCCATGTCGATGGTGGAAGTGTCAGATCAAAGTTATTTGCTTTGGCTGCCACGGCAGCTGTTGCAAGATCTCGAACGGACCCTCGGTTTATTTTTCCAACGATCTTCGGTGTTGTTTTAGCGCTGCCATGGAAAAATTATCACCTTGTAAATTGTCTTTCACGAACAACAAATCCCACACACCGAGCAGCGAGAACCGAGAACCGAGAATCGAGAGCTCTCAACACGTTTTCGTGCGAGATGGCTTATGAGGAGGTGCAAAGAAAATGGTTTTTGGGTGGGGAAATCGAAATGCTCGTGGCATCGCTCCGAATTCATTTGCATAAATATTCATTTAATTATGGACTCAGCCTTAACAGAGTCAATTAAGCCCCAAATAAGCTGCATGCATTTGATTTCGCACAATTCTAACGCCGCCCTCACTCGAAAACACAACCGTTTTGTAATTCATTTGTCCGTCAGTGTAAATAAGCCGCATGGGAGATGCCGATGGCAGAACACAAAATTAATTTTGCAGGTATTTTTGTGTTATTTCTGTGGCAAATTGAATTAGAGGCAAACAAATAAACATTGTCGGACGCATTATTAATTCCCAAAAATAATACAGAATTGACTTGTTGGTTAAATGTCAATCGTCGAAACGAATGGCTGGTCTGGAATCCCTTATCGCCAGTGTCTGTGTTGTGTCTTGTCCGGGGCCAAAATCAATATTTGCCCAGCAACGGCAATAAAGGCATTGAAAATCGCAATGGAATGATAATAATTTGTGTAAACATTGGCCGGAACATGTGTGTAGCCGTGGAGGGAATGCTAAGGTCTATAAAAATGAGAATAGCAAACACTTCTCTCCTGGCTCATTACAAGCCAGGGAAACGTCTGAATTATGAGGATGGGAACCCCTGCCTAAGTGGCGATTACAATAAACTCTTCGCACTTCGAGAATTACCCAAGCACTCGGGCAATTTGTAGCTGTATCTGTATCTGTATCTGTTGCTGGCGACCGGCAGCCCGCACATAAAAGTATCTCTTGCCCACACGCACAGACATTCAATTAAAACGTCAGCCCGGCAGCTGTGCGTTTGAGTGTTGCAACATGGATTTTCGGGGGATTGGAAATTAATGTACAACTCCGGCAGGCAGGGAGCAGCTAAATGACAAGGCGATCCCACGAAGGAAGGACATTAACGAGCCACCTCGGGGAGTTGCAAAGGATGGGGGCCGGTTGAGTGAGTAAATTTGTATGCCAATTACTTAAGCAGCTCAGACAAGACAAGACATGAAGTGAAGTGAGCCGACCAGACGCACCCAGAGGACGCCACTCCTGCGGCTCCGGCGACTCCTGTTCTCGGGACCTCTCTGCCCGTTGTCCAAAGGGGTCAGAGTCATTAACATGCTGTTGTCGTTTGGCAGCATTTAGGACGACATCTGCACCTTTTTCGGGTACATCCTCCCCTGGCACTCCACCTCCTGCTCGGGGCAGCTTGTGAGGCATGGGGACGACACGGCAGGGCGACAGCTTCTGACACTAAAAAGCCAGCCGCATAAGGACACGCCCACCATCAGGAGGACGACCACAGGACGTGTTTGTGTTCGAGGAGCACACACTTAACCACAAGCTCACACACCCAGGCGGAAATGTATGTGAGGCCCAAAGGATGACATGGAGCACACATTTTAATACGGCAAAAGTATTTTCCAAAAATCGTTTGTTTGCCTATGGAGATTTCCTCTGCTCAGTGGCTCTCTGCTCTCTCTGTGTGTCTCTGCGAGAAAGTTCCTCGAGAAACTTTTCATTTTGTGGCCTGCAGGCACGCCCCCATTGACCCATAACCTCTTAACCCATGTCGGCCGCCCATCAGTGCGAGTTCGTTTCGCTTAACCTTTCTGCTCCGCCCCGGGATGGAAAGCGCCACATTCATCCTGCCAAGAATATGTCGCCACAAAGTTTTCTCCGCCTCACTTCACAATCTTCTAGCAAACTTTTCGGTTTCTCTGGCGTTCGAGGAAGCTGCTGCCAAGGAGTTCCAAGTACTCTGCTATTATTTGCCTTCCTCTTGGTTAAAAGCAATCTGATCTAATTTGCGGGGAGCTTTCAAGTCCGGATGGGCGGAATGAGGTGTTGAAAATCAAATCATAATGAACTACTCTCCGAAATCTACAGGCGATTTGTAGGGGAGAGTTAGATTCATTAAAAATATAATTATAATTATATTACTTGTTTTAATTAGAATGTTTCTTGATTACGGAAATGTGTAAGGGGCTTTGCAGTTGGGACCATTGAAGTTACATTGAAAAAGGTTTATCTATTTAAGATAGACGTCATGTAATATGTTTTCTAAGAAATAAATAATTAAAATATAAAGTACCAAAACAAGTTGTACAGTTGGAGGTGCCTACAAAGTATTGGAGGAATTTGGTTTTTCTTAGGAGATTAACTGAAGTCCCTCTGTGCTCTTTGCTAATCCCGACATATAGAAACTAATTTCTGTTCCGCAGAATGCCAAACAATGGGATTTCCGGGCAGTCTCGTTTTGGCTAATCAGCTTTTCATCGCATAATGCGATTTGCAGGCGCTGAGCTCAGCTGAGCTTGCACTTCATTTCATTTCTCGCTCTCGGTCCTGCTCATCCTGCGGCTAAGTCCTGGCTAATGTGTTGAGCAGTAACTTACCGCTCACTGCTCGCTGCTGACTGCTCAAACCCTTGGATAATTGAAGCTGTTTGCGGTCCTGCAGTGTTTGTGCGGGGTAAAAAAGAGCGATGTGCCGGGCAGGAGCTAAGAAGGACTCACTGCGGCTCAGTATGAATATTAAAACTTAATTTAAAATCCATGCCACACACCCAGAAACACACAAAAAGGATCCTCGGGCCATGGCGAGCAGAAAAACGGGATAAAGCCAAGGCAAGGATGCAAGGCGTCGCCCGCTTCGCGCAACTGTACAAACAGCAGCGGAAATAATGAAGGAGCCAAAGGACTAAGGGGCAGAGTGGGCGGGCCGGCCTGGGGGAGGATGCGCCGAGGGGCGGGGCGCACTGTGAAGAGCGAAAAACACATTTTTGCACTTTTATAGCGCAACATCTTTTGTGCACAGACATCCTTCGTCCTTCGTCCTTAGCCATCTCCCACTCCCCACTCATCCTTCCACTGAGATCCCACATAAAGGCGGTTGGAATGGGGGTGGGGCGGTTGGAGGATTGAGATCTTGGGACTCCTCTGCGGGCATGCGGGCGTGGGGAGCGTGCCTTTAATAAACCCACTTTATTGTTTAGAGCCCAAATAAAATAATCCCCTTAAATGATGCCTTCGCATAATAGACGCCTTGCCAGCCATTCTGCCTGCTGCTTATTTTACTGCTGCCGTCGGTCTCCGCCCCTGCCACGCCCCCTGCCCAGACGCCTCCTTATCCTCCTCCTCTCCGATGTCCTTGGCCATTCCTGCCGTGCTTCTGCTTTGTTGCGTTTCGGCACAGTGGGCTTAATGTCGAGAAATGCTTATGAAAACAAAGTGATGTACTATTATGAGCTTGATCGGTCTTAACATATAAAAAAGTCTTTGCTATGGGTACTGAAGAAAGGGAATTTCTTTTTCCATTATCAAGTGTTTCACTCGAATTCGTTCAGATATATTTAATACAAGTTTTCCAAGTGAATTTCTTGCATGAAAAACTCAGAACAGATCTTTTCTAGCACTGTACTTATTTACTTCTAAAATTATACTGTTCACTTCCCTTGAATCTCTGAAGCGAAACAAATTCGCTGCCTACCTGGACCACTGTGCGGAAAACAAGATTCCGAGGGCCAGATCCTTCGACTGAGCCGGAGCATTTGCGTTAGCGTCACTAATGATGATGATTTTGTGGTAAAACGTTGTGTTTGTGCTAATCGGGACAATATTATGCGGCAGTAAAAAGTAAATGACTCAAGACGACCGACGCAGGACGCAGGACGCAGGGCGCAGGATGAAGATGGCAGCGCGGAGAGTGAGGGGGTGAGAGGCCAACGGGGGGTCAGACAGGCAGGCAGAAAAATGGGCGGTCCAGGGACAGCTGGCGGGGCGAGACCCGAGCAACGCCTTTCCCTCAAACGATTGAGGACCGAGGGAAACAGCAGACAGAAGACAGAAGCCGCGAGCAAGGAGCAAGGAGCAACAAAGGCGGAGGACACGGCTAAGCCAAGAAAAGGCGGCCACAACATGGTTGCTCTATGGCAGCAGTACAAAACACGCTCCTGGAAAAGGAAAAAAGGGAAAATGCGAAATAAAAGGATCAAATGCGAGGGCAAGGGTGCAAAAGGGCGGGCGCGCCAAATGCGGGGGGTTGGCCCATGAAGGACAAGAGCCCACAAAGGCAACAAACGGACAACATCCCTTGGCCGGGAGACGGGGCCTTCAGGCCGAGACTGGGACCCAATCCCTAAATCCCGTCGCCATCCGTCTCGACTCGCCCAAAGCTGACTGCTTGGCTGACTAATGCGAAAAATACGTAATTGCGCATAAATACGGGATTAACAAAGTGCTCGTCGTCAGTTGTCGCCTTTGCTGGTCTGAATGGGATTGCCCGGATTGTTTGGGTTGGCTTTGCTGCGGGCTCGGGCTCTTGCAACCCCGTTTTCATATCGCTTACGACCGAAATTAGGCATTTCAATGCATCACAAAAGATTGCCGGCGAGAATGGAGATGGAAATGGGTATGGGAATGGGGTGAGTGTGGCCGTGAAAAGGGAAACCAATTCAAGTCGCCGGAAATCCTGTGAAACAGTTGCCAGATCTTAGCGGAATTAGTTGCGGGACTTAATCAGAGTGAATTTCCTTTTATGCTGATGACGATGCTAATCCATCAGTTGCGGCACAGAGATTTAACAGGCACAAGTTAACTTGAGTGTATATCGCCCATTTACTATTTTATATTTTAAATTATGATTTAAGCTGGTAAACCTATCCCAGCTTCACTTCAAGTGCACTTAAGGGTATGATAATAATCAAAAGTGTATAAGACAGGATTCAACGAATATTAGGACTTAATCAACCTGTTTTCATTTCGGCGCATTTCTTTGTCTAATTTAAACGGACAAGCTTAAAAGCCTAAATCTTTTAAGGATAAAGACAATGTTAGTACTACTTTATGAATTTAATAATAGTGGGAAAGCGTTTATTTAAGTACATTTTTTAATATTGCCTTGTCCCATACAATACTAATCCTTCTTACCCTTTTGTTTCTTGCAGGTAAGTTAACCGAACAATTCGTTTGCACTTCGGTAGTAGTCAGTGACCAAATGTCGTTTACTGTAAGTATTATCCTTGCCGCCGGCTGGCAAAGGACTAATTGGGGCCTGTACAGCAGTTCGCCTAACACTTGAGCCTTTGAGCAACCAGATACAAGATACTCGCAGGACACTCCCCCTGGAGAGGGCCGGGAATGGGAGGGCGAAGACTTGTCGGGACGTGAGGTGGGCTCAAGGATATGTGTATCACTCGCACTCGCACTCAAGTGCCTCCGCCGAGTCTCCTTTGAGGCATGTCCTTTCTGCAGACACTCGCACACACACTGGCAGGCGGACATATGTAGATGCATCCTCATTCATTTCCTGTGGCCCCTTTCCTGGCAATGTCCTCGGCATATGGCTGCCACTTCTGGCACTTGAGCCGTCTGTCTGTTCCCCCGAAGTTCTTCTTTTCCAGAGCGATTTTAGAGATTTAATTGGAAATGCTTTGCAAGGCAAGTGTTTTTTGTTCTGCAGAATCCCGGCGGTTTCTGGTTCACGATAATTCCACCCCTCATCCCCCGACGAGGAGCAACTAAACGTGGTGGGATCCATCGCACCTGCTGCGAATGCTTCGATTTGCCTGCGAGTGTGGATGAAATTCCATTTATGACCGCCTTGAATGCGTCCTGCACTTGGAATGCCTGGGAGTTGTGCATTTCTTGCGCGCGTGCTGTGAATTTCCAGTGTGGAATTCCTTCATTCTGGCCATGCCTTCAGACATTGTGCTGTGCACCCCGGCAGCCGGAGACGGGGGCAGGACAATTTCTTGCACTGCCGGGGGAGTGGCCGTGGAAGTGGCTCCTGCTGCTGGCATTCGCCTTTGTGTTCGTGATTCCCGGCACTTGTTTATTGTCCGCATGGAGAAGCGGGAGCAGGAGGAGGAGCCGGAACTGGAGCCGTAGTGTGTGCTTTCGGGCCGGAATGTGACTGCGAACTATTTAAATTGTGTACGAATGCGAACCGAAAAGTTTGCAAACATTTTTCTTGCCCGGCGCAGGCTCCTGCATCCTGTATCCTGCGCCGTATCTGCATCCTTTTCCGCTGCCTCCGCCCCGGCCATTTACCCGTGTCCTGGCATCCCGTCGTCCTGGCATTCAGGCACCCCCGTTCCCCTTCCACCTTGGCTCTCTGTGCGTGCCGGAATGCTGGGAGGCGATATTTGCCGTCTTGTAGACAAAATTGCTGAAATGCTTTTGCTTTTCCAATTAATTAAAATGAGCTCTGTGCTGGCTACACCGTGAGAAAAGTGGGACAAGGGGGGAAGGTCTGGAGTTGGAGCTCTGTATGCACTAACAGTGTGCGGTTCATTTGAAACGAACAATTTAAAACCTCCTAAACTTTAGGAATCACAGGTTTCGGTCTCCAAAGTGACCTATAAATAAAAGTTTTGGAATATTATTTGTTCTCAAAGGGCTAAGAATAACAGGCTATAATTTGAACTTGTAGAAACCCAAAGATCCTATATTTTCTTTAGTAGATACGGTTCATCTTTACAGGATTTAGCGTTTTTGTTTCATTGTGCTACTAAACTGGACTTTTTTGTCATGTTAGAGCTCAGCTTCTGAAGAATTCGCGCATCTTTTATTCTGGTATTCTTTTAACTTAGCTCTATAAATGTTGCCCAAATGAATTTTGCATTCTATGGATTATACTCCACTTTAAAAACCTATTATTAGACCCTATATCCACAAAAATATCACATATTTTCATCAATTCATTGATGTTAACTTCCGAGAAACTATTGTATTGACTGGGAGGGAAATCTTAGCTTGTAATTATTTTCAAAAGGCAAAACAACTTAGTCCACTTATTTATTTGGTAAGTCTTAAAATTCTAGTTAGCGCAGCCCAAAATTTGTTAAATTTTGACTTCGAAATAGAATTTTCAGTCAGGGAATGCATGACCTGCTGGCAATTTGCAAAATGAAATACAATTCTTCACATTTCACGTTACCGTCAGCAGTACCTCCACGTGTACATATAATATGTGCAGGATATTTGGATGTGCATGTTGGGAGCTGCTCAAACAGGAACTGCGACTGCCGCCCGATGATGCATGGAATTATTATGCATATTTATTGTTGCTTTGTTTGCTCAATAATATTGTTTGTCCAGTACACTCTGCTCCTGCCCCTATCCGGCCACGCCGAGTTTCGGGCCAAATCATATTACACACGGCCGCCTAGTTGGGTAGTTTTGGTCGGTTTAATGGAGGCGTGACCGCAGCCATTTACAACGCTGTCCGGCGTTGGGGGAACCTACTGCTACTACTGCTATAACCTTCTCCGTCCTGAAACGGAGCTCCTTTGACTGCGTATCCATGGTGTCCAGGCTAGGCTTTTGTGGCTGGACCCCCACTGGGAGACT
Source organism: Drosophila biarmipes (assembly GCF_025231255.1). Classification (NCBI taxonomy): domain Eukaryota; kingdom Metazoa; phylum Arthropoda; class Insecta; order Diptera; family Drosophilidae; genus Drosophila; species Drosophila biarmipes. The sequence goes on along the minus strand of NC_066615.1, from coordinate 7,404,788 downwards.
CAGACCGCAACAGACCAGCAATAATTAATGCATGAGCTGCTGCTGCAGCTGCCAACTAACTAAACTCGCAGGCACCGGACTCCTCTGCCCGATCCCGAACCCCATCCTGCTGCTCCTCCTCTTCGTCCGGCTTCCGGCCACTTCTACGGCTTGAGTGGGGAGCCGGAGGGAGCTCATCCCAGGACGTCTCCGCAGGACGGTGCGCAGGATCCGGCAGGAGCTGTCGAGGAGCGACGGCAAATAATTGCATATGAAACCGCAGGAGCAGTTGACGGCCTCCTCTGGTGCAGTGCGCCAGCAGGACGGCAGCCGCAGGACATGCTCGGCACAGGAGGCGGGATGCAGGATGAGGGACGCCTGAAATGGAATCAAACTTAATTTATAATTCATTTGCGCACCACACGTTGGGCCCGATGCCGCCGCCTCCTGAGCCTGGGAGCAAATTGCGAAAGTAAATTAAGCCCCAAGTCTCGGATTTTCTAAGGGATGCGTGTTTATTGCCAGTATAGCCTAAGGTGAACAGACCCTAGAAACCGATTCGCAAAAGTCAGTTTAATCAACCCTTGGGGATTAAACGGAGTTATGGGAATGCTCGACTTAAATCCGAACGGTGCATGACAGGATTTCGTAGTCAAATGGGAGTCTTCTATCAAGCCTTATATGTAGAATCCACATCAGCAAAATGAGGCTAAACGCTAGGCCTACAAAATGAGTACTTTAAACAACACTCGACAGTCTTCGAGAAGATCTCTCGAGTTTGAGTATTTTTATGTCTGGATTTGAACGTCTTAATTTAAAACCAAAGGACCTCTTTTTACAGTTCCTTAGAAGTAGTAAAATGCCCTATAATCTCACGAAGTTTATATCCGATATTCAGGTTTTAAACCTAGTTTTAGTTTAACAGGCGGATAACAAACGTTTCTAAGAAAATTAAAGTAAAGGAAAGTAACTAATATTTTACACCACATACAGATTATAAAATATCTCTCACGCCACATAAAACACAATTTCATAGATAACTTTATAGATCGGAGCACCTCCCTGGCCACCATAGCATACATTACCCATGACTTGGCTCTGCCATGCGGCTCATTTGGCGCATTTTCGCCCAGCCCCATCAAAAATGCAACAAAACGCCCGGCTAAAAGGCAAGGGGCGGCCGCAATTTTCGCATTTGATTTAATTGTGAATGTATTTATTAAATACATTATTCATGGCCAGGGTGAGTGCACTTCGCCATGTGAATGTGCTGTGGCTGACCTAAACATGTCCTGGCCGCAGGAGCGCCGTCGCCGTGGCACAGCAGGATGTGCGCTCGAATTTGGAGGGGGAGCAGGAGGCGGGGAGGTCCTGGGTTCCGTTTGCCACTGTAATTAGTTGTGGTGGAATAATCGCATGCGACCGGCGACATTTCTGTGTGGCAAGGAATGTTCGCCGTAGGTTTCGGGCAGTTCCCTCCACTCCGCTCTTCCCATGTGTGCTTGTGTGCTCTGCACGCCGGGCACGAGGAAGTGGGGGTCAAAGGACTGCGATCTGTGGGCGGCGGTAATGGCATAAATTCGGAATGAGTCCCTGCGAATTTACCATATTATTGGGTGGCTCGGGAAGGGCGGCGCCGGCGAGGATGTGGATGGAAACATGTGTTTATGTGTACAATAATGGGCTGCGGGCCGAGTGGGTGGGGCGGTGCTGTTCGGAACCACTTGTGGTTGGGTGGTGCGGGCAGTTGGCGGTGCTTGCATTTTGGCCTTTCTCGGAATCGGTGACATTTTAATTTACCCAAGCGAGAAAACCAATTTTGCTGCCATGAACCGAATTGCAAAATGTGACAAATGCCACAGTAGCCATGGAGAGAGCATTGTTTCCGTGCATAATTTATTCAACTATATATTTATTGGCAGTTATGATTTGCATTATGTGGCTGTCAAGGGCTTTTCGAGGGGTTAGCAGCCGATGGATAGCTCTGCACTCTGGGGTTCACTTAATTGACTTTGCAAAATTACATTTGCATTTGACCAAATTAACTGAAATGAAGAAGGCCCCTAACTGGTCCTTTCCTGGCCTCTGGTTGCAGCTAATGAATGAGTTATAAATCTATGGATATGAGATTTGTTGTTTGAACTAAATTCTGTGCAAGGATTTTGATTGCCCAGGATTACACCTGCATGTAAGGTCTTTGCAAATCGTATTTAGATGTGAGCTTTTAAGTGCCTTGTTTCGGATTTTTGTATACCAAATGAATTGGCATCTCTTGTGGTTTGAATCATGTTTAAAAAGGTGCGCTTAGTTGAGTAGAGAGTGGATGCTTTTTTTGACGAAAATCAGTATCAACTCTATGCAGATACTTTGATATTTTCACAAAGAGGGTCGATTTTTGTTTATAATTACATGCTCATGGTAAATTAAGTCCAAGAAATACTGTTCTTTAATAAATAATTTACACCATTTGATGGTAAAAAAGGGGTCTATTAAATCTATACCCCAAGAATCTTATAATGGATCCTAATGGACGGAAATAAATCTAAAATCTTTTTTAAATGAACTCCAAAAATAGGACTTAAATAGTTTAGAGTTCCATTGCTTTCCAGTTATAACCTTTCTCCGAAAGTTCCACTTTCAGTTCCCGCTGGCCATGCTGCGCGCTGGACTATTGCAACTTCCTGAGCGCTTTAAGGGACACTTGTGTGGGGAAAAAAGCTGGCCCTGCCATACATCCGCACTTCGGACGGCACGGGAGTCGAGTCTTGCGGGTCTCTCGTGTCAGTGCGCTGATTAAATTCGGCAAATAACGCTGATGCCTGCAAATCGCCGCTCGATGCGAAAGCGGGCTCTCTATATCTCTGCACATATACGAGGGTGTGGCATCTGAGCCAGGTTAGGCACTAGAACTGGGATATGGGATATGGGATCTGGCCGCTGGGGTTGGGATCTGGGGTCTGGGACCATGTTGAAGTACACAAAACCCAGGCAAACAAACAGGCATTTCATGGCAAACAACACGGCGGGGGAAAGGGTAGAGGCCGAGGGACTCGACTCTAGTTTTCCCCGGCACTAAACTCCCCTGCATTTCCATACAACCCATTTCCCTACCCAAAGCCATGGCTATACCTATACCCATCTCCATCCCTGCCCCGCTCTGGCAGAGCCCACAGGCTGAGTTGGGCAAAACTGGCAAATACGAGCAGCCACGTCAACGTTGGCATCATCGTCATCGGCATCGGCATCGGCATCGAGGAGCTTTGTTTGGTTAGTCCGGGGGGTTGGGTTCCGGGTTTTGGGAGGCATGGGTGTCGGGATACGGTGCATGGGTAAGGCGTGTGGGGGCTGCCATCCCACCCACTACGTGCGCCCAACTCATTCGCATTCGCAGTCGTCGGCATTTTATTGTTCTAGTCGTCGACATCGATGTTGGTACTGCAGTTTCGGGCATTATTTCGGTTTAGTTTGGTAAATACACATGCAGCAGGAGCAGCCAGCACATGCACAGGCCCCACTCCACCTCCGCTCTGCCTCCCATTTCCATTTCTGTGTCCAGGCCATCTGCATGCTACCCCAGAACCCAGATAGCAGATACCAGCCCGCACTCACCCCATTTCATAAACGACACAAAACGCTCTAAACCATGAGCTTATGCAGCAGACGTTATCATGATGTTCTACTGGGGGAGACTGTTGATGCATGTTCTTCATGATGCCGATGAGTATGATGATGAAGCCGGAGCCAGTGATGCAGCTGCATTCTTCGTTGCATTTTTCCTTCATTTAATAAAAGCTCTCGAGGAGCTGCTCGAGCCTGCCTGCCAACCAGATTCCACTTGGATGGCGAGCCAGTAAATAAATAAAATCCAAAGCAGAACACTGGGGCCATCGAGGTGATAATATTTGCCCAACCACAAAAGTTTTTCTCTTTTCTTGTTGAATTGTTGATTTTCACAAAAATCCGAAATATGTGCAGCTCTCGAAACAGTATCTAGTATGCAGCTCACCGACCTATACCAATGCCACCCCTGGAAAAACCACTTCGGAGGCGAGTTTCCATTCGAGACCGGGCAGCTTTAAGGTCCACAAAGGACCAGCCAGCTGTACAGCCATCCAGCCAGCGAAATGGTTTTCGAAATACATGCCGTGCCGGCCTCATAACATCGTTGTCCTCGATGTCGTTGCAAATTCCATTCGGCACTGAATGCGAGCGCAGAAGGATGAGCAGGAGCAGGAGCAGGACTAGCCAGGAGTTCTCTCCTGGTGCGGCGACCTGAAAGGGGCGGGCTCTGGGGGCGTGGCTGTCATATCTGAAAGCAATTTCGGAGCGGGCAACCCGAAAACGAGTAACAAGAATCGATAAATTCGTTGGGCGTGCAATTTGCGCCGTGCGGAGGAGCCTCAAAGGAAAAGCGGTGGGCACCGAAAGAGGTGGTGGCACTGCGTAGTCGCAGTCCTCCGCCCCCATCCCATTCGATTCGCATGCCTGAGTGGACCATGTCCGAAATTCAAGTTTCGGGCCTTCGCCATTTGCATTCAACCAGCGTCAACCTGCTGGCCATCGAGTGACTGCTCTTGTCCTGGCTTCTGCTCCTCCTGATGCAGATGGCGATGGTGGTGGCACTGGCAGTGGCAGTGGCAGTGTTCCCTGTTCGCTCACCCATCTCCCGTCACCCGCTGGCCGCCAGCCGTACGGGGATCCACCTTGCCGCCTACGTATGCAAATTGCCGCAAATGCAACGAGGCGTATGCGCAATTTTTGCCCGTCACACAACTCGCGGACATCAATCAGATATTAGCAGAGGAAATTCGAACGAGCACAGTCCCAGCCATCTGCCCTCGTCCCACTGGGACTCTGGTGTTGGGTCGAATTACAGGGACAGAAGACCGTATAATCCGGTCTCTCCGATTCTTATTGGGCTTATGCAGAGTACATTCGGCACGGAGTATTCGGTGGAAAAGAATTTGCAACTTTGTTTAACTCTCAAATTTAAAGCCACACAGAAATAAATTATTACTCTTAACCACTTTCAAAGCGTAATACTAAAAAATGCTACTTTTTATCAAGCATATGTCATACACATATAAATACTATATATTCCCAAAAAGAACGGAAATAAGTACTCTAAGGGCTTGCTTCTAACTTTCCACCCCACTATGTTCTTTTATGTAGGACCTACAAAAATGGTCAAGTGTTACACTAAACCCTTTAATCTCAAAATTTTTAAATATATCTAACCCCGAAATCCTTTCATTTCCATTGCAGTGCCGCCGAAGGCTGGACAAAAGCGGCCGGCCACGAGCCCCGCGCCGCACATCCCCGTGCCGCACCACCTGCAGACGCCTCCCGGCGGCGGCGGCGGCTTGCCGGTATCTTCGGTGGCCAACAGCCCGGTTCCATCGTCCGCCGGCGGCAACGCCATGCTGAACCACGCCCTGCCCAGCAACCACATCGGCACCCCGTCGCCGCAGCAGCAGCATCAGCACCAGCAGCACCAACAGCAGCAACAGCAACACCAGGCCCAGCAGCAGGCGGTGGCGGCTGCAGTGCAGCAGCAGCTGGCAGCAGGAGTGGGCTTGCCACCGGGAGCTATTGGTGCCTCGTCGGCCAGTAGCCGGGGCTCCTTTGCCGCCGCCCTGCGAACGCTGGCCAAACAGGCGGACATCAAGGAGGAGGATGTCGGCGGAGACAGGAGTGCGCCAACCTCGGGAGCCGGCGGACCACCACCGTCGTCATCCGGTCCAGGACCTCTGAACTCGGTGGCCGGACGTGGGGGATCCGAGCGACCTGGTGAGGATCGAGTGGCCAGCAACAAGAAGCGCTCTCCGCCATCGCCGCAGCCGCCGGAGAAGATCGCCCGACTGAGCCACACACCACAAACAGCCTCGCTGCAACCGGAACTTCTGGCCAGGAGTGGATTCCAGCCATACAGATCGGACGAGCGACTGATGCATCCGGCGGGCGCCTTTCCCTTGGAGGCCTACTCGCACTTTGCGGGACTGCCGGGAATTCCGCCAGCAGGTAAGCAGAAGGTTCTAAATTAATGTTGAGATAATAGTAAAGAAATCCTTAAATTGCTATTCTGACTACCACTGAATTACCCACTGAAAGTATTATAACCGGCCTTCTTATTACAGCTTTTCTGAATCCCACTGGGCTACCGTACACGGAGCAGCTCTACCTGGAGCACCGATACCAATTGTTTCGCGCCGCCGGCGCCCACCCCTCGCATCCACATGCTGCCGCATTGTATCCCCAAATGGCCTCGCCCTACTCCCACCTGTACTCAATGATGCCCGGAGCTGCATTGGGCATCTCGCCGGCGATGCACGACCGGATGAAGCTGGAGGAGGAGCACCGGGCGCGGATAGCGCGGGAGGAGGAACGCGAACGGGAAATGCAGCGAGAGAAGGAGCGGGAGCTGCGAGAGCAGCGTGAGAAGGAACAGCGGGAGAAGGAGCAACGAGAGAAGGAGCAGCGCGAAAAGGAGCAGCGGGAGCGGGAACAGCGCGAGAAGGAGGCGCGGGAACGCAAACTGCGGGACGAGGAACGCGAGAGGGAGCGGGAGCGCGCGCAACTGCTGAACGCTTCGCACCACTACTCAAACCAGTTGTACTCCCCACTGAACCGCAATCTACTGGGTTCCATGATCCCCCATCTCAATATGAGCTTGAGAGGGCCGCCGGGAGCACTTCATGGTCTGCCCGGAATGTCGCACTACCATGCGGCGGCAGCGAATGCCCAGCGGCAGAGCCCCCACGGAGCCATGGGTCTAAATCTAGGCATGGCTGGCCTTCCGGGCGTGGGAGTTTCTCCACTGGGCGGTCACGGACCCAATCTGCAACACCACCTACAGCAGGCGGCCATGGGCTTGGCCCATCCAGGGGCCGCTGGCCTGGCGCATCCCGGTTTCTCAGCCGCTGCCCTCGGACTCAGTGCCCATCCGCACAGTCTAAACCTTAGCCATCCGCACATGTCGCCGCACCATCCCGCCTCGCTGGCCCACCAGTTGCCACCGCATACATCTTCGGCCGGCGGAGGAGTGATGAGCAACTCCATTCCCGTCACAGCCAGCTCCAGCCTGTCTTCATCCTCACCGCACACCAGTTTAAACCTGACGGCAGCTGTGAAGCTGACCGCCGATCAGGTGCCCACATCGATGGCTAGTGGTGGTGGCAGTGGCATGCCTCCCACCACCTCCAGCTCCCACATTCCCAACATGGGTCCCTACTACCATCACGGGCATTTGGCGGCCATGCATGCAGCTGCGGCGGCGGCAAGCGGAATGACTCCGACGGCAGCCCACCAGCAGCAGCCTCTGTCGCTGCCCAGCTCGCCCAAAATCACGCCTCCCATAACGCCATCTTCCTCGGCGAACGGAGGCAGAGCAGGCGGTAGCCCACATGCCATGAGGCATCATATTGCCGCAGCGGTGGCTGCTGCCGCCCAGCAGTCAGCAATGATAGACAAGGCAGCGACGCCGGTGACCCATGAGCCGGCCACCTTGGATTTGACCGGATCAAACTCGAATTCCAGCAACCAGGCGCCTTCCAACGCCAGCAGTGGTCCGCCGGCGAATCACGAAGTGAACGGAGCCGAGTCCAATGGAGCATCGCAGTCAGAGAGCAAGGAACATGTGGCACCTATCAAAGAGGATCCCCTAAAGAATTCTCCGCCTCCAGTTGCGCTCGAAAAGAAGCCGACCACACCAAATGCAGCCATGGACAAACCCATCCATCCAGACAGCTCACCGGAGAACTCCTCGCGGCGCAGTGCCAGCCCGCAATCCGAGACCAACAACTCGCTACCAGCGGTCGGTGCCACGGCAGCCGCATCAGGTAAATGCAAAGAGGAGACCCCAAAGACTATAGACTCGGACATGACTGCCACACCCAAGACAGACGTAGAGGAGGAGAAGCAGCGAAACAGGCTATCGGTGTCGCCGGCACCAGCTCCTCCGAAGACCACGGCCGCCTCACCGGACACTGTGTCCACCTCCGGCGGGGTAACCTCCACAACCAGTGGCACCACCCCGCCGCCGGTGGTCAGCAGCAGCACCAGCAGTGCCGGCAAGGCACCGGTGGTGACCAGCGACGAGGTTTCCACCAGTGCCGCCACGCCCACTGCCGAACCCACCAGATGATGATAGATCCCCTGGCGGGAGTGGGTTGCTTAGTGGAGCGAGTGCTCGCTTAGGTTTAAGTTTTGAAAAGTCGCCTCGGATCAGAACTAGTTAACATCTACCTTCAGTAACATTTAACTAAGCGATAATTTAGTTGTTAGTCACGCATCTTTATTTATACAAGAATTTGTAATGTATTGCCAGCGCCGCTTAGATCCAATTCTAAATGTTTTAATCCTTAGTTCTTACATATTATTATTTGCCTATTTAAATGTGAAGCGTATACTTAGAAATGGCCTGAATAAATGATTTTGTTTACACTTATTTGGATTATACTTATTATTTCGCTTTGGTTTCGTAGTCCCCGAAAGGTAAAAGACCCACTGAAACTTTCAAACTAATGCCATCATCCTCGGTGTATTACAGATGATAGCAAACCGCAGCTGGGAGCACTGGGTCGCAGCAACAGCGCGGAGGAGGCTGCAGCATTATGACACCAACTCTTCAGTAGCTCCAACAACTAACTAATGAAAAACTACAGCGACATTGGGATGTATTTGCTGTCGGAGCAAGCTCTTCACCAGCAGCGCAAGCGGATGCTCGACGAGTTCTTAAAGCTCTAGGATGGCCCTGGAGGGGAGCAGGGAGGATGGCTGAAAAAGGACACCATTTGGCCGCAATAAACAACTCAATGTACATTCTATAACAGATATCAGATATTTGTTTGTTCTCGGTGTTACAATCTAACGTTTACCCAGCAAGTTGAATACAATTCTACCACAATTAGACATTTTGAATTGGTGTAAAAATCGTATCTGCATAAAATGTAAAATATTGTGACATATTCCAAGTAAACTAATTACTCTCGAACGAAGCGCTATCAATAAGAGTTTTAGGTAGTCTTGCATGGAACTCTGGATGTAGTTTGCGTGAGAACATTAATGCTAGTTGTAAGGATAGACTAAAATTCTAATAAGAAATTTATATATACACAAGATGGACAGAAATTATACAAAACATACTGGGTAGCTATATTTTATTCTTAAATTGCTAATTGCTAATAATTGTGATTTGGAGAGTACGAATAAAAACGGAAAACGTATGAAATGTAACTCGAATACAAAGTGGGAAAACGGAACTGAAATTTAGATAACAAATCAAATCAAAAACCTAGAGAGATATTCTGGAATGAATGAGTAGTGAACAGCGAAAGGTTGAAATTATTTTTCGAAATGAATCTTTTTTACGCCACCCTTTGGCCCTTAATTCTGAGTTACTGATTTAGAGTGCAGAAACCGGGAAACGCATTCTCCACAGTCTTCAAGAAGCACACCCAAACACAAGCTAGCAAATGGAGCATTACTACTACAAAAGTACTTTGTATCCACACTATAATTGATGTTTATAGTAAGTAGTCAATACCCCAAAAACCAAGCAAACTCTCAAGATATAGATATAGTTTCTGCTCCCGTGTTCAATCTTTCCCTCTGTCTTGCCTCCCAGTTTTTCTTTTTGTGTTTGAGATTGCCCAACATTTAACGATACATGAAGTAGCGGTTTATATATATTTTAATGCATAAATCTCAAGCAATCTGTGATATTATAAAGAAAATTAAAAACCAAACCGAAACTCAAAAAATCGTTGCGTATGAGCCTCATTCGAGACCCTGTACTATAAATTCGACTCGTTTTCGATGCAAGGTGTTCCAGAATTTATGGTGTCCCTATTGAGTAGATAAGTACGGACACCGACACGCTGCGACCATTCCGTACAAATTCCGCCATATGCAAGTCGACTTTTTTCTTTGACAAAACTATGTGTATGTACCAGTAAAACTGAAAATGAATATATTTTAATAACTAATCGTAATAGATTCTTGAATGACACACATAACTGAATCGATTGGCGCGCATCTAGTAACGTAACCACAAATGCCATGCGATAGCTATTCAACTACTGCAAATAGTTTCAAATACAACCTTAACAAAAGAAAACAAATCGATCGTAAATTAAATGTACTGTAACTCCCCCTCAATCTTCGTTGTGTGTGTAAACAGAATACAAAGTGTAAAACATTAAACTGTAAGCTAACCGAAACGCAATCGATCCCGAAATCAAATCAAAGATTCACAATTACTACAGCTACCGAAAAAATAACAATAGACTTAAGGAGGAGCGCTTATGTCTGTCCGAAAAAGTATCCAAAAGCCCAATCTTCTAAAGTCCAAAGAGGTTAGATATCTGTTACCCATCGGATTAAAGCAAGAAATTCAGCAGACGAGCGCTTCTTCCTCAGATCCTCACACGACCACAGCATATAGTTGGGCACACATATATCAACTCACTTGAGCCAACACAATCGCGCAGCAAAGTAAATATGTACGAATGTTCAACCATGTGGCAAACGATATGCGAAACAAACATTTAAACAATATTGTGCAACTTTACATAAGGCATTTATGATTTTATGAAATAAACTCTACTTAAGGATGTACTCTGAAACCTCATTTTTGGGTTTGGGACAAGGTACTATGCTAAATCCATGTCAAATGGACAACAAAATTGCGCTGTTCAATACAAATATTTAAAAGGATTCTATATTTACACACAATATTTAATCTTAACTACGCTTTCGCTAGCTCGGCTTTCTTAACATACTTCAGTATCCTCACAATGGTTGAGGGAGTTACTCCTTGAATTCTACTAGCTGCTGCAATAGTCTGCGGTTGAATGAGCGTCAGCTTCTGTCTTTCCTCGTTCGATAAGCTCAGGGACTTGGAGAAGTAATCAATGTCTGCGGGTATAGACAGGCGCTCTTCGCGACGCACATCCTCCACGTCCCGTTGCTGTTCGTCGACAAAGAACGAGTAAAGTGCCTCGATTTTCAGCCTTTCGGCCAAGTGTCGCTCCCCGCTCAGCCAGCTCAGTTCGGTGGGATGGAGCTTGATTAACTGATCCACAGTGATGTTGTCCGCTGGAATGCCGAGCATATCGAAGGCAGTTTTCTCTACCGACGCCTTGGCTTTGGGCAAGTCGAGAGACTGTCTCCAATAGTGTGTGTGTTTTCGTAATCGCCTCAAGGACTCGATGGCCAATAGCAATCTCTCCTCGGTTTGCTGGAAATGCTGATAGCGTTGTGCGGACACTAGTCCGAACTCGTAGCCTTTTTGGGTGAGTCGCATGTCAGCGTTGTCCGGCCGAAGCGACAACCGGAACTCTGCTCTGCTCGTGAACATGCGGTAGGGCTCGTTGGTTCCCAAAGACGTGAGGTCATCGATCAGCACGCCAATGTATCCTTCAGTTCGACTAACCGTTAGTTGCCTTCCGCCGCTGTGGCGCGTTTTTCCAGCTGCATTAGCGCCAGCAATGATTCCCTGGGCAGCCGCCTCTTCGTAGCCTGTGGTTCCATTTATCTGTCCGGCGAAGAAGAGTCCTGGCACTCGCTTCGTTTCCAGCGTGGGGTACAGTTCGCGGGGATCTATGAAATCGTACTCGACTCCGTATCCGGGTTGAACAACTTCCGCTTTTTCCAGACCCTGGATGGCATGGACGAGCTCCACTTGCTGGTCATGGGGCAGCGTGCAGGAAATGCCCTGTGGGTACACCAAAGGGCTGTCCAGACCCTCTGGCTCCAGCCAAACCTGATGAACCTTGGCGCCGAACCGCAGAATTTTTGACTCAATCGACGGACAGTAACGTGGGCCGGTTATCTCTTCGGTGACATGGCGATTCACGTGAAGATTGTTGCGGACAATGTCGCTGACCTTTGGTGTCGTGTATGTGAGATAGCATGGTAGCTGATCCTTAGTCGGAATCCACACCTCTTTGTTAAGGAAGGAGAACGGCATGGGCGGATCATCACCGTCGTGCCTCTGGAGCTGAGAGTAATCCACACTGCCCTTTGCTATCCTCGGGGGAGTTCCTGTTTTTAGCCGGCCCATGCGAAAACCCAATCTGTCGATGGCCTCGCCCAGAGCTTTGGCAGGAGCATCACCAATCCGCCCGGCTGGACGAACCTCCAGTCCGATGTTTATGTGGGCCCGAAGAAAAGTGCCCGTTGTGAGCACCACGGATCGACTGCGCACCACCTCGCCGTTGGCCAACAGAACTCCGGCACAGCGTCGAGCTTGGGTATCCTGTTCATCCTCGATCAAAAGGTTGTCCACGGCAGCTGCTCGGATCTCCAGGTTAGGGGTACTATGCAGTTCCCGCTGCACAGCCTTCTTGTACAGCTGGCGATCAATCTGGGCCCTGGGTCCCCAGACCGCCGGTCCGCGCCGCCGGTTGAGCACCTTGTAGTGTACTCCCGACACATCGCAGCAGCGAGCGCAAACGCCATCCAGGGCGTCTACTTCGCGCATCAGGTGGCCCTTGCCAATGCCGCCGAACGAGGGATTACACGACATCTCGCCAATGGTCTCCAGCTTGTGGGTGAGCAGCAAGGTGCGGGATCCCATGCGAGCGGCTGCCGCCGAGGCCTCTGTTCCGGCATGCCCGCCTCCGATGACCACCACGTCGTAGATCTCGGCACCGGCACTGTGGGCACTCCTCGATTGGAGGCAAAGCCTTTCCGCCAGGCCACGGAAAACTGCGGTTCGCAGCTGCTGCATTTTCAAAACAACAAGCAATAACAACAACCGATATTGCACAACACATGTGCCAGTCGGGCAATCGATAGCTTCTAGATAGCTCGATTCCGATTTATCGGAAAAGCCCGGTAAAATTAAAATTATGAAATTTATTTTGTTTACTGAAGACGAAATAAAATTTGGGCATATAAACATTATTGCGCAAGCAAAAAAAATATTTTTAAGATAACCGATGTTATATGATAAAAGATACTATCCGATTTCAATATTTTTTATGAAACACACTCTCAGTACATGACGGCATTACAAAAAAATAGTTCCTACCTTGCATTGTCTATGTCTTCGGGATCTACTAAATAAATACACTTTCAAAATCTTCTCATTCGTCATTTTCTCATTCAACCAGCTAAATTGTCGAATGCGTGTCGAATGTTAAAAATTTTGAAGGTGTATTTATTAAGTACATCGTATCATACACTTTCGTCTCAAAAGTTGATATGAGAGCTTTTGTTTGTTAAAGGTGTGACCATCACAAGATTTTTAGTTCGTTAAGAGGTGTTTTTGTTTGATTTCAGAAGTCTTTGTGATTGTTTGTAAACTGACTTGTTAGTAATAACTTTAAAACATGACATTTCTCATATGTCATGAGTTGAGGAATCTCAAGGACACTGTAAGCTTTAACCGGAAACTGTGCAAAAAAAATAAGAAATACAAAACTATTGCCCAACCTTTTTAAACGGTGGTACTTACACAAATTATGTTCCGAAAGCATACAATTTATTTCAAATTATACTTTTCTAACGACATAAAGCACAAGTCTGCAGCTCTAGTATTTCGTTACTGGTTTACGAATTTAAATTTCTTATTTCTGTTCTCCCGTCAAACTAGGCTGTTTAACATCGTCTAGAACTTGCAGAACCTTAAAACAGCGTTTGAAAAAAAATTAAATTTTTTTTTTGAAGTTCCCCAAAGTCTTTTCTTACGTATAACTTTTGAAGGGAGCATCTGATTTATTTTTGAAGTCTTGGAATTTTTATTTCTTCCTGTATATGTAGAAGTCGCCTTCGCACACTCTTCTGGTGCGCTTCGTCACTACGTGGGTTTCCGTGCACTTATAAATTTTTCACCAAAATCATTAAGCAATCAAAATGGCTTTTATTAATGTGCGGTAATATATTTATACATTTGTTAAACAAAGAAGTATTTAGTTTTATACTTCATTAATATATACCTTTGCATATAGAAAAATAAGTTAACGTCTACTCTGAAAGACTTTCGGTGTAGTTCTTATGGGTGATAGTAATATCCACGGTGCTCATGTTGGGCGTGAGGAAGTTCTCCAAGAACTTGGAACCCTGTCGGGGCAGGCGATCGAATGGATAGCCCATGGACTTGCGATCCGGGTAGAGACTGTCCCGAAGACCGCAATATGAGGCGGCATCGCTGCAGGCGCACTCAGAAGGCTGCTCAACCTGGGGGAGGTAAGGGGCGAAAGTCAGGTGAAGGCCGAGGTAACTGACGAGAACACTTACCCTATCCTCATCATAGTTGGAGATCATGACGAACAGCTTGAACTTCATACCCTCAGGGCGACCCTTAGGTATCAGCATGTGGTGGGGCCACCCGCAGCCGCAGTAGTCGAATATCTCATTGTCGGAAGAGTTTTTAGCCGTGTTGCGGAAAGTGCGCTCGAACGGGATAGTTACGTTCGAGTCCACGGACTTCCGGGAATGCGTGGACAATCCGGGAGGCATGGTTATCACAAACTTGTCCAGCTCCACCATAAGGCGGCGCTGCTCCCCCAATTCCATGATCCCGCTACGTTCATCTAACATGGGCGCCAGGAAGAGGCGAACGAATCCCTTTCGCGTGGCCCCTGCGGAGTTCTCCACCTCGATGAAGTAGGTGAATGCGCTGTGCTGCAGATGGGTGAACCGAGCGGAGACTTTGCCGCGTGGTGAGAAGTCCAGGCCGCCGGACATGTCCACATCGGACTGCTGCCAGAAGGTGGTCAGCTTGTTGGTCTGATTTCGGCTCTGCACATTGATGCTCTTGACGTGGACGCCCGGGAATCCCAAGTCTTCCGCGCTATATGGGGGCAGGCGCCGCTTGTGCTCATGGAACAGGTTGTCCACAAAGGAGTGCCACTTGTAAAAGACTGGGTCGCGCATGGTGGTGGTCGCATCGCCCATTACGCCTGCTTTTTCCAAATGCTTGTTGGTCGGGTCGTGGGCGTAAGCGATCAAGTTGTGGCCGCTGTTGTGAAAGTTACCATACTGCCGGTTTAAGCAACAAAAACATAAATAAAGTGAACAATTTTAGGCCAAAATTTATAGTTCCTAAAAGCTTCTTCTTCTACTTTAAATATTGCTATCTCCCTTAAAAGATCACAAATTCCTTCCCTATCTTATATGAATATCTTACCAGCGTCCTGTTGATCGATAGATCGGAGGCCTCAATGATGTTGCCCAGGATGTCGATGCCCTTTACTTCATCCAGGACTACCTTTTCGTTATTCTCCTAAAATATGTAAAAGACATAGATAATTCCCGGACTAAGGGGACAAGTGCCCGAACTCACGTCCAAAACGTAGCCCTGGTGGATGGCCTCATAGATGCGTTCGCGCCAACGCTTCATTTCGTCGATCGACACTCTTATCTGACCGACCCGCTCCACATCCCTCAGCCGGGTGTTGTCGAAGCGGGGCGGATAGGCTCGGCTGGCCACCGTGGAGTCCATCTTGGGAAAGTAGCCCTCGGTGATGGGCTCGTCCAAGTTGTTGAACGGCTGCACCTGGGCCATATAGTTGCTCAACCGCTCGGCATTGTAGCGGGCAATAATTTGCTGGTGCATGTAGTAGAACAGCTCGCCACGCCGATCCTTGTCCACGATGCTGCGAATCGGGGCTTCGTGGGGATAGACTAGATGCCAGTGCCAGTGGTGCAGGTTGATGCCCACGTCCTCGCGAAAGTACCACAGGCGGTGCTCCACGTCGAGGTCGGAGGCGGTATAGTTGACGGGTATCACGATGGCATCCCGGTGGTCGGATCCCTCAATCACGAATGATTCTTCGCGCATGTGGCGAAACATCTGCGAGTCGATGAATCGATCCGGAAAGACCTGCGAAAAAGCAGGCAGATTCAGGTCCTTGGTATCCGGCCGATGGAGCAGAGCCACCGACAATGCGTAGTTGAACATCACTGGATTAACCCGATCCCTGGCATACACGGCCACGCTTTGCAGGTCGTCCACGGTGGGCATGTTAATAAACACCTCGATCAAGTGCCCGGCCATCTCGGTGTGGGACTTCAGGAACACCGAGAACTGCTCGGCTCGGCCCAAGGACATGGGGTAACTGAGATCTGGAATTGGGATCTCCTTCACCGGGACGTGCTTCTCGCTCCCGCCGCACACTCGCTGCTGCACCTCCTTGCAGATCTTGTTGTAGCGCTTGGTCACATAGGAGTCGGGAACTTGGAACACGGTGCCGTTGCCACCCTTGTCCATGAACACGGGCTCCGTGGGATGGTCGAACAGCAGGAGCAGATTCTTCTTGTCGGCCATTTTCTTGGAGCAGATTCTTGCAGGACCTCTCGGTAAGCGGTGGACGTAGGGAATGTTACTTGAGGCGTTGGGCTTCACAACTGTGATTATGCACCGAAACAGGCGCACTATTTATACCCAAGAATGCATTAGCTTTCTTATCAAGCTTTCAGCTCAAAACCACAATTTATATTTTATCAAGTTTAAATAAAAATTAAAAAAACATTGATTCATCGTGTCAGTCAAAATTGTTGGGCGTGCCCCGCAAGGTCAAATCAGAAAATCTCACACGATCCCCATTGCATTGGATCAAACAAAATAAGCTGTATTGAGTTATAAAAATCATTTTCTGGTGAAAAGAGCTGCTTCAGGAACTTAGTGTCTTATAGAATATGAATTATTAATGCAAAAATTATGTGAATACCTGTTCTTTTTGCTGCTGAAAGGTCCAGCTTGAAAAACTAATGGAAACTATATTTGTTTAAATGCCCTTAAATAAAAACAAGTCCCAACAAAAAATATAATTTATTTTGCATTTGGGCCACCCTAAAAAATAACTGCAGTGTGCAGCCTTAAACCCATTTGACCCCTGAGGAGTTATGAAAGTGTTTGCATTTACTTATCAACGACATTAGTTTGTGCGTCACGATGTACAGCACAAATAAATAATTAATATGCTCCTCTTATTATATTAAAAACAAGAAAAAATATTCGACGGAATCGGCGTTACTCACTAAAAAGGAGTGTGAGGCGGATAAAGATATGCTTCCAGGAAATCCGTACATAGCTATATTGAACACTATGGATCTTTTTCTAGGCTGAGCATTCTCTATAGCTTTGCAACGAGGCTTTAGTAGTCGCCTCAACGCTCGCCACAACGGCGGACCTGCAGAAATCTAGGGAAACCAAAACCGACTCAGGGCAATGTAAAGCTTTAAAGGTTCGGTAAATTGCAATTTTTGAAATTAAAAACGGGAATCGTTTGTCCACCGTCAGTCCAATTTTTTCCATCTTTTAGTCCATTTCCACTTTTAAAAACAAAAACTTAAACATTTCAAAAATCAATAGTTGACTTTTTTCATTAAGTTGTTTTTCCAGTTTTCTAGCTAAGAAAAAAATCCAAAAATTGGCATTTTTCAACAGATTTTTATGGAATGGCTTGGAATGCGGTGAGGGGAGATTAAAAGAGATCCAGGTTCCTAGGCCATTAACGACGTGGAATTTCTTACGCAACTTCCATCTAGCTCACCAGGAACAGCATTGAATTAGTTTCTACAGGAAATAGTTTGTCCATCGTCAGTCCAATTTTGTCCACCTTTTATTCCATTTCCATTTTCAACAAAAAATTTTAAACATATTCGAAAATCAAATAGTTGATTTATATACCCTTGCAGAGGGTATATTACTTTCAGTCAGAAGTTTGCAACGCAGTGAAGAAGCTGTTTCGACCCCATAAAGTATTATATAACTGTAAAGAAAATGTTTAAAAATGATGTCTTTGGTGCTTTATATGACCTCATATAACCTCATACGCTTGGAAATAACATTTTTTAATTAGTTTTGAATTTTGAATGTAATGTCCATAGGAAAGATCGGAAAATTGGTTGGAAAATAATATAAAGAATATTACTTCCAACGCTTGGAAATACATTTTTTTTAATTAGTTGTGAATTTCAAATTTAATTTTATCAAAATCGGAAGACTGTATCATTTAGTTGTCTTAGAATCGGAAATTGGTGGGAAAATAATATGAAACAAATTATAGTTTCCTTGTTTGTTGACATATTATCTTATAATTTTTGTAATATCATTGGGATTATCAGTTTAATAAAAATCGGACGACTCGAACATATAGCTGTCAAAGAAACGGTCAGAGAAATTTATTTGTAATATCACTGAAGTCAGCAACAATCCTTAAGAATTTAACATGGTCTTACTTAAGTTGATAATTTTTTATAACTGCGAGGGTATACAAACTTCGTCTTGCCAAAGCTAACTTCTTTTCTTTTTTCTATTAAGTTGTCTTTCCAGTTTTATTGTTCACCTAATTCGGAAACAAGTTCCAGAAGGCGAATTATTCAAAAGATTCTATGCTATGGTTTGGAATGTGGTGGAGGCAAGATCCTTAAACGATCCATTATCGACTTTGAATTTGTTACGCAAATTCCATCCGGCTCACCAGGATCAGCAACATTGCATCAGTTGCCCCAGAAAATATTGATAAAGAAGAAAAATTCAAAAAAAATTAAAAATTTGACAATTAACTACGCCACGGAGCCAGGTATTGATTGATTTATTGGCGTTGTATATTGCTCTTTTCTTTTCCTAACACTTAAGATTACCTCCGTAGACAAGATTAAATTTGTTGTTAATTTTCGATTTATTTTTTCAAATTTTGATTAGGGTAAAATTTTCGGTAACTTCGCGATCTACTTAGAAACAACCTAGCTTAAAAACAACTGTCTAACTAACTAAAAACCGTCTATTTCTGCTTTCCTCTTGCGCTTTTTTAGTTTTTGTTTAAGGTCCGGAGCTTTGCCACGGATAACAGCCGCCTTTAGGCGCTTCGCTGCCTTCTTGCGCTCCTGCACGCCAGCCTTTCGCTTGGCCGCCCGTTCCGGATCATGAATCTTCTCCTGGGCCACAACCTTGCGACGCTCGGCTCGTCGAGCCATTAGCTTGGTCTGCACCGCATTCCTTAGTTTGTCATAGACATCGGCTCCTATGCGCTTCCTCAGACGGCTGCCCACCCGTAGGGCTTGCTGACGCAGTTCTGCATCAACGTTATGATCCTCCTCGGACATTTCGCGAACCAGGGCCTGGAGAAGAGAGGGTGCCAATCTGGTTAAGGACTCCACGCTCAGCAGCGTTGACAGGGCCTCTATAAGCGTGAACATAGCAGTTCTCTAACGGTGGGCAGAAGATTGGTTGAGAAATTATTTTTGGATTTAAATATTATACATACGATGCTGGTGTCGTGAGGCGCCTTGGCCACTTCTTTGTTGATCAGGAAGCGTATATTCCGCATTAGCCAGTTGAGGTTTATTTTGTTGATCGGCTCTCGCTCCTCATCATCATCAGCATCCTTTTCCAGCTTTAAACTAAATGGAACATCCCTCAGCATGTGTCCAATGTACAAGAGGATCTTCGAAAGCTCATCGATCATCACCTGCGCAGTATCGCCTGGCACGAACTGAGCACACAGGTCATACACCAGGGACTTTATATCCTCCGCTGGCTGTCCATAAATAAAGTACAGCGTCTGTTCAGTGCCGTTTTCTCTCTTAACTCCGGAGAGCTGTTGGCCGACAATCGTGTAATCGTAGTGGGCCAGGATGTGGGTCAGTAGTTTGGCTGCATTGCAGCGAACCCAGTTATGGTCGTGTGCCAAAAGTCTCTGAGTGCCGTAAGCCAGCTCATCGATTGTGTCAGAAAGTTCTGGATTACACATTAAAGACTCCCCGCAATGCTCGAATATCTTGAGCAGACAGTATTGTAATTGGATCAGCTGATGGTCAGCTTTGCGCTGCTGGTGCTCTAGCCGCGATTCGTTGTCGTCTTTACCCAGTAGTGGTTCTTCATCGGGCACAGTTTCGAATTTCTAGAAAATAGTAAACGGTTAATTGGTAAATGCAGACACACAAGGCTAACAACTCATACTACCTTTCGCTTTTTCTTGTTATGCAGTCCAGTTTCATTCACCTCTGCTGCCAGGTGTCCTGGAGCTCGCACAAATCTACCTCCCGCCTCAGCATCACCCAAAGTCAAAACATTTACGAGAATGGGCAGTACCACAGGTAATCTTTCTGCGAAGCCGGCCTTCTCCGCCTGGACAAATCTCGAGAGAAGAGCTGCGGCCATTTCACGGACTCCTGGCTTTTGACCGGATTTTGGTGAAGTGAAGAACAGCAGCGTCAGATCCAGCAGGGGTTGCCTTTCCAGTTTTGTGAGGCGACCGATAAGAGCTTCCAGGGCGCCGGCCACATTGCGTCGACACGATGGATCTTCGTCGTTTACCAGACGGGTTCCCAGGGAAAGATATAGAAACTCGGATTGTTTGACCAGCATCAGCTGGGGGAACTTGTTGATGATAGAGTGCATGAACTGGATGGCGGACTGACGCCCAGCGGTCTGGCTGTAGCACAATTGCACCGACATGAACTTGACCATCTGCTCAACCTTATTGCCCAGCGTATATTCCATTATATAGATGAGCAGGATGCCACGACACTCATCTCGCACGTAGTCCGAGGGAGAGATGATGGATAGGTCTCCCAGACGCTTCATGAGATCGTGCAGGGAGCGACTGTCTTCCTTTCGACCGACAAGAGCCTTCAGCAGAGTGAACACCATGGTCTGGCTGCTACATTCGCCCTCCTGCAGTTCCTGTTCGATGTGAAGCAAAAGTTGCTCGATCTGCTCGTCGCTGAGTTTGTAATCCTGGCATTTGCGCAGCAGGGCCACTACTGCTTTAAAGCTCGCTCTGACCAGCTGAGCGTTCTCCTCCTGCCGGGTGGCTCCAAAAGTTGAGAAGTTCTTAAGGATCTCAAACATACGTCCAACCACCGGCTGAAGTGCCTCAGTGTTCAGTTCGGAGAGCTCATACTCCCCCAGCCAAATGGCCGTGTAGCACTTCAGGGCATAAGTTGTGGTCCTAGCGTGATTGCTGCTCAAAGAATCCTTCAGAAGTGGCAACAAAGGATGCAGAAAGGGTTGGTAGTCCAGATCGGTTAGCTTCTTTCGCTTTAGCACGAAATGGAGGAGCTCTAATCCAAATTCGACCAGAATATGGGCATTGGCTTGTGCGTTCGACTTCACCTGCTTGTTGCCGGTGGCCACACTACGTCTTCCCGGCGCCGGTTGTAGGATCAGACAATCAGGACGAGTTCTCCTCATTAGCGCCTGCTCTTTTTCTGTGAGCTGACGTTTTTGTGTTCCTGGCAAAAGGTCGCTAATGCTCTCTGACATCGTGCCGTATATGAAAATCAGCAGGCTCTCCCTTGCGATGTGGGTGTTCTCAACCAGGCCGCCCACGATTTTAGCAAAACACTCCTGAATCTTCTGCGTGACTTTACGGGAGTGCGATCTAGCCAAATGCTCCTTGAATGGCAGAAGCAGGTCGAGCAAACAGTTGTCTCGAATATGACGGGCAGCTATGTGGAGCGTGAGGTAGCTCTTCGCACTCGGCTTGGCTTCCGGCGTGTGAGACACGATTTTTTCCACCTCCTTTTCGGCGCTCACATCGCCAAATATATCATTCAGAGCCACATCTAGCAGGTTCTGCAGGCACTTTTCAATGTGGTCTGGCTTCAGGTCACCCTTCAGTGCATCTAAAACGCCATGGAGAGTCACAGAGAGAACGTGCACCTGGAATCCACGTGTGAGCAGCGATTGCAGCTGCTCCAAAAGCATGCCCAAATAGGTGCCCCCGAGGGTAATCATTATCTTCTTGAGGATGTCCCTGGTGAGCATTCGAACGGATTTTAAAGGGGATCGCAGGAAGGTGCAGACCTTCATGAAGATTCCTGAAGAAAAGCAATTAATTAATAGTGATGTTATTTGTTCGCGATGTTAGCTTTTACTTACCAGGCAGACTGTTGTCCAATAGTTCCAATGGAAGCTTCTGCAAAAGTTTAACCATGGCCAAAGCAATGGGCACTCGCTGGATCTCCTCTTCCTCACGTTCGTAGCTCAGGCGTCGGCGGTTCACCTTGTGTTTGGTGTCGTAGTTGGTTTTTTCGGTGATGGACCGGTTGAGCGTTGGCAGCAAAACTGTCGTAATGGTGGCCATGACCTTTTTAGCAGCGTTAGGAGCTAGCAGTTGAATGCGCTGTTGTTTTTTTACTGGTTCAGTCGCCTCCTCCTCATCGAATTCGATAAAGTCAGACTGATCGTCCTCTTTTTTCAAGGGTTTCTCTTCGGCATCATCATCAGCACCCTCTTCCGTCTTATTTTCTTGCGACTCCTCAGCAGGTTTCTTCGCTTCCACTTCCTCGATCAGTGTTTCCTTGAGCTTGGCGAGGGCAGCAAGATCCGTTTGCGCCTGTGTCAAGTCAAAATGAAACCCATCGAGGATCCGAACCACGAGTCGCACACACTGCTTCTGCTGCCCCTGGGCATGTCTTAGTTTTTGGAGGTAGTATCGGAGAACAGCATGGTATTGGGTCCAGGGGAGGAACTCACTCATCACCCCCACTGACTCAATGGCGGCATCTACTAGAGTGTGCTTGCCCGAGTGTTTTTCGCTCAACAGATAGCGGGTAGCCAGCGGAAGGAGAAACTGGGTGAGAGTACGGGCGCAGGGCGGAGCCTGCCGCCAACTGCCTCCGGATATATTTACAAGACGCTGCAGGGCGCGACCGTGTCGTTGGGTTTGCAGATGAAGCATGTTTTCAAAAAAGTCCACCTCCAGGTCGTGTTTATCCGTCAGCGGCGAGAGGTCCTTTAAGATCTCGTGTGCAGCCGGACATTGACGAGCAAGTTCGCCCAGTAAGCCGATGGCCTCGCCCCTGGCATGCTCGTGCTTCTCATCTCGCATACAGCGTTGTATTAAGGGCAGGAGCGTATCTTCCAGCCAGAAATGCACATCCTCCTTTACTTCCAGTTGCAGAGTAACCAAGGGAAGCATTGGCTTCAGCAGTTCCCCTATGTTAACTCTCATGCCGAGATCCGAATCGTGTCGCAGCATATAAAAGCAGTTGTAGACCACCAGGACTCCGAGCTGCAAGTCAATCTTCTTGTCCTTTTTCTCCACCAGCTGCTTGAGCTCTGAAAGAGCCTCGAGACGTTTGTCATAGTCCGGCTGCTCCAGCCATCTCTTGTCCCAGGCATTTAGGAGTAGCACAATCCTTACCCACTCCCGCAATGATGCGGCAGTGGAGGATAGCTCGACGTTTTGTTTCGCCTCTTTGTGCAGTCTTTTCGCCATGTCAGACAAGATTTCGCAAAGTAACTTCCTTGCAGGCAACACACTAACCTGCTCGAAGAGCGGAGCCAGCTGACGAACATAGTCTTGCGGTCTTGGCACACGTTTCAAAAGATTGGCCAACGTGGTGACTAGCTGAACCACTGTCTCCGGACCCCCTGAAGCGGACTGTTTGGTGAATATGGGCAGAAGCACCTGTAGTAGCAGTTCACAAGTATCTGGCTCCTCCACATGCGACGTTATTAGGGTTAGTATGTTGAGTTCCCGCTTATCAAGCGTCTGTCTGCCGGCCTTCTTGTGCCGCCAACTGTTCTGCAGCTGTTGAAGAATGGCTGGAATGTGTGGATGCACAATAGGCAAAACCTCGGCACCGTACTCCTCAGTGGAGGCCGATTCCAAGAGCTGTTCCACCATCTGTAGAAGCGAACGCTTGACGTTGGACTTGGCCTTGTCGTTAAGTAAGAGAGCCATTAGGTGGTGCATTATGGGAAGTTTATCGGCAGGAGGACTTCTGTTTAGCCATTTTTGATAGCGGGGCTCTCCGCCCCATAGGAGAAGTAACTTGAGCATGGGGGTAGGCGTGTGTATGGAGTCCTGCGAGAGGCGAGCAATACCCGGCCAAAGATAGACCTCACAAATTGCATTCATCTCGGGCTCCTGCCACAGATCTTCCATGTCCACCAGCTGACCGAAATAGTTAACCAGTGTCTGCAGGCCGGAGTGCTTCACATTTTTGTAGGCAGCTAATAGTTTGCCCTCTCCGTTGATTACTTCCTGGGCGACGCTGCCCACGAGAAGAAGTAGTTTTAGAACGTAGCTTTGAAAGTCAGTCGTCAGCCTGCCGGCAAACTCCTTGCGAATGAGTTCGAGAAGATTCACGATCCTCTGCAACTGCTTGGCTGCGATCACCGCTGACGGATCATAGCTTTCTTGAACAAACTTAGCCACTTCGTTCACTGGTTTGTCGGTGTAGGCAGTAAACCTTCCGAACGCCATTTTCAGAAAGTCCATGATTTCTGACTCCTCCAGTTGGCCCAGGAATCGTAGAATCAGCGTTTTACGCAGCTGAGCAGTCAATTGTTTTTGCACACCTTTGGTCAGCATTTTGCCGTAAAGCACACGGAGCATAAAGGGCATCAGTTCCGATCTCTGCTGAGCGGAAATGTTGGCCAGCTCAAAGCCACTGAGGGTAGTCTTGAATTTTTCTTCATCAATAAGAGCCGAGAGCTGCGCTTTCTGCTGCACCAGAGCTGGAGGCTGCTTGTAGGCCGCCAGGCAGTCCAGCGCCAATTGTTGCAACTGGGCATTGGGACCGGCTAGAAGCTCCAAATAGAAATCGTGCATCTCCGCCTGCCGATGCAGAGCCTTAGGATTTGGCTGCGACACAAAGCAGGCGAGCTTCAACTGAAGCGTTTGCAGTATAGACTTGGTGTGGGAATTTTGAGTTCTCCTCTTTTGCCGACCCCGGGGTTCGGGCTTTGTTTCATTTTCATCATCGTCCTCGGCATCGAATTCAGCACCTAAAATGTAATGTATGTGTTTTAAATTGGTTTTTGGCCATTATTTGCAAATAATATACCTGCGGTATCGTTCACATTCCAAGTGTGCTCGGATTTCTCTAACTGGGCGCGATATTCCTGTTCTAAAAATTGCAAAAACAGTCGCACTAAATCTGCATTCTTCACCTCGGCAAGAGTGCCCAACTTGGGCAGGCTTTGCCAAAGGAGCTGGCGGTAGTTGAGCGCTTGATGAAGAGTCAGTTGTTGGTCGCTAACCAACGAAAGAAGCATGGTCAGTGTCGGCGACTGGTAGTCCCTTTTAAAAGGCATTTGCAATGTTGTTGCATCCTTTTTGTAATCTATGCAGTCGACGGTTTCCACCAACTTGGCCTTAAACAGCTTCCAGAACTCATCCGCTGTCACAGTTTTGGCATATGCAGCCAGTAGCTGTTGAACCGGCGCCCACACAAACTTGAAGTTGATGTAGAGCAGGCCAAGCAATAAGCTTACTGCGTGCTCCTTGAAATGTGCCAACTGGGAGAACTGCTTAAACTGAGCAGACGCCGGTTCCAATTGCTGCAGCTGGAGGAGGAGCTCGCGGTAGTTGTGCACAGTGGGTTCGATGCATGCGGCGGCATAAAAGTGGGAGTACGGATTGGGTTTGTGTGTGGAGTTTATCACATCCAAGCAGTGAGCAGCTATGCGCCTGTATTGTGAAACGGGATGGCCCAAGAGATTCCCAATACCAGACAATAATTCTTCGGTAGCGGAAAGCTCGTTTTTAGGGGTTTCAAGAAGAACAATCTGTAGGCAAGCTAGGGCCCGAAGGTCCTTCTCCAGTTCAGGCACAAGAAATGTATTAATCATAGATCGCAGGAGCTTGGGTAAACTAAACTTGAGCAAGGCATGAGTTTGAAGTAACAAGAGAAGCAATGTGAAATCCGTTTCGTTGCTCTTTACAAACTTCTCAATAACTGACTGCAGCTTTTGCTCCAAAGGCTGCTTGCTGAATCCTCTCAAGTGAGGAGCCAGAACGAGGAGAAGCAGATGGTCCTCTTTGCTCACGTCTAACCTCAGCAGCTCTTGTTCCACGACTTTAATAGTCTCCTTTTGCTTTAGCTGGATTGGGTATGCTACCCATTGGGTGAGTGAGTTGCCGTCCACTTGCAGCGGTCGCTTGTGCTGAACGATGCGCGCAAGGAGCTCCAGCGCTCCTGCTTGCCTTTGCTCCTCGTAGTATCCAACGACATTGGGCAGAACCAAAATCTCGAATTGCGGATAGTCCAGGAGTTGCAGAATGGCGTCTTCATACACGGATACTTGTGCTCGGCTTATGGTCAGAAGTTTTTGCAGTAAGCGACTGGCATCCAGTTGGGTAAGCTGAGTGTGCTGAGCGTTAAGAAGACTGGTGACCAAGGTTGTCAACGGCTGCAGTGGCTCCACTTTCAGCTCCATTAACTTCAGCAGTGTGGCAACAACCAGCGGCAGCTCGGTGACATAGCGTCCGTCCTTGTGGGTGACCAGGGGAAGCATTAAATCAATCAGCCTTTGAACATCGGCACCGTCACTGCTGGCAGCCGAACAGAGTGACTTCCAAAGGACGTTGCTTTGGTCTGAGCGCAAGAAGTTGAGCAACAGTCCCAACGCATACTCCACAATATCGCCCAAGAGTTCTGTCTGGGCTTTTGTGTGAGCCGAAGCCTTGTTGACGAGCACCTCCAGGACATGGGCAAAGATCTCAGCCGCCGAGTTGTGCAACTGCCCATTGACGCCACGCAGTATTTCGTAGATAAGTCGTCCGCAGCCATGAACACTCTCCACCTGCTCCCGCAGAACAGTCTGCAGCACATAAGCCAGGAAGCGTGGGAAATCCCGCACATCGCGGGCTATGTATGCAAAGCATTCCACCGCGAAGTTGGTCACATGCTCGGCATAGTGCTGTTCATCAAGGAGTGGTAGAATGGCATTGAAGACCACACCAATGTTGCGCTTTAAATACGGCTTGAGGGTTTTGAACAGGTGCGCCAGACAGATAAGGGTCCACTCCAGCTGCTCCGCATCCTGGGTGTTCAGCAGGCAGATCAGACGGTCCAGGACGCGCTGGAAGTACGGATAGAACTCCTCGCGGAGATCCCTGGCCAGGACGTAAAGCAGATCGAGCAGCGGCTGCTGGGACAGATTTGTGGCAGTGGCCAAACGCTCGAGCAGCAGGTCCACCACAAAGTCCTTCTGGTGCAGCAGCTGCGGCAGGGTCACTATTTTGCGGCATCGCTTGCTGAAGTAGTTGTACTCCTCAGTGAGATTGAGAACGTTCCATTTCTGGAGCGTCTGCTGGAAGTAGGTGGAGTTCTCCTCCTCGTCGAGCTCCTCGTTCCGGTGGCCGATGTGGTAGAGAGCCAAGTGCCGCAGGTCGATCTCGTTCACCCGATCCCCGAAAGATTTGAACTGCGGGAGAAAATTCTGTGAGACAGGGCTCCAAAAACGTGAGACTTCTGGGGACACTCACTCGAAATGTATTGGTGTCCTTCGTTTTTTCCGCTAGGGCTGCCATGTTGCTGTCTTTCTCACTTTCTTACCATTCACTTCATTTGACCTTTGCCGCTTTAACTGACAGAAAAAGCACTTTTGTTTACGGACCCTTTTCTTTTCAAATGCAACACGTGCAAAACATATTTACGCACAAGTATCGATTGACTGTCGGCTATTGCACAGACAGAAAACATATGTTCGTGAGAAGTTATCGATAGCCACCACGATAGCCGTTATCTTTTATACTACGGCGCGCTATTCAAATGGCTTATCAATTCTTAGCTAGGTGTTTTATTTTTATTATATTTATATTTATTTTGTAAATAATATAATATAATATATTTATTTTTATTTATATTTTTTTTTATATATTTCATTTTATTTATATATTATATTATTTTATATATAAATACAATACAATACGTACAATACAAAATTTAAGTTACCTTTTTCATCTGTATATTTTGCAGAAAATGTTTTAATTGTACCCACCCATTTACAAATGAATTTAAACATTTTTGTGATCGACACACAGAACATTAAAGCATTTTATTTAATATGGCACATGGAAAAACAAAATACAATTTTTATGCGGATTCCTGGGACTGGAGGTAATTGAAAACAGTGCCGCGCTCTGCGTAACGCTTAATGTTTTCCTGGCTCAAGCCATCTCCGGTTTTAGAAAAGTCTTCAATCGGTCCATACCCGCCACCGCCTGGAGTTTTCATGGCAAAAGTGTCCTGAAAAAGAACATTTAATATCCGAAGCCCTAATTTATAGCACAAAAATACATACTCCGGCTTCCACGTCGATGCAGGTCTTGCCTGCCAAAGCGATTACTCGACCATCCCGCTTGACCACCAGATTGCGTCCACTCTTGCCCGACTCGCCGCCAGCGAGACCGTAGGGCTGAAGGGTTCGTCGCTCCGTCAGAACGGACAGGGTTACAGGTTTGCGGAAAAGCAGATCCCGCTCCACGCCCTCGCCTCCGTTGAACTGCCCTCTTCCGCCGGAGCCATCGGTGCGCAGGCAGAATCTCTTCAAGATCATGGGATAGCGCAGCTCCAGGATTTCCGGGTCAGTGATGCGGGTGTTCGTCATGTGGGTGTGCACTCCACCGGCTCCATGCCAGCCGGGGCCAGCGCCTGCTCCTCCGGCCACGGTCTCATAGTATCCCCAGGTCTCGTCCCCGATGGTAATGTTGTTCATGCATCCCTGCGAGGCGGCGCACACTCCGAAAGCCTTCAGCACCGTGTCCACGATGCGCTGCGATGTCTGCACGTTGCCACCTACCACGGCGGCTCCCTCAGAGGGATCAAGAATGGAGTTTTTCGGAATAATCACCTGGATAGGGGCCAGGCAGCCCTGGTTGAGGGGAACATCATGGCCCACCATGCAGCGCAGGCAGTAGATAAGGGCGGACAAGGTGATTGCCCTGGGGGCATTGCAGTTGCCCCACACTTCCACTCCCGAACCAGTGAAATCGCACAATGCAGATCCCTGCTCTGCGTCGATGGTCACCTTGAGGGCGATGGGCGAGCCGTCGTCCATGAACTCCTTCGCCGCCAGCACCGTGGATCCCGTGCGCTCCAGCGTATCCCGACCAATCTGGCGCAGCATATCGCGAACGGCCAACTCGGCGTTCTTCTGAATGTGCGACATGTAGGCCTGCACCACGTCCAAGCCATAGCTATCGATCAGCTCCGCCACCAGCTGGATGCCCTTGTGGTTGGCTGCGATCTGGGCCTTCAGATCCGACAGGTTGTCGCTCAGGTTGCGAGTGCCCACAGCCCCCTTTGCGGCCGTAGGCGTGGTCAGCTGCTGGATGATCTGCTGCTCCTGGAAAAGCCCATTCTCTACGATCAGGAATGACTTGAAGGCAGCGCCCTCCTGGGCCAGCGAGGTGGAGTGCGGGGGCATGGATCCCGGAGTTATGCCACCGATATCAGCATGGTGACCACGGGAGGCCACAAAGAAAACGGGTCGAGGGTGGTTCCTGGAGAGTTAAGTTAAATTCGTAATAATGCTAAATAATTCTATAATTAAATAACTTTTACTCACTCATAAAAAACTGGAGTAATGACCGTCAAATCGGGCAAGTGAGATCCCCCTGCAGAGGGATGGTTGGCCAGGATGACATCGCCGTTCTTCAAGGTCTTCCCACGCACCCTCAACTGATACTGGACGGTCTCCTGCATGGCGCCCAGGTGAACGGGAATGTGGGGGGCATTGCTGACCAGGCCGCCATCGGGTCCAAAAAGGGCACAGGAAAAGTCCAGGCGCTCCTTGATGTTGGTGGAAATCGAAGTGCGTTGGAGCACCCTGCCCATTTGCTCGGCGATGCTCATGAAACGGTGGCTGAAGATGCTCAGATGCACTGGATCCAGGTCCGCGTTGATGCCATGTTTGCCGCCCGTCTTCACGTCCATAATGAGGTCTCCGAATGGGGTAACTTGGACACCACACTCCGGTTCCACGACGATGGTCGAGAGCTGATCAATGAGGACAGCGGGTCCGGCGATCTTGTGTCCGGCCAGGAGGTTCTTGGTCAGGTAAATCGGAGCATCAAAGCCACCTTCATCGAAGTAGAGACGACACCGGGTATTAGGCTCCGCTGGCGGTGTCACTTCGGAAGCACCCTGAATCTTGGGCTCAGGTGGTGTCTCGTTCTTGCCCAATCCTCGAATGCGAATGTCGTCCACAATAATGCGTCTATTTTGCAATACGAATCCAAACTCTGTGCGATAGCGATCCAGGAAGGTGGCATGGAAGTCCCCGTAGGCCGCCAACAACGGATTCGAAGCGGAGGACTGCTTTCCAGTTGTCGGGGCCACCATTAGGGCGCCATCGGTGCCCTCGTAGCGTAGGTGAAGGAAGGGCTCCAGTTCGATCCGCTTGAATCCCTGATCAGCTAACTTGTCGTGACACTGCTGGGACAGGGCATCTAATCGCTCCTTCAGCTGCTGGGCATTCGCATCACTGAACTCCAGGCCATTTGGTTCCTGGACCTCCTGGACCACGTCGGCCAGAGCCATTCCATAGGCAGACAGTATTCCAGCGTACTTGTGGACCACAACCTGGGAAGAGAATTCGTTTTCATATTCCAAATTTAAGTTCATAGTTATAATCCCAATCAAAAATCTTTACCCACCTTGGCAATCCCCAGATTGCGCGCAATGGCGCAGGCATGCTGACCACCGGCTCCTCCAAAGCAAGAGAGCACATGGTTGGCTGTGTCCAGTCCTCGGGATTGGGTCAACGCACGAATCGGACGGCACATGGTTTCGTTGGCCACTCGAATAAAACCGAGAGCCACGTCCTCAACACTCAGAACTCGGTTGTCGCCAGAGGCTTTCAGGTATTTATTGATCTCCGTCTGCAACTCCACGAATTTACTCCTGGCGATCTCATGATCCAGCGGTTCGTTCTCCTTGGGACCAAAGATCTTGGGGAAGAATTGCGGCAGAATGCGTCCCAGTATAAGGTTGGCATCCGTGACCGTCAGTGGACCTCCCTTCTTGTAGCACGCCGGTCCCGGGTGAGATCCTGCTGACTCGGGACCCACCACAAAAATGCCAGAGCGGAAGAAGAGCCGAGATCCACCGCCCGCAGCCACGGTATTGATGTCCAGCTGAGGAGCCTGGATGGTAACCCCCGCGGTGGTGCTCTCGATGACGTGCTCATAGGTCCCGGCATAGCGGGACACATCGGTCGAGGTGCCGCCCATGTCGAAACCGATAAGGGGCAGATCAGTTTCCCGGGCTCCCGTCAGAGCGTACCCCACAACGCCTCCTGCAGGTCCTGAAAGGATGGCTCGCGCCCCTCGGAAGTTCTCCATATTGGTCAGACCTCCATCCGACTGCATGAAGAGCACATCCACGCCCTCCAGCTGCTTGTCAAAGCCGGATTTGAAACTAGGATTTGAGAATGCATCATTAGAATGGAGTTTTTACTATAAATAAAGAATATGGTACGGAGATATGGTGGTGATCCCATTATTTAAGCCGCCACTGTATAATGACAGCGCAGTCCCTGAGAGCGTTCTTTTGATTTTATACCCTCCAGATCTTGGGGAACTTGGGAGTATGGCGATAAGATAGGTGTACGAAACCCCATAAAATGTATATACAAATATACCTTTAACGCTTTAACTATTTTGATGTCATTCTTTATAATCATTTCAAAGTGGATCTTAATAATTCTGTAATTTTCTATGCCATTAATGGGTATCAATGCGTCGAGCCGCTCTTATAAGCTGCATTCTAGATCGCTTTTATTCTAGATTTGTTTACTTTACGTAACCCTCTCCGAGCTTTGGTTTTATTTTGCTTCCAGTGTGACTACAAGCTTATCTTTATGGTGACACTCTAAAAAACATGTTTGGGCCCGAAGAGAGCTGTGTCACCTGGCTAATTTACACACCAGAGATTAGATGCACTCACCTGGCCAGGTAGCGGTCCACATGGGGAGTCAGGTAGGCCTCCGCACAGGCCGTGTATCCTCGAGCCACGACCCTGCACATGGGCATTGCCTGGTGGGATAGCGTCACATGGCTGAAGCCCAGCTCCCGGGCGATAGCCCCCACCCGGAGTTCGTGCTCCGGACAGGCATAGCTGTGGGCCAAGACCACGGAGACCGAGGAGATACCCTGCTCCCGGGTGACTGAGAGGGCCTGACGTACCGCCACCTCGTCAACGGGTCTCACCTCCAGATACTTGGTGCCGGCCACGCCCTCCAGCACCTTCCAGCTGTGATCTGCGTTGATATTCGATATAGCAATCGAGGTTGGACAGATGTTGACTCTATACTAACCCAGCTCGCAGCGATCCGCCTGCTCTGGAACTATGCGGCAGTCCACCTCGACTACGGATTTGTAAAGATTCGCTGGCTTGCGTATGTTGAGTTCGAAGATCTTCGGTCTGGCCTGGTTGCCGATGTAGAGCAGGTCGCGGAAGCCACTGTTCACCACCAGAGCCACTGGGTCTCCCTTGCGCTCCAGCAGGGCATTGGTGGCCACGGTGGTGCCCATGCGGACCCAGCCAATCTTCGAGGTGTCGACCAAGCCACTGGCTGCCAAGTCCTCACCCGTCTCCTCCTTCAGGATCCGGCGGATGCCCTCGCGGGGGGCGTCGCTGTACCTCTCCGGGTCCTCGGAGAGCAGCTTCATGGTGCGCACTTTGCCGCCGGGACAGATGCACAGTACGTCCGTGAAAGTGCCTCCGCGGTCGATAGCGAAGCAGTACTTGTTGCCCGACATTGTGTTACCTGTTTTGAGTTCCGAAGGGAGTGGAAAAGTAAGACTGAGCGGGCAGCCAGTGCCACATGCCGTATATATACAGGTGGTCGATGTCGTGGTGCATATGCCTATCTCCTCTCGCAAAAGCTCGCCAAAGCTTTCTCGGTCGCGATCAGCTGACTAAGAATACGAGAGAGAATTCCAGAGAGCACTCGAAAATATAGCAGGGATTTTGGTAGCTCTCATTTTTATTGGGCTCGGACAGAATCTTTCAAAACGTCCTAAAAAATATCATAATGTAAAAATCATAAGGTTATATGTTAAGAAACACGAAAGATATAATTTTTATTTCATGTTCTCCTATTAATTTTTCGATCGTTCCTATATTATGTAGTCGTCTGATTTTGATAAAATTTAATTCGAAGGTCAAAGCCAAATAAAAAATTGATTTCCAATCGTAGGAGGTTATAAGCTAAAAAACACCGAAGATATAATTTTTCATTATTATTTTACCACTAATTTTTTAGTTAGTTCTGAATTTTGAATTAAATTTTATCAAAATCGGACGACTATATCATATAGCTCCCATAGGAAAAATCGGAAAATTAGTGGTAAAATAATATGGAAAAATTATATCTTGGTGTTTTTTAACATATAACCTCCTACGCTTTGAAATAACATTTTTTATTCGGTTTGAATTTCGAATTAAATTTTATTAAAATCGGACGTCTATATCACTTAGCTGTCATAGGAAGGATCGAAAAATTGGTGGGAAAATTATAAATTTGGGGCTTTTTGACATGTTATCTTGTTTAAGAAGTTCGAATTCAAATTATTGATTATTTTTTATAACTGCAAGGGTATACAAAATTCGGCTTGCCGAAGTTAACTTCCTTACTTGTTTTATTCCTAAGCTACCACCAGTTTTGTTGTACATGATACAATTTCAACTATTATTATTAGTGAGCAGTATAAAAAATATCAAAGATTTAAAATATATAATGGATTTAATATATATAAGCTATGCACATATCGATGTCTCCCATATTTATACCCGTTACTCGTAGAGTAAAAGGGTATACTAGTAGGTAGGTAACAGGTAGAAGGAAGCGTTAACGACCCCATAAAGTATATATATTCTTGATCAGGATCACTAGCCGAGTCGATCTAGCCATGTCCGTCTGTCTGTCTGTCCGTATGAACGCTGAGATCTCGGAAACTATAAAGGCTTGAACCGTCTGACTTGGCATGCAGATTCCTGGGGCCCTGCGCAGCGCAAGTTTGTTTCAGCGCGGTGCCAACACCACTTTAACGCCCAAAACCCGCGAAAATCTGTAGCGCCTACAGTTTTTACGATAGAACAACAATTTTAACTGAAATGTATATGTCTCTTCCATACCTACCTATAGTTCAATACCCAAAAAAAATGTGCCACGCTCGCTCTAATGCCCACTAACAGCCCAAAACTGGGCGGCCACAATTGTCATGCTAGAAAATTTTTTTTTGCTAAAACGTATTTGTCTCATTTTTGCCCACTCTAACGCCCCCAAACGGCTAAAACGCTTAAAACTGTCTGCCGCCCACATAACATATAACAAAATAGCCGGTAGGTGGCGCTTTAGAATATTTATTTACTGCTTAAATATCTTCATTTTTATTTTTCTCCTTCAAGCTTAGTAACGGGTATCTGATAGTCGAGGCAATCGACTAAAGCGTTTTTTCTTGTTTAAAAACTGACATCAAGCGCTTGGCAAATAAAATGAAATTCTACCATACAATTGGCATCGCACATTTCTTTACGATATAAGTTAACACAGTGCTCGTTGATGGGCGCCGGCTCGCCACTCTTCCAATTAAAAAAGGTAGGTCTTTCTCCGGTAAGTGAGGATATGTGCTCTCCTTCCTTGGCCAGGTCCGTGATGTCCACCCAAAAGACATCTCCCGAAATTTTCTTTGCGATAGCATTCATCTCCTCCTGATCCCGGATATTCGCCAGATGTCCTCCCATTCTCCGGCATGTGTTCGCTGCTGCGAACCAATTCTGTCTTCTATGTGTTTCTATGTAAAAGAATCGGTTCCCGATTTTTTCGAAATTCGGAGGAATATTTGACTTAAGTGTTTTCGACTCCAGAGTTTAGAACTCTAATCGATTCTTTAATGTCAGCAAGTTCTCCTGCTAAGTAAGAATCCCAAATTTCTGCGTGAGCTCCATACATACACCACACAAGGAATGCGCACAGAATATAGGATGCGTAACAAACCATTTTAAGGCCGTGGACGTAGAACTTTTCAGTGATCTAAACTTGGAAACACTTGACAAGACCAGACCAATGGTGCGGCTTGTACTGCTGGGGATCCGAGTTTGGGGAGCTGCTTTTATAGCTGGAACACCGGTTGTTTTGAATAACACATATTTAGCTGATAGTGACACCTCATACCATCTTGAGTCCTCCTTGAACCCCGGATGTATAAATAATAATCATTTTGCAGATAGTATAATTCGAAGAATTTCGATCACCAGACAGTTTGCTATAAATTTTTGAATTTGGAATTTTGCTATGAACTTCATGAACTCTGGAATTTTAATTTACTTACTCATATCTTTTAAAGTAATTGTACGTCAGACAGACATTCAGTTCTAGCCAAGTGATGTGTCTGATGCTCCATCCATCTGTCTGTTCGTATTAGTGCTGATATCTCGACAGCTAAAAAACACAATAAGTTGGGCTTAAGCATTCAGGTTCTAGAAATTGGAGCTCAGGTACATTTCTTAAAGCCTACAGTTCAGTATACATTGCGAACTGAACTCAATTCTAACTGCATTTCAAATGAACCTGCCTGAAATATAAA
This sequence comes from Drosophila biarmipes, assembly GCF_025231255.1. Classification (NCBI taxonomy): domain Eukaryota; kingdom Metazoa; phylum Arthropoda; class Insecta; order Diptera; family Drosophilidae; genus Drosophila; species Drosophila biarmipes. The sequence continues at coordinate 7,369,515 of NC_066615.1, read as the reverse complement.
CCTTTTTATCCTCACCTCAAGTAACCAATGACTGCCAATTATGCCACATATCATGCGCCAGTATAGTTTGTATCCAATTCGATCTCATTGAGAGCAAACGATCAAACTCTGCCTTCAATGATGGCCCCCGCAAACCATAAATATATGCAAATGCATGTTTTATCTGTTCCTTACTTGGCAGCAATGAAATTTGATGACTTATTAAACGAGGCCATAAAGAGCGCATTCCCCCGCTTGTAAGTACGGCGTGTGGAACATGCCGGCAAGTCAGTGTCAATATCACGGCATCGGCCTTTGGGCGCTATTGTTTGCTCCGGAGAAGGGAGGCCGGAGAAAGGGGCGTATCAATTCGAGTCGATTTGCGATTTCGATGGCGACTCCCAGCGGAACAGTTGAGATTGTTTCTCCGTTTCCCGGCAGCGATATGACCCCTAATACCCGTGACCCGGACCCCGGACCGAGCGAGGGACTGCAGTGACAGTGGGAGTAGCTGGCTGGTTTATGTGGGCACATTGATAGCATTTTTACGAGCCATTTTCGCCAGTTCTACACGCCGAAAACACGGCTCCACAAATTGCCTGGAGTTTTCCGTCGGCATGGTGCTCTGGCTGAAAAAGATCTCGAAATGTGGGAGTTGGAAGTGCTGCCGCAGCCGGAGGGAGGAAAAGGTGGCGGAGGCAGTGCTCCAGACGGAGAACGAATTGTGGTTGGAGTACTACGGCCCGTATCTGCACATCTGGCCGTTTCACGAGCTCTGCGCCAGATTGGAGACGAATGTCTCCCAGGTGAGATACGCAGAATCGCGATTGTACTAAGATGACATCACAGCGGAACCCTCCACGCAGGGTCTGACCTCCGTGGCGGCGGGGCAGAAGCTGGTCCGGAACGGGAAGAACGTCCTGCCACTTCCCCTCAAGCAGGACGTGGGCTTCTGGAAGTTCGTGAAGAACTGCTTCAGCGTTTTGGGCATCGTCGTACTCCTGTGCTCCATCGCCTGCTTTGCCGTATACTACATATTTGAAATTAACTCGACGATCCATGGCCAAGTGGATCCGGAGTTTCTGGTGGCGGGCATAGTGCTGCTCGTTTTCTTCTTTCTCGCAGGAATCGTGCTCCATCTTCAGGGCGATGACCACGAGGAAATGGTCGTGGCCTTCGATGAGCTGATGCCCATGTACTGCACGGTGATACGGGACGGGGAAAAGGAGGTAGTTCTCACCCAGGACGTGGTAGTCGGCGACGTGGTGCCCATCAGCTATGGTCAGCGGCTTCCTGCCGATTTGCGGTTCTTCAGCTCCTCGGGCCTGGAGCTCAACAACGTGGCGCTGACAGGACATTCGAAACCTGTGCAAATCACTCCTCTGGCGAACGAGGGACGCCAGCGGTACTCCCGAGTTGAGTACATAAAGGACGCCTAAGCTTGTGTTCTGTTGGAGTCTCCTCTTTAACTAAATTTGGAGTTCTTGAATTTCTACTTATTTATTATATAACAACTAAACGAGGAAAGGCATTATAATAAAATTAATAGGAAACATACACTTAAAGTACCTATGTTATCAAATTGTGTTTTCTTTTAGTTTTATTTGGCTTTTATCTGTAAGGCTTCGCAGTTTATTCCGCATTGGATTGGAACATTTTAAAGTTCTTCAAAAGTGGGAAGGAAGATATATTTTTTTGTTAAGCATTCCAACTGGAGTACGAGACTTTATTGCCATTATAGATTTTGTTATCTTTTGATCAATTTAAGAGATCAGAGATAGCTGTTGCCTAAGTGACACTTCTACAATTCATTGATTCTTATCATGAGTTCCAGACCTTTGACGAAATGGGGTTCCAGCAATGTGGGATTCGCTTGCAGCCATGCGACCAAGGGCTACGGCTTTGGGGTGGCCATAGCCTGTGGAAGGAACACCGATGTTGGGGCGATGACGGCACTCAGCTTCAAGGAGCGACCTCTGAGTCGTGCGGAGAGACACCAGAAGCAAGTGGGTATTCCAGTGAGCCCAAGAAAGATCTATCTCACCCCTGTAACCCTCCAGATGGCTTACTACACCCTCCTGGTGGTTGTAGTCTTGTTTTTCCTGCTGCTCATCACTACGGGATTTCTGCGTGGAGAAATTGTCTATGAAGTCAATCTCTCACTTCTGGTGGCCCTGACTCCCATCTGTCTGCCCATCATCCTTTATTGGGGCATGAGGAGGACGAAAAAGGAATTGAGGAGGAAGCAGTGCCACGTGAGGAACCTTCAGGGCGCCACCACGGTGGGCCTCACCACGGTTATAGTCACCGACTTGGTCGGCACAATGACCAAGCGGCGCATGCGAGTGTCGGAGATCTTTGTGGATATGGGGCTGCTGGGCGTCGATGATCTGGATGTAAATGCTCAGGGACCCCGATTCATTGAGCTGATCCGTGCCTCTGTGCTGTGCAACGATGCTGTCATCTGTCCGGGCAACATAGGGGTGCCCAAGATGCAGAAGGACATGTACGGCAACATCCTGGACATCGCCCTGCTCAAGTTCGGTCTGATGATCCTGCCGAACATCGATCAGCTACGCCGCGACCACGAGAAGGTGGCCAACAAGCACTACTCCAGTGCGGACAAGGTCCAGGTGACGGTGCACCGGACTCGCGATGCGGAGGGCCAGCTGAAGCTCATCCTTCTGATGAAGGGCCACTGCCACGTGGTGATCCGTCGGTGCTCAACCTTCGCCATTCGGGACGAGGAACTGCCGCTGGACGACCAGCTACAGGAGATCATCCTCAGCTTGGCGGATGGGCTGCTGGAGGCAGGTCGCCATGTCCGTGCCTTTGCCTACAAGGAGTTGAGCAATGAGCTGGAGTTCCGCCGCTTCTCCCAGGCCAACACCAACACCGGCGTGGAGGGTGGGGAGTACAAGTATCGGGACTACTTGGCGGTGGATACCTACTCGCTGAGGTTTCTGGGCATGATTGCCACTTACAATCCGCCCAGGAGCACCATTCCCAAGGCAGTGGCTCGCTGCAGGACGGCGGGCATCAAGTTGATCCTGGTCACCCGGCGTAAACGAAACCTGGCCAAGGCTCTGGCCATGGACGTGGGTATCCTTTCGGCACCGTGGGATCCTATACTGACCCGGTACAGACGTCTCTCTGGCACCACGGAAATAGTGGACATGACGAAGTACAACGAAGAGAAGCCCCATCACCAGCGTTGGCACATCGAGCAGCTGCTCCTTGCTCAGCGGGACTTGGTGTGTGCCGGGACGAGCACGGAGCAGCTCCACTGGATCGTGGATGCCTGTCGCCGGCTGGGAGCAGTGGTCTCCGTCGTCGGGGGAACGCTCCACGACACTCCCGCCATGAGGAGCGGCCATGTGGGCGTGGCCAAGTACGGATGTGCGGTCATGTGCGAGGCCAGTGCCGATCTCATCCTGCTGGACAGCTCGTTCGCCACCCTGGTCAGTGTTGTGGGCGACAGTCGGCTGCTGTTCGAGAACCTGAAGAAGGCCCTGGCCTATTGCCTGGCCACCAACACGACCAACCTACTGGTGTACTCCACCTTCTTCTTGTTCCACATTCCCTTTCACATCCACATCATGGACGAGCTCATTCTCGCCTTCCTGGTGAACTTGGTAAGTGGGGTCTCATGAAAGGTGACCTTATAAATGGCCGAATTCTCCCACAGCTACCTGCGATGGCCCTAATTTATGAGCCCCCTGAGGAGAAGCTGATGCTGCAGGTGCCCAAGGTCTACGATGACTTCCTCCTAAATAGTCGGTACATGCTCTTTAAAGATGAAATATATGAGACATATGCAAATATTTCCCTAATATTTGGTTCACATTCTCGTGCTTTGCCAAAATATGTCTTCCAGATTACTGTTTGTGTCCCACATCCTTGTGGGAACCATCGAAGCTGCCGCTGTTTTCATGACCTACTTCGTGTTCATGGCTGACAGGGGATTCCTGCCCAGGACATTGGTGGGTGTGCACATCTCGTGGCACGACGATATGACCCACGACATCACCGACTCTTACGGTCAGGAATGGGTAGGCATAACTCCATATATAGTGTGTATCCCGGCAATCTGCCCAACTTCGATTTCCTCGCAGAGCAGCGAAGCTCGCCAGCAGCTGGAGTGCCAGGTGTCCTCCCTCTGTCTGATGAGCCTCGTCACGATGCAGTGCACCAACCTGGTGTTGACCAAGACGGGACGTGCCAATCTGCTGACCCACGGCTTCGACAACTGGCGGCTGAGTCTGGCGGTCGCCTATTTGATTTGCCTCGCCGTGGTAATGTGCCTCCTGGACTCCGCTGTTTGCCTGCGGCAGGATGCAACCAACGAACTAGAGTGGGTGTTTCCGGCAGCCTGAGCTCCGCACTATGACATGGGTTCTTCACTGTTTCAGCTTTGGCCACTTCCTGTGGACCATCTGTCCGTTCGTGGCTCTGCTGGTCTTCCTCGAAAGCGCCCGCAGATACTTTCTCCGCCTTTTCCCCGACAGCTGGCTCGAGCTGGCAACTTTGTATTGAGCTGGAAAAGATTCAAGCACGCAGAGAAATTTTATATATTCAAATATCATCAATCAGATATGTGTCTTAGATCCTGATTGTGATTGGCATGTAAATACTTCATGTTATCATGATATTTTGGGTTTTAAATGGGTTAAGTACATCTACTGTACGGATTTATATTTAATTAGGTATTCAGATTTAATGATAGTACCATAATAACTCAAATTTTAATCAAGATTGTCAAAAATGAATCTTACTTTAGATTAAACTTTAAAAAATATATGCTTTTTCAGGTGTTCAAATAAATGGATTTTCCTTTTTCATACTTACCTTAAGGTGGCATAAAACTTTTCAGTTAGTGCTGCTTCCATCTGCTTATACCTGCCTTACCTGAGCTATTTTGAGCACAGTAAAGCGGAGCACATAAAACCCAGCCACAGTGAAGAAGGTGCGGGATAAAGCCGGATCTCCGGAACTAATAGTTACAAAGGACATACTCCCCGGAGAGTGCGTTTCCGTACTATTTTTTATGGAACCGGCGAGCATAAAGTGTAAGAGACAAGGTCCGCTCCTCGTTTCTGCCATCAAAATCAGGGAGTAAAACTCTTCAGCGTTTATTTTTAAAATATTGCATTTTATTTGTGAATAGCTCGAAGCTGTGGTGGTGGTGGCGGTAGTGTGATTTCTGGTGGTTGTGGTGGAGTTTTGCTGAAAATTTTCACATTTAAGACTGTTTTAATTATTTAATTCGATTTGCATATTTGACATCTACAGTAATGACATGAGTAGGACCTTTCACGGATTTGCTTTCTTTGAACATCAATATTTTGCTTTAAGTTTACTTTTACTTTACGTTACGCTGTAAATATTCGTTTTGTTTTTGATTAAACTTTCTGTGAACATTTATTGAGTAATGTTTGTTATTGTATACTGGTTAACGCTATTTAAGAACTATGTGGTTTGTGCACAGTCAACAAAGTAACCGGGGAGCTAAAGTGAACTCTCGACGTGAAATCGGAATTGTCTGCTGGAACGGTCGGCACAGTGGCACCCAAAGCACTCGACAGACAACTGTGAGATCAAATTCCTATAGTTTGAATATCAATTCATCCATTTAATCGAAGCACCGCAGGGAGGTGGAGGGGATGGGGCATCTAGCTGGACTCAGACCACGACCCTTCCCACACATCGTCCTCAAGTGCGTCTATATAATACGAACAAAAAATATAACTCTGGAGGCGATCGCTGCTTTCGATGTTCTGAAACATTCTGTTCTGAAACTGAAACCGAACTATCATATCTATCAGCTGTAGCTTGGGTCTGAGGGGACTCAGTGCGGAATCAATCAGGCAACGCAAGCTGAAGGCGGTGGGATCTCTCTGATCGGGGTTCTACCTCAACTGTCTCTATCCTCTACTTTCCCTTCTTTCTTTCACCTTCACTTTCACTTCCATTCTCATTTTGACTTTGTCTTCGTTTTGTGGCTGTTAAAATACTTTAAAATTATTGTATTATCTCATTATTTTAGTAGTTTCGTTTGGTTTAATCTTAGTTTATATAGATTTAAGTACACACATATTTATACTTGTATATTCTTGTATACGTGTTCGTATGTATTGTATATATATCTTTTATGGTACTCGTGTTCGGAATCTGCATTCGCAGTCGCATTCGTATTTGTGTGTATATATTTATTTAAAGTAATTTGTTTAAAGTAATTGCGTTTACATTTATTCTATTGAAGTTGCTCTCGTTTAATTTGACACTAATTTTAGGTTTCAATTGGTTTAGGTTTAAACTCTGTTCCATTGGATCGAACGTTTCGATTTTATCTGCCTAGGCTGGCATCTGTGGAAATAAAACATCGCATTGCAAATAGACGCTCCGTTTATTCTCTGTAAAAAATAAAATCGTGTAGCACGAGCTCGAGATTTTGCTCGGATAAGTTCACAGTTAGTCCCTAAAGATCGGTATAGCCTTACTACGTGGAAAGTACGCATCGTCTACGCAAACACCGCCTAATAATATTCGGCAATCTCCTCGAGATTCCCGCTTGCCTCGCAGGGGCTGTGGATGCGGGGCAGGTGGTTATCGGTCAGATTGGTCTATCTGGGCAGCCGCAGGTGGAGCAGGTCACTGGGTTAGACGCCCTGGGCAAGGCTCTCCTTCGACAGCGCCAGGATCGGCTGGTCCACCGCCTGGTGCGGAATGATGAACGGCGAGGCCAGCATCTGCAAGGGTCTGAAAAACACAGGGAATGAGTCAGTCCCAGTGCCCCTGGTGGGTCCGCGAAATCGGAGTACGTGGTGGGTCGTTTCCGTGGGGGCAACTCACTCAGCGAAACTGGTGGCCGTCACCATGGGCTGCCGCACCGAGTGCAGCGCCTGCGAGTTCTTGGCCCTGGCCAGCAGACTCATCACCGTGCGCTTGGTGGGATTCATTCCGGTGCGGGGAACCCCCAGCAACGGGCGCTTCCTTCCCAGGCCGCCACCTAGCACACAGAGAGAAAGTATTACCAAGATGTAGTCATGATTCCGGATTTTCAAATTCATTTAACAATACGAAGTTACTTATTTAGATTGTAGTATTTTTTAGACAGAAATGTATATATAACCTTTAAATTCATTTTTAAGGCAAAAAAAGCTAAGATTAAAGTTTCTCATTTCTCATAATAAATTTAAATTATTTTAAGTATGCTTTGAACTACTCTCCTAATTGCCAATCAGTTTTCTTTGTGCAAAACTGAGATTAGCTGTGGACGGCAACCGAAGCCTCTGCTGCAGGACTCACCTATGTTGATGGTCTTGACGTTGCGCAGAGCGGGGTGGAGGAGGGCGGTGCCCGGTGGCTCCAGCAGCGTGAGCGTCGATCCGGATGACTCCCCGTCGCCGGACAGCTGCAGGGCGGCGGCCCCCGCCTGGGAGGTGGGCAGCCCGGCCATGGTCGCCCCCACTCCGGTGGCCGGCTTCAGGAGTCCTCCGATTCCTGCGGCTGTCAGCTGATGCTGGAGTGCCACTGCCATGGCGGTGGTGTGCACTGTGAATTGACGGCGGACAGGGCAGAGAGCGGGGTGAGTGGCAGCTGGAGGATTACTTTGAGCAAAGGCAGCAGAATCTGACTCCGCAAGCCGAAGCTTATAATTCCCTTAAGAGGTCACTTTACCGACTTACATACTACCTGCATAAGAAAGAATACTTTTGGGATAGTTTCACCCCCATAGCTTCAAAACTGAGAGACGGACAGACGGACGGACAGACAGACGGACAGACGGACCGATCGACTCTTCTTGTGATGCTAATATAGAATGCATATACTCATGGGGTCGGAAACGTCTCTTTCACTGCAAACTTCTGACTGAGATCATAATACCCTCAGGATATAAAGATAACCATCTTATTCAGAAGGGGTTCGGCTCTGGTAACTGAAACTAAGAACTGCAAAATTTACTCTGTGGATTCTATATCATGTTCAACGATGAAATGAATTCTGACGTTATATGTCAAAATAGTTTTACCCAAATCAATTTAACCATAACTAAGAAATTGCTCATATGATATTATACTGATTTAATGAAAAGATCAAATTCTGTTTTATGTAGAGCCTGATGAAATGGTCATCTAATAATTCTTCATAAAACTAAGATTAAGCTACTTTATTTGTACTTCAAAGGTAGGATTTAATCATATTCAAGTTGGTCTTTAGAGATTGTCTTTAAAATAAAATAACTTTATGTATTGTTCATCTGCAAGTGTGGCTTGCACTTTCCCATAAAGTTCCGATTTGCATTAGTTCTTACTTTCATAATGCACACGGAATGTTCTCGTACTGATAACTATATACTTGTAATGAGCTGCTCAGAGCAAAGACCACCAATGAATGTGTAATTGAAGATGCAATTACGTAAATTGCGAAATAACGTAAAGTCCTTTGCGAGAGCATATCATCCACAGAAAGTGTGTTTAAGCCTGAATGGCCCCGACGCTCGGCTGGAGCTGGATTACGTTCATGGGCCATTCAGGCACTACATCAGTGGAGGCAGTAATTTCCAATTAATAGTCGAGACCAGCTCGGCTTTGCTAAAGCCAGTTCGGCCGGAGTCCACTTACGTGCCGCCGCCGTCGCCGGAGTTGCCTGGCCGGACAGATGCTCCCCGCAGGCGGCCGCCGCTGCACTTGCTCCGCCGTGGGCCTGCTGGAGCAGCTGGTGGAAGTGCGCCTGGTGGTTTTGGTGGTGGTGCTGCTGGTGGTGGTGCACCTGCTGCTGCTGCTGGTTTCCGTGGGCGTGTGCTGGGTGCAGGTGTGCGTGGTGCTGGTGGGGATGCTGGTGCGGATGCTCGGAGCTGGTGGTGCTGACGGTCGTGATTCCGCTGATTCCCAGGCTGGCACAGCTGGATGAGCACTCGAGCTTGTCGACTGCCGACAGGCACTCCATGCCGCTGGCGTCGTCCGATTTGTCATCGTTGGACGTGTCCATGTCGGCCAGTCCGCCGCCCAGGCCACGCCCACTGGCCCCGCTGGAGGAGGAGGTGGTGGCGCCGCCCACCTGATTACTGGTGTTGGTGGTGGGACTCTGCGAGTCCTCCAGGGAATGGGCGCCCAGTGCCGGCGTGGACGTCAGCGCCTGCATCTCCCACATCTGCTCCTGGCGGATGTCATCGTGGTAGTCCTGCGGAGAATAGAGAAGAGAGTCAGTAATGGGAGTGATAGTACCTCTTTGCCCAAGAGTAAGTCAAAAGCCAGGAGGCGGAAATTAGCACAACACTCGGTAAGAGATGAATATCCCGTTAAGAAACGTGTACCTTTTAAGTAATGTGTATCATTAATTGTATAATTTTCAGTATATAATTTCCAGTTTACAATTTATATCATTAAGATCATGCTTACAGTTCTTTAATTTATCCTAAAGGAGGAGAGCTTTTCCTTAACCTAGAGCCGTTTTCACAATGTGAAGTTAAGGTTTTATTTTCCTATATGTCAGAGAAAGTTAACATGAAATTCAGTGGGGAATTTGGTTTGACAATTCTGATATGTTTTGATATGTCAACCGACAAGCTGTGTGTTTTCAGTCAGATAAACAAATGCCAAAGACTCAATTAGGCTCAATGTTAGTTTAATATTTAGATATGGACTCTCATAAATATTAAATAGTTATTATAGCTCCCTTAAGGCATTTGTTATTATTGTTTTTATATAAAGAACGTAAGTTGAGCTACAAAGTTTCACTCAGGACAATTAAAACTTTCTTTCTGTGGTACCACAGAGTGTTCGAAGCCACGTAAAGCAATTCCTAGAAACCGAGATACTGTCCATCACTGGTGGGATTAGTATTGGGACCGCAGGAACACCTCAGTCGAGCAATTAAATTTAATTCACGTTTTCCTGGCCGCCGTCGCTGGCAATAAATGCGAATTTTATTGGATGTCAATTAAAAGTTTGTGCGCAGCCACGTTTTGTGTGTCGCCGGTGGAGCACCCTTTGAGCAGAATCCACTCCTGCCCCCGGGTGGCACATACAGAGCACTCATCGGGTGTACATACATGTGTGTATCTGGGTATCTGCGAGTGCTTAATGCAATTATGTGGGAGGCGTTGGAGGGGAGAGTGTTGGTGGGGGTGGGGGTGGACCTGGATGCGCTAGATACACGCACGCAGGATACACATTTCATCAACCCCATTAACCAACTAACTCGCTTATGAATATCTCTCAATTGGCAAGCGAATCGCACCAACATATGTATTTGCACGCGCCACTCCTGTTGCCTTCGCTTTTAGTACCCTTGGAACTGCCACAGAAGACTGCCTTTTTATGGCACTCGCTGGCGAACATAAATCGTGATTGCAGATGCCATAAACAATTTCCCGCCAGGTGGGTGAGGCTTAAATATGTCACAGATGAGCTTGGCAGAGGCTGTCTAGGAGGGAGCACTCCGCACACCCCAGAGCAACCCCAGCAATTTATCTAAATTGAAACAGTTTCTGCTTTCATCGCCTTTGTCTCCGCCTCTTGTTGTGATGTGTGGGGGATATCAAATAATTTCTATGCAAATTTCGTCGTGTGTAATCAGATCGGAATAACGCTGGGGAGAAAGTGTGCAGCAGGAACCAGGAGACACTTTCAATGTTGCCAACTGCTGCCAGTCAAAGGTCGGCCAGGATGTCAATATATCAGATTACCCGAACCCAACTTCAGAACTCATCCCCCGGCTTAGCCTGGTAATAATGTGGGAACTCTGCCAGGTCGGGACTTCGAAACAATGTGTGCGGCAGGTGGGAATTGAATTTTGTGGGAAATTATAGATCAAAGTCCGGGTCTTAGGCTATAATTTGCCATAAGCAGTATATATGGCGCTCATTTGTAATTCTCTCGGCGGCTGCAACGCCTGTGTACAGCGGAATACAGCAGAATACACCAGATAGATGGCCCCGGCAAGCCGTTTAAATTGCTCCACGTCCACTCGCCAGCATTTCTGCCTGCATCTTAAAGGAGATGTATAAATAAAGTATGCCGGCGCCGGGCAAGTGAGGATGATGCCCAGGACGTGCCGCCTCCAGGACTCGCAATCTGCCTGTACTCCCGTCTGCAGGCTGCAGATAGTAAGCGCTTAACATTTGTGTCTCAAGTATACGTATCCCCCTTCCCCCTTCGAACTCCTCCGCCCACACACAAGCACACGGGATGGCTCCAGAAATGGCATCGGCGCTGGCCATGGCGATATGGCGATGTGGCGATGGCGATGGCGTGTCGAGTGCCGCACAATGGCCAAAGGAAGATGCCAGCCAAGTTCCCCGTTTCGCCACTTCCCCGGGCCCTGGTCCGGGGGAGGGGGCCCAGTGGGGCGCTGTGGGTGGTTGGGGGTGGCAAATGTAATTACAGCACAATGCAATTTAGTCAGCGAGCGCGGGCAGCAGGAAACCCGCTGCAGGCCACGCGAACACGAGCAACACGGAAGCTGGAGTCGATAACGAGCACAACCTTGGAGCAGTTCGCACAGCCCCAGCACTCGGTGCTCGGCTCCGAGTCCTCGGTCCTCCTACACTCCCAAAACTGTTCGCCGTGACTTTCACAAATTTGACTTTAATTAAAGTCGTTAGCTAGTTCGGAAAACTTTCATCAAAACACCACCGTTTTCTAAAGTTTTAGCGAAATTGGCCCTAAAACATGACTTTCTGAAGGTGTAAGTGCAGGGCAGCACGCGTTTTCCACACGCTCAAGATGATCACTATTAGGGATAGATAAAACGTGCCTTCAAACGTTATTATTTTTTTCTAAATATTTTCTAGGAATTTCCTCTCTTCTAACATTATCTAACTACTTTTTTATTTACTTACGGGAAAGCTGAACTGAATGAATATAGTTATAAACTTGAAAATAGTTCGATTATAAGATCGTTGAGGCTTAGATGGAATTTTATAATTTTTTTATATACAAATACTTGTAAACTGCTTGAAGCGATAGTTACATATCAATGCTGCAAGCACTTAAACTTCTTTGTCTGATATAAGAAAGCATAACCGACCTTTTCGGTAAGGTACTTGAATGGGATTTATATAAAGTGGTTTTGAGTAAGAACGACGTGTTATTATAAAATAATAGGCGTCCAATTTTTCTTCCTACATTTTTATTAGTATTTCAGGCTGAAAACCAACTTTTAGTTAAGAATAAAACTAAAATTAAAATACTCTTTTTGCCGCAGTGCACTTCGCGCTGGCATAACTTTAAGACCCGTGTCCCGGCAAACTTTAAGGTGCTCGTTTGCGTACCCGTGGAGCGGACGAAACTTTAATCATTAATGGGTATTAAACACAAACAATGCCTAGGGAGAAGCCCCCAAAAATGGGGGTTGCCCCTCTGGAAGCTGCTTGACTCACCGGAACCAGAAAGCGGCGCACTTCCGCCAGCGCGTAGGCGATCCGGGCGTGGGCCTCCGCCGGGGCGGCGAAGGTGGAGATCTCGACGTGCAGGTCCTCGAAGAGGTGGGCGTAGCGACTGTCCCCGCTGCCGCGCAGCTCCTCCTCCTTCCGCCGGTCGCGCATCGACCCGCGTCCCAGCACGGCCATCTTGCACATGGTGTCCTCCTGCAGGCGCTTCATCGAGTTGCCCTTGGGTCCGAGCAGCTTGCCCACGAAATTGAACTGTTGCGGCCGGACAAAGGGAGATGCAATGAAAATGTTTACCCTCCGCTAACAGCTTTCGCAGCCAGCAGCCAGCCCACTTCTCCTTCGTCTCCTCCACCTGCTCCATGAACTTACCTTGGGGTGATCCCGCACAGGAACCGCCACTTTGACGGCCACCTTTACCGGCTTGTCGCGGGTGATGTCCAGCATTTTGAGTTTCTCTGCGGGATGGCAAACGGGAAAATGCATTCAGCTTAATGTGCGTGTAATTAAACGTGTAATTTAACTTTATGGAGGCGTATTATAAGGTCACTGGGGTGAGGATTAAAGTTTTTAATGGCCAACGGAGAAGGATATCGCAAAGAATCAATTTGTGTACACTGTATTGGCAATGATAAATATGGAATGTACAACGATTTATTTGCTTTATTATTTCAAGTTTTATACAAGATGTGTAATTCTACCGGTGGCCGAAACGGCAGCCTGCAGACTAATTGGCCTAAAGCTCAACAAAAAAGTATAAATATAATAAATATATGTATGTGCCTTGGCTTTTTAAAATAAATGCAGTCAGTTATTCAAAGTTTGGGGGAAATTCATATAGCCATGGGTACCGAAACCCTTTATAAAAAGTTTTATGAGCAGTAATTAAAGACCTGAAAAGGTTTTTACTTTTGGAAGCGAAAGCCCAAAGTATTAAGATGCGCCCCTGCGCTGTGATGTTCTTTGTGAAATGGGGAAGGAGAATAAGGTGTAAGTAACTTACAGTTTTACACAATCATAAAGTTGCAAATTGTAAGTCAGTTTTATTATGCCTAATGGGGAATTATACAATCATCCTCCTGAGTGGACTCACAGCCATCGAATTAAATTTTCACATTTGAACTCTTTAAGCCTTGCCTGTACCTGCACAACTAAGCTTATTTGAAATGTGTCAATTTAATTTAATTAAACTGTAACGAGGTAAACTATTAAACAATTTAATGCGTATTGCAACAATAAGTGAGTTTAAGGTTTTTTAATGAAACAAAATTGTAAAAAATGAATACCAAACCTAGGTGGAAACTAAATATGGTTCATAAAAAAAGGTAAATTTAAACAATACATTCTACATAAACACTAAGACAATAGTTAGTATTCACACATTTAATCAAATTAACTCAATTTTAAATATGTCCTTTCCCATTCAATGTTGTTTACACGAATTCACCAGGTGTTAATTGGCATTACTCCTTTTGAAATTGTGTGGAAGGACCTCATATTCCGTCCATTTTCTGAATGCAGCCTAGTGAATAAATGTCTGTATTGCGCACTATTCACACCACCAGCTGCCCTCATAAGTATGCTACAGGCGGAAAGTTCATCGGATTATCTGGAGCTGACTTGTGTCACCTGCCCACACAACCGTATTTTCCTATTTTCGCAGCCCCACCTCGCTCACGCCCCGCCACCTCGTCGCTTCTGGCATCTACAATCTGGCATCTCTATCTGAAAGTGTATCTGTATCTTTAGCTGCCCGCAGCAGACGCTGCGACATTTGTAAACATTTGGCGGAGCCTTAAAGACAAGCCATGGATGCGAGTCCTTTCTCCGCCTTCTCCCAGTTTCAGCTGTTTGTAACTAATTAAGCAAAATGCTTTTGCACACACACAAACAGGTACAAACCCGAAACGAGGGGCGGAGGGCTGGGCAGGTTGGATAAATCTGTTGACAGGCCCAAACATGAAAACATTTTTGTTTGCTCTTCAGCTCGGGCTCAAGTCCTGGCAAGGACTCACGGGGACACACAAGCTGGAGGGGAGGGGAACGGGAGGGGGGCTCACACACCTTCTCACACCTTGGAACACACACACTCAGAGGCATCGTCACTCATTAGCAGGCGAAATGGCTTTCTTAACACCTTTTGTCGTGCCTTTTGCACGGAATGCAACATTTGCCTGCAACAGTTCTGCCTTCCTAGCCGCTTTTAGGCCAAGACTAAAAAGCCGAAAACTAAATATTTTAGCTCTTATTTTGTCAGATGCAGTATTCAGTAAAGAAATCTTCGAGCTCTAATAAATATATTGACACGTTTTTATAGTGAGACGAGAATCACTTTTATTTAACACTTTGAAGGGATAAAAATCGAGAAACATAATTTTGTATGTAATTTTTTATTAACATTTAACATTTTTCTTTGTGCACAACGATTTTTCAAACTCTTTTATACATAATTTATATAAAAGCACGCCATATTTTATAATACTTTGCAAAATGCATGAATATAAATCGCTAAAGATAAATCCCAAAATCTGAACCTTTTTAAAATACAGCACTTACTGTCTCTGAGGGCAACAGAAAAATGGGTTAGCTGCTATAGGGTGATCTAAATATTCAAATGATTCTCCCATTACTGGAAGTCCGTTCTTCTTGTAATCTGCAGCTGACATCACTGGGCCACTCTCCCTCTGCCCAACCTCATTTTACCTGCTTACCGCCCACTCTCGCCGCCCAGCTTCCTCCTTGCAGACGGCCTTTCTGTCTCTCGGCTGCTTCTTGTCAGTGGCAGCAACATGCATAAGTAGCTGGCAGTTGTCAGCGGAGAGCAAGCTGACGGGCTTCGGCCAGGTGGGCGGCGGAGAAAGTGGGCGGAGGATGGGGCTGGGTCTGCTATTTCAGGCGGTGGCAGCACTGCAAGTAGGTGAAAGCCCAGATCTGTGTTAATTGTTTGGCATTGCGGACCCATCATAATATTTGTGCTGCCTCGCAGACAAAACAGATTCGCTGCTCCCCTCCCTGGGGAAATCAGTATTCATACTTCGGTTTGATTAATTACGCTCATCAGTCCGCGGCGGAATAGCCTAAAAGGATATCCGTGTTCTCCTCCTGGCCGCTTGTCCCACAGAAATTAGATTAATTTCCATTTCATTCAACATTGTTTGTAATGCTTATTCGAGGGGAAAGCCAGGAAAATTGTGTTGTTTTCCCTCGGCACGGACTTTTCAATTAGTGCCATTTCACCAGCAATTAAATTCGCCTGAAATAACTTTTTACCCTGGCCTTTATTTAAAGTAATCTATGCATATTTGTTTTAATTAAACGATATTTTCACAATTGTCGCCTGGCGCCACGGATCGATAAATGTGCCGCGAAAATGCCTTTGTCCATCTTGCATTTGAAGCGCCATTAATTGGCCTTTTACACAATGATTATGTAAATTTATTGATTTACCTGCGCAGCTCGAAAGAGCAATAACAGTAATAATTACCTTTAGCTCGCAGCCATGAAAATGATTATTTCATCCGCCCGCATCGCGAATCGGGCAACTTTTCGCCCGGTTTCTGTTCAATTTGGCAGCGTTTCGGTGCTGGCCAGAAGGTGCGAGCGAATTTGGCCGCCGCCGCCTAATCTCCACTAATTTATGGCCAGCACGGCCATTAACGTAATTAGGTATGCATTTCAGGCCACCAGGTGGCCCCGCCCGCAAGGACTTGGCCGCCGCAATGCAGCGGCGTTCCTGGCAGCGGTTCAGGCACTGAGTCCTCCACCTGACTAAACACTTGAAGGAGTAAATCAGATTTAAATATCAACTTGCCGCAGCCACAGACTTTGGAAACTAGCTTTTCCTGCCCGCCCCTGCCCCTGCTCTCGCTGTGTTTTCCCGGCATTTCCTTGGCTTTTCCATCCGCCATCGTGCATCCCTCGAGGCAGGTTGCTAAACATTTGCTCAGTCACTGCAATTGTTTCCGTTGCCACTTTTTGTTGCTTACGCCCTGTGTTTTGTTTGCCGCCAGTCCGATGCCATATTTTCCACATTTTCCTTTTGCGCGCCGCCTTCGTTTGGCCTTTCCGGGTCATTTGCTCGTCCGGAAAAGCGGAAAGCTCTGTCCCGTGCCGCTGCCTACCAAGGAGTCCGAAGTGCGGAGTCCTTCATCCGGGTCCCCCGCTTTCCTTGGTCGCTGCCCTGGGGGCAGGCACTTGAGCCAACAGCCCAACCCCCAGCCATCAACCCCGGACCCCGACCCCTGACCCCGGAAAATTCCTGGGAAAACCCTCTTCAGAGCGATGACGCTGTCTTGGGCATGATATATAAGCCTTTTGTTTCCCAAACTCCCGGCACCTGCCTGCACGGAGAAAAACCAAATAAAACCATCACGGGTGTCAAGGAACTTGAGGGACTGCTGAGATTTTATCAAACAAGTTTGGGCCTCTCTAAATATGACATAAAATATTCATCCTACTTGTGCGGCCTTTATTCAAAACTCCTGGGATATCTTCTGCTTAAGTTGATCAGCCTAGTTGCTATTCAGCACATAATAAGTGTGTGACTTTGATGTCTAAACATACTAGAGTGCTTTTCGCTTAAAAGCAATATACGACTTTAGCTTCAATCAGTAAAATGCAAAAAAACTCATTTACGAAAAGTCTTTAAAAATGTTAGCTAAACGAAGAGCTACCCAAAACACTTGGGTTTTTAAATCACTTATATTATTAAGGTGCCTAAAAGTATGCAGTCCAGTTTTAAATCGGATAAAGGTATTACAAGCTAGCACTTGTTAGGTCCCACTATTCAAAACTCCTGGGATTTCTTCTGGTTAAGTTGATAAGCCTAGTTCCTATTCAGGACATAATAAGGTTTTGGATTTGACTTCTTTTGTATGTGACTTTGATGTTTAAAAAGACTATAGTGCTTTTCGCTTAAAACCCTGGAAATTTGACCCTAATATAACAGTTATACGACTTAAGCTGCACTCAGTGAAATGCCAAAAAACTCATTTACTGGCAATCTTATAAAAAAAGTTAGCTAAACAAAAAGCTACCAAAAAACGCTTGAGTTTTAAAATCCTATCCTATCCAAAGGCCCAATGTTACAAAGGTGCCTACAAGTGTGCAGTACAGTTTTACATAGAACAAAGATGTTACAAATAAAGGCTGACACTTCTTATATCCTACTTATAATCATATCTTTTATCTACAAAAGTAAAAGAATTTATTTACATCTACATTTTAAATAGGAGTCCGACAGATAGATTACAAACTTGTCCCATTTTTTACGTGTGTACTGGGCAGAGGTCACGTGGGAGTCAAGTGTATGAGTGTATGTGCGCAAATTATTCAATTTCCAGCGAAGAGATTTCCCTCCGTCGCACTGACCGTTGGCCATTTGAATGTGGCCCGAAGGGCCTGCCAGTTTAATCAACATTTCGTCAGTGTTAATGTCCCTGGTCATTTCTCGGCTCGTGGCCGAGCCATTGATGGTCCATTTAAGCGATTTTCGACAGGACACCGCCGATGATACCTTCCAGGGGTCTCCCTTTGGTTTAACATTTCCCCGGGGACGGATTACCACGGAATGCGTCTCGTTAGCCGAAACAAAAGTAAAAATAATCATAAAAGGAGAAACAGGAGTCGGGCAGCAGGACTTCAACTTGTGCCCAGAAGCTTACACGTTCCCACGTCCTGGGGGCGGGGACTAACATCCGCTGCTGCTTTCTCCGCTTGTTTATTATATCCCCTTTTTATGCTTTCCCTCCGACCGCCTTTCTCCCCGGCGACAATCTGTAATCCAATGTTGCCGTTTTTTCTCGTTTTGTTTAAATTTCCAGTATTGCTTGGATTAGACCAAAAAAGGGGAGCTACGGCTACAAAAGTCAGCTTTGATGGATATATGGGAGGAGAGCGTTTGAGCGTCGCAGCGCCCTCGGTTTCCACCCCCATTTCGATTTCTTTGCAGCACGCTCCCTTTAAAGCTAAGCTGTTCGGGTCTCTGATTGAATCGAATTTTGAGCTGAGTTCAAATGAAAGGCAAAGTCGACAAATAGTTTTGTTTTCGCACATGACGTAATCGACTGCTGTGTGTTTATGATTAAATTTAGCCCCTCGCAGGTCCCCAGAAACGGGCGCCTTTCGCCTCGGCTTTCTGCTCGCTATCGGTATCAGCCAGAGTGACGACGACAGTTTTTACGACGGATGCCAGGATGCCCGCTCGCTTTTATGTCCTTCCTTAACTTTTGCGTAAACAAGTCGAAAGTCGAAAAGGTGGAATAGCAGAAAAAATTCACATTTCCCCCATCCAGCAGAGCCGGGAAATTCCTCTGGCTCTGGGGCCGGGAGTGGGTTCTGGGGTTTTCTAAATGCCCTCAGAGCACATATGAAGGTGGTTAAACAAAATGGTGGTGGCTTCTCCTTCGTTTGCTCTCCACTCTGTTTGACTTTCCCTTCTCCCCGTTCCGGACTCGGTTCCAACTTATACGGGGTATATCCTGCCTTTCGGAACTATCACACAGCTGAAGGGACATTCGGCAGATTTGGTGGAATAAAACCGAATAGATTCAATCGCTTTATCGCAGCGTTATTCGGCAGATAAGCTCAACCGATAGCTGACACTTCTGGAAATTCCACAAATCTGTTTTCCATAAAGCAGATTGATATTGCGAAGCCGTAAGATACTTCAGAGACTACTTGGAATAGGGTAAGGGTGCCAGTAGATTGATATGCATTTTTTGTTATTTGTAGGTACCTGCCCTCTACATAAATATAAAATATTTTTTAATTTCGAAAACTCTTTTTACTTCATTACGAAATAACCTATACATCAACTTGATTAACAATTGATTATGTTATATATTTCAATTAAAAACCTTATGTATCTGAAAGATTTTTTTCCCAATTGCTAGTACAAAAATCGAAAATATTAACAAGTTTTAGACCGAAGGGTTTAAAATTAAAGTTTAAAGTTCTTCAAGTGGGCAAAGCAAATTGTACAAATTGAGAGCATCCATGCAAAACAAATTCGATTACAAGTTAATTCACTTTCAAGCCATCCCCTGGGAGAATCGCTTTCTGTGCATGCACTCCTGACAATTACATAAGCCGACCTTAAATTCTAGTCCGCACTGTAGTCCCAGACAATTTGTGTCATCGACTGCGCCACATTCCCTGCATTTGCCGGCAATTATATGATCCACATACCTGAACCTTTCAGGGACCTCTCCTCCAGAGCACTTAAGCCAGCTTTGGCATCCATCCTTTGTTGCTTTCGTTGCGGTGGCTGCGAAGTGAAAGAATGTGAATAATCTATATGAGCATGTAATAATAGTTTGAGGCCAAAGGGATTTCGGCCCTTTCAAGTTTTCAGCTAAGCCGTCTTCCTGGTGCCCCGGGTACTCCTCCACCCCCCGTCGGCCGGGCCCTTCAGCCAACATCTTGCGGTAAGCCCGTGTAAAAAGCTTAGTAAAACTTTGGAAAATTTTTATCATAATGCAGCTGACAAAACGCCCCCAACATGGTAAATACTTATGAAAGTTGCGGGCGGTTCGGGGAGCTTTGTTTCAAATCTGTTGATAAGTTCCATAATGAAATAAGCCCGGGCAAAGTTGGCAGCGATTTCCACGCAGTATCCCCAAAAGACAATCGAAAGTTTGTCTAACCCCGTGGAGTGAACTTTCCGAATCTTTATGAATATTGATTGCAGCTGCCGGTGATCCCTGACCCTTATCCCCATGTCTCTCCCCTGCCTCGCCTTGTTTCTGTGTGCGGATTGGGTTTCGGTGGCGTCACAGATTGACTGTCATCTCGTGTCCTCCACGCGCTTATCCATCTATGGAAACCAAACATTTGCCCCGCTTCGAGAGCCGAGTGTCGAGTATCGGTTTCCCCAGTCAGCAAATATCAAGTGCTGACATGAAAGAGGGACCCTACCCGGAACAAACTGAACTCAACTCATATCGTTTCCCGCGAGAAGTACGTTGGATGCACACTTGTGAGCCAGCCGGAGCGCGAGCGGTGACCCCGATTCCTCTGTGCTTAGGGATAATTGGCCAGTGCGGCCCATTAAATTCTGGATAGCATCCATCTGCCATTCAGAATCTCCGCCTGGGCATAAAGTCGTAAAGCCTGAGAGCGTCGTATACTTTTCAGTGCCATAAAACACTCAGTCACGCTGCTTAATTGCCTTTCAGGGTGATTGCAACTATTTGTTTCGCCAAATTTCGCCCTTCCCCGTCAATTTTAAGTTAAAGCCAAGCTACCTGGAAAATTGATGGACGGCCGATAACGAGCGGAAGTGGGTTAAACTTTTTAAAATTAATGACAGTTCAAGCGCCCCAGAATCCGCGCCACTGTTTGTGTTTAGTCCTTGTCTCAGTTGCTGTTGTGTGTCTCCTCGGTCCTCTTTTCTGGGCTCCTGGCTTTTCCCCGATTTCCAACTAAGTTTGACGGATTTGTGCGCAGTTTCAGATTAATGCCGCGATTATTGTTTACCCTCGGAATTACGCACAGTGGGCTTGAAGGAGGATTCATTTGTCTTGGCTGAGTAAATGTTGTTCTTCAGTCGGCGAAGACAAATGCTTGTCTCACCTGCTCGTCGTTAAATACAACAACCTGGGGCTATTACAAGGAGGTGCTGGGTATAAATATAATTTGATCCAAAGTCACAGTAATATTATGAAATAATTAGCCTTCAGTTTTGTGTTAGCCTTAGCCTTAATAAAGTCACTATTCCAAAATTAAAACCATTAAGTAAAAAATGTATAGCTTTTTGAGTTTAAATACAGAACAGAGTGCGAATTGTCAAATATAGATTTTTGTGTATTTTTGATGTATGTTTCAATACTATTCTTGCAGTACTTTCGTCTTATTTTCAGGGATGTATCTTCTGACAAGTGGACTTCCCATAATATGGTAAAATGGATCCTTTAAAGAGGATATCATTTACCATCCCATTTTTTTTGTGAAAGTCCTAAAATCTTAATTCTTACAGGGTATTTTTTTCCAGCGCTTTTTATGGATTATATCGGGATTGATCCTTTTCTTACTGACACTATTGAGTTCTCCAGCTTTCTCCCACTGTGCAAGGACCGCCGTGTGTTTCTTATGCAAAATTTAACCTAGTCCAGAGTAGGTCGGGTCTCTCGGTCGGTCGGTGGGCTGGGCGCTTTGCTGGTTGCTTTACTCATTCCCGCTCCTGAGCGCCCGTCCCCCTCCGCTGCCCCGCACCACCTTGCAGCCCCTCGCTCCCCCTCGCCTGTCTTTGTATAGCTCGGCACGCACGATTTAAGGATAACGAGGATGGAATGCAGGAAGCGAAGCAAATATTTACACAGTTGGATGATTTAGATAAAGAAGACATGAACATGAACCATAAAGCGGACGGAGAGGCGACAGTGGCTGGAAAGGAGCTTGGAGCAGGGGGTAGAACGGAGATATAGGGCCAAGCAAGGCCCGGGACATGGGGGAAAACAGGGCGGGCATTGTGGGGGACAAAGAAATTTGAATACAATGAGGGGATTTCGGCGATAGCCGTGATTGCCGAGCGCCACTCCATGAAACAAGACGTATTAATCCAAATTAATGGCGTTATCTTGCAGGAAGTTCCGCCCTTTTCCCCAGCTCCTCCTTTGCAACCATTGGCAAACATTGCAATTGAAGACAATTAAGTTACCAAACAACCTGCCTTTGATTTAAAGTCCGACCGGGCACATTCCGCCTTTCAGTATGCAGAGCAATGCTCACCTGGATAATTTATTCAAGCGAATATTGCAGTCACAGTAACATCAGAAAAATGAAAAATAAAAACCGAAATGGAAATGCAAATACACACAACACAAACAAGCTCGCACATGCATGGCCAGGGAGAAAACTCCGTGCATCCCATAGATCCACACCCACAGCCGTCCCAACCACCCCAACCGTCCTGCATCCATTGCTCATCCTGCGAAACGCGCCCACTTGAATTCTGTATCTGCACTTCACCCGCTACGTGTCAAATCCGTCTAAAAGCCGAAGGGCTCGCATCTGCATGTAAATGAATGTATAACATATTTCAGCAGGTTCGCACAGCATTTGAATTATTCGGGCATTGTGTCAACATTCCAGAATCCATAAATCCCAGCCGGCCCAGCCGACTCCAGTACTGATGCATGGCGGATCGAGTGCAGGGCACCAGAAACCACCAACCTTTCATCTTCCTTCTAAGGTCTTGCTTCGTTTATTTGTTTGCCTCGAATTTATTTGGCCAGTTGGTCAATATGAAAATGCGAAAATGAAATATTCAAAAATGGCTCGGAGCCCCGTGGGCGGAGAACGGAGAATGGACCCGGAGAACCACCCACCGATCCGCCAGCCAGTGAGCCACCCCTTGACCGTGTTTGCCTCCTAAATGCTAGAGGAATTCCTGACCGGAAATTGTTTCACAAGCGTTGGCCAATTAATTTCAAAAAATAATGGAACACTTTTTTCTGCACTGCAGCACTGAAAGAATAGTACAAAGTGGCAATTTCGGATTTCCGTGCTGCAGTACTTAGTGTTCGTGTTTGACCGGCATCGAGTAGAATCTAAAACAACTCTAAAAATATTATAATTAAAATGTGGCGCTTTTTAAGCAACAATAAAAAACAAATATTGGTACCCTAAAAAGGCTATTTGTTCATAGGAAGAGTTGCCATCAATATGACCTGCGTTGAAATAGAAACCTAAATAAGAGCTTATGAATCCTAATCTATTTAGCTGGTAAGAAAATTAACTTAAAGCCATTCTTTCAGTTTTAATTAATTTTAATAAAATATGGAAAGCCCGATTCAAATGCGTCGTATAAAATCGGACAATTATATTTCATGGCTCCCAGTTATTAGGCCAATTTTGCATTATTTCGTGGCCATTAAAGATAATTGCATACACATAACTTGACATAAATGATATTAAAAATCATCCTTGAAGAACAGAATCGATAAAGCTCTCGCTTGTCGAAATTAAATGCCTTCCCCCTTTTCCTCCCATTAATTTTAAAGTTGGATCGAACATTTTCTCCTGGTGCACGGGGGTGAGATACGTATTTCCAACTAAAATAACCCAGGAGGATGAAGAATGCTGCACAGCCCCGTGGAATTTGTTTATTTAATCGACTGCGGGAAATACTCAATCAAGAGCGGCGAGCTCGGCCCTGATTTGATCCCGAGTCCGTGGACCTTACAGCGAAAAATCGGCGGAGAGCCATTAAAGTGTCGTTGATTAATCGATGTGGCAATCAAAACCGCATAATCGGATATCCCGCAGTGCTGCACTGCGCCAATGCCGATGCATTTCAGAAATTGATTTATGTGGCTGTGCATTTTAAATCGGCCAAGCTGCAAACGGTCAGATTTTACCATTAATCATACACCTAATCTGGAATGCATGACTTTTTACCCTTTCTAATGAAGCACACAATAGTGGCCCCCCTCACATGTCTCCTGCGGGAATTTTGAGGGTCCTGACCCGGGAAAGTTGGCTTTCAAAGCTGGGCGAAAAACAAATTCATAGACGTGGCCCTCGTATAATTCGGCCAGCAAATATGCATCCAAATGTATAATTCAGCCGCAAAAAGTGAAACTTTTCCCTTTATTCTCGAATAAGTTGGCCGCAAAACCCAAAAAGGCAATGCCAAAGGTCTCTCCTCCCTCGCAGGCATTCCTTCATAAATAATTTCATGATTTCAAATACCATTTCCCTTTTTTGCGCTGGCCGAAGGAAAGGTTTTGAGGGTCAGGTTGAGGTTTGTGGGGCCCCCTGCCCGGACTCACCCACTTACGTAGGTACACAGGGCTCCCGGGCGCCTTGACTTAATAAATTAGTGTTCATCAATAATCATCTGCGTAATAATTTATCAGAATTAGTTATATTTTGCCCAGGTCCGAGCGGAAATCACCAAATAAATGGCTTTCCACTCCGCTGGCGACGAGAGTGAGATAAATCAAAAGCAATTACATTCATTCGTTCTCGTTTATATGACTGCCCGCCGTTCGAGCACTCCGATTCCGATGCGAGCAGCCTCGGGGGGAATTAGTCCTGTTGGCCCTGCGGACATGGGACTGTGGACTCCGGACTCCGGACTCCGGACCTCGGACTTTGGACACACACATTTTCCCCCGCTGGCTATTTGTACTTCTGCCTCGGCAAATACACTGCCAGCGAGCCACTCGAGCCGCATTCCAGGTGAATAATTCAGTTACTTTGCCCGGCCGTAATTAAGTCCTAACAGGTGTGAAGGAGCCCCACATTTCATAGGCGGCCGAACGTGACCCAATATTTACCTAGTTAAGACGAAATTATGCCTGGATTATGCCGGGGCTGTGTGGACCTGCTCTAATCCTGCGGCACACGGAAGCCGGCGCACATTTGTCTCAATTTTCACAGTCACTTCAATTTTCACTTTGCCAAATGACAAATGCCCGGGAGCGCTTATTTCATTGCTTATTCATAGGCCGTAAACATTTCGCGCGGAAATTCATCGGGGCCTGATTAAAGATGCATGCCCGAGGTGCGACGCTTGTTCCGCTTTTAATTTCGAGTCACTCGGCAGCATTCCGCAGCCCACACCTCCACTCGTGCCGCACACTCCGCTCCACCTTCGCCACAATAGTCCCGCGGCCGTGGGAGATAATGTCATCCGATTTCGGCTCCCCGAAACCGCAAGGATCCAACTGTTTTCGGTTAGCTAGGCCCTGGCACTCCACTCCACTGCCAGTTGCCACTCCACCGACAGTAGATGGCGACAACAAACTTTCACTGGAGTTGCTGCTAAAGTGGGTGGCCAGAAGGGTGGCCGTACACCACTTGACACAAGATAAACAATTTGTCTCTCTGGGGCAACTTGGCGCCAAACACCTGAACGTGGCCCTGTCTGGGTGTGTGTGTCCTCTAGCACTCCTCCGATCCCGCAGAGAACCGCATTCCGGAGTTGGTGAACCGTTCCCTTAAGAGCCCGACGCGCAACTGACGGGAGCTGAATGTGGCCAACCTGCTGGAGACCCAAGCACTGACAACTGTGGAAGCTGGATGCTGATTCTGCGCACTGCCCCAGATGCCATATCCATATCATACTGGGAACAGCCTCCGACCGAGCAGGCCAGATGTCCTGTGCGTCGGAAGCTCGGAAATTCCGTTATACTTCAAAATGCACATGGCCATAATTACTTTCGGCCAGGCTTCGCCCTGCGATTAGCCAGCTGGATATCTGGGCTGCTCGGGATTGGCCTTCACCAGGCCGGGAAGCTTGGATGCACTCCCAGATTATTCCGGCTGGAGTGACGGCAGCCTTAAGTTTTAATAGACTCATTAGGGGTAATGCTGCTGCCCTTGCTTGGAATTGAGGAATCCTTACATGTTGCGGAAATAATATTTACATTTTTAATTCGGTTTCAGTCAACTCCTGGTAAATAAACCTGAAAGTTGAAATGTATTTCTTAAATTTGTAGTATTTTTCTTTTTTCTAAGAGTTTCTCTTGGTAACCAAGATAATTTTTTAATATTTTAGTTTGAAGCAGAAATCTGTTTGGATGAATTTAAAGTGAAGCCCATACCGTTTCCACCCGAATTTCGCCGAAAGAGATGTCTGCACCGATGGTGTAGGTTTTCTAAGACCCCCGAACACATAATTCCACGGCAACCATTTTCGCAGCGGAAAAGCGTTGAGTTTTCATGTAAGCCATAGCTTTGGAAAACGAATTGCATAACTCCCCAGAAGCAATGCCCCGGCCACATGCCAGAGTCTCATTTCGACCAGCTCGATCGATCTGCGAGCGCCAAATGGGCGGTTTTCATTGTGTTCCAGTGGCTGCCTTTAACCGAAGCCAAAGCAAATTTACATTCAAGTTTTCGGCAGCGTTCTCGAACCGCAGGGAAAAAATAACGAGCGAAACGAATGGCAGAGAGGAGAAGCAGTTCCAGAACTACATGCTGGATGCCTGGCTGCCATGTGTTGGAGGAGCCGTGGCCACAACGCCAGGCGGCTGCCCTGCCCCCCGAAAATGCATCCTTGTTTATCGTGGCCGTAGTGTCCTGCACCTCCCGTGCTGCCAGCCCGGCGACCTCCTCCTCCCACTACCAATTTACCCGAATACAAAACGCTTTAGGGCCCTATTTGGATACCGTTCAATGCACCAGGGACTTTTCCCATGTATGACAAACAAACATAAACATTGTGGCGAAGCGGAGACCCAAAGTATCGCATCCTTGGTGGCGACTCTGTAGGCCGTGTGGGAGGATATGTTTGCGTGGCGCACTCTAATTAAAATTTGTGCCGCCGGCCCGACTGCAATGCTTGCTAACTGTTTTACGAGGTTAAAGCCAAAAAAATGGGGGAAAACGAGGGTTTCGAGAAAAATGCTTAACACGAACGGAAACTAAACAATGTCCGAGGGCTTGAGAAAATTTAATAAACTCGTGCCCCCGGCGATTTGTACTCGGAGCGCCTGAATGAGCTGGAAATTCGTTAGTACGTCGAGAAGGCCTCGACTAGAGGTGGGGATCCTAATTCACGAAGCAAATAAAACACCGTTCTCGTATTAATATTTTGTAGCCTTACACCTGGTTAAAGATATAAAAAGATAGTGGTCTAAAAATCTGTTAAATATTCTTAAAGGAATGTTTGATTATACACCTGATTTATGCCTAAACTTGTGATTATTTATTATTATACGATAATTTTAATATATTGGATAATATATTATATAATAAATGAACTGAAATAGGCGAAACAAGAACCTAAATCGCTCTATCTTAGTTCAGTTTAAAGCTAAGTCCCGACCGTTGACCTTAATTCGACTCAGGATCCATCCCTGGCACAAGGCCTCGATCAACCACATTGAAGTGCATAACCTAAGCCCATTACTCGACCGCCTTTGCGCATTATTTGTGCATTCCATGACGTTTAATTGCAGCTAACTGTCGGATGCTGAGCTTGCGATGACATTTGTTTGATGTGCCGGGAACACACATGAAAT
Organism: Drosophila biarmipes; assembly: GCF_025231255.1. NCBI lineage: Eukaryota > Metazoa > Arthropoda > Insecta > Diptera > Drosophilidae > Drosophila > Drosophila biarmipes. Next base: position 7,342,167 of record NC_066615.1, on the reverse strand, counting down.
CATGTCCGGACTCGGCTTCCCCGGTAGAAGTCGGTGCGGAGTACGCCCAGGTCCAGTGCGTCCCCCGACAAGATGCAAAGTTTTAATTGATTTCCTGGCCTGGGGAAACGGAGTCCGGGTCTATGGCACATCGAGATGGAGACACTTTTGCCAGGCCAGGCAGAAAATCATAATTCAACAAGCGGACTGAATGCGGATGGAAATGGGAGTGGGAATGGGTGTGGGAGTGGGATTGGGAATGGGAGCGGAGCAAACATGTCGGCAACAATTTTATGCCCGAGCTGGGGGACTGCAAAGTCAGTTCGCTTCACTTTAGTCCGTGTTTCGGCTTAGAAGTTTCCGCTTTTGGTGCCGGCGGAGCAACTAAATGCCAGCCGTAAACTTTGGCTTTAGTGCAGTGCATTCCTCTTGCCAAATAAAAGGCTACAAAGTGTTTTGTGTTTACCGCCGCTACGGCTCCGCAACCTCCAGCCCCCCAGAAGATTGTGACATCACACATAAACTTTTCGGCGGGGACCTCGAGGATATGGCCGCTGCCCCGGGAATACCAGGAGGAGGCAGCCATAGGCATAGGCATCGGCGCCGTCATCGGCATCCGGTTGCAACTGGGTGGCTTCCAGGGGAGGGGGTGGTTAGGGGGCAGGGCCAAATGTGCCATTTATAATTTAAGCGGGATTAAAGTTTCCTACAATGGCGCTACTTGCCACAGAACATGCCGCGCTTCGGTAAACTTTTTTTATGTCCGAAAGGAGCAAGGACCTGGGATGGGGGCCCAGGGCGCAGGGAGCAAGGAGCAGGGAGCAAGGAGTTGCCTGCAAATTTGACATCCGCGCCCCAGACATGGCAAAGCGGATTAGGCAAGTGGCCCCGAGACAAGCTTCGCCGAGCGAGACACTTCCCGAGTTCGCTTTCTTCGGAAATCTGCTCCACTTTGGGGAAGCACTCTTAGATTGGCGGCAAAACTGTCGGCAGCACTCGATGGCGCGGGTTTACTGACTACGTAGTTTGGCTTAATTAAGGGCCTTTGATTTGGGTTGTTAGAACTGGAACTACTGGAAGCTGGAGTTGCAAGTCAGCCCGATTATGCGCTTAGGTCCTTTTTACTCGGGGCAAGCTTAAAACGCTTAAAAAGTACTTGCGGTTTGTTATGGGGACTCGACAAATATTACATTGGGTAAACAATTAAAATTTTTTTTCTCTATTACCACTCTTTAAATGTTCTGCATTTATTTCATTTATTCTAATAAGTAATATCCTTTTAAAATAAATATAAACCATAAGTCAAGGTATTATAATAAAGCCTTAAAAGTTAAGTGGAAATAAGTAGAAAGTCAGCTAGTCAAAATCAAGCAAGTGCCTTGAGGTCTGACCGAAATGATATGGGTATACAAATGTCCTAAAAATACATTATATTTAGAGACTTTGAAATGGTTCCGAGGGTAACATTGTAGTTACCCCTTAAAATGAATAACGATTATTGTCTGCACCCCAGCGCATTTACTTTAACGAATAAGATATAGTCTATTAGTCAACCCATGGAACTGACACTTATTTCTGAAGAAGAAACAAAACATCACATCCCTCCCATCTGACGAGATAAAAGTAGACGTGAGCTCGAGTTTGTAGCAAGTAAGGTGTGAAAATTCAGTGACTCAAATTGAATTACCGAGGTGGATACCCAGGAAATTCTAACTCAATGGACAGCCCAGGGCAGGGCAACTTTCAAAGTTTGTCCCCAGAGTTTTCTCACGTGAAATTGAAAACCGGAAAGCGGCCAGGCGACTGTTTTTCCATCGGTGCGTCCAAACTGCATTTCCCTTTTGGCAAAGCGCTGGAGATTTCGAAGCAATTGCTGCAGCGCCCACTTTCTGCGTTTTTTGCACGGCAAACGGGGATGAGAATGGCAAGACAGAGAAACAAAGGCGGCGAATTGAAAGCGGGGAAAGCAGAGAAAGCAGAAACAGCCAGCAAGGCAGTGCAGCAATTTCGCAAATTGTCTTGGAAAATGGCGAAAATGCTTTTCCACCAGTCGGCCGCACACCGCAAGCCGGGTGGCATAAGCGCTGGGAAATGCCGCCGGCAGTTTTCGGATTAATTATGAAAAGTCCCCCGCCCACATAGACCGAAAAAGTGGGCCAGAAAGGGGCCGAAAGGGTGTGGGGATGGGGGTTGGAAAACGCCACCTGGCTGATGTTTCGCATTGTTTTCGTGGGGTCAGCAGCTTAATTGTCTGCTAAGTGTCACAGTGCACACGAAAAGTGTGCGGACAGGTGGTCACAGGCAGCGAGACACCTGTGTAGTCGGATATCCTGCAGCCTGACACGTGCCACCTGCCAACACCCCCACTTCATGTTGGCTAATTTGACACGGAAGCCGGCCTGGCGAAACTATGACCCTACACAGAAGTCCAGGGCCCTTTTGACTAATCAAACTTATCGAAAGCAGGCCAGCCCACTCGATGAGCACTCCAAAGTTCAAAGTTACCAAGTACCAACTCAAAGACCGCATTTTTCGGCCAGCCGAGCTGCGAACCGCCTTTGAGCCGAGGCCCGACAATTGCCACTAAGCCAGGCCGGGAGAACCCTCTGGACCCTCTGGACACTCGGGAGTTCAGCTCGACTTCAAAACTCAGTGGCTTTGATTTTCAATTACCTTCACTTGATTCATATGCAATGAAAGCCTGCCACTGCCAACTGTCCAACAGCCGTCCACATTCACATCCATATCCACATCCACAACCACTTACATTCCCGTCCTGCCACACACACACACTTGAAAAAAACACCACAACAAAGAAAGTGATTTGTTGCGTTTAAAAACTATACGTACAAAAATTATCATTAAATAAAAACACAAGGATGAACGCTGTAGTCGAGTGCCACGACTATAAGATACCCATTACTCAACTAAGTGGGGGAGGAATGCTGAAAGTTTTCGTAAATTTAATAGTACTTTCTAGGTTTACCGGTAAGCTTTCCATTTTGAACATACTTCTACTTTTGAGAAAAGGAAAGGGGTTTAATTATGAATTTTCATGTTGCTTTTTCTAGGAGGCCAAGTATCAAGAGCACTGAAAAGTAGAGAACTTTGCTGTTGCTGAGAGCAGAGTACTGTAGCACTTTATGGCCACTAATTGGCAGAAACTCAATTAACGTAATTTAATCCCCAGTAATATAGTTTAGGTCTACGCTTTGTGCAAAAATCTCTAGAAATATTCCGAGCCTTCTAACTTCTGTACTTCTTAAAATCTCAGCCCTCAGAGGTACTGTTTTGGGGGGAGCGTAGCAACATTTTTTTTAAATCAATTGATAGCTATTGACGAGAGACTATATGTAGCGTTAAAACACCATCGATATAGCTGTGCGTTATATGCCGATTCCATGGGCCGATATCTCAATGTCATGTTAAAGTTGTAGATTCATATCTGTCACCCAAAAGTGACATAAAGGTAGGTAATTCAGGAAACCCATACCCTATTACAATAGGAAGAGAAGGCGAGCTTTTTTGTCAATTTCAGTTTTTCGACTGACCATTTGATCTAAAGCCACCGGTTATTTTTATAGATAAAAGTCACCAACCCAACTAGTTAACATGACATTTAGAAATCGGTCCTTAATCCAGAATCTATTTCCGTTGGGTTCAGATAACATCGAAAAATGTTTATAAAATGTTGTAGTTCCCTGTCGAAATTTCTCCCAGTGCCCTGTCGTACTCGCCCATTGATGTGTGTACGTGGCTGGATGAAAGGCTGGCTGGGAGCTGGGAAAAATGGAAAGATGGGCTTCGGGCCGTGCCGTTTCGGCCTTGGGCAAATATTACATCCTGCCTCGGACATGAATGATGTGCGCTTTGTGGAGAGCGCTGTAAAACACTTAACGGAACGAAGGCAGCACTGCACTGATAAGGGAGGTGGGTGGTGGGTGGTGGTTGGACGGGCGTCAAGCGGGGAAAACGGGGCTCCGAAAGTGGGTGGCCATTGATGAAGTGCTCGGGCGGAGGCTGCGGTGGCCAGCGCGAATAATACACTCCATTGAGCCCGGGCCAAAAACACTTCACACTCTTCTCCAAATTACCGAAGCCGAAGCCTTGATTAACTCAGTGCGCCGGGGTGGCGGGGGCAGGAAATTTATGGGGAATGTTAAATTGGAATGCATTCCCAGCTGGCCAGGAGCAGGTCCCACGGAATCGGAGCCACTGGTACTTTCAGCGCCGTGCTCAATGGAGCATCCGAAAGTGGTTTTCCTTGCCTTCCCCTCATTCTTTCCGTTTTTTATTAATTAAATGCCACAAAAGGTGGCAACGTTCTTTGTGAGGGTTCGCTATCAAAGCGGTGCTCAGTCATAAAAAAAGATCGGATCAGAGCTGTTCATTAGCTAATGGCCCGGAATTGCCCTTAAATATCCGTGTGGAAACCCTTTTTCCCTTTCGGATTTCCCGCAAACAACTGTTACCGCAAAGCCCCAATTTTCAATTCAACTCTGACGCGGCAGCCAAAGGATTTCCCACATTTATTATGATTGTTTCGCTTTTATGATTGTTATGCCAGGCGAGTTGCCCTTGCTGGGGGTACTTTAAGTTTTTCGGAGGCAGAGGCATCCCTTCCTGGGAGTAAGTACTTTACAATGGCCCCTGAGCCAGAAATTTGTAAGTCTGAAAATAATGAATACGAAACACAGTTGGTTTTGAAGACCTCTCTTACGTTTTCCTTACAGAATGATTGGAACTAAAAAACTAAATTAAATATTTTCCATCAAATTGCAGCTAAAATTCAGACTTCCTGTTTTCGATGCCAGATCTGTTATCGATGCCTTATTTTAAGCCAACTTGTTGTTAGGCAACGTTTGTGCTCCCGTTTATTTCGATTTGGATGTTGTATATATAAACATTCGTAATATTTTGTAGGGATGCAGTTTTTGATTTTTTACAAGCCAGATCTGCCTATTTTAACCGAACTTGTTGCTTGGGAACCCGTTGCCCCTCCTGTTTAGAGGGTATGCGATTCTTCTGTTTGCTTCGATTTGCGTTTTGGCTTTTCCCCCTCGCTTTCCTGGTATTTGCTTTCGCCATGTTAACGTGCATTTTCCGCGAAATATTCATACTTTGTGTCCCGCTTCCCTGTATTTACTCACACAACTATGCCACGCCGGTCCTTGTACACCCAAACCGCCCGTTGAGCCTTTCATTCGGCGGGAATTTAAACCACCAAACAAAAGAAAGTGCGATAAATAGAGGCACAAAAGAGCAGGGAGCCACTTTTTCCGGAACTGTCCGGCTTTCGTTCAATGGCCGACTTTAAATCGGAAATAATAAAGCACTTGACAGGCAAAAGGCTGAATAAGCAGGTTTAGCCCTGCCAAATGGAATGGCTTTTTGCACTTGCGGGCGAAAGGCCATTGGGCTGCAGTCGCATAAAATGTATTTGCCGAACAAATAAAACGAAATTACCATTCGATTTTCCCCAGGCGCAGGACAACTGTAATTAAACTAATTAAATTGTCAAAGACAATGTGTGCAACGGGGAGTTGCAACCGACGTGGCATTGATAGCCCGAGTAATAATGCACACTGGATATTGCGCATACGTCACGTTGACCCGGAGTTAGTGCAGCTCAGGCTTAGGCCTTTGGGCTTAGGAGAATGTCGAACATCGAGTATCGAATGCAATCTAATCAATTACCTGAATGCCTGAGGTCCGCTCTGGGCCCACCGCACCGATTGCTCGGCTCATTAATTTGCACAGCAGCCATTCATTCATCAAATTTGTGCTGAAGTAACATTACAGATTCCCTCGGCCGGATCTCCCGCAGCGCAGCTCGCACTTTGAATGCGATTGGGGACGTGGATGTCAATTAAAATTGTGGCAAACTCAAGTGTCACTCAAACCACGCTCCACTGTTTTGTTGGCCGCCCTCCCCGCCCGAAAGGGGCGTGTGCCTCAGCGGGCGGCAGATGCAACGTCGAGTGGCATTCGCATGAATGTGCATATGTAATTGCGGCTGCAGGAGGTCCTGCTGTCTCCCTCCGCCAGCCCTCCTCTCACTTCCACTCGCACTCGCACTCTTTCGCCGTCCGCCGGCCATCAATAATTCAAGCTTTTTCACACTCGAAGCGGCGGTTTGCGGTCGCCATGCGGGGTCAGAGTGCATCTGACATGTCCGACGGTGATTGCGGTCGGAGGTGTTCGACACCCAGCGATGCTCGTCGAAAAAAGTCATTACTATAAGATAAATATTGACTGGCGCTCATTATGCAGCCATATAACATTAATAATTGTTTGCTCATTAATTAAGTCGGCTGTGCAGCGGAGAACAGGGTAAACACGGGCTCCAGAAGCGGAAACAATACTGCGATTTAACACTAATTGCGGTTAAAAAACCGAAATTAATAATACAAAAATGGCACGGACTTCACAATTTGCATCTAACTATGATTGCGGGTGATGCATTAAAATAAAACAAATATTTACCCTGCTACGCGTTCGACTTATTAACTTTAAATTGCTGGCTTTAATTTTTGCCAGGTTTTTCGGTACTAATGGCTGTACATTTTGAACGTACTTTAACTTTTGAGTAATTATGACCTTTATGTAGTCATTCTGGGAACCAAGAGTTCCGAAAACTTTGCTATTACTGCGAGCAGTATTTCAGCACTTTATAAACATTAATTGGACAAACTTAACTAAAGTAAAAATGAAATTGTATCTTAATGGTGAGCATATCTTTGGGTGATTAGTGACTTATACTAATTTATTTTATATGACCTACTTAAAAACGAGCATGCATGAAAGGAAAATGTGTACGCAAAAATAAAGTACTCCGTATTTGGTGTAAGGCCAGCTCGTTAGCTCGCAGAAAAATGCCAGTTATTTGATAAATTTGATACTTTCTGCGAAATAAGAACTTAAGCTGCAGCAGGAAAAAGCTTGCCAGTAATAATGGGAAACGGATTGCAATTTTATTATTTGAGTTCATGTTTGCACGTCTCTTTGGAAAATGCGAAATTAAATTGTTGAAACAGCTCGTTCGCACTGCTGCCGAGCGGAGAACTCTATCCCGGATTACCGCAGAAATTGGCTGCCAAATTTGAGAAAATAAACCGAATTGCTTGCATCAATTAGCCCAGCCATTCGAGGGCCCCAACAAACAGGGGAACTTTTTGTGTGTTTTCCTTTTCGGAAAGTTTGTTCCTTTGCCAACAAATCACGGCTTGACACTTAACGATTACTGGCGTCAAGGCCGGAGGAGGGTGAAAGGTGGCAGGTGAAAGGTGGACGCTGATCGGTGCCATTGTGGAGTGACTTTTAATGCAATTGAATTGATTGTGGGAAGGTCGAGAGGAAACTCCTCTGCCCCGCCAGCCGGCTGATGAAAGGCGATTGGAGCCAACGACAATCGAACGAAACGAATGAATGAGAAGTCGAATGAATAGGACGCGGGGAACACGAATGCTCAATGTTGCTGCATTTAACAAGGAAAATTCAGCTGCGGAAGGGAGTGGCTCTGGCTCACTCTATCCCCGTCCTTTCCATTGCCGGAAAAGTCTTTGTTCGCTCGGTTGCGTGAGACTTTCAATAGGTTGACTGTTTAATCGTGTGGCAGCAGCACGAACTGCCGGGCCGCCCCAGTGCCCCACCACAAGTCCATCCCCCGATCCCTTCGATGATGGCGGTGTCAAAAGTTAATGCCAACGCGGCGATTTCCATTTGACCTCGTTACCCGACACGCAACTCGCTTTTTGGGGGAAAGGGTGATCAGGCGGCGGATGGGCGTATCCGTGGTGGCTTTGCAATCTCTGGCAGGGAGCATTTAGGATTTCATTGTCTTCCACACCCTTCGATGCCATTTGCACATTTTAAGAGATGCGTTTAAAGTGGGTTGAATACTCTGGGGCCTTGACCCCCTCTAGGTGTCCAAAGTTACCTTAGAATGTGATATCTTACAAACCTAATTTCCTAAAATCACGACATGTCATTTAATACTACTTAATGCCAATACTTCATGTATCTCAACCTAATTGTATTAATGGTTGAATGGTTAGATGATTTTTGACACCATATTAGATCTTTAAACATTCCACCCAGAGTACCCAGCGTTCGTTGCAGTGCCCTAATTGAGTCTCTTCCGCCCTCTAATTGTGTTGTTTGAGTTGGAAATGGTATTTGCACTTTTTATGACACCTCTGACAATTGATAGGAAGTTGCAGGATACATCCGTGCAGTTGTGTGTGCTTGGTGCTGGTGCTGGTGCTGGGGGCGACAAGGAACGAGCGAGGTCGAATGGGGTCAGCGGGTGGGTGCAGCATCCCAGCCTAGAGTCGAGGCTCCCTGCCCCATTTACTTCTCCCACCCCCGAAAAGCGCGCATTACCAACCCAGCTGCCAAATCCAACCACCTCTGCAGCTGGCATTTGCATAAATTCTGCTCTACAAAAAGCATTTAAGCATTTGTTTAGGTCGGGGGAGCAGGGATCCTGAGTCCTGAAATGACATGTGATGTCGACACATGACAAGCGGGGTACGAATATACATTTAAACATATACTTTGGGTTATGCGAGCGTTTCAAGTCAGCGAGCAAAGCGAAAGCAAAGTGAAAGCGAACGTAACGTATACGCACCGCTGCACAGAGTCTGACGGGGCACCAAAAGGAAAATACGAAAGCCACCAGATAAATCCCGCGATCTGCAATTTGTAATTCAAATTGCCAGCCGACCAGAAGCGGGCTTATGGACTTTGCTCGCCGTCTAATTACAGAAATATTCGCACAATGGGGGAGTCCTCTAAATGATGTTATGGCTTACTGATTCGATTGGGTCATCAGGGTGGGAATTTTCGAAATTGCCATTTGCCATATTACCTGATGCTTCGCTCCGAATTATTTGCATTCGCCCGGCGCCTGCCATCAAACTGAAATTTATCTCGTTAGCTACCGTCGCTGGCAGCTGTCACCGGAGCGGAGTCCTTCGGCGACATTTTCCTGTGTGGGGGTGGGCGGCTGGGGCTCCCCCATCAGGATACTCGCATCAGGACGGCAAAGTGCTGGGAAAATCTGCAGCATCTTGGCGGCGATGTGCGGCAGCACTTGGCGACAATTTCCCAGCAAACTCGAAATTATGAACTCGGGGGAGGAGACTTTCGGCAATCGATACGATGATGAGCCTGATGACGCCACCTTCTGGCAGCTGCCTCGCCGCGTCTAATGAAATCAATTAAATTATTTATTTTTGCCTTTTTATTCGCCTGCTCATTTGCATATTTATTAAAATGTTGCTGGGTACACATTTGGAGCAGGGAATTTAGTGTGCGGAAGTGGTTGGCCTTAAAGTTTTTATTTGCCTGACCTCTGGGCGAGAAATATATTGGTCCTTTTGATGGGTTTTTAAAAGCAAATGTATTTTTTATTGCTTAATATTTTGATATTAATACATAAAAAATGTTATGTTCAGTTACCAAACATTCAATCTCGAAGTAAAAATTTATTTTTATTTCTATTAATTTCAAACTCACAAACCAAACATTGCGCCTTTTATTTGTTTATTTGTTCACAACATTTGAATATGAAATGCTTAATGAATAGCAACTGTTTTCATTTAGTTTCCCAAATACCAAGCTATTTTTTTCCCTTTGTCGGAAAATGTTGCAGTTCCCCAACAATGGAATCCTCTGTTTCGCTTTTGATTAACTTTCGAATCAATTTCCTTGTGAATGCAATTTGCGGAATGGCTTTTCTTCGTCGTTTTCCCCCGGTCACTACTCGAGTCCCGGGAAACTCCACTCCACTCCCTCCCCAGACATTCTCCATTATCCATTATCCATTGTGGTGCATTTTTTATGAGTTATGTTTGCCCTTTCAACGAGTGCGGAGAGCAGGGAACGGCGGGAATTTCACGAGGAATTCCTGTAAGCGATTTTGCGACTTATTTTTTAATGAAGCTAAAACAGCAATTATGACAATACAAAGGCACACAAAGCTGACACACGACTGCACACAGGTGGCGGGATGGTGGGTGAGCTATGGAGTGGGTCTCGGCAACGAAATGTGGGCGATGGACAGGTGGGCGAGGCAATATTTTATGTATTTCCTTTGTTGGCCTCACCTTTCGGCGGAGGCTTTTGTGGGCTTCGTCAGCCAAATTGCCTGTGCTCCGCTTTGCTTTCGCTTTTTTGCTTTCTCCGCTTTCTCCGCTCTCGCCGGGTGACAAGTTGCCTGTCTCCGAGCTGTTGCTTAGGAGCCCGGCAATCCTGCCACGCAGGATCCATGTGCAGCTCCAGCTCCACCTCCCATCTCGTCCTGTCTGTGTAATATATATATTGCCGAAATTAAATTTTAATTATTCATGTATGTGCTGGTAAAGTTTAATTAAATGTTTTTATTTGCCTGCCCCGCTGGATTCTGGATGCTGGATGGCCCAGTCAGCAAAGTCACCCCTGGGGTGTCCTGTGGGCCAGGCTAAAAACCGGGGCTTATTGTGTTTGCCATAGCGCGACTTTCGGGCCAAGGATTATGCCAGCATGTGCATAATAATTACATGAAAATATTTATTCACCTACGCAGTCTATTTGCGTGCCGGAGTTTAAATCTAGACAGAGTCAACATTCGGTTTGCCTGGATAAAAAACTGATTAATTTACTAGGAACAACAAACAAATTGAGCTGCGTTATCAAAGGGAAAATTGTGTATGGCACGTTGAGCTTAAATTTATTTAAATTGCCTTTTAAATCGAGTCGTTTATCTCTGCAGTGGAATTCGCTTAAAGTTAATAAATATCGAGTGAGATTTTCGGGGAACAAGAGGGGGAAAAATCAATTAGCAGCACACAAAATGGGATTTACGTTTATTTCAACAGCTTGCGGCATTTGAATTTTTTTTATTAAGGCACCAGTGTTTAAGCTATAAATATTGCTTATAAAACCAAATATCTTGAAGCTAAATTCATACACACATAACATCTTTTCAGGCAAAATATAAGACGTGCTGAGGCTGTAGGCTTCTGGCTTTAAGAAAATCAATTGTCACAAAAATATAAAGTTCAATTACACTGGACAGAAAAATGGTCTCTTATAAGAGTTTCAGGCTCATAGTCATGGGATATTTTTTTTTAAGTATATAACTTTTAATAAACAGTTATGATATGACATGATAAAAACATGACGTGTACATTTGTAGAGAAGTATCTAAGATATTAATTGACATCCATGAAGCCTGAGCAGAGCCTCCAGAAGTTTAGATATTAAATCAAAAATTTAAATGTCTATATTTAAAAAATGTAAGTAACCATTACGTCAATAAAGAAAAAATATTTTAAAAACTTAAATTTTATTTAGATATTTTGAGTTCTTAAATATAAATGCAATCGAATTGCACAAAGTTTTTTTTATGCTATTTTCATACGTCTTTTATAAAAACGTGGATCTTTGTTTCGCAATCCGAACTTTGGCCGCTTTCTCCTTATGAAACCGGATAGTTGTGAGCTTTCTTTTGCTTGCGGCGAAAGTGGCCCTTAACTATTGGGAAGCCCCTCGGCTTTAAAACATAAGGACAATTAACAAAGCGTTTGTTCATTTGTCACGCTCCGTAAATCCTCAAAGGCTGCTCCTGTCACCTGCAAATTTGGCTCCCAGCGAATCGTCCGGCTCTGCGGTGCCCACTGCCCGAGATTGCATCGCCGTCGCCTGGATGGGACAATTAACTTAACTATTCCACAATGGGCCAGCATGATGGGGCCACCCACTAGCCTCTGGCCCCCCACCCCAGCCCATTGTGCAATTTTCAATTTTCCGCCAGCACTTTTCTTTGCCCGCCATGCATGCAAGGGAAGCATAAAAAATAATTGGATTCAACTAAATTCGCAGCCCGCCACCGTTAGGCGATAGATCCCCACCTCCGTTCGGAGGCCAATGGACCCGCAGATGGAAAATGGCTGGAAAACGGGTGGAAAATGAAGAGCTAGACATCCATTAAATCTCAATTAGGCCGGCCTGAAAAGGGGCAAACGCTGATGTCATTATAATGAATTGGTAGCCGAATTTGGCTTTGAACCTTTCCCTCAAATAATTTCAACTTATGGAGTTTCCGCCTGACTGGCTGGCAGGACGTGGGCGAAGATTGTGGGCGGGGCTGGAACCGGAGACGGTTTCTGGGAGCCCGGAGCCGGGAGCCATAACCAGAACCAAAAACCAGAACCAAAGCCAAGACGTGGGCGCAAGTTTTTCTAAAATAACACAGTCAGCAGAGAACAACGGATCCCCCTGGAAAACCCCCACCCAGCCAGGCGAAAAGTTTCCCTTTGTGTGTAACTTTTGCATTTGTTTTGTGTGTTTTAATAGAGGCAAACTTGATGGCGGCACTGCCAATTTATTGTGCTTTTCCCTCTTCTCCCACCTCCGCGCCCCTATAGGTGAGATTTTCCTTTTTTTGGGTGGGGCGTGGGGAGTGTGTATTCTGGATAAACCTTTTATTTGGGCCATTCGACTAGGCCTCATAAATATCAATTTTATTGCTCCTAATTTCGACAGAAAGGTGCCCTGTTAACGTCCGTCAAATTGCCCCACATTATTCATTGTTCGATCCCCCTAATGCACTGCCCTTTCAGCATATGTGCAGGGCTGGTGTGCGGATCTATCTGGCCGGAAAGTGCCCAATTACGTAACTTGTTTTCATTGGATTTCATGTTTGCCTCCGAAAACAACTCCATAAATAACAGAGATTTCCAAAAAAGGAATAGAAAGGAAAACTTCGCTGCATTTCGCCCAGGGAGATAGGGAAATGTGTCAGTGATGCTCTACTTAAACTTTCTTTCTTTCTGGCGACCTTGCAAAGTGTCATCCTGAGTGCCAAACTAATGCACTCGCTTACGGCTAAGAATCAACAAGGACCAAAATAAATCTTAAAGCTTAGGACCCAAAACTTAATGAATTCCTGAATCCCATTTGGCAACGAAAACATTTTATCTTCGAAAAAGCAGGAGGTCTGCAAACTGACTTAATTGTACTACATAATAGATGTTTTTTTCCTCAGACATATTCGCAACTTCTTCGCGAGCTATTACTTTTACATTAAAGAGTTAGAATTTCCGAAAGCAAACTTAAAAATGTTATAGTTATGATTCAGGAAGGAATTTTGTGTAGATGCCAAAAAAAAAAAAACTAAATCTGAGAGCTCATGAATTTTAGATTTTTATTGCATAAAATAAACTTTATTCTTGCACAAAATATGCACTGAGTGCTTCCGCGGACCGAATTAATTTGAATAATCAAAGTGCTTCTTGAAGTGGTCCAAACTTTCCCTAATGCAATCTTTCAAATCTCGATTTGTACATACAGTTAAGGGCTTACAAAATGTTTAAAGCCTTAATAATAGTTTCGATTTCTGAGCACTTATATGATTTTTACAAAACTAGATAACTAATCATCCGCTTAAATAAAATATTAGCCAAATTATTCAGCAAAAATGAATAAAAAGAACAGTTCAACTGATTAGGACAGTCCAATTTATTTCCCCACATCTGATTGCTGAATTAATTAGAATAATCAGGAGGTCCTTCGTCAGCAAAGTTATTCCTGGCACCATCTCCCATTTCCTGACAGTTTCGAGTTGCCGTGGAAAACCGCCTACCTCACCACCGGGTAAGTGCCCCAGAAATGTGTTTAGCCAAAATAAGAAATAAGAAGTGGAATAACCAGGCGGCTGTGAGGCTCTTTGAGCACATCCGTCAAGGCACGGGCACAGTGAGAAAATGTTGCATGCCACTTGGCCATTTAATGGTGCTCAATTCAAACACAACACACAAATTCGAGCGGAGCACACAAAAGGCACGGCCAGCTATACGTGAGAAATCAAAAATGTGGAACATTTACAAGGCAACTGGGTCCGGGGACTGGGTACTGGGGAACTGGGAACTGGGAACTCGACCTGGATATGGGACTGCCATGGTTAGCAGCATGGCGGGATTATCGAGCACGTACGAAAAATCGAATCGCAAGGAAGGGAAACGAATCGAGCAACTTCGAATTTAGATTGAAGTGTGTGCGCCGAGGAGGACAGGCAAAAAAGGGAAAAGCCGGGGACTGGGGGAAAAAAATGGCGCGCAAGGAGGCCAGAGCTTCACCTTGTTAGCGGCTTGTTTGCTTTTCAATTTCAAAGCTGAAGCCGAAAACGGCAATAAATCCATCCACACAAGTGCCCGAAAGGGGGCCCGGGGTGTGAAGTGTCCTTGACTGGAGGAGCTGTGCAGAGAGGCTGCATGAATTAAGAGGGAGCACCGTAGTACGAGAATGCAGGCTGCATTCCATACTTTCATTCTGCAGACCCGCAAAAACTCCGGCATCCTGCAGCTGGTGCAACATTAAAGGGGTCCCCTGGCCCACTGGCCCCAAAAATCGATGGCCGCCCAAAGTAAACGGACTGCGAGGGGCACCCCGCCCCCACGGCGTGTTTATTGGCCTGCAGCGGTGTTAACTTTGCCACGTTCCCCGAAGATTTGGGCCGGTTTGCCGGGGAGCTCGGTGGCTTCTGGCTAGATGTGGCAGACAAACTATTGTCAGTGCAAATAAATCAACAGCGTTTTTGCGCCCCAATTTATACCGACATCTGCTTGAAACTAATATATCACAGCCCAAAAAAGTGCGCTATGCTTTTTCAGCCAAAGAATTTTGTGTTTATCCGGGGGAAACAAATAAATACAGTTGTCGCATTTTTTCTCACATTTTTGGGTATTATTCGAATGCATATTTGTGCGTTAATTGTGCCGCTTACTGAGGGTAATCAACTTGTTGTTTTTTCAAGCATTTTGAGAACAATTACAAAGTGACTGAAACTGCGAGAAGTGACAATTAAATAAATTAAATTTATAAAAAATGTCAATTTGTATGAGTGAAGGGAATTCTAGCTATGCATGAAACTGAAAAACAATCCTTTTTTGTTAGGCAAAACAACTTGTTTTTAACAGCAACGTTTTATGGTCCCTTGGCAGCCTATTTTTAAACGTTTTCCAAGTTCAGCCTCTGCTTCTAGTTTAAGTATCTTAAGAATAATAACATTCTACGGAACACTTTCACTTATCGCATTATTTAGCATATCTATCTTGATTGTTTCCCACTGTACCTGACACTTTGCCATCGAAACCACTACCTCAACGAGCCATTTGGTCCTTATTGATCGACCGATTTGGTATTCATCGGTTCGTAAAAGAGCGCTGTTTACACTCTCCCGCAGCAAAGTCAATTTACACTCTCTACATTCTATGACCCGAGCTGGATAAATTTAAAGGTAATAATTTCGTTGATTCGGGAACAAAGAGGAGGCTCATTTGCATACTCTTCATGGCAAATGACGGCAAAAGCGAGCTTCGTGTACGTGGAGCTCATCAATTTGGGAAGCGGATCGCTGCAGATATCTGTGAGATATATACGTTTTACTTGAGAATACTTTGGCGCATTCGGGTTGATGCGCGCGATAAATATTGCAGGTGCAATTTGTATGCCGGGCCACGTGACTGGACCAGGACGACCGGAGCGACTGGATGAACTGGACGGACTGGGCAGACGAAATAATGCGATGCAAATTTCATGTAATCATATGCAAAGTCGCCGGGCGACAGAAGGCCGGAGTGCGGAGCTGAAGAACTCTGCGTTCTCGGCAGCCGTGTCAAGGGTTTATTACGAGGTCACTGGGATGTGAAGTGCGCCCCGGCCAGAAGCGGGCGAAGACGATGGTGGAGCAGGAGCAGGAGCCGGGCTGGACTGGACTGGGACGGAATGCTGATGGAGCCGGAGTTGGCACGTAATTTGCATGCCAGATACTGTAATGTATTTATGCGAGCATAAATATTCATCCGCCCAGTCAGCCAGAGTAATCAAATTAGAGCAAAAACCGCAGGCGGTGACGAGGGGCGCTCCACACAACTGCATAATCTGGGTGACAGCCCCGGCCAGATCTTGGCTCAGCACGGACTCCCCGAAAATTACCAACTGCATCTCATTAAAACGCAATTCCCCAGCCCCATCACCCAAGATGTCACAAGTGGGTCAGGGCCACACTTGTCACCTCCAAGACACTTGCTCCTCCGCGGGGTCAGGGGTTAGCTTGCCGGGGGCGCATCTTCACGGCGTCTTCACCCCGCTGGCTATGAACATTTCATGCACATTAGGCCACCTAATGAATCGCAATCAGCCGAATTTGTGCTTTCAATTAGCGGCCCCGCAATGGGAGCGCTAAATCTGGATTAAATAAATGGCGTCAACGCAATTAGGTCGCTGACTGCAGTTAATTGACGTTCAGCTGAGCAAACACCGCACCGCCAGGCACCGAGCACCGAGCGCCGAGCACCCACTGCAGCAGCAACAGCCATTGCAATTGCAGCTGCAACACCCGGAAAACAACAAACGCCAGGCGCACGAACTGCGAACCACAAGAGCAGAAAGCCGCAACACAAATCTTTAATGCCGATTCCACCGCAGCTTGCAGCTGCACAGTCGTTGGGGAGCTATTGGGAATGGGAACTCCAAACACCAATTACGAAATATAGTTATGGTGGTTAAAGCACTGAAGGATACTGAGGTTTTTAGTTGGAAAGTTGACGAGAGTCAGGAGTATAAAAAAACACTTTCGAATAATATCCATGGGCACAAAGGTATCTAATAAAAATATGTTCAGGGTATTAACAAAAGTCATTACTGTATCATGGGAATAAAATGTTCAATTGTAAAAAATCTGTAGAATTGTAGGTTAAGTATTTTTCCCCATCTACGTCCCCAGAAACATTCTCGACTATTAGATACCAGTTAATCAGCTGCAATAGAGACGTGAGTAGCAAAGCAACATTGTAAAGCGCCACCTACGAACTATTTCAATATATGGTAATGCGGGCGGCAGACAAATTTAAGCGTTTAGAGTGGGCGTGGCAAACTTTTTTAAGTCAATCGTCAGGTTTTGATGAGTTTTTTTTCTAGCATAAAAACTGTAGGCGCTAGAATGGGCGTGGCACCCTGCTGCATTAAGCTCAGGAATCTCCTGTTACTTCCGACGAATCTATTACACCCTTTTAATCTACAAGTAACGGGTATAATTATGTTAGGAAGCCATAATATATTTATTTTAGTTTAATAGGAAATAAAAAAATATTTTTTTTAAAGAAAATTACCCTTTTAGGTAACATAATAAAAATATATTGCAAAACTCTAACCACTGTGCAGTCAAGCGCAACTAAAACCGAAACAGTACCTAATTAACTCATAACCGAAACGGATTCTAGTGCTTTGCCAATGCTTGCTGTGCACCAATTATATTTCGTTTTCAGCGACCAGCCCACCATAAAAGAGGGTGATAATATAATTGTTGGCACTTGAACTTCCACCGCATTTTCCCACGTTTCGGCGCCACTGTGCGCAGTTGGCTTCCAATCGAAGGGGAGCGAATGAGAGGTGTACAGCAATTGGGCGACGACCGCAAAACTGTATTGAAATTTGCGGTCAATGCAAAACAAATCTCAACTCCATTGCTTGGCTGGGCAAACACTCGTTTGGCGAGGGGGTGCTGGAAATTGGGGGGTGGAAATGGCAGTGGAAAGTGGCAGGGGAAAGGGAGAGCACTTCTCGGTGAAAGGCAATTGTGTTTTCAATTGATTTGCTTGGAATTGCATTTGGCATTGCATTGGCAAATAGGTCGCTTTGCTCCCCGAGGAGCGGGCCGTCAGGGGGAGGCGGCAGCGGGGAAGCCGAAGGACCTCGTCGGCATCCTTGTTAATCAAAGAGTGGCTCAAGTCCCGGCCCAGCACCCGAGGTAAGTGAAAGGCACTTAACAAATGCTGCAGGACCGGAGCGGGCAGGGAGGGGAACGGACCGGAGCATGCCTAATTTATGGGCAACATGGCATTAAGTTAATTATTTATGCCCGGCCAGACACGAGCGTCCAGGACTTCGCTCGTCCTGCGCCCCAAGGCCCGGTCCCCGGACAAATCTCGTTCCCCGGACGAGGGCAAAAAATCGGTTGGACAACGGGGACATCGCCCAAGTGTTGTTCTTTAATTTCAAAGTGATAAAAAATTAACACGACAGACAGAGAGTGGAAACAGTGGGCCGAGGCCCAGGCCCAAGGACGCTGGACCCACAAAAGAGTGGGCGCCTCCAGTGGGCAGGCGGATGGCCAGTCCTTCTATTCGGCGAGGCGGCTCTGCCATTAGTGCGTCTCCACTTCCGCCTTCCCTCCGGCCACTTCCTTTCTCCAGCCACTTTCACTCCCACTTCCCGTTTCCACTGCCACTTGCCTTGGCCACCGCAGTATCACTTGAGGTGTGAATGGAGCACCATCCCCGGTGTGAGATACATAGCATCCGAATCCGGAGGTCTGGGACTCGAGTCCGGGGCTCCGCAGGTCCACGAAGCTGCTGGCGGTCGTGCTCGAGCTGTCAGCGAAATGATTTATTTTTGTTATTAAATTTTGGCCCGGCATTTGAATGCGGACTCTAACATGCTGATTGCCATTATTTGACGACAGCACAAAGCCGCTGGGGAAAGTCGCCCGAAAGGCCCCCCGGTTGAGCCATAAATTGAAACATATGGAGCATTTCAGCAGTCCAATTGGCAAATGGAAAATTTTCGAGAGTTCCCAGATAATGACGGGCTCTTTAAAACGACTCTTGGCCGTACGTACAGAGCGAGATATTGGGTTTGGTGGGCGGATTCTCCAATGTCCGTATATCAATCAATTTCTTATCCACATCTGTCGACTGTCTGGGGCAATTTTTTGCGATGCCTACAGATGCCATCTATCATTTGGCCGGACACAAAGAAAGACAACTGGCTCTGGCCTCTGAGCCTTGTTTATTTACTCGAAAATATATATTCTTTGTTTTCCTTTTTGTATACACGATGTATTTCGATTGTTTATAGCGGACCATTCACCTGGACCGCTTTAAATGTGGGACTCCGTGTGGTATACTTGATGTGTGGCATTTAAGTGGTGAAAGCTGCGGGGCGTGGGTGATGATGGATCCGCATGGGGCGGGTGGCGGTGGGAGGAGCTCGAGAGGCAATGGTAATGCTAACCCAGCTAAGCGCTTTAATATGCACACATTTCCCACAGTTCTTTGTCTTTTTATTGCTCCCTTGGCACGGGGGCGCATAAAGGACCAAGGAGGCGTGGCATTGCTCGGGGGCATACAGATGAGCTGTGCGCCCGAATGTGTGCTATGCTAATCAGGCAATCCCGAAAGCAAAGAGCACTATTCGTTTACACTAGTTCGCATGCATTCGGACTTTTCTCCTGCCCGGCAGATCGCAATTATTTAAACGCCTCCGACAGCCAGGCAATCCAATTTGTTGAAAGGCAATTGAAATGCAAATCGTAATCAAATAACAAATCATAACTGAAGGCATGTCTAGCTTTTTATGCCTATTTTACGGCCCTCGGTCTCCGTGGCCTCCCTCACAGCACTTCACACCTGAGCTGCTGCGAGTTGGGTAAAAAAATCAGAAAAAGAGAAAATCCACGTCCCCAGGACACCGTGCCGCAGGGTTAAACGGTGCCCGGTATTTACTTTGGTCGCCCGAGGAAAAGCAACTGCGGCAGGAACAACAACCGAACCGAACAGCCCAAAAAGGCACAAGGGACGTATTACCCAAAACGCAGGAACGAAGAATCGCGGAGAAGATGGCTCTGCAGCAGACCTTGGAGGCTGGAGAAAATCAAATTGTTTACCGCAGGGCAGGGAAAGCTTAAAGACATAACTTAAGCAAAACAATGGGAGGTTTAAAACCGAAATAGGTATTACCTAACCAGAGGCTAACATTTAATTGAGCATACAGTTCTAGAAACTTTTTCAATCACAGGCAAATTGGGATACTTATGAAAGGTTGTATTAATACGGTGAAATTTACTATCCTACTTACTATCAAAATGGATTTTATTTGCTTATAATGTAGGGGTAGGGAAGGCTTAAGGACATAATTCAGTCAAACAAAATTTTGTTTCTTCAAAAGACAGTTAACCGGTATAGGGATTACTTAACCGTACGTTAATTACTATTAATTAGAAACTTGAATTTAATGAATTTCATTTCGAAGATCGTATTAGCTCATCGTATGCTGTAATATACTTCCTTACTTACTATCAAAATGTTTTTTTTAGGCATCTTTTGTTTACCAGGGGTAGGAAAAGCTTAGAGACATAATTTTACCAAACAGAAGTAGGTTTCTTCTGAAGGCAGCTAACCGACAGAAGGTTTTTTACCAAAAGGTTACATAAAAAATGATTGAGCATTACATTTTAGAAACTGCCTTAGCCACAAAGACATTTAGTGTATCAGGTCAAATCAATTCAATTATGTAGGAAATTATGGAATATGAATAGAAAACACATGTCTTTAACCGAAAGCCCTAACCAATGGTAAGCTTTTGCTAAAATAAAATTCGCCCAAGTCAATTGCTACGAAAGTGTACTGCTTCTTATAAATAACAGGTAACATAAGCAGAAACTGATTCCGTATTTTACACAATTTAAGATAGTTTTTTAAAGCCTAAAAGCTTTGGCATTAAACTGTTCATCAGACAAAAAATGACGATACTGATTGATATTCCTCCTATTCTTTTGAAAACAGAATTTCCCATACCAACCAGTATAAGATCGTGCGTAAGAGGGGTCTCGAAATAAATCAAAAATAAATGGCTGAACCAAGGTATTTATCTTGGACTGAACTTGAATCAAGTTCGCAGACGCAGTCCAGAGTCGAAAAGAGCCATTTTCCACTCTCGATACGTGGCCAACGTGGCCTAATCCCCGCGTGCCAGTGATTTTGGACCGTCGCGCTTCCGCGGATGCAGTGGGGCAGCCACAAGCACCCGCTGCAGCTAACTCGATAGCAGCACTTAAAAAATAATTTGGCAATTTCCAATATCTTATTACGGATGCCGACACGGCTATCATCCGCAGACAGCTGTCAACATTAGCGCCGTTTCCTACTTCTGCTGCCTTTCTATTGGATGCGTAAGTTGGTGGCGTCTGGTGGGGTGTAATGAAAAAACCGAGAGTCCTGACATGAGCACGTGCAATCGCTCAAACCAAAAACAAACAGGCAAAAAGAGGGGGAAAATGGAAAAGTTGGCAAACATGCACATACAGCGGATATAAGTAATGTACTAAGTGGCCTGAGGGCAGAATCTGCTATATGTTATATGATGCCCTGGCGTCGATGTCTAGGGCAATTTCCGGCAGATGCGGAGCACACACAAAAAGTGCAATCGCATGATGTAACCATTTTTCCCACAATGCCATGCGGGGCGGAGTGAGTCAAGCGCTGGCGATCAATTTCTGATTACCAGTCAAGTCGAATGCGAAAGCCCAGCACAAAGCTGCAATCCTGAAATCCTAAAATACAGAAATAAAGAAACAGAAGCTGTGACAATTCCGGGCGGGTGGCTGCACGAGGTGGGGTGGAAATGGGGTCCCGAACCGGGGAGCTGAAATGTGCAACCATGCCGTAATTACCCAACTAACTGAAGCACTCGCACATGCCATTGTAGCTCGACTGGGAGGATTTTTGCATAGCAGACCGGAGCTCTGGGAAACAGTTTAGTCGACAAAGTCATTCACTCATTGCCATGTGATGACACCAGCTCACTCCTCGAGTGCCAGGGCGGAGGGGCGGGACTCTGGGATGGAAACGGGGACTGAGGACTGCGAGGACACTGAGGAAGGGCCGGATCCGGCAGGAAGACAGGCCTGGCATTTACACAGTCGGATGATTTAGATAAACAAGACATGAGCTGTCACGCAAAGGAAGCGGGGAAAAAAGCTGCAAAACACTAGAGGAGGAAAGAACAAAGCGGGCCGAGAAAGCGAGCCAAGTCCTTAGGAAAAGCCCCTGAAAGTAGTTATTATTACGCAGGATAAGGCCGGGAGATTAGGAAAAGCTGCGATTCCCACTCCCGCCGATCGCACTGACTTCTTCCACAGCCCAGCAGGAGTCGGGAAAACGAATGGCCGGCGATTTATTTGCAGCTCAGCTTTATGTGTCTTACGCAGCCGTTTAATTAGTTCTACTCGGCCCAAACTCACAATGAATGCAAATATTATGTGCATACAGACGGTCCCTGGCCTCGTGTGGGGGCAGAGTTCATCAGTTCGGTTATTAATAAATTGAGAATTTATCAATTTGCACACTGTCACACATTTGACAGCCCAACGAGTTTTATGGAGGAACCACCGACAGATTTCATTTAGATGTAAAGTGCACTTGGGAAAAAATTCATTGTTGTCTTTTAAATACGTGCCTGTCAATCCTTTTTTTGAACAATATAATCTTAATTCAATCAACCTGTTTAAAGTGATTTTCGAATAAAAAAATATTGATTTAACATTAACATTAACCCCTAGATCAAAGGATTTTTTGCAATCTACAGTAATAAATATGGCTATTTAAAGTATAACATGTCATTATATATAATTTATTTTTATTCATTTATAATTAGAGTGCATTTGCTTTTTGGGAGTCACTTTTTTTTATGTTTCATGGAAATTTACGCCCAATTTAGTTGACTTTTTCTGCGTGAATAGCTTTTGACATCAGGGATAAAATGCTTTTTAATGGAAACTCAATATCAATTAAAACCGATTGTGCTAGCAAATTAAAACCTATTTCGTTGCAATCTAATGTACGAGTGACGTGAGTGAGCGGAAACTTGAAATGAATAATTGAATTGTTTTGTTGGAATACCATTTGTAAGCCAGCATTAGGCCTAATTTAATGCATCATATTCTCGTAAATTTTATTTTGGCTTCGGGCCTTTTCAGCCTCAAAAAGGGGCCGCGGCCCAAGCGTTATTGCCGACCATCTGTGGAGGACTGAGGCTGCTGTTGGTTCAACTGTGGATGCTGACCCCTTTCCGGCGATTCTGCGCCCTGCATGCAGCCCCAAAATACTGGGAACGCTTGGGATTCAAAACAAACATAACAATCGCTTTGCTGTTTTTGAGGCCGCGATTTCAGTGCTTTCCGAAAACTCACTTTCCATATTTTTGGATGTAATTACAGGCGCATTTATATAGGCCGGCTCATGCCGCCGATTTAAAATGCACAAAGGCACACTTTGCGCGCATTAATAAAGTAGGAGACAGAGTCGAAAGTCCTGGTGGCGGCGGCACAGCGGATTTAAAATGTTAAGCCTGCTGTCGGCGAGCGTGAAAAGTCAACTCTTGAAATGAAATATTGTTTAGCGCATGAGGGCAAATTGCGGTGTGGCCTAACCCACGCAGACCCCTGGGCCGGCCGAGCCGCCCCGCCTTAACCCATGTTTTGCGTGCGTCCGGCCGTGCGCAATTGTACGATTAGCCTAATGAGGTGTGCAGGGCTCGGAGTCCTGATTGATGGTCCTGATTATTCAGCCTGTCGGGTTTATCCCGGGCTGCCGCAGCCCCACTCAGACATGCAGCACCCAGCGCTGCCCCTGTTTGCGCCTCGAATTCTATCTGTCCAATCCAAAAGCCAAAAATGTCGCCGCTGGCGTGTGCATGTGTAAAATTACCCAATTTCAAATGCATTTCGGTGCATTAGGCGGGCGGCAGGTGCACTGAAATTTGCATATTTGCAACCAGTTTTCAGCTCCGCCGCCGGCGGAGCGTCAAATGTGAGCAGTGTGCCCGGGATATGGGATCAGGGATCTGGGATATGGGATACACATAGGTGATTGCCATTATGGCTGTGGCTCCATCGCCGGAGGGCTCCATTAGCCGAAATATTATAACAGACGTTGCACGTTGCGAGGCAACCGGGCGGCTTCCAAAGTGCCAGACGTCAAAATGCTTTGAGAACATATCGATGCACTTAAGCGAGTGGGGGGCCCAAAAGCCCTCCCAGTGCAGATGCCTCATTCCAATTTAGCATGCCATGAATTATGCAATCAAATACGGCCGAGTCCAAAGGCCAGCTCGAAAGTTTCAAGTTTTGTTTACCATTTCCGTTTTCCGATGGAACTGCCATAGTTTGGCCTTCGGTCTCCTTCAGCCGTCCAATGGGGCGGATGTGTGATATTTTATACATTACTCTTTCAACCTCAACGACGGCTTGTTGCATGCAGCAGAAGGATGTGCACGAGGGGGGCGGGGGTGGGAATCAGCAGCGACAACACTTCTTGGTGACACATTCATAATCCAGCTTTCTACACGAAAACATCATAAAATATGAACAAACACTTCCGAGACACTGACAAGAAGTTTTAATTGCTTTTCCGCATGCAACCTCTCTCTGGGGCGTGTGTGTAATTTTATAGAGCTTCCTCGGCATTTGATCGGGTTGCTGCCTCCGCCTGCATCTGCTTTCTATATATGGCCATATGGTATAGCCACCAATTCATCTTTCAACTGGGCGCACGTGCAGCACTTACGCAGACGTCTTCAAGACTTCATTTTGACGACTTCACTTCATGCATAACTGAGCCGGGTGCGACAGGAGGCGGAAGCCCTAAAGTTGACAATGCTTGGGAGCTGTCGCCCTTTCTGGAAGCCCTTCCCCCCACATCCCACATCCCAACGGCCCAACCGCCCACCAGCCCACACTAGAATCAAATATTTATACCTTAATCAGGTGGCTGCGCCTCGAGCAGAGATAGAGTTGGTGGGAAAACTTTATTGTCAACTTGATAACTTTGGCACAAAATTTTCTGTTAATTACTCGTGTGCGAGGGCCCTGCTCCACCCAACTTGGGCCTGCAAAACTAATCATGGCCTGGCTTTAAGGATTATTTGCAGTTCGGTTTCGCCAGTTTTAAGAGCATAATTTTTCATTCAGTGCCAAAGCTTGCCAGCATCCAGGGGAGAATTGGCTCGTTAACACGGCCATAAAGAATTGAATCTAGTTCTGCTCCTGACATTTACGAAGCTCCTGGCTGGGGTTACATCCCGTCACATCCCCGAAAGGGACCCCCTCTCCGATGTGTATCTGCCCGACTTGGACGTACAGTGTGGCTGGGAACACGTCGTAATCATTTGCACCAGTTGTCTTATCGCTTGAAAGATGGTCGAGCGCAAAGCTTTTTGTACTCGGTTTTAGATGGCAACCCCGGTGCTCGAGCCCCGGACCTCCGCCGCCACCCCTACAGTGCACTCCGAAGTTGTCGGACATTTGTAAGCAAATAAATGCTGGCCAGCAGATAATCTCATAAGCTGACGCAGATAAACAACGGCTCGGAAGGCAAACAACTTTTATTTGATAAGCGAATTGAATTGTTGGGGGGAGCAGGGGCCTTTTGGATTTTATTAAATTTTTGTTTGAACATATCCGTGAACCTACGGCCATGGCACGCACTGTGCCGGACCAGCAGCACATTGTTGACTTGCCGTAAAAACACCAGATGGAATGCACGTGAAAACATCAAGAGCGATGCAATTTCGCAAATTGTCTGCAACTGTGCGAATGCATTTCATTCCGTTTTTGCTGCCGAGGCTTAGGCAGCATCTTTCCTCCCACCAGTTCTGCCAGCCTCCTCGGGTGGGCTGAGAAATCCAGCCCAGAAGGAGCAGGGAGGACGAGGAGGCTGCCGGGAAACTGTGCCGCAGAATTCCAGCACTTATGCAGGACGACCTGCAGCGGGGTTTGTGCGAAAATTAGTCGCTTTCTGTGCAGGTTGAGGTCAGCAATTAACGCTCGGAAACCGGGCAAAGGAATTTCCGCCAGAAGTGCAAGACGACGCAGAAATGTGCCATCTTCAAGGGCCAAGAATGGGGGTGGGCCGAGTTGCTATTCTTGTTTTACTGCCGCAATACATACAATGTACTGCGTACATACTTACAATCTTGTATTTAAGCCAGCCTGTGCTGCCTGGCCAAAAGTAATTTTGGCCAAAATGCTCTTATTGACATAAAATATACGGCATAAATGAGCGAGGAGTACACAAAACTAACGCAAGGGCTGGCCCTTAACCCGGAAACTTGGTTAATTGCATTAGGCGCTGGGGTATTCTATTACCGACCTTCATTCTGGCACATCTGCTCCAGCTGCCGGAGTTCCTTTGGGGAAAAGTTTGGGGAGGTCATTCCAGAAGTGCGTATGCGTATGTAGTCATCAGACTTTGCACTTTAAGACCGTTCAGACGAATCAAAAGTTTACCTTTCTCATGAAATTTAATCGGGCCATTAACACCACACGATAGCTCACTTTCGCATTGCTGCCTTGTTGCAGGCCTTTGAAGCAATTTGAAGTCAGCTGAAAAGTTAACAGTGCATTTTTATACAATTTTAAATCGCATTTGAGCAAGCGTTTTTTCACAAGCATAACTAGTTCTCTGTTTTAAATTGTTCTGAATGCAATACAAATAGAATGACGTGGACAGCGTTCAATAAAGGCTAAGCGATTTATTACATTAAATCCAACATCGCATTGTTTAACTCATCACACGGATACCTTTTGTTCGAAATGAATTATTTAAACATGCATCGGTTACAGTTCATGTTTCAAATCAATTATTTCGGCTTTTTTTGTGCGCAAAACTTACAGTCATTTTGTTTACCCCTTTTATTTTATTACTGGACACGCATGACATGGCAGATTACGTGTGTATTCGTACTTTGTGATTACATATTAGTAATTTCTCTTCTGGGAAATTCCATCCTTTCGGCAACTGTTTTCAAATTACCTTTTTTCATTTTGTTACCCCTTGCGAACGCCTTCAACGACATTCCCTTGGGATATAGTTCCCTGGTATGCCATTGAGTGGGGTTGTCTGAAGTTGGTTGTTCTACGGCGGGGCTTTTATCTGGGGCCACGTGGGAGGACCTCTTCCATACGAAGAGCTCCGCAAGGGGTTTCAGGATCAGGAAGTAGAGGATCTCCGCCATAGAGATGACGCTGAACCCCATAAAGAGACCCATTACACCACCGACGTTGGCTGAAATGCAAAACGTGAAGTAGTTAGTAAAGTTATGTTTATAAATTTCAATTTCTAGTAGCAGTCCCTAGGTCATTAATTATACACGTTTCTCGCAGACTAGCTTCTATACTTCTTGATGATAACCCACCCCTTAGATAGTCGTTTACTTAGCTACTTATACAAAGAAACTAGTACGAGGCACTCACATAGAAACTCGGTCAGCCCCACGTAGGCATTCTTGGTGTTTCCATAGTAGACGGACTCTCGAAAGTAGACATTGATCACGGCTATGTTCTCACTCAGATAGGATTTGTTGATGTTTTCCACGAGCGTGTTGGCCAGCTGGAAGTTGTCGGAGGCCAGCGGGAAGACGAAGCCACTGGCCAAATAGTTGAGATCGAAGCAGCTGGGCAGGCACAGCTGGCGGCACTTCACCCAACTGGGACGGCTCTCCGCCCTTTGGGCCCTCCGCACACAGAAGGTGTCCCGCATGCTGCAGGTGCTGGCGTTGCTGTAGATCTGCGGATAGTCGTACGGGATGCAGGAGCAGCTCTCGTACAGGTAGGCAGCCATGCACTCGTTCTCGCAGTTGAGCCTCGTGTATATCCTGTAAAAGATCAGCTCCTTCTCGTTGTTGAACAGGCACTGCCGGCCATCGCGGGATATCGAGCGAATGGCCGGAACAGCCTCGGCTCGCACCATTTCGATACGGAAATTGGTCTCATGGCCAGTGGCTGTAATCAAACCGGCCTCCTTTACCTTGGGCACCTCAATGGGATTGTGAAAGTACACCTAAAAACAGTAGAGGGTGAACAAGTTAACATAATATCTACAGCTAGTACCCTTAAAACCTACCTTAAAACCAGGTCCATTAGTGGAGGAGCAGTAATACTCACTCACCTCGGCATCTAGTACTGCTGTAAACCCCAAAGTGATGCCTGTTCCTAAACATTTAGAATTATTGGAATATTTTTAAGTAATTTTAGATCGTTCCCCTACCACTTGATGGAGCCGGATAGAATTTAGGGGGTAATTTTTCTGGATAACCTGCCTCCGGGTCCCACATGACACTTTCAAACCCATCTGCATTCGTCAAGTTGCGACGGTTGTTGGCACTGTTAAAGAGGAACCAATTAACAATATTTTTAAAATACATAATTCTTTGCTTACAATGGCTTGTAGAGAAATTCAGGCGGTTGAAAATTGAAGGAGCAGCACAGACCCTCATCTGTCAGGATGCGCTGAAACAAGTGCGAACAGTTTCGCTCCACGGCACTGAATCTACAGAAGAGCAACATTCTCTCGCAGGACTGCGAATGGTTTGCAACAAAGTCGGATATCCTCAGGCTATTCCCGGCGAAATTTAAGCCATCAAGCTCTTCATCGAACTCGCTGGACTGCCAGCTATCCGAGTCGCACAAAAGCTTTAAAAGAGCGCTCTCATTGGAGCCCCTAGAAAAAGAATGCAGTTTCAATTTGATGGACAAGTAGGTATCCACATGAATAGGACACAAAACTCACTCTCTGTAATTGGCCACCAGGCTCCTTTGCACTTGGTTCATATTGCAAATGGTTATAGCCGGAAAGGGTACTTTCAAAATGGAGGTGGCATGTGGGCTGATGCCTATTATAACCGGGGTGCTGTCCCACTTGACATAGATATTTGATATAAGGTGGACTGTGATTATAAGAGCGGTGGCAAAGGAGCCAAAGAAGAACGATCTGAAGTGCAGATACATGTTTAGTGAAATCATAAATAACTATATTAATTTATATTTTAATTATAATTACTTTTCTTATACAAATGGACTATAGATACCTCTCCCAACTGCTGAGACTCGCATCGCCCACAAACTTAAGGCCATGCAGACTAGTCTGGTTGAGGAACTGCCGCAGACTCCTGGCAAAACTCTTGAGCAGAAACACCGAGGATCCCTGCCCTCTCGACCTGGTTGCCACCGACAGTTCCATCTTCAACTGTTTACTTAATGCCCCTTGACACCGCCATAAATACTTGATATCGCAATCAATCAGATGTCAGCACACGTATTAAAGACCCATGTAATTAAGGCTTTACCTTGATTACAGTGATTTGTGACGGAGTGAATCCTTTCAAGTTAATTAAATCCTCGATGGTGGCTTTGCCGCTGGCATTCATGTATGTATGTGAGCATGTGGCACGTCATGAAGCATACGACGTGTTTTCCGTCTTGATAGGTAAGTGCAGTGCCCTGGGCATTGCCGCATTTTTACGCCACCAAGAGCTTGATATCAAATTTTAATTGGGTTAGCTTTGGAGTTTATCAAATTATAGGGAACTCGGGAGCCCTGCATATTGAACATAAACTTTACGCCCCAAAAACGTAGAGCTTTGCGTTGGCTCCCGGTGAGCTTTTTGCCCCCAAAGCTTGATAAAACAAAGCTCCACCGCACGTGATGACACAGCGAACCGGTTACTAGGTCAGTCCATCTCGACGATCAGCTCAGTCCCACTTTGTTTACATCAGGCGGAGATCATGAGGATCCGTAGCAACCCGCTGCCCCGCCGGCTGGTGGATGTCTTGTGCTTCCTGATCATTGGCGTCTTTCTGCCGGTGGTGTTCCTGTTCGAGATCGTGGTGGTGCTGCCCGCTTTCCACCAGCCCGGCGGCTTCTTTCACACCTTCACCTTTCTGATGGCCATGTTCCTGGTGTTCAACATCAAGGGAAATATGATTGCCTGCATGATGATCGACACCAGTGTGGATGGTAGGTGAGAGCTCACATGCTAAAGTGAATCCTGTGACATGTAGTGACTCTTCCAGTGAAAAAGGTGGAGGCACCAGCGGATCAGCTGGATTGGAGGGAGTGTGACAAGTGCAAGAGACTAGCCCCGCCCAGATCTTGGCACTGCAAGGTGTGCAAGGTGTGCGTACTGAAGCGGGATCACCACTGCTTGTACACCGGCTGCTGCATTGGACACCGCAACCATCGCTTCTTCATGGGCTTCATTTTCTACTTATTTGTGGGATCCGTCTACGCCCTGGTCTACAACTCCATCTACATGTGGATCATCCAGGGGCACATCTACTGCAACTGGCTTACGGTCCTCAAGCTGACCTGCCCCATGCTGCTCCTGGTGACGGGTAGTTTCTGGGTCAACATGTACCTGCTGTTCTACAGCTTGAATGTTCTAGCCCTGGCCTACGGGGTCCTCCTCTTGTGCTACCATGTGCCCATCGTTCTGAGAGGCGGGGTATCCGCAGATCGCACACAGGAGAGTAAGCGAAGATACGACAGAGGAGTCTACCAAAATCTGAGGAGTGTTTTCGGAGACCGCATGTACATAGCTTGGTTATCGCCACTGATTCGCAGCGATCTGCCGGATGACGGATACCACTGGAGTGCCTCTACGAACAGAAAGAACTAAGACTGATTAGCATTTAGTTTATACGTGCAATACAGCTACTACCTGGGAATCCCGTAGATGAGCACTGTGGCTCTGGCTGCCTCTGGCTGGTTATATGTCAGTCTTAGGGTGGTAAAGTTGTAACCAATGCCGCCACCGAGAATGAATGCTCGTCCTTTCCATTCCATTTCACTCTCATCGATGATCAAAATCAGGTTGATGTGGAAACACATTTTGGCCTACAGAAAATACCTAAGAATATATTTTTAAAATTGTATTTTAAATACTTTTTGTTTGAAGTCCACATCTGCGTATCCACCAGATTGTTTGAATAATACTTCAATTTCATATATGGGAACGGATAGGGGGTGCATTGAGCCAAATTGCATTGAATAGCACATAACTTCCACATTTGGAAGAATTGCCAGCAACAATATTCCACGCGTATTGAACATTCCTAAAGACTGAGCCAGTTTCTCTATGAAACCACACTTGTGCAGTAATAGCCTTTTTCTCTAATTGATTTTATGACTAGACAAGCAAACACAGATTGATAACAAAAGTGATACTTTTTATTGATGTACTAAAACCTTCTTTGATAGACCGACCACTCAGCCTATCTGCACTTTCCGTATAACCGATTTGCACTCATCGTTGCGGAGGACGCGATGGTAGCTGGTTATCTTACCCAGCGACGATATGAAATTCTCGTCGTGCGTGATGATGATGAGCATAAAATTCGACTGACTCTGGCGCTCCTCCACGATGTCGTTCAGGGCATCGCACAAGGAAGTTATGTTGATGCGATCCAAGTTCGTCGTGGGCTCATCCAAGGCCAACACGCCGCAATTGCTGCTAAAGGTCTCGGCCAGGGCTAAGCGGATAATCAGGGAGGCCAGGACGCGCTGACCAGCACTGCAACGTCCCCGCATCTCGATCTCCGTGTTGTTCTTCGACTGGACCACTCTGTAGTTGTAGGTTTTTCGGCGGTCCGCCGAAGCATCACTACTGACCTCGTCCGTCTTAACCTGGATGTAGTCAATGTCATTGCCGCGGTATATCTTCCGCCAGTACTCGCGGATCAGTCGGTTGATCTTCTCCATCTTCTCCGCATGGAACTGAATCAGTGCCCACTCCAAGGCCAGACGATGTTGCCCCAAGTCCTCGATGCTGAGACGAGTTACCATCAGCTCGTAATTCGCCTTCCGGAAGTTCTTGAGAGACTCCTTAAATTTTGGCTCATCGATTTCTCGCTTCAACTTGTTCACCTGGTTGTTTATCTCGCCCAGCTGGCCCAGCAGCTCACCCTTACGCACTGTGGCCTTATCCCGTTGTTTTGTCAGCTCCACTTTCTCCTTGCTGACGCTGCGGAAATCCAGGTTACCAAGTTGCTTGTCTAGGGTCTGGCAGCTTTCTATCAGTTTTGCTTCCTTATCCTGTAGCTGTTTCAGCTCGCGATTATCCTTCAGATCTCGTTCTATGGTCTGCTGGTTAAGGCACTCAGTTTTTATAGTCTCCAGTTCATCAGTTTTCAAAGAAATTTCGATTTCCTGTAAAAGCAATTTGAATATAAACCCTGTTGTAAAGTGATAATTGAATACTTACCAACTTCCTCAGCTGATCTTTAGTTGCCTTTATAATTTCATCAAGTTTCTTGATTTCATTTTGAAGATTCAATTTGCCGTACTCCTGAGCTTCTTTATTCAATCTTAAATTATATGTGGGGATTACAAGTTTAGATAAATTGGGAGAATGTTTTATATTTACCTTTGTATGTCCTGATCTCTACTTTTGTAGGAATTATATTTCGCATTCAACTGAGCCACGTTGGCTCTTTCACTCTCTTTTAAACGCTCTTTTTCATCTATGGACTTCCTTAGGCTCTGTTTTAAAGGCTGAATTTTGGCCTTAAGTTCACTTATTTCAGTGTCGATTGTAATAAGGAATGTTTTAAGCTTTTCAAAACGATCCTTCAACTGTGGCAAACTTTGAAGACCCTCCTGGAGATGTATTTGCCTGTCCTTCAAACTGAAATTAGCTAAAGTTAGTTAACACGAGATTAACAAGATACTTAACGTTACCTATTCTTCTTTTCGCGCAAGCGGTTAAGGGCATCCATTTGCTGTTGGAATGTATTCTGAGTGGAGTCTAATTCCTTGCGTTCCGCATCCAACTCCTTAGACACCTGACTCTTCTCCGCCTGCAAAGCATCCATCGAGATACTCGAATCGTAGGAAGCAGGCAACTTGGCCTTAATTGATTATATATATAGTATTTGTACAATCAAGTCTAATAAATGGATATAGCCCACCTTTTGCTGATCCAGATCTTTTGTAAGTCGTACCGAGTCTTTTAAAGCCTCGTCCAACAAGGTCATATCACCCATCATGGAATTAGCCAGCTCCATGTTCTGTGTGGGCTCGCCAATCAAAGCAAGCAACGTTTCATACTCACTGACACTCTCCCCCAGCAGCTTCTCCACTTTTTTTAGTTCCTCCTTTTTCTGAGGCAAAGATTCTTTCAGATCCTTCACCTTTAGAATATTGGGTTTGATCTGCAATAAGTTCTCATATTTAATTTGCTCTGCTTTCAGGGCCTTCTCTGCTCTGGTGATATTATCGGGGAGCTTTTGGATCTCGTCGGTTAGCTCGTTAGTCAAATCACAAGCCTCATCGCTAGACATGTCGTGATGGCACAATGGGCAACAAGGCTCCTCGTCGATTTTCTGTATGTACCTAATCGGATTGATTTAAGTAAAACGCAATGAACTGAAAACGGGATTGTTTCAACTCACTTCTTGTAAAGGGCCTCGGCAGATTTGAGCGCTCCATGGTCGAACTGCAGCTTGGATATGGCCGTTTTGCTTCGCTCTAGCAGATCATCGTACGGAGTTGACCGACACTTTTGAAAAACTAGCTCCTCACTCTCCTTCAGCTCCTTTTCCATACGCGAAATTTCACCGATTAGGTTCTTACGCTTGATCTCGTGCGACTGCTCTTTTAGCTTCTGCGAGTTGGCCTTTTCGTTGAGCTCCTGGATCTCGCGTCGAAGTTTATCATAGGCTCCCTGCATCGACCGGCGATAATTGCTGTCAATGGGTTCCTTAAAGAATTTGCCAAAGTTATCGGCGTGTCGGCTGCGCACGCGGTGGACTTCCTGGTTCTTCTTTTCGAGCTCCTTCTGCTTGAGGCTGATCTCGGCAACCAGCTTGGCCATGGAGCCGAGGAATGTCAATTGTTCGTCCAGCTTCTTAAAAAGAGTTTGCTTCTCCGCAATACTGGCCTTCTTGCAGGAGATGACCTCTTTCATCGCCTGCTGGTCCAGATCCTTTGTAGCGCTTTCGTACAGCTCGTTGACTTCGCCTATTTCTTTCTCCAGACTCTTCAATTCTTGCATGGATGTTTCTATTTTTTTTATTTCAGCGTCTAGGGTCTCGCTCTCGCGTTTACTAGCCTCCTTCTGCTTTTCCTGGGCCGTCACGCTTTGCTCCGACTTGGTCAGCTCAATACGCAGCCCGTCGATTTTAGCTTGCCTGCTCCGATCGGCCTTGTCGTTCTGCTCGACGATCTCGGTTATTTCACAGTGCTTACTTAGTAACATCTCCTCTATGTCCTGCATCACTTTCTCAAGTTTCCCGGGCTGCTCAGCAAGATCCCCAGCAATGGGAATCTGCAGATCGAGGCAGAAGTCCTTGACCCGCTTAAGAAGCTCTGTCCTACAAGTCTGCTCGCTTTGGTAACGTTGTTTTGCCAAGCAATGCTTCCTGTCCTGCGTGCTCAACTTTTCCTGTTCAGACGCACTGCTTTTCTTAAGCTGGGACAAACTGTGTTCTGCCTCTCTGCGCTGTTGCTGCATCTCCGTCATGCGCTGATCGAAGTTGTTGATCTCCTGCTCTAACTCAATAAGGGAACCTTTAAAAGGGCTCTTAATCTTCCGAGTTAAAGTGGAGATCTGCTCCTTGCAGTTTTTGTGCCTGACAATGGAGTAGAAGTTAGTTTTTTTTCAGAAAGATGCAGAGGATAACACTTACTTGGTGTCCATTTCCACCTTCTGCGCTTGATATTTGCCAACTTCAAACTCGACGTTTCGGATTTCCAGCAACCTGGCCTCAATGGGCTTCATTTCCTCTTCGCAATCGTTGCACTGCGCCTTAATGGTGTCGCACTTTTGCTGGGCCTTATGCAGGCTCAGAGTTTTAACCTCCATTTCCTCCTTAAGATAAGCTACATGCTTCATGTTGGCATCTGTAAAAGAACATACTAGAAACTAAAACCTGATTTTATGCAGATGAGGTTTACTCACCCATCACTTTCAGCTGCTCCATAGCTTCCTTGCGGAGCTTTATGATTTTATCCAGCGCCTTGTTGTACTCGGTGATTCCGAATATGGCGTCGAACTTCTCCTTTAACTTCTTCGCTTCGTCCAGCGGCCAACTGGAGTCCTCTTGATGGCAGAAGAGGACATTGTTGATAATAGCCTTCGAGACGCCCATGAAGTCCGAAATGGCCACATCGATGTCCACCGTGCGGCCGCTGAGAGAGTCCTGATTCTCGCGCTTAGATTGCCCGGCGCCGGTCAGGAAGTTGATGGTGGAGTCCATCGTCTCGAAGGACACCTTGTTGCGCTTGTTGGACACCTTCATGGTGCGACAGATTGACACCTGGGCACCCCGCTTGTCACGCACCTGCATCTTGATCTGCGCCAGTGACTCGTTTTGGCCAAAGATCTTTGGGTCGTGGACGAAACTCTTGCCTCGGTCACTGCCGGGCGGACATTCGCCGGTCAGCGCGTACTTCAGGCACTCTATTACGGTCGTTTTTCCGCACCCATTCTCGCCCAGAATCAGGGTAACCGGCGACGAAAACGTAATGCTCTGAGAATTGCGTAGTTTTTGACTTGATTTAATATTTCGAATTGGCCTCAGCTTTTACCTGTAGATCCTCGGCATTGGAGCCAAAACTCCGGACTCCCTGGATGGACAGCTTGTCAATGGATGACATGTTGGTGCTCCAACAAAGACAGGCCCAAGCCAATTCTAATATTTATAATTTCACCAAAACCGCAAATTTGCGGGCTGTTGCCAGGGATGCAGTGAACCAAAAAATGAGTTATCGAAGTCTATCGATTGCTAGCTATTTTGTTACTACATTTATTAAGGGGAGTCGCTAGCAGCGATAATTTTTAAAAATGTTTAGTAAACCAGATCTAGTTTATGTGCTTGTATTATGGTATTCAATAGTATTTAAATTTAGTTTATACTTAAATCAAAGTTATATTATTTCCTTATAAAAACTAAACATTTAATAAATTTAAGACTTATTTATTTAACGCAACCAGTCAAATACTACGACTTATGGTTTGTATGAAACGTTCGCATAGGAGTGGAGTAAAAAGATTTCGACGACGAAAGGTAAAAATCAATCCTTTTGCTAAAAAATTTATTTATATTTTCGAATTGGAATATTATTTTAAGAAGCTAATATTAAAGTTGTGCAAATATTTTATTTATATTGGCAATACAGAAACAGCGTTAAAATTTACATTCAATTTTTATCACATAAAATCGTTTTTTTTGTTTTTTCTTAAGATTGTTTAAAAAGACCTACAATCTCACATAATTTTTTATGCATCATACACACATCCTTACATTCATTTTTAAATAAAAAACTTCCAATCTGTACTGCAGAAATTGGGCTGAGAAGGAAATGAAGATAAAGAGCATGAAATGTTAAAAGAATGCGTCAGGAAAATCATCACTTGTGGAAGTACTCTCCAACATCTTATTTTATTAACAGACCAGTGCTTGGGGAGTGCAAACCTCCATCCCGCGAGACAATCGACTTTTGCTTACAACAATTTACTAGCAAAAGGATTTTTTAAGCAGTAAACCATTTTATTTTGCCAAAAATGCGTCGCCTTCTTCTTCTTGCATTTTTTACCTTTCAATCCCAAATTGATGCATTCAATTTTTCGCCATATCCCAACCTAGTGATGAACTCCCCAAAGCCTATAAGGTCTCGATATAATCAAACTCGAAGCTCCTACTTTGGTTTCTCGCTCGTCATTCGTCCACAGAGGTGAGTTGCACAGTTTCCTGGTTGTATCCTCGTAATGTTGAAAAACAATAAGAACGATGGTGTAGGGTCTGTACAATCTAAGAATGCCAATACAGTTTTTGCAAGTCTTGTTAAAAATTATCAGATTGTGAAACTTCAATGTACGTTTAAGAAACTAAACTCATTTAGAGTTCAGCTCTGAGGTCTAACTATTCTGGGATCGAAATAGTTCTTCCACAAAAAGCAAAGGCCTTTAAAGAGGGGGTCACAATGTGTCACCAAGGGTGAGGGAGGTTTATTTATCTTTAAATCCGCCTCACCTAATATGTAAACCGACCCTACGTGTTATCGGTGTTGTGAGTCCGGCGGAGTTATTAAGCTTTAAATTTAATGCATACAAAGTGCATGTATGTACATTAGATCAGTCCACATTTTTAAGGACATTTTTAAGGTCTACCAAAAACCATTTTTTGAAACATTGTACATACTGAAAGGGGTTGGTCTTATGATCTTGAAAATAAACCCCACTGCCACGGATAGCCACGAAAAGAAATACATACATTGCAGTCCTAAACTTGCTTTCTTTCCGACATTGCAGCATCATAGTGGGAGCTCCCCGGGCTCAACCCACCTTGAAGTCGCAAAGGTCCATCAACGAGCCCGGAGCGATCTATAGGTGCTCCCTTGAGAACGCAATCTGCAATCCGTATGTCGTGGACTCTCAAGGGAACGTGGGAACGCCTAGCAACGGCGCAACCATGAATTCTGAGGGCAAGGATTTTCAGTGGCTTGGTGGATCGATGGATGGTGGCACAAGGGACACGGATTTGCTCCTCGTGTGCGCACCCCGATTTTACGCCTTCAAAAATGAAGAAGGCCACCTTCACGGAATTTGCTACTGGGTCAATAACACCACGAACGGCTCACCGGAAAACGTGACTCGCGTCTCTCCATTCCGCTCGGAGTCAAACCAGATGTATCCGAACCGTGCAGGCAGGTACTACTTCTTTATGGGGGAGCTCGGGCTCAGTGCGCACGTGGCGGACGATAACTCACAGTTCCTGATCGGAGCACCGGGTGTCTACAATTGGAAGGGCGCGGTGCACTTGCACAAGAACAACGAAGACAGCCTCATCAGGAAGACTTCCTTGGACGAAAACTCGTACCTTGGCTATGCCGTGAGCTCCGGATACTTTGACAGTGACAGCCCAAACACCCTCTACTACGTGGCCACTGCCCCCAAGGAACACATGCATTCGGCGGTGGCCTATATTTTTGAGGATCAGAGGTATATCTACCCGAGTCAAACCTTGAGTGGCGACCAGTTTGGCGAATACTTCGGCTACTCCGTTCTGGCGGAAGATCTTAATGGAGACGGACTGACAGACGTCATCATATCAGCGCCCCTAAATGATCTGGGAAATTCCTGCGACAACGGCGTTATTTATGTTTTTATCAACAAGGGCTCGGTGAGTAATGAGTTCGAAGAAACATGCCCAATTTTGAACTCCTCCTTATCATTTAAGTTCGAGTTCGACCGGACGACCGTGGTATCTCCAGCCGGGAGTGGGGCTCGATTCGGAACTACTCTGTCGCGCCTGGGAGATATAAACCATGACGGATACAATGGTGGGTCGTTTGAGGGCAACACAACAGATGTTGTGGGTTACGCTTTACTAATTTTTTACTATCTTTTGATCCAGTTGCTTAAGAAAATACTTTCATTAATATACTAACCTTTTCTTTCCGTTAAAGACGTGGCCGTGGGAGCACCGTTCGGTGGGAACGGATCTGTTTTCATATATCTAGGAAGCGAAAATGGATTAAGGAATACGCCGAGTCAGCGCCTGGAGGCTCCCTCCCAGTCACTTTCCGAGTACGGAGAACACATGTTCGGCCACGGCCTGTCCCGCGGATCGGATATAGATGGCAACGGATTCAACGACTTCGCTATAGGAGCACCCAATGCCGATACCGTATATCTCTATCGCTCCTATCCTGTAGTAAGAATACATGCTACATTAAGTTCGGAATCGCGGAACATCCAACCGAAACAGGAGCAGGTATTTTTCACCGCGTGCTACCGATTGAGTACCGTGGCAAAGGATCTGCAGCCACAGGAGCTAAACATCCGGATTTCCATGGACATGCGGGCTACATTCACCGAGAATCAGAGCAGTAAGATGATCTTCAAGGCGAATGCGGGTCTTGTCGAGCAATGTCGAATCTTCGAGATTCAGGTGATCAGAAAGTCTGTACGCACGCCCATCGAACTGGAGATGAACTACGAGCTGGCGAAGAAGGTTCCCCAATCGGGAGGTGAGATTATACATTGTGGTATTAAATTTTGCATTTAATATTGAATTGATATACCGAAAGAGTTCTGCGAATCCTGCGCCACTGTGGATCCCGCGGACCTGAATTCATTCACCCAAAAGTTGGTTTTCTCCACTGGCTGCGCCAACGAGGTTTGCGTCGTTGATCTGCAGCTGAAGAGCGAGGACTTTGGGTAGGGTTCATATTTAATTTAGTGTAGAGTTACTGATTTTTCCTTAGACCCACCTATGTTCTGGGCTCTACGGCCACCCTCCGCCTGAAGTACGAGATCACCAACTATGGGGAGACGGCCTTCCTGCCCCAATTCAACGTGACCAGCTCCGCCCACCTGCCTTTCGCGCAGATTCCTGGGAATTGCAAAGTCGACGAATCAGTCATGACTTGCGACCTGAACCACGGACAACCGCTGGCCAAAGGTGACACCGATTCCGTCTCCATAAGCTTCGATGTGAGCCAACTCGGGGGACAGTGGCTGATCATCAGTGCAGCAGTATTTAGTGAGGGGAACGAGAAGAACTCTGCGGATAATAAGCAGACCAACAAGATCAACCTTCGAGAGCTCACCGAGCTCGATGTCAGCGGGTAGGATTCAAAACAACTTGTAGATCTTGGTTTAACTTGGCTAAAATCCCCCATTTACTTCCAGGGTTCAGAAAAGCAATCAAGTCGATTTGGATGACTCTAGGAACTCCGTGGAAATCATCAACAGTTACGAGATTAAGAGCAATGGCCCCAGCACTGTCGATCAGTTGACAGCATCCTTTTATCTACCCGTTGCCTATAAAAAGGCTGATTCAACAGAAGTGCAAAACATAATAAATATATCCAGCCTGAAGATACTGGCCACCCACGACTCCCAATTGTTACCCATCAAGTTTTACGATTACAATAATAAGCCTCTTGTTTTAAACACCACTGAGAACTCTACCCAAAATGAACAAAAAGAGGACGACCAAATAGTCCGTTCTCCGACTCGAAGGCGAAGGAATCCCAAAGAACCGGCCGCTAGCCTAAGGCAGCATGCTCTTGTTGAGACCCACGATCTGCCCACGAACCGGGCCACTGTATTCAGTTGTCAGGACATAAACAGGACGATCTGCGTTAGAGCCGAGATGATCGTGCAATTAAGGCCTGATAGGGCCATCAGCCTCAACGTTAGCTTCAGGGTAGATCTATCTGAAGTCGTCGGATCCTGGGAATACTTTGTTTTATCTACCGATCTAGAGCTGCTCAAGAAAGGAGATCCCACAAGCAGTTCGCTTGTAATCAACAAGAATATTAAACCAAATGTGATATTTAGGCATCTAAAGGCTGAACCACCCACGTGGTACATTATTTGGAGCCTACTCAGCGGCTTCCTCTTACTCAGTGCTATAACCTACTCTCTATACAAGGTTCGTATGTCTGAAACCAAAGCAGAAGTGTTATTTAATGTGGATGATCCTTCCGTCTCTAGCTCGGATTCTTTAAACGCACCAAGAGGGACGAGCTGAACAGGCTGATTCGGCAAAGCGTTAAGGTGGAGATTCCTGTCGAGATAGAGGAGGAAAACACCAGCAGCGACACGGACGACTTACCAGATCAGCAGATCTTAGAATAAGAACTAGAAGGTATAAACCTGATTTTTTTCTTCGTAAATGTGTCAATAATCTTTATAAAAATATTATAGAATTTGTAGGCACTGATGTGTTGCTGAAGTTGTTTGAGAAATATACCTAGTATTACTTAATTTATTAGTACAAGCGTATGAAAAAATAAATTGTAGGTAGTTGTAATGCATTTCTTTTGCATTGAAAACGATTCCAATACAAAATTTAAAATAATATTGTTTAGATTTATGCAATGAACAATTTTTAATTAGCCGCGTCAAGCAAACACAGTTCTTATTTTTCAATTTGAATAAACGTTGCAATTACCATTTAGAGAGGGTCGCAAAAATCAATCGATAGTTACGGTACACCTATCGATAATTTCGCGACCGCATTGCCCAGCAGGTCGCAGGCTTGCAGCTCTTATTTAACAAGCGTTTGACGATTTCTCAATGAAAATGATCCGGAATCGCTTTGGTACCTTGTCGCGCGTGTCCGTCCAGCTGCAGCGCCATGTCCAGCAGATGTCCACGAATGCGGCAGTGGCTCCGGCAGAGGGAACCACCGTCAATGAGTTCCGGACGGCTGTCGGCAATCCCGGCGAGCACACGGCGCTGCAGGTGGCCAAGTTCTACACCATACCCGCGGAGCAGAAAAAGCAGATCTTTGGTGGTGGCGGCCTGCCCAAGCAGTACGAGCAGCAGATCAAGACCTTCACGGAGGCCTGTCTGATGGTCCGGAATCCTGCCCTGGAACTTCTGCAGTACATCAAAGACGGCGACTTGACCAAGCCGGTTGTGCGTTATGTGCTGTACGGAGAAAATGGAACTGGCAAGACCCTGACCATGGCCCATGTGCTGCACTACGGGGCCCTCAACGACTACCTGCTGGTCCACGTGCCCTGGGCGCCCAACTGGATGAAGCGGCCCAAGGAGGCGTCCAATGCCGCCGGCCAGGAGGGCATGATTGATTTGCCGTTCGATGCGGCCGCCTGGCTGGTGCACTTCAAGGCCCAAAACGGCCAGCTTCTTCAGCGGCTGCAGCTGACAACCAGCAAGGAGTACGTTTGGAGCAAGCGCGAGAGCACGCCGGCGGGCTCCACGCTCATCGAGCTGGTCGAGCACGGGATAGCACGCATCAAGTACGCCTCGGAGACCACGGCGGCGCTGATTGCGGAACTCAAACAGCTCTCCACCGCGGGCCAGTGCAAGGTGATGGTGGCCATCGATGGCTACAATGCCTTCTTCCATCCGGTTACCCGCATTTTCTCCGACAACAAGCAGCGCGTGACCCCAGATCGAGTCACGCTCACCCAGCCCTTCCTCGACATCACGAGCTACGACTGGACGAACGGAGTGTGCATCCTGTCCGTGGACAAGATCGCCATGACCGAGGGCCACATGGACTCCTATATGCCGCGCTATCTGCTCGGCCAAGAGGGCTTCGAGCACCTGGATCCCTTCGTGCCCATCCACGTGGAGAACTATACAGACAAGGAGTTCCACAGCTACATCAGTTACTATCTCGACCGCCACTGGATCAACAAGACGCCGCAGGGATTCGAGGAGCAGCTCAAGTTCATGAGCAACAAGAATCCCTACTCGCTGATGCAGCTGGTGAGGGCCTTGTAGAGTCGGCATTGTCCTGTATTTGTTAGCCAATAAAGATAAATCATTTGTTAAACGCGGATCACAAAAGCTTGGTCTCTGCCCTCCTCTCGATATTGAGTAATTGGAGTGGAGAATTCAAATTGGAAATTTATTTAACGATAATCAGCAATACATAATAATGCACTGTAAAATATATAGTTCGTACTTTCACATGTGTATATGCGTATGGGGTTTACATGCAGTTTTCAGTGTTCCGAATTCAATACAAATCGGGTTGGCTTAATTTTCGTGTGTTCTGTAGCTTCAGAAGCATCGTCAACAAGGTCTAGCTCAATGTCCACGCGGATCTGCTGGCCGCACTCTATATGTATACGATATATGCTATCTCTTAGGTTTCGTTCCGGTGTGTGTGGGTGAATGAACAAAATAATAACTAGGCTGCAATTAACATTTGTCGTCATATTCGTTATGTATATTTGCATAATTTCTATTACAATTTTAGTTGCTTTTAACAACAATAACAATTATGTATGTATGTGTTTGCATATTTTCTCTGATCGGATGGGGTTTGCATTATCGTAGGCGTAGTCCGGCTTCCGCGCCGATCTATGTTGTAGATTCTCGATTGCGTCCTAATGTTCATTTGGTTAAAACTTTAAGGTTTTACGTGAATATGCTGACGCTTGAATATACGTAGGCGCGAGTGATCGTGTGGTGTTGCATATGCACTATGTGTAATAAATCATACCGCTTGTATATACTTGTTATATATTATTCATGATCGTTTGCAGTTGGTTTTTCTGTCCTGGCGACGTAACAAATAAAAATAAAAAGCCTCCTCTTCTAAACGTAAACGTAATACACAATGCGTTAAACAAAAAATTGGATTACCTTAATCGCAGAGTTGGAAAAGCAATAGGATAAAGCGACTGCGGGAAGGATACGTATTAAAGTAAACATAAGGGAGATATATATATTCATTGATATAAATTAGAAATTGATGAAATCTTCGCATGCGTCAGTGATAAAATAAGAATGTAAGTAATATACGACAAAACAAAACAAGGACATCTGGCTCGACTGGGACCATCCCTGAATACATCCCTTCTTTTCGGCCCGATCCAATGTCGAGGCGTTCTCCTCCTCCTTCTCTTCCATTCTTCTTCGATTTTTAATTTCCAAATGCTCGCAGGGCCCAACACACGGATTCCAAAGTATCAGATCCTTCAAACCCAATCCTCGAGGAGTGCTAACGTGCGTGTGGGGTGGTGGGTGTTTCTCTGGTCGGTTAATTGGTTTGGTTGGGTGGTTGAGGTGTTCGTCTGTTCCTCGGAGCATTCGTCTACTTAGGCTAGTTTTCTTA
Source organism: Drosophila biarmipes (assembly GCF_025231255.1). Classification (NCBI taxonomy): domain Eukaryota; kingdom Metazoa; phylum Arthropoda; class Insecta; order Diptera; family Drosophilidae; genus Drosophila; species Drosophila biarmipes. Next base: position 7,298,975 of record NC_066615.1, on the reverse strand, counting down.
AACATACATTTACTCATTCATTTCGTTTTGGTTTCCACCCTGCCGAAATCCTGGTGAAATCAATGCATGACAAGTTTCCAATGTTCTCATAGTTACTACATCTACCTTTGGAGCTGTGTGTGGGTGTGGCTGTTGGTGTTTGGATGGGCATGACAGATGGGTGTGATCACTTCCGGATGAAGCATCAATGATGGTGAGGAATAGTTAAACAAACAGCGAACGGCAGCGGGCGGTGCATCCTCCCATCTGTATTATTTCTTGACAAACTGATAGGGGGCAGCGGGACGGTAGCGCATGTTGGGCGGCACAGCCCCGCCGATGCCACCGCCAGTGGTGGCCACGATGCTATTGGCCATGATCCCGCCACCGCCGGCATTGCCCAGCCCAGCATTCCGACCATTGAAGCTGGCCGCACTGACGACCATTCCGGGTGGTGAGGCTCGCACAATCGCCTGCGGGGGCAGGGCGGTGTGCATGGCATTGCCCCGCTGGGCGGCTGAAAAAGCGGAAATAGATTCTGGGAAGGCTGACCAATAGCTTCCAGACTCACCTGGCACATAGGGTTTTGGCTGGTGGTAAGCATTGTTGTGTGAGCGAAAATAGACAGTCTCCTCGTTGTGGCGATAGTGTGATTGTTGCTGAAACTTTTGTCTGTCGGGGAGAAGGGAATTTAGTTTAAGGAATAATTGACACATGACCTCAACCCACCTGTAGTTGCCGCCGGAGCGCTGGTTGCCGGTGCCATTGTTGTTGCCGGATCCAGCTGCTCCGCCATTTCCGTTACCTCCTCCACCACTGCCGGCGCCGCCGCCACCGCCTCCACCACCACCACTGGCCGCAGCATTCGACTGCTGCTGCAGCTGCCGAAGCGTCAGCTTCTTGGCCGCTTCCGGATCCTCCATGAGCTCGCGGTACTGCTCCTGGCGGATGTCATCGTGCTTGTCCGGCGTAAGATACCGCCGAATCTCGGCCAGGGCGTAAGCCACACGGGCGTACGCCTCGGCGGGCGGAGCAATGGTGGACACCTCAACGTGCAGCGGAAGATTCAGGTGGGCGTATTTGGCGTCCGCGGAGTTGCGCAGCTCCTCCTCGCGGGCTCGATCCTTCATGGAGAAGCGGCCAAGTATGACGATCTTGCACTGCGTCTCCTCCTGCAGGCGGCGCAGCGAGTTACCCTTGGGGCCCAGCAGCTTTCCCACATAGTTGAACTTTTTGTCCTTGATGGGCACGTGCACCTTCTGGGAGAGCTTGATGGTGCGCTGCTGGTAGACGTCGGCGTACTGGTCTCTCGTCGGGATGCGTCCGTTCAGCTGCACACGCTCCAAGGCTGCAACAACCGAGGGAAATCAGAGTAATTACCATGAAGGGACCCGGTCAAATGAATTACCTTCGTCGATCAACTTCAGCGCGAGGGGGAAGTGATTCTCCATGCGCGACCGCTCCGTCATGAGCTCCTGCATGTACTTCTGGACCGCCGGCGCCGGCTGGGCCTTCTCGCTGTCCGCATTGGCGTTGTGTTCGTTCTCGTGCTCCCCGTTGCTCGTTCCCCCGCTGCCACCGGTAGCCACCACTCCCGCTCCGGCCACTGCGGCGGCTCCCGACCCTCCGCCGGCTCCTGCCGCCGTGGAAGCCACCGAGGGGGCCACCGCCGATGACCCTGGCACACGCAGTCCGTTCTCCGCCATTTGTCCTGCCTTCGGGGTCGCTATCGCTCTGTCGTCCTGCTGAGTGGCCGAGTCTCGGGTTTTCCGTGCGCGGATTGTTGGCGATCGCTTTCGCTGTCGATTCGCTTTGATTGCCAAGTTTGCACACTTCAGCCTTCCCAGTGGCCCTAATTTTTCTCTCTTTTTCCAAGTGTGTATTTTATTCGGACATTAACTATGTTAGCGGCGCGGTCCGGCAACTCCGGTCTCATGGGCTGGCTCTCGTGCTTCTGGAGCGTGCTGTTAACTGCCAATCGGTGGTGCTGTTGGGCGCGAGTCGATGTTATCGGCCCTGAGAGGGCGACGACTGAAAGCCGATAGTTTGATCAAAGATGTAAGCACGGCGGGAGCTTAGCTACTTTAAAGCCATTATTTGGGGAAGTCATAGAAAGCGTGGGAGATAGCACTAACAAACGTGATCACTGATGGATCTGAAATGAGTAAAAAGGTTGTTCTCCAAACCCTCGTTATTACGACGTCGAAAGAGTAAAACATTTTTTCTGAAAAGCTCCACTATGCATTTCAAAGTTTTTTAAGTGGTCATAGCATAAATTCTTGGCAATCTCTTTAATTGCGCTTGTATAAAGTAATTGATATCGTCGTATCGTGAAAGTCAATAAACTCACTTCGTCGTTATAATTTGATTTGTTCTAATCGGTAATTAATGTATCATGATCATGACAAGATAGCGTTACTATTTTACAGTGTTCAGATATCGTGCTGCTGAACTCGTACATAGCCTTTTTAGTCAGTGACATCGATAGTCGCCACAAAACATCGATGTTTTTCGAAAAAATTTTGTAAGTTTCGAAAAAAGAGGTTCATTGATATTTTTATCGAAATACTGGACAACTGAACTAGACTGGTGATTCGTAATGGTGAGACTATAGTCATTTTTCATACTGAATGATTAAGAACTTGTTTAATTTGTTTTTGAGTGATTAACTCTGCAAAAACATATTTTCTTGTGCTTTGTCAGTACCGTCGTACATCGAGCGAAATGAAGACGTATTTTGCTTGGATTTCTTTACTGACTTTGTGCCTTATCGGACTGGGTGCTGCCCAGCTTTTAGAGGAACCATGCGGAAACAGGAACGGGGTATTCAAAATCCTTCATGGAGCTAATGCCAGCCAGGATGAAGCTCCCTGGATGGCTGCCGTCGTTAACGGCAGAGATTTTCTTTGTGGTGGCACGCTGATTCACAAACGTTCGTGTATTTATAAAATGTTTTGGGGAGCCACTGAAACCCATTTGCAAATTTGGCGAAATATGTATGAATTGTACATCAATATAAACAATTTTTTTCAGGTTTTGTTTTGACTGCTGCACACTGCATAATTGGCCAAAAAACCCTGTGAGTATTACGCGTTCATTTTTAGTAAGGTATACTAGATGAAACAAAAACACCTCCTGACGAGGTAAAAATGTATAGAATGTAGAAATTGTATTCATTTAGTAGATTCAACAATTCATTAAAATCAACCAACTAAACAATGGCATATTGAATTGCAGCGTGGCGAGTGTAAAAAATGTAGAAAGTGTATTTACTTAATAGATCTTATACTAAATTTTAGTCACAAAAGTTGATATCAGAACATTCTTTGCTGATGGTGTGTTCGGCACCTTATTTCTACCTCGTTAAGGGGCGTTTTTAAAACAATATCCAAGTCAAAGTTGGTCGCAGTGGGATCCGAAGATTTAAGCCGTACTTTTGCTTTTACGCCCCACTGTGCACTGGTGTTACTCAACAAATATTCCAGTGAATCGTTCTCAAAATATTTTAAAAATGTATTAAATTCATACATCAAAACGTAAAAGCTGAACTAACACATAAAATGTTGAAATTTTATTCTTTAGTTTTTTGACTTAGTCAAATCTCTTTTTAGACGGCAATGCAAAGCCTACTTACTTGGCTTAAGACTTATAATAATATTGGCGCAGAATTAAAAGAACCACTTCTAAAAAAATGTAGCTTACCTTAGAAAATTTCAATAATTTAACTGCCATGTAAATATATATAGCGATATTTAAAAATTAAAAAGGAGTTTATGTTCTGGGCACACTCTTTTACACCGCTTAGGGTCTTTTAAACAAGTCAGCAACCTGGTTATACAGAAACAAGGAAGAACACTATAGTCGAGTGCCTTGACTATCAGATACCCGTACTTAGCTTAAGGGAGCAAAGTTAAAATTTGGATTCTATCATAATATCTGTAGGCGCTACGGATTTTTGCGAATTTTGGGCGTAAGGCGGACATGGCTAGATCGACTCGGCTAGTTATCCTGATCAAGAATATATATAATTTATGGGGTCGGAAACGCTTCTTTCTACCTTTACATACATTCCAACGAATATAGTATACCCTTTTACCCTATAAATAGGGCCCATAACTCATTAATTGTTTTCAAACTGATCCAAAAGCGATTTGAGGCGGTTAAAATTGACAACAAAAACGGTTTTTTTACTTGGCTTAATGGTTACTTACGAACTGTATGTTTGGAAACCTGATGTTCCTAGACGCATTTTCTTGCTTAAAGTAATTTACGTGATAGGTTGATTTATGAAATATTTCCATCGTATTGGTCTGACTTTTAAAAAGAAAAAGAAGCCTCTGTCAACAACCTGGACCCTTTCTGATCATGCTTTCCGCGATGTCCTATGATCGACTTTCAGCAAATTTTTGAGTGACACAGTGTGAGTGAAAAATACTTCAAAAATATATATTTTTGTAAGGTAGTGTAATTAATACTAATTATCATGATTTACCTGCACATATGAATTATTGGGTTAAGTAAAATATCATTTTTATTAATTAAAGACAGGTGAAGTTGGGAGCATTCAACATGAAGCACGCTACGGCCGTTTACAATGTCATTAAAGCAATAACGCACAGATCATACAGGCATAATTCAGATTATCAAAATGATATTGGCTTGCTTAAACTATCGAGCAGCGCCGTATATAGCCGTAAGTGAGCGGTTTGATCGCTGAATAGAATAACGGATAGTAATACCTCTCACCACAGCCTATATTCACCCGATTTGCATTATTTTGAATAAGGATTTTAAGACCCAAGTAGTTACAATTCCGGCGTTTAAGGCCTATGGTTGGGGACGAACGGAACACAGCAATCAAAGCGACATACTTCAAACCATCATAATTAACCGGGAAGATCCTGCAGAGTGCTATAAATCCTTGGTATTCACCCTCACTCCGAATCAGATATGTGGTAGGGTTTCCTTCGGAGACACCTGCGATGGCGATTCCGGTGGTCCATTGATCAACAACGTCACTATATCAGGAATCGGCGATCGAGCAGTCCAGCTAGGAATCGTGAGCTTTGGCTCACGAGGTTGCAATGGAATTGGTGTATACACCGATGTGACAAGCTATGTGGATTGGATTGAGGCTAGAATAAAAGGATCGTTAGCCGAGGATGAGTCACAAGCCAAAATACCTCTTGGGCCTGCCCCGGGGAACGATGGGTTGCTTTACAGAGACTGCGGTGGGGCAACCATTGCTTCAAATCTACTGGCAAACATTAATGGACCTTACTTCACGGCCCAGGGCGTGCTGATCACTGACCGTACGTTAATACTCTAAACAAACTTAATAAAAACTAACGATATTTTACTTAAAGCTGTTCCTAACCAAAACGATAGAAAGCTCACTTCGGGATGCCAAAGTTTTTTATATCCTTGCAATCATACAACATCATTGCATACAGGGTATAAAATCGACTTCCCTCGAAATTTTTTTTATAGTCTTACTGATTTTAACGAATTTCATCTAATTTCTTTTTTTCAGAATTCGTCATAACAAATTCAAAAGGTCTGCCAGCAAATCCAGTGTTCATGTTAGTAGTCCCAAAGCGCTCCCTGTTATCAGTCAACTAAAAAGAATTCATTCTATTTTTCAGAGAAGTGATTGTGATGGGAATGCTAAAAACATATGATTCATACAGAGTTGCCAATATCTTTAAGCCAGCACAGGCCAACAACGATATAGCTTTGATTCAACTTAGTCGACAGGTGACGCGCACTGGTAATATGCCACTTTATTGCTGCACAATCGTAATGCCACTAAATCGAAATTTCTTTTTTGCAGATGGATTGAACCCAGTCTGCATGCTTGCGAACCCTAACCTCCAGCAGATCGCCGAATATAGCCCCTATACAGTATTTGACTATGTAAATACCTACGCAGGCTTACGAACTTTTGCATTTAGTGTTTTTTCTTTGAGCCCCGACGTTTGTACTTATAGAATCCAAAGAAGAATCGAAGCGAATGAACTTTGTATAGAAACTCCCCGCGGAATAAGTCAGAGATACGGAAAACGCGGCGACATATTAATGAAAAAGTTAGTGTATATGGGAAAGGAATCGTTCGTTTTGTTCGGAATTCTGAGTTATAGCTACAACGGTGTGTACGTTTATACAAATGTTATGGCCCAAACTGGGTTTATCGCGAACACGGTTATGGGCCAAACGGTTACGAAACGAAACGGTTACCCCTAGTCACTTTTAGTTTACTATTTTATTTTCAAGTATCAATGTAAAAACACTTTATTGGCATTGAAAAAATAATGGTTTTAAAAATTTCATTAGATGGTCAAAAATGTAATGATAGATGACCGTATGCTATGCTACTAAAAATATATACACTGAAAATATAATTCATTAAAAGTTATGTGTCTATTAGAAAAAAATCTTAAAAAGACTAAGAAAAGTTAGCTTTCTGAATGTTGGATACTAGTATTTGATTCAAAGGCGACACATAATATTCCAATTTCAATTTTTCCAATATCTTTAAATATGTAAATGGCATTCAAGTTTAAATAAATGACATCATTTTCATAGCTTGTCTTTTATTATGGAGTGGTTTTACAATATTATTACCAAACCACGGGTCACAGATGACAATTTGTAAAACAATTTCGAGCCATAACAGTTTTAATTTCCCAATAACCATTTTATCTTTTACACTTTCACCACTTTTTCTTCCACACCAGTTGATTTTCTTAAAGTCTTGGTATGCAATTCCTTTAGACACTAATACAAAAATCCCATGTGAGCACTTCCACCAAGAAGTCTACCACGTCCGAAAAATTAAAAGTGATCGGAAAAAACTAACATAAATATAATTTGATAGAGAAATAATCAAGTTAATTTATAAGAAACACACCGATTTGTTTACTATGATCCAAGTTGTATAATTGCATTTTTGGTTTTTGCACATTTCAATTGGTTATTTGGTTTTGATGCTAGATCATTAAGAGCGGGAAACTATTTTGACCTTACCTTTCTTAACTCTTTGTTGGGACGTTATGAAAGGGAAAAAAATTGAAATTATTTTTGTAATCCCATTATCGCATTTTCCAATATCCTAAGCGACATCGGAAAACGGAACTTCTTATCAGTACGTCAAAATCTCTCACTGCAAGAACATCAAAACTTAAACTTAAACGACAAACAAAACCTTGAAAACACTGTTTAACAAGAAAGGAAGTTAACTTCGGCAAGCCAAAGTTTGTATACACTTGCAGTTATAAAAAATAATAAAAATTTTATTAAATTGAATTCGAAATTCTTAAAAATATAAAAATATATATTCCCAATATTATAAGATAATATGTCAAAAAGCCCCAAAGCTATAATTTGTTTCACATTATTTCCCACCAATTATCCGATCCTTCCTAGGACAGCTATATGATAATGTCGTCCGATTTTAATAAAATTTATTTCGAAATTCAGAACTAATTAAAAAATGTTATTTTTAAGCTTATAGGTTTTATGTTAAAAAACACTAAAGATATAATTTTTATTCCATGTTTTCCGACTTATTTTCCGATCGTTCCTATGGCAGCTATATGATATAGTGGTCCGATTTTAATAAAATTTAATTCGAAATTCAAAACCAAATAAAAAATGTTATTTCCAAGCGTAGAAGGTTATAAGTTAAAAAACACCGAAGATATAATTTTTCAATATAATTTTACCACTAATTTTCCGATTGTTCCTATGGGGGCTACATGATATAGTAGTCCGATTTTGATCAAATTTAATACGAAATTCAGAACTACTTAAAAATGTTATACCAAGCTTAGAAAGGTATATGTTAAAAAACACGAAAGATTTAATTTTTTTTTAATTTTTTCCCGACTCGTCTTGTTTTGCTGGACGAGAATATATATGTTTTATGGGGTCGGAAACGTCTTCTTCACTGCGTTGCAAACTTCTGACTTAAATTATTATACCCTCTGCAAGGGTATAAAAATATACATGTGTATGGAAGTCATTGAAATAATATAAATAAATTCAAGTAATTAGATCAATTTTTAATCCGAATTAGCTGTGTTAGTAACCTTTAATTCGTGGGCATTACAATAAAAATAGTGCAAAAAAAGTTCAATTTTTCTTGTAATTTATTTTCTATGGATTGCTCTTCAATGTTGACGAATGATAAAAAAAATTAATATTGACGTTATCAATGTTATTTCCCGAGGACTTCACACTGATTTCATTCCAACCAACTTTGAGCTTATAAAACTTAGCCAAAAGTCTGGCCGGATCAAAGCTTAATCGCTGGCCGCTTTATAAATCAAATCTTGGAATCAAAACAGAAAGTTTTCCCTGGACAACAAGTCGTAGGATTTCAAATATGTATTTGGGCTGCATAATATTTATTATCTCACAGCTGTTGACTGGCGAATAAATCAATATCGTATTAACTGCTTAGACGGACTGAAAAACTTTTGCCTAAATACCCTCAAAGCACATAAATAACGAGAATGTCAAAAACTTTTGGCATTCCTCAGCTGCTCAGCTGTTTTTGCGGCATCAAGTGGCCCGGACAACAAGCGAGCGAAATTTTTCAGCCAGTGCCTGTCACCAGCACATCCTCGCCACATTTTTCCCGATCCCCTCTCGATTAACTTGAGACATTTGCAGTACTGAAATTAATTAACTGAATTCATTCCCCCAACTCAGATGATTAATGGAAATTTTTTTGCTGCATGCGAGCTTTAATTTAAAAACCGCAGATAAGTTGGCTAAGATGCATAAGCCTTTATTGACGTGACTTCAACTTTATCCAAAAGCCATCCTTGGGCTTTAGGTCATGGCCTCTTATGTCATCTAACAAGTCGCGTGATGTTTTTTCGGCTGGAAAAAGTTGGAAGCTAATTGGTAGACAATCGACTTGATCTCCATGAGTGCCATTCGATTTCCAATGCAATTGCGAGGACCCACTCCAAAGGGCAGAAAAACGCGGGACTCAGCCTTTTGGCCCTCTGCAAAACGCTCTGGATCAAAGGACTCGGGATCCTCATAGTTGTCGGGATCCCGGTGCAGAGAGAATATGGGTATTTGCAGGATATCACCCTTACGAGCGGAGAACACCTTGTCACCATTTTCATCGCACAAATCAATATCCTCGCAGCATTCACGATCTGTTGAAATAGCCGGTGGCCATTTGCGCAGACCTTCTAATACCACCATGTCTAAGTACTGCATCTTGGTCAGCCTATCATAGGTCAGGGGTTGCCCATGCAGCTCTTGGTTGACGGAAAGGATCTCTTCATATAACTTGTCCTGCACTGCGGAGTTCAGGCAAAGCTCATGGGTGAGGAAGCACAAGGACGAGGAGATAATCTCGAAGCCTGCGAAAAAGAACAGCAGGCACTGGGCCAACAGGTCCTCATCGGTAAATTCCGAATAGTTATGGGCATTCTTCGACTGATCCCTCAGATCCGCGAGCCTCTGCTGCTTGGCCTCCATGAGCAGGTGGATCATATCTGGTCTTATCACGTTGTGCTCCTGCCGATACTTCATCGTCACGTTAACCAGACGACTGAAGAAATCAATTTTTTCGGAGTCCATCACCTGGATGCGAAGAAGCTGTAGAAAACAATAGAAAACCAGATAAAAAGTTATAATAGGCGGAAATAAATATTAGATAATCGTTTCATAGCTAATGTAAGTGCGAGAGGGGTAGAGATATGCTTGCAGAAAACATTCAAACTTAAAACAAAGAAGAACTTACGAAGAAAGTCGAGGGGCTCGACTATCAGATACCCGTTACTCAGCTTAAGGGAGCAAAAGGGGATTGGAAATATATAAGGAGCTAAGCGATATTTTAGGGCGCCACCTACTGACTATTTCAGTAGATGTTATGTGGGTGACAATTTTAGGCGTTGAAACCGTTTGTGGGCGTTAGAGTGGGCGTGGCACATTTTTTTTAGGTAAGTAGATAGATATTGATGAGACAAACACATTGAAGGTACAATTTTCTTTCTATCGCAAAAAAACTATGCGCTACAGATTCTCGCGGATTGTGGGCGTTAGAGCGCTGAAACAAAATTGCGCTGCGAAGTAAGCCCAGGAATTTGCAAGATCTCAGCGTTCATACGGACAGAAGGACATGTCTAGATCGACTCGTCTAGCGATCCTGATCAAGAATATATATATAGTACTTTATGGGGTCAAAAACGCTTCTTTCTACCTGTTACATACTTTCCGATAAATCTAGGATACCTTTTTACCCTACGAGTAACGGATATAAACACAGCTCCTAGTCTACAGCACCACTTCGTATCGATTGAATTTGCTTATTCGGTTATTATTTGTTTTAACTTTTTGATTAGCGGTCCGATTTGAATATTTCCCGGTATGTAGATAGATGTATTTCCCGGGATCCTAACATTCAACTTGATCCTGATCAGGAATATATATACCATATGGTGCCGGAAACGCATTATTATTCATGTCACACACTTTCAGGTGTAAATATTAATATATATATATGTGCATAAGAAAGTTTGTATAAAATACATGAACAGTATTTTTTTTAATCGAAAAGACAGGTGTCTCTTATAATGATTATAAATAAATAAACTTTTTAAATTGAGAAGATTCTGCATTTTTTTCTACAAAAGGAAAATAGAAGCTGATTACAAATGTCCGTGACATATGGACAGTAGGTACCTTCATTAGCCGTGGGAAGAGGGCGTGGAGCACGGCCTTTGCCATCGACCAGGCGCTAATCTTGGACAGGGCCTGTCCGATCCGAAGGAACTCGTTATCTTCGCGCCTGAACGAGTTGATGCTGATGCCAAAGGCCACTGTAGCTATCACATCGTTGGCAAATCGCGTGAAGTAATCCTTCATTTCCAGGTCGATGGCCGCGTCCTTCGACAATTTCAAAAGCTCAAAGATGTGGCTGACACCCTCCTCGCTGCATGATTGGATCAGGTTGAACATTATACGTATTTTGCTCCCTGTAAAGGCTGGTGTCAGGATATTGCGCATCTCCCTCCATCGACCGTCTCGAAGAGAAATAAGACTTTTCGACAATATCGACTCCTGCACATTGTTGTGCATGCCGTGGTGGTTCGCAAAGTGATCAAATTCCTTGATAGCAACCAGCTTGATAACCTCAGGGTCTCGGATAAAGAAGATGGGATCTCTTAGCGCGTATATACCGTATACCGGCGAATCGGAAAACTTTAAATTCAACTCAACCATTTGCTTAAGAACGGGTATAGCGCCAAACATGCCTTTAATGGGTATATTACCAATCAATGGCCAGGGCTCTTCGTGTGCCACGCCCCTCTCACTGAATGTGGCATACTTAGCCACCGACCACTTATAGAGCAAAACGAGAAGAAAAGAAAGCAAAGCGAGCGCTATTATCAAGTGATCCATGATGTCATGTAAATAAATGTTCTCTTAATGGAACAGCAAAAGTCGACAGCCGGAAAACAACTGAATGTGGCATACTTAGCCACCGACCACTTATAGAGCAAAACGAGAAGAAGAGAAAGCAAAGCGAGCGCTATTATCAACTGATCCATGATGTCATGTAAATAAATGTTCTCTTAATAAAACCGCAAAGGCGACAGTCGGAAAACAACTGATTTAATAGAGAGTGTTGCCCTCACAAAAAACCTATCAAGAGCTTTTTATAAAAGCTGCTTCTATGTATATCTTTATCACGTGGTCGCTCTCAATTGGTCCTTACTAACTCTAATCGATATTGCTTATCAATCTGTAAATACAATTTATTTAACATGCTAATTCAACTATCTTTATTTTGTGTACAAAGTGCAGGCGAATTATCAGCAAAATACATTACACATTACATTACAGAAATTGCACCCAAATGAGCCCATATGGGATTCTATGAAAGACGTGGCCTTCACAAAAAAGATTTTTAAAAATAAATGTGGATTTGCTGTACTCTGAAAGATAGTTATATATATATATTTCCTGGCAAATAAATTAAGAAACAAAGCGGTAACTTCATTTAATAAAGTCGTACTATTAGCATCACATTTAAATGTTGTCTAGTTTCGAATATTACCTTAATTATTATATTATTATTATAATAAAGTATTATTATATTACATAGTAACAATTATTATAATTAATTCCATTTGCGATATAATATATTTTAAGCCTTTGAATTGCCTTCATGCTTCCTTCAAAGGGTATTAATGAGTTCCGTACACAAAAATGCTATAAAAGGTTCTGGTACAAGGAGGATAGCTCAGAGTTCAATAAGATAGCTTACCCATTAGACATGTTCGAGGGTATTCAGTTAATCTACATGAACATCAAGATACTTTGCTTCTGGGCTCTTCTTTACGACCAAAATATACGGCGATACGTGTGCATCGGACTGGCCTCTTTCCATGTCTTCACCCAAATGGTCTACATGGTGAGCACTAACGAAGGGCTGACCGGCATAATTCGGAACTCCTATATGGTCGTCCTTCGGATCAACACGGTTATGCGCGCCTACCTTTTGCTGGCAGATTACGACAAATACGTGGCCCTAATCCAGAAATTTACCGCCGCCTACTATGATCTGTTGAATCTGAACGATCCATATATATCGAAAATGTTGTTTAATCTGAACCGAGTGGGACACTTGATGGCCAGGGGCAATTTGTTCTTTGGCATGGTTACATCCATGGGTTTCGGCCTGTATCCCTTATCGTCCAGCGAGAGAGGTGAGGGAGACCTTAGTTGTATACATTTTGAATTTGTTAAGTCGACGTTTGCATTTTCATACCCTTGCAGAGGGTATAATGATTTCAGTCAGAAGTTTGCAACGCTGAAGGAGACGTTTCCGACCCCATTAAGTATATATATTCTTGATCAGCGTCATAGACGACGTCCGTCCGTCCATTTCTACGCAAACTATTCTCTCAGTTTAAAAGCTATTAGGCTGAAACTTTTCCAAAAGTATTCTTTCTATTGCAGATAGTAAATAAGTCGAAACCAGCCGGATCGGAAAACTATAGCTATAAAAAATTATATTTTTGTGTTTTTTTCACATAGAACTTCCTACGCTTGGAAATAACATTTTAATTGGTTTTGAATTTCGAATTAAATTTTAAAATCGGACGACAAATATCTTATAGCTGCCATAGAAACAATCGGAAAATTAGTCGGAAAATATGGAAAAATTATATCTTCGGTGTTTTTTAACATATAACCTTCTAAGCTTAGAAATAACATTTTAATTAGTTCTGAATTTTGAATTAATTTTTATCAAAATCGGACGACTGTATCATTAAACTGTCATGAAACGACCGGAAAATTGGTGGGAAAATAGCATGAAACAAATTAAAGCTTTGCGGCATTTTGACAGATTATCTTATAATATTGGGAATATAATTTTTTTATTTTTACGAATTTCGATTTTAATATAATAAAAATTGGACTACTGTAACATATAGATGTCAAAAAATGGTCTGTCAAGTCAGCAACAATCCTTAAAAATTTCACATGGTGTCACTAAAGTTGATTATTTCTTATAATTGCAAGGGTATACAAACTTCGGCTTGCCGAAGCTAACTTACTTTCTTGTTCTAAATAAAAACGTTGTTGAAGTAAATAGTTTGTTTATAAAAAAACCTCTGTTTATAAAATGAAAATACTTAGTACGTCTTTTTTTATGATATTTGTCAAATATAACACCGGAAACAACATAGAGATGGTAATAAAAAAAAATGTCCCGAGCGAAAATCTTAAAAACTACCTTAAAAAAACCGGCTTTACATTTTTGAGTAAAATTTAAACTATTTAACAGCTTCATTATTGAACAACAATATTCAAAAAATCGCATCAAAATATTTTATAAGACTTCGTTAAAATCCGGCGTTGAATGAAGTCCGGAAAAGCCACTTCTATTTTTGTGCCGAACGAATACGACAGCTTTTCAAAGATATCTTGAAAAGAAGAGTGAAGCCAATTATCAAAATTAAAATGTTTTTTTTTTTCTCATATTTTTAAATTTTTCCGCGACAATATTCATATACATCAAAATAAATTCCACTCGAATTCAGAGCAAGCAATATCTCTTGCCACCCGAATAGTTGTTTAGCTACAATCGCTATTTAGCTATTTTTCGAACGGCTACGCATTTGCAGTCGATAGCTTTCCCAGTGCAATCGAATTGAAGTTATCGACTGCTATCGAATCCGTGCTACCACATACATATTTTTTCAGCCAACTAATTCTGCAAGAGCAGAATTTTTTCCTAGCAGTAGGACTTTTAGAATTTACACGTTCTCCAAGCCAGATTAACCCGGAGCCGGAATGCCGCGCGACTACGACAGGGACTACAACGAAGACGCCGCCGACTACAAGAGAAAGCGACGCGACGAGGAGCCAGCGGCGACCGGTGCTCCGGAGACCCCTGAGGCGGATGGCGGCGGGCACACACACACCACCAGCCACGCTGCCCTCCGGGACACGCCCCAGCTGAACGAGAAGACCAACGCGTACCTGCAGGAGTGCCTGCTGGAGAAGAAGACTCTGGAGAAGAAGCACATAATTACCAAGCGGCTGCTCGACGACGGTAAGTTTGCCCTGCGTCACGTAAGACCTACTTAAACGGGTCTTATTGTTTTTTCACGGCCCTGCAGAGGTGGAGAAGATCTTGGTCAGCGGTCGCATACCCAAGCCGGAGATCTATGCCAACGTGTACAGCGAAAAGCCGATTCGCGTGGCCCAGAAGGTGCTGTTTCCCATCAAGGAGTACCCCAAGTTCAACTTCGTTGGCAAAATCCTGGGCCCCAAGGGCAACACACTGCGCCAGTTGCAGGAGGAGACCATGTGCAAGATGGTTGTGATGGGGCGAAACTCTATGCGTGACCATGGCAAGGAGGAAGAGCTTCGCAGCTCTGGCAATCCCAAGTACGCTCATCTCAGCCGAGATTTGCATGTGGAGATATCCACGGTGGCCCCTCCGGCGGAGGCCTACCACAGGATCAGCTATGCACTTGGTGAAATTCGCAAGTTCATGATACCAGATGCCAACGACGACATTCGGCTGGAGCAACTGCGCGAGATGGACGGCAAGGAGCGCATGTACAAGAAGTCTCACCACTATTCCAAGTCATACGGCGATCACGGCGCCTACAGTTCTCGGTAAGATCGTCCGTTTAAGCTGCCTTATAAATGGTTATTGACGATTTCGTCTCGTCACAGCACTCCACCTCCTGCTTCCTCCAAACCCAAAGTATATTCGATTCTGGAGAAGGCACGATATGTGATGGACGATCCCAACTATGGCATCGTCAAGACGCACAGGTTGGATAAGTTTAATAAAGTTATAAATCCGTTGAGGGGAAAATCCAAAAGCTTTTAGGGCATATGTTTGTAGTCAGGATCACCAGATATATTCAACTAGATTCCCATTTCGACTATTTGACATAAAAACATCACTCATTTGAACCATCCATCCTAATCGTTTTATGACTTTTAATCAGTTATTAAAATTACCTACTGTCATTTCTTTAAGTAGTCTAAACGAGATCAAATGGGTTTGCTCAAAAATTATGTGATTGGTCAAGTCTGTATGCTAAGTTATAGCTTAATTTTAGTACCATAAGTAGTGCCATGGGCCTCCTCCCATATTTTGTTTGAAGTGCTAGAAGAGGTCAATTTTTAAAATGCCTCATATTTTCAGTAGATCCCGGGACCACGAGCTGTACGACCACCACGGAGAATACGATCGCTACGCCACGCCGCCGCCCCAGACATCGAAGCACTCGACCCACCACGCCCAGTATGACAGCAGCTCCTACGAGCGCGACTACAGGCGTGAGTATCACCCCCACTCATCCTCCTCTTCCTACGCGGCGGCCTATCCAGGTAAGCCATCTAGCTTTCTAGACCAATTAATCTCTTCCCTCAGCAGGCATGTAAAAATAAACAAAATGAAAAAAGAAAAAGAATACGACAAATAGCAATGCAAACGTTTAAACTCAAATCGCGCAAATCAAGAACAAAACTCGAACGCAAACCAAAAAATATATATCCAACTAAGCGACGAAAATTGAAAACGTAAAAAAACAGAAACCACCACAAACCGCGTACCAAAATTATGATAAACGGCAACCCATCCCACTTTAACAAGATTTTAAATGCACTATGCCTGATCAGAGGCGAAATCAACTAAATCGTACTGCGACAATAAAATCATCTTCATTAATTGGACGACTACTAACATATTCACAAGATGCAAGAACCGAAAAAATAAAACAAAAACGACTAAAAATCCAATTACCTAAACTCACACTTTGAGAACAAAATCACAGAACCTCAAGCTAGAAAACGCAATAAATATTCGTACATGTTTTAAAAAAAATCCAAACTGAAGGGTTTGTGAAACTATTTTTTTTAATCGTGAAAAATGCATTTTACTTCATAGAAAAACTTATCGTAGGGTGTAGTGCATTCAAAACCGGTTAAACAATGTATTTTTCTTTTTTTACAATGTATATATGTTAAGCAAATGAAAAACAAAAACCAAAACAGCACCACAGAGACAGAAACAATTTAAAATCTAAACAACAAATAAAATTCTTTCCAAAATAGCAAAACCAAGCAACGGTCGTTCATCATCGTCATATCGACCAACAACCTCGGGCTCGGGATCACATTCATCTGCACACTACGAAACTGGATCCCGATCTCGAGAAAGCGTGCGCTATCGCTCGGCTCCATATCCGAAAATACGTTAACCCATCGATTTACCAAAATCCCAAGAAACAACCTACCCCAACAACAACTACAACAACCACAACAAAACAAAGTTAAGCATAAAGAATAAAATATATTCCAAACAAATTATCAAAAATGTTTAAAGTCAACAATCCAACTATGCACCTATTAAATATACTATCTAAACGAAAGTCAAATAAAAAACGTAACTTTTTATTGCAATTGTTATCCCAAAATTCGAATTGTGTTGAAACAACAAAAAATACCATCACTGCAACAAGTTTTAACCACGAAATGATTGTAAAAATAAAATGAAAACTGCAAACCAATTAATGCTAGTTAAAGCGAATACAAAAATGAGAGCAAAACACAAACAAAATCCCCAAACAATAAATTAATCAATGCGTAATGTTAGACTAAGCTTTGGAAATTATGATTCATAAGATTATGGAGATAAAAACCACAATTAAATAAGGAACCAGAGATATATGCCCAACGCCAAGTAAGTATCGCCTGCGGAGATACCTACAAACAACCACGAGAAGCAGTTAAAAGCTAACCAAGTCCGGATTCGTTGCGAATTCCCACGAGAAATGAGTATTGTGAAACGTCAAACGTTGTCGTTTATAGTTATGATTTTCTTTTATTTCGTTTGTTTTCCTGCGAACCAACAATTGTTTTATAACTTACATATAATTTTTAACATTAAACCGTACTAGGCCGAATAGAACTGAATGTGTTTGCCGCGAGAAATACCCCAAAATAAAGAAATGAGTAATCAACAAGTCCTGTATCATTTGTGGGGTACTTCCTGTGGGGCTTCAGAAGTTCATGGCACCATCTAGGAACATCAGGCTGTCCACAGCCGATATGGCCATTTCCACGTCCCTCTTCTGGATGGTTTTCTTCTTGGCCTGTGCCGTGTAGGTGTAGGATTCGCGGGACAACGAGGCGATGAACAGTTCCACGGCTTTGGCCACTGTAAAGACAGCCTCATTGTTGGCCATGTGCAGGTCCGGATCCAGTTTCATAATGTTTCGTATTCTGGCCAAGGGAAGTTGTGTCAACCTGGCTTCGTGATCTGCAGCAGGTTTGGTTCCATTCGTCACTGCAAAGGGATCAACTATTAAGGTAAGGTTCGAGTAATTGAAGCCTAAAACATACACGGCTTGTCAGCAACTGCCTTTGTGGCAGATTCCTCTAGATTGCCCGGTGTTTCCTCTATGACTTCTGAGGATTCCTTGTCCTCCTCCGCCTCCTCTGCCTCCGTCTCCATGGCCTGCTGAAGCTCCAGATCCTGTTCTTCCGAGAATTCATGCTCAAAAAGGTCTTCGCTCGCCATTGTTTATCACAAAAATTAAAACAAAATTCTACTATTTTAGAGATGGGCAATCCAGAAGCCGCCAAAAATATCGATATCGTTTTTATCGGCTATTGAAAGGATGGCGGTTGAGGTTTAATATGGCCAGTTTTAGCTAGTTTTTCAATACCTGGCGGTTTTCTTTAAATATTATGCTCTATTTAAATGGTTTATTATGTTATTTTTGTTGTATTTAAATAACAAGTAACATATTCCGTTAAAAGAGCTTTTAAAGGCAATAGTAAAATTCGTAATCAATTGTGAATTGTAGTTAATTTACTTTATTTTAATGTTTAAATGTATTCCATTAAGGTTTGTTTATTGAAATTTGTAGTAATATTTATTGGTCAGGATTTCCTTTGTTACTCCTGAAAGAAAAATGCGATGAAAGCTCGACAGCCCTGAAATTCGATAACGTTGACAGCCCTGCGGCCATTTTGAACTCTGTTATACATACAGTTTTCCAGCTTGTGTTTAGACTGCAAAAAAATCTCGGTGAATAATTTCATGATTAAAATGGAACCACCAAGCGAGTTTGCCGAGAAGCCAGCCACCCATGACCACCAGCCGCGTCTCAACGAGGTGGCCCAAAAGTTTCTGGCCGACTTGGACGAGGAGCGCCAGCGTTTGTCCGCCGAATTTCCACTATGCGCATTGCTCATCGACGAGGGTAAAATCAATTGGTCGGCATAAAAGCGTCGCATAATGGCTATCCTCCCCAAATTGCAGCTGTGGACCGGGTCTACTGCACGGGTCGCATTCCCGGCAAGGAGTTCTACGCCGATGTGTACAAGCAGAAGCCGATGAAGATTACCCAAAAGGTTTTCGTGCCCGTCAAGCAGTACCCCAAGGTGGGTGGCTCCATGGAGGTTTCCCACTCTTTAATATTAATCCCTAATATCTTCCGACAGTTCAACTTTACTGGCAAGATACTGGGACCCAAGGGCAACTCGCTGCGCCGCCTGCAAGAGGAGACTCAGTGCAAGATAGCCATCAAGGGACGCAGTTCGATCCGCGATCGGAACAAGGAGGAGCAGCTGCGCAACTCGGGTGATCCGAGGTACGCCCACTTACAGAAGGACCTCTTCCTGGAGGTCAGCACGGTGGCCACTCCGGCGGAGTGCTATGCCCGTATAGCCTACGCCCTGGCCGAGATCCGTAAGTATCTAATTCCAGACAAGAACGACGAGGTTTCACACGAACAACTGCGCGAACTGATGGAAATGGATCCCGAGTCGGCCAAAAGTATTCACGGACCCAACCTGGAAGCCTACAGGTGAGATAAGAAGTAACCTCTGTATACCCATGCACTAACTTATCCAAGTCATCTAATCATCAAAATCACTCAAATTATGAATGTCTTTCAGTACTTTGTCTTCTGCCTAATAATTTGTACACTTAAACACGTATAACTAAAGCATGCATATAAAACTATTTTAAAATTGATTTTAATGATGCTGTTTTAAAAAAGTATTCATCCAAAGAACACATATTAAAGAAGCTTTATGTGGGAAGAGTAATCGGTATACAGAGGGTTATCATAGGGAATGTAATTGTAAATTTAAATATTTCCAGATCTGTTTTCGACAAGAAATTCGGAGGCAGCAGCAATGGAGCTCCCAAGTACATCAACCTAATCAAGCGCGCTGCGGAAAATCCGCCCGAGTAAGTTACTTGTAAAGTATAATTTTGTATCATTTAATGACCCCACCAGGAGAAGGGACCCAAGCGTCCTCGCGTCTGATTAGTACCTTAAATCCCAGCCGACTTGCCTTGATAGTCATTAATATTGTCAATCCTTATAGAGTCGATGATGCGGAGGAGGTGGCCTACGAGTATGAGCACCGTATGCCCCCCAAGCGTCCACCCACGGGCTATGAGTACAGCAAACGTAAGTGGTGCAAATGCATGCTATTCTATCCCTTTCAGCCGTAGATTCGTAGAACCGGGGTCTATTAGATAAAAGCGCTTTCTACCTTCCGTCCCCGTTTTGTGGACCGTTTGCACCTTTGATGGGGCTCCTTGGGTTATATTGTAGTAGCAGAACCAGTACCAATACCAATAATCAATGAACAATAACTTCTCAATGCAAAACTATATAATACTCTGGAATGATTAAATTTACATAACGAACAACTTTTTTATATAGTAATGATATACACGCATAACATACTAAAAGTAATAATGAACAAATTTTATAGCACGTCCATCAATAATACCGACAAACGCAGCGGCATATAAACGTCCATATCCGACTGACATGAAACGTATGCGCGAACCACCCATCAAGTCCTATAAGCCCAATCCGTATACCATACTCAAAAAATATAAATAATAGTACCGAGCTGCGCCGATCGGAGCTCCGGTCGACTCCGGCACACACCGCTATAAATGATAACTAAGGACGATGTTTATGTTATAAATCCCATACTGGGAGCTCTATGAATATACCTAAAGCCTAAAATTTCCTGATCTAACAAGGAGAAAGCAGCGTTTAAAATGATGCTATGAATGAATAACGAGTAACATTTATAAAAATGCCTACTGGCGCTATTAATTCCCACAAACATAATATTAATCTTAATTTATATTTCGCATAAACCTGTTCGAACTCTTGACGCTGTGGACTATGTCAACGGATCATAAGCCCATTATATAATATTCTGTTTTAATTATTATTTCCTGAGTTCGTGGTTTTCTATGATTCTCAAAATGTGTAATGAAACGAAAAAAATGAATGAATTTAATAAATACTGTCAAAACGAGTCCAACTATAATTGAATCGATTGATTGACCCGATCCTCCTCCCCTTACAATCAATATATGCATTACGTATTTAAACACTTGTGTCACTAGCAGTAGAATCCAGAGTTATGTCTCTGCAAAATAAACTAGTAAATAAAGCGGTGTGAACTTATCAAATTGTTCAATGAAAAGAAAGATCACAATCCATTTGGGTCATCAAGACATTAAAATGCGTTTAAAAATTAGTTGATAAACCATTATGAATTTATAAACAAAAAAAAAAGAACATTGAATAAACAATAAAGTTTGCTGCACGACTAAAATATTTAATACTTTCTTGAGAAACAGTTTAGTTCTAGCACTATCTCACGGGTAAGTAATTCGAACTTTTGGCGATAAGATGTTTTATCTAAGGATAACTAATAAAGGTTTTCAAAAGAAAAAGTCGTTTATTCTTTTTACTTTCAGGGAGTGAATACATTTTACTATCAACTAGGTATACATTAACATATTGCAATTATTTTTTGATGTACATAAATCTTTAACAAAGGTTTTTTGGCTGGATTGAACTAGCATTGATATTGTAGCGGCCTTCCCGTGAAGCTGGCTAGCCAGATTTGCCTCTCCAGCTCGTTTCTGTTCGGTTGTTTGCCCATTTCTTGTGGATGGATTTGTAATCGGTCCACGAGTCTCTGGTAAACCTCGAAGGCAGTTTGGGCCTGCCCACAACGACTCTGGCCGCAATGCTCGGAAAACTGGGATTCCTTGACGTAGGTATCCTGGGTCTGAGGGCTCTCGCTCTGCGGTATCATCTGAAGGATGCGGAGTTGACTACTGATTTTTGGGAGGCAACCATTCAAAGGGAACTCACCTTGGCTACTTCGACTGGCGCTGATTTATTCCGCTGACTAGATGTGTGTCCTGGCCGCTAAGCAGTTGACGACTGAGGCGGAAGGTAAAGTTCTGGCCCGAGGCTTGTGCCACCACCATTGGCACCACCCTTAGGGGCCACCATATGGCTGCCAGGCCCTGCGCACATTGCGGAATTCCTCCTCCCACTCCTCCACCGCGTTGCAGCTGCAGCGAGCTCCTACAAGGACCTCAGCGCTTTGTTGTCCTTGTCGCGCGTGTTTTTCCCCTGCCACTTCCCAAAAAGTACGCCACTGAATCCTGCCGGCCTGCGTATAGGGGTGGATTTCGTTGAATGGATTCAGCTGGGTCTATAGCAGCTCTAGTTTATTTCAGTTTTATATCCGACAAAATTGCATACATTGTTTTATGTATTCGTAATCTGCTTACATGTACATATATATAGTATCCTTCTTTAAGCCACTTGGTATCGCATTTTGTTCCGCTAAGTTAAAATCAATTATGTACTAATCTCTCGGTTCGTTAAGCGCAAGACTAAAGCAATCACACTAGGCTAACTCAATCCTACGGTTGGCATATCTATTTAAAGAGTGGTTTACAAACAACTACTTTAGAGGGGTCTAAAACATCGACGTTGGAAGTAGGAGGAAGCAGAGTTGGAAGTGTAATTCAAATAACCTATGGCTCTGGGAAGTTTGCTTCCCCGAAAATCGGTTTCCTAAGTATGTATTAAAGTAACAAAGCAACACCTATAGTCAATTGCCTAGCCATCGGCGTAATCCGAAGGCCTCATCCCAAAGTCAAGCTCATCTGTTGCGGTGCGCATCTCCAAACGTAATGCCGGTGGTGCAGATTCTAGTGGGCCCTCGAACTTGGCCCGCTTCAAAAGCGGAAGGACACCGCCAGTTGGAGAGGGGCCAGGAGCAGGCCGATCAGCCAGAGGCTAATGTCCCGTCCGTGGGGCGCCGAGTCCTTGGCGGGGGCCGAGGTCACCGCCGAGCCGCCCGCTGCAGATGGAACCGTGGTGCTTGGCTCCGGTCCAAAGCGAATGGTCACCTGGCGTCGCGCCTTGTTGGGCACTTCGCACACGTACCGCTCCTCCGTCGCATTGGAGGCCAGCGGAACGGTCAGGGAGAACTTTTTGTCCATGCTGTAAATCTTGTCGAATATGTTGTCTCCGTTCGAGACAGGTGTCTTTCCCTTGTACCAGAGGAGCACGTGATGTTGGGCTTTAAAAACAGATAAAAATCAATATTTGGTAAGGACTTTCAAGGTAACAGGTCAATATTTTCGAAGGGAAAACACCCTAAAAGGTGCCAATTTTAAGAATAAAATGTACATTTTCCAAGACAAACAAAAACTCGGCACACTAAAACCAAAGTTCCTATGTCTTAGGTTTAGGTAATACACGATTTATAAAGATATAAAAACCAAAGTTGGTTTCTTAAGAATTAGAGATTTTTATCTAAGGTTCTAATAACTTTTTTTTATATATTTTTATTTATGAACTCACCATTGTAGTTCCTTACAGGACAGTCGAGCTTCACACTGGTGGTGTTGATCGGCACATATATGTCCACATCAGTCTGCTCGAAGTAGGGATCGGGTATTTTGGGACTTTCCGTTGACTTAGCCAGGTTTGCCGCGGCTTGCTGCGATTCATCCTCATAGTCGTAGTCCTTGCTGGTCTCCGTGGGAGTGACTCCGCCACCAGCTCCTCCCCCATCGCCGCCTCCAGCAGCTGAAGAAGATTTGGCTGGGAGTGCCTCTGGGTAGGTCAGCACACCTGGAATAAATTGTAATAAGCTAGGTTCCCCAAAAGCACACGCAGTTTTTGCTACACGGATAAAAACGGGTCGTTATCAATGTGAAAAATCTTTTCATTGGAGGTTGAAGTACGTCTCAATTTTATGTTTTATTAAATGGAAATTATTTTGTACTTTTTAGACATCCTTCTTAGTGTTGAGCACTCTTTAAACATACAATTGTTATTTCGTCCCTTTAAAAAATATGCAAAAAGTCGTTGTTTTTTCTCGGTGATCCATTGAAAAGCACTCGAAAAGGGACAAGGTGCCAGCCCAGATTTCCGTGTCTGGGGATAGTTTCCCAGCCTAAGCCCCAAAGACCCGGGAAGGCAACATAAAACCATCAACGGAATACGGAATACGCCGCCGGCCAAGCCCCTTTTATATGTGAATTTGCCAGGGAGCGTGTCAACGCCCATTCTGGAGTGATATGATGGTTACAACTCCAGTTGGAGGTCAGGTCACGGAACGGAATTCTTTTCGGGAGCACTCAGCATATGCAGGCCACACACTCGATGGCATTTCGTGGGATATACACATGTATCTGGATTCGGCCCAAGGATACAGGTACATTCTTCGGTTGCGTCATTTGCGCGCTTAGCGCATTGCCTAATGGCTGCGAAAATTGCCAATTTGCGGTGTATAATTCGCGGGCTTATGTGCTGGCGGGGGTGTGTGGGCAAAGTTATTAGTTTTGTTTACACTCTCGTTAGGAAAAATGAAAAGACGGCGGCTGACATGTCGGGACACCTTTCTTAGCCTTGGCGTAGTTACTGTCTTGTGTTTTCCCGGAAAACTCGATTTGGGTCAGCGGAAAATGGGGATGAATTTATCGCCCTGAATCATAAAGGCAATATGGAGCAAGTTTAATTTATTACGCGTGGCTCGGTGGATGTTTAGGGGCTTTCTCGAAGCCAAAAAGTATGCCACATAAATCTACCAATGTTCACGCAAATATTTAAGTTGTTGAACTCAAGATAAAGGGGCGTATCTGGCAGATAAGTCTGATATCATGGAATTTATTCGTATAAAAAGCTGGATTTTAATGGCTTTCACTTTTGATTGCTCTGCCAAAATAAATATTTATTTTATACTGGTTTTATAGAGCGATGATTGATAAAGACGTTATTCCATACTATATACAAAATATGACCAAGACAAGGTTCCACTTTCAGGGTCAAGTGAAGAAAGTTAGGGCCCGTCCCCCAAGCAAAACTGTCAACTCATATGACAAGCCCACGAAATCTCACGCCTCCATTGTCCTCCCCGTATTATAATTAATATCGATAAGTCGGATAAATAACCCTGGAACGACAATTACCTCGCCATATTCTCTTCCGTTTGACAGCCGTCCCACAGCACAGCTCCCCAGACCCACTCCCAGCCGCTTAATTATTCAAGAGCCACTTTAATCATGTTGATATTTTTAACAATGTGCTCATTCCGACCCGAACCCCTGCCACCCTTTTCATGGCAGTTCCACTAATTTCTCTATTTGGAACCACCGAACAATGCTCGTATACGCACAGAAAAACTATCAGAAGCTCATGGCTCATTGATCAAAGCTACGTCGCATGCTGACTTTCCCACAGGCTGGGTTATCTTGAAACAATGACTTAGTTTCATAGCTCTACTTTGCCAAGTTAGATCTTGCGTTGAAGTAAGTCGAACTCGATACGGTTGAAACAACGGTACGTAGAACAAGTTTTATTGATATTCCACAATTAAAATTTACTACAGTTTTACCTTCCGGTTAGAATACCTTTGGAAGGCATTTGTGGGAACTGGTTCGTGAAAGATCAAAACTGCACACTAATAAGTCTGAAATAAGAAGAAATTCCATTGCTCGAACATTTTCAGTATGAAATCGTTAGAACCATGTCCGAAATAGGTTTTCCTTTTCCTCTGTGTACACTCGTCATCGTGCGTTGGGAAGACGGACCCTGCTTACAAGTGGTTCCCAAATTGTCGTCGATTCCATGAATGACACACGTTCTTTCGGGCAACTTTTGCCTCCCCTCCTTCCTCGCCCACTTCACCCCCTCCCGCCCCCTTAATAACTCCGGCCAGCGTTTAAGGAAAACTTTGCCATAAAAGTGGCGACCCATGGGCACTCTTGCCTGATAGTTTAGGTGGCAGACAAGTGTTTTATGGAGTTTGGAGCCGGCTCCATGTGGGGATGGCGAAAATGCAACCGCCTGTGAATACCTAACCGCGTACTTGATATTGATACGGGCGGTGAGGCAATCCCCGTGCCACATCTAATCAATATTAATATAATGGGAAGCCATGACTAACCTCTTCATCTGTGAGTCGCTTGAATTTCGGGGAATTTCGGGATACTCACTGAGCATTTCTTATTCACCGCTGTGATTCAACTGAGCTCTTTTACTTTCGAATGGATCAATTAATACTACTAATACTGGGAAAAGTTCAAATGGTGGGGCAGTTCCAGGAGCATATGTTTTTGGGGGCTGCTGACTTGGTTAAAGCACTGCCTTACTGGGTCAGCGGAAACGGGGTAAGTGCAGTGTAATCCATCGATTACTTAAGCGCCGCAGCTCGTACACAAGCACAAGTGCCGTGGAAATTTTTTCCCAGGATTATAATCTCTAGATTATGCAAATTAGCGTCCACGAGTGGGCGTAAGAAGCGGCAGACACACAAGAAACTCGTAAGTATTTCCTTGTGTATGATGAAGTAGTCTCTGCTCTTATGGAACCCGCATGCACATGGATTCCCGAAACAAATCCACGGCCCATAGAGATTACGAACTGAATCGAAGTTAATTTGTCTCTGCTAATGGGTCTCTGTATGCGGCGCAAGATGTGAGAGATGAACCGATTTTTACCTGGGAGCTGGACAGATCCGCAGGCGATAAGGAGCAGCAGCCAGAGATGCCTCATTTCCGTCGCTCGTTTGTGGTTGCGGGCTTGCCAAACTGCACTCCTGGAGATCCTTTTCGCTTCTTATTTTCGTATCTCAGCGAACGGGTTCTGGTTCGCCGTTTGCCAACTTTGAGGATAAACTGCGAGCGAGGCACTGACTTTGTTTTTGTCGCTTCGGTTTCGCGGCTTTGTGCTCTGAGGCGTGGGCTGTCGTTATCGTGCCTGTTGTTCGCCGAGGACTGTCGGTGGGAATGAGAGGTGCGATTGCGAGTGCCGACGGAGGGATATCCAGCTACAGTGCTGCGTCTGAGGAACAACATATGTGGGTGCGACAAGAAATTAAGCTATACCGCCATAAATAAGATTAAAGTCAGACTAAAATTCAGCTCTCAAAAATAAGAGTCCTATTATTGACTGTTAAAATACAAATTTTTACCAATTTCAAAAAAGATATACCACCTAAATGTTATAACATCACCTATTAATAATCAAAGGTTTGTTGAAATCAATCAATTTAAGTCGTTAGTTACGAAACTGTAGAAACTTCTTCAGGAGTAAAACTTCAATAAAATGGTAAGCTGTGTATAAAGTTACTATGGTTGGAAAAGTAACTATTGCGTTGCTTAAATAGACAATTCGCTGGGTGCCTGAATCCTAACTAATCGTTTTTTGTGTGTTTATCAAAACTGTGTATTTATGATATTGTTGAAAATTTCAAACAACGCTTTTTGAATAACCCTGCTTTTACATACATTATTGTTTTAAGCTTGGGTGTCCCAGTTATAGAGGCTCCTCTGTTCGCTTAAATGGCAAAACCGGGAAGAGGAAGCACCATAACCGAATGGGAATCCGAAAACCGAAGGCGGCGCAGGAGAGCAGATGACTCATGTTGCACAGTCGCAGGAGTGCCCAATTGGAATTTCGGAAGGCGCGCGCTCGCTGGACGCGAAAATACCAATTTCCCACTTGGCAGGACCAAGAGCGAACGAGAGAGCCATGGAGAGAGCCTAGGTCAATTCCACTTTCCAGCATTCCCTTGCAGTTGGTGCAACACACCACCCATCCCACCCCACCCGCACCCAATGCATTGGCCGCGTTGCCAACTGCAGCAGAGAGTGGAAGTCTCTTAGCTTCCGCTCTCTTAGGCGGCAGCTCTAGGGAGTCTGCGCGCCTTTGGAACATTTCAATTTCCCGACCGCCGATTCCAGCAGAGCTCTCGCATTTCCCTGCTGACAGCAGGCCATTCTTCCAGTCTTCTGCTGGCTTTTAGCTTTGTTGTTGTCGCCCTTGTTGTTTGATTAATTTGTTTTCAAAAGAAAAATTCTCGGAAACCACGAATGCATTCCAGTGTGGTGGCCCTGGTGTGTGTAAATATAAATATTTGATTAATATCCACGCCCATCCAGTCGCATTCCGCTCTCCGTGGCCCCACAGAACCCGAATCCGAATCCGAATCAGAACCCCCTTGTAATTGTTCTAAATTTGCGGATGTTTACAAGCTTGGCACCCAAAGAAGACAGGGTAAACATCGCACCATTCTTGCACTGAAAATAAAGCATATGAGAGTTCCATTTATTAGGCCCTTGTGCCAAATGTTTAGGTCCCAAATGCAAAATAACCATTTCCTGAATATACTTTTTGGACTATTTGGTTTCCTTAAGGGAAAACAAATTCATAGAAACTCTGATAAAAAGCCCTCGCAAATGTATAATATTGTATAAAATAAATACGAAATTACCCACTCTATATATCCCATTTTACATTCTCCGGTTGCAGCATTCCACACTTACAGATACTTGCCGCAGTGCAGCGCACACACAGCCTCAAAGAGATCTATCTGCGCAAGATCCATAATGCAACGCACTTTGTTTTATGCTCGTAGATTAATTTTAATTGTTTGTTTGTTTGTGCAGTGCAAATGTTGCATGTATCTACACTTAATGCGGTCGCTGTCGCACTCATAAATCGTATCTGCATCTGTTGCGCCGGGCACCCAAGTATCCGCGTCTCGCCCGACGTAGGCGTCATCGTCGGAGACAGGAAGAAGGGGAAGGCAGCGGCAGAAGTGATGGAGCAACTCCGCGGATACTACCCCTTGGCGGTCGGGGAAATCACGGCTTCCCAGGCCGGCTTTATTGGAGCCCTGAGAAAATGCCGCAATTGCATCAGGCGAATTGTCTCCGGGGATGCAGATAAATTTCCGCGAATCTTGGTCGCAACTCGAAGACGGTCTTCGGGAGGGAGGGCAGAGGAAACCATGTGCTGCTCAGCAATTGGAGGAATCCAGACCGAGCATGTGGCATAATGAAATTGCATTTCGCTAGGGTTTCACTCAATTGGCGCCTGTTTATTCGGCTTGTGTAAATGGCTGTGCTTTTTAAAGCACAATCCAGAGGTGCGCATCCGTTAACTCATATTTATGGCCAGGAAATGCTTTCTTTCTATAAATACAACCCCTTCGCAGGGAATGTTTTTAAATAAAATTGTTTCGCGCCACACAATCCACGCTCCCTTACGCTTTCTCTTTCGGGCGCACACTCTCTTTGCCGCTCTCTTTGGAAAGCAGACAGACAAGCATTCAGCATTCAAATGGAAACACCGATGTCCATTTCTCGTCTTGCTGCTGAAGCGAACGGTCGGTAGCCGGATTCTCGAACTTTAAGATACTTTTGGAAGAGCCAGAACCAGTACCAGGCCAAAAACAATTTATCTTCTGTGTGCCAAGAAAAAATCAAGTAAAAGTGCTGACAGTGCTGGCCGGAAATTGGAACGCTAAACGTCAACATAATTACGCGGCAATAATTTTGAAAGCCCAAGAGATCGCCAGAAATCAATTTGTCCCGTGTGACACAGTTCGGAGTGGCACAAAAGCCGCAAACGCACCCGTTGGATACCTACTTCAGCAGCGATCGGCGGCGAGAGCACTCCAGCCACAGACACCCGTGAGCACGGCAACATGATGTCCAGAAGAACGCTGCTAGTGGCCGGACTCCTACTGATCGTGGGCAGCTCCGCGGGTAAGTGAATTCGGGGTTAACCTGATGCAATCGGGGACCCACAATCTAATCGAGCTGGGGGCGACCCCAGTGTCCAGGCCCCTTCCCTCCACTAATCGCAGTGCATCAGATTCGGGCCGGGATTTGGAGTGCAGGAATTCACTATAAGTCGATGTGATTGTTGGGCCCGAGCGGGTCGAGATGATAGTGCCGCTGCCGGAATGTTTCAAACACATTCTGACCTACATTTGTCCCGCCGATCGTGCACCGGAAAAAACATAAATAAGCTAGTTGATTAGGCCACCAAAACGTGTACCTCATATAGGTACATTTCACTATTTCATTACCCTAAATGTTCAAACATTGCGCAAATATCAAAATTCAAAATTCTGTGTTGCAAGAATTGTGTTCCAAATGTTTGTTAATTTTGGGAAGGCTATTTAAATAGTATCACTAGAATGTTAATGACTAAATTTCATATAGCAACTATGATTCCCCAATATAGTTTTAGAGAATCTTATTTACAACGATTAATAGTGTTGAGAAATGCTTTTTTATATACGGCCTATATATATTGTGTTAGGAAATGGTTTTTTTCCCAGAAAATTAAATAGTTTTCAATAGTTTTTTCGCATTCCCAAGACTCCATAAGCCCATTCAGATTCATCACATGATTCATTCCTGATCTTTCACTCGCTGACATTTTGAAAATGTCCGAGAGTTCCGCATTATTCAAATGATTTGTTTTATAGATAGTGTATCGCTAATGCTTTTATTACTTGCGTAATTTTAGCACTTTTTACAGTGAGCTGCACAGTAAACTTAATAATTTATTGTCCAAAGGCCGTCACATTAATTCAGTTATTTATCACGAGCGATGAATGGCGGCAGCCTGAATGCTTTCGAGTCTCCCCGCTCATTCACTCGATCGCTAGGAAGTATCTGAGGTGCGAGTATCTGAAGAGGGGAGTGCTGCCACACACTACTGCCATTTGCCATTTGCCGTTTGCCATTTGTGATTCCGAATCGGTTACGGCTGTTAATTATTCCAGACTTCTGCCATTGTCCGGACCCAGGAAATGAGCGAAAACAATCCGGTGATCAATAGGAGACCTAAGCAGCAGGAGGGTTGGGTGAGGATCGGTGTCGGATTCGGACTCAATCCGGGGTCCTGTATTAATTAGCCCCTCGACTCACCGCAATCGTAGGTAGGGCCTCCAGGCAGGGCCATTTCCCTAAGAAGCGTGGCGAGGAAGCGTGAGAACATTATTGGTCGTGGTGTGATCGGAGATCACCTGGGATCGTAGCCCTTTTCCGGCCGTGTTTGCTTACCCCAATCCACAGACAATGCGATTATCATCAGATTGATTGGATTGCAAAATCGCATGTAGGTATGTGCAGAGGAGAGCCGGTCCCTGCCGCAGATCGCCGACTGATCTGCTGACATGTTTCGCCAGGAATTTATGTTTGCTCAGTCCATATTTACCATATTTACTTAATATTCCTTGGTTGTCCGACGGGGCTTGACATGGGTAAACAACGAGCCTAACTGATGATCATGCGGATCACTGGGAGAAAATATATAAGATCTTTACATTTTTTCATTTATCTATTGACTAACTTTTTTTTATGCTATTATATAGGTATTTGAAATTCATCTAATAGAAATGATAATTTTTAAGACGGTTCTATAGGAAATGGTTCAGTTTAAATATATCCTTACATACTTACCACTAAATGTGTGTATCTTTCTTTTTTATAGTGGTATTTTGTATCCAACTACTAGAGTTGGAACTATTTCAGCAGGTTTTATTAGCAGCAGTCTACAATGTGTTAGGAGAGTGTCATTTTACTTAACTCTGAATTTAGGTGAATGTTACCATGGTGATATTTACGTCCGATCAACAAAAATGTGTAAACAACTCCTGAAAGTGTCAGAACCATGGCCCAAAAATGTCTCTGCTCAGCGCTTTTTCAAAATTCTCTTGCCCAAGAACACGACAACATGGTATTCTCCTCGGGACATGTTTTTCCTTGTGCAGAGCCCTGGGTTCTTCTTTATTTTTCCCGCTTTGGCGATTAAATTTCATGGCATTTTGTGTGTAGCTCGGTGCGAATCGAAATGCCCGGGCGGGGAGCACGAAAGAAGGCATCGGATGACCGCGAATGCTTCAGAACCGCGAAGCACAAAAAAAGATTTTGTTTTGCTCGAAATGCGCGGGAGTCGGGGCAGTGGGAGTGGCCGGGTGTGGGCCTGCCCTTGCCTGTGCAGAATTCCTGCTCTACGGAGGCCCGGGTGTTTATTTTGGACCCCGATGACTCACCGAAGCTGTCTTGTCTGCTCGCCATGGCCTGGTATTCATGTATTCATTCGCGATGCTCGATTCTCGTTCCGACTCTTTGCTTGCACTCACAGCCATATTCACATCCACAGCCACATCCACAGCTGCATTCACAGCCGCATCCACTGCAAATATGGGGGCTTTGTGGTCGGGGGAGTGGTCGGCGGGCAAAAGCGAGTTAAGCCAACTGGTAACCAATTCTCGACAATTAAAGAATCAATTTACTTAGCGTTGCTGGCGAATCGCCTGCCGCTGAATGAGTTGTCGTCGCGGAGTGCGGGTTTTCGAGGGGGTGCGGTGCTGGTGCAGCACTCAAGTGGGGCACGATCATGGGTACATACGCGGCGATGCAGACTTGTACATGGCCTAACCCCTCCGAGGCGGCACATAAGGCGCTGATGATCGGCACGATAATGGAGAACCCAACTGCTGATTCAGCGGCAGGCAGAAGTCAAAGTCAAATGCTGCGGCTTTGAGGAAATGTTTCCAGAGTTTACGAGCCATAGAGTTGATGGTAATGGTGCCGGGAGTAAGTACTTCGGGGTATCCCATTCAGCTGTGTTGGCTGTTCTGGATAGAAGCTTGGGAATGCCGGACTCCGAGTAAATCTCTGGACTCAGCCATACATCTGTGAATATAAGAATTAAATTGTTTCATTTCACCAGGTGCTTAGTCGAATTTATATAGTTGAATTTATATTTTCTTAAGTTATTTAGGAATTATACAAGATTATACCGAACTCAGTAGCTTATAAATATTAAAATGAAAATTATATGTAGTACTAAATCCAACATTCAGTCGAGTTTTTAAAAAGTTTCTTTCACAAAATGAAGATATTGTTTTGAGGAGTTAATACTTGTATACAGTAAAATGTATGAAACTTAATAAAGTAGTTAGGAATTTTTTAACGACATTCCTCCAGGCATTCCTAAGGTAGTTCTAATGCGTCGATATTTTAAATCATTTTCGGGTGCGTGCTAAAATTTTAATTGAAGCTTAGACTGCGGCTCCAAGCCCAAACGGAGGTCTCCAGCCAAATGGCAATAAATAACCCAAATCGAAACGAACCCAAATAGTTACTTGGAGAAATGGTTAATATAGTGTGGGGAAGAACTAGAAAGGAGCGCCGCATATTAATTGGCAGCCAGTCGGAAGACCCGGGCCCTGCCCAGGGCGTTTAGTATGCGCTAGGCGTAGCCAAAGTCGCGCCTCGGTATACACCATACACCATATAGACGTCTAACCTCCGTTGGCAGAGCGCCCGCACAATTTGGAACCCCAAAGCCGAGGCACTTGCCACAGACACGTGCACCCAAGTCCGCAAGGGAACATTTCTCTGCACTCTTGGGGGACTTCAAGAAGAGAAACTTGTGCCCGCCGATCGGGGGCGCAATGTAAAATCGCTTAAGTGAAATCAATGTTCTTTATTTGGAAGTGCGCACGCCTGAAAGTGCCTCCAGAACCTAGATGTTTGGATCATAGAAAATCGAAATTTATTGCGTCCACTTGATGCCATGGCTGTAGCCGGCCTCATCTGGGGGATCAAACAAATGGAAAGGGGAATAAATCGATTCGGATAATGGAGGCCGGATTGATTGAAACATGCGCGCCTATATTTGCATATTTTAGACATTTCGTTTTCCAATTTTAAAGTACGCCATTAGTTTGGCATCTGCCAAATAGGTTTTGGACTGCGCCCAGGCCTCAATCCCTTTTCCAGGACCGGCCGCACGCTTGCGAATAATTCGCTATTTTCGGCATCTGTCCCGGTGCACATCTGCCCCTGCATCTGTGCGCTCGACTCCCACCCCGCCCCTCGGGGTAGGGCAGCTCCTGTCCTGGCCAATTCCAAAGAGCCCGGTGCGTAGGTAGTCGCTTTATGAGGTTCTCTCCTCCCGGATCGTGGCCGTAACCTGATCGCTTTCACAGAACCCGAATGCCATTATCATTATCCGCCTCGCCTCATGTCTCTATCTGCCACACACACTCGAGCACACCGGCACACCGGCACACACAATGGCCAGGAAAAGGCCTCACAATTTTCGGCTCGTATAACGCAGCTCCGTCCCTGGGCCAGGTCTTTCTCCTGACTGGTCAGTCACGTACTGCACTGGGGAAAATGTGTCCTAATTGGCCTGAAAATGTGGTACAGCTCTCTATAAATTATTAGTAGAATAGCCCTGCTTCACTTATATTAAAAAGGTTATGATGTTCTGTGAGAAATGTTATTTCTGACACTAAAATGACTGTATTTATTATTATACATAGTACTCCCTTAAGGACACAGTTTCTAATGTGTGTTATTCCTAACAAGGTAGAACGTTTTCTTTCTCCAAACTATCCTCGCATACCGAAATTCAAAACGATATTGAACCTATTTACTATAAGGAAATGAGTTTCCAAAACACATACCCCATTTTTCTGAGTGCATGGAAGGCAGAGGGGAGGGACTGGGACAGACCCGGCTGGACAAACCTGAAAACACCGGGAAGGAGATCAAAGATCAGAGAGCTCGCTCCCCCCGCGACCGACTCTTAATTTCCTCGGGGCCTTATCACAGGTAGTAAAACCAACAGCAAAAGTGCTGCACTTGAATGATTCCCGGCCAGGGGGATGTATGTGCTTGGGGAAGGGGAGTGACTGGCACTAATGCTGACTTACTCCGGCCCGAGGCTCTGGGTTATTAGCCGAAACGCATTTCCCTGCCTTTACATTTTGGAATCATGGTTATGATAAATTGTTGTCGGTCCAATTCTGAGTAGCAATTAAAACGGGCGGGAAACAAGGGCTAGGAGAGGTGGGTAAACTTTTATCTCTGGAGATGGGAAAAACACGAAGCGTACATAATCCAGGGTTAAGATCATTTCGGGAGGCTGCGGAGTGAAGTTATAGGTTGAGTGCGGTATTAATGGTTTTATAAATGCTGGCCCTAAATGCTTTGATATTCTTTATCTTTGATATTTACTCTTATCTTAGTGTCAAAAACTTTAAAATTTACAATTATATACAAGGCTCTTTCTTCTTTCTTCTTATATTTCCTGTAGAATGGGACTGAAAGCGACAAATAAAAGTAGGAATGGTTCCATACATAACTACTCTTTTGGGATTAAGTCCTTTGGGCAGAAGTTCTTCCGGGAATAAGTGAATTCTTAAAGATAAGAAAAAATAACAAAATCCACAGGCCGTTTATAAATACGAGTATACTTTGTATTTGCTTTTTCCTTACAATCTTCCCCGACTGCCTTATCGGCTTATGTTTATCGGAAGCGAAATAACAATTCGATTCAGATCGTCCTCCCAAAAAACGAATTCTGCAAATAAACTTTCATTGCAATTGTTGTTTTTCCCCGCTTATCTTGCCGCTTGAATGACTGTTTTTTGGGGCGGAAAGCGTCCAACATAAATTCAGACGGCCTCAGTGTCTTTTTCGTTCAATGTAAATACGAGAATAAATTTCTTTTATGGCTTAAGTTTACGACAAAGAGCGAATGCGTGAGTGAATGTGCATTTTCTCTGGAGGAGTGGGGCATCAGGAGGCGACGTGGAATGCAAGAAAACCAGGGAAGCGATCGCCCGATTTCGTTGCATTCGCTTTTGGCAGGAATTCGAATTTGAGTTGGACGCCCAGTGGCAATTGCTGTTTGTTTTCAGAGAAAAATTAGCACGCTACGCTGAGCAACGATGAAAAACTGGCCATAACACCCATAGAAACCAGCGACCAAAGCGAGTCGACAAAATGTAAATTTAAACTTTTCACAATCACCCAACCAAACTGTCCCTTTTATTTAGAGGGTGTGTGCGGTGTTTTGCTATTTACACGGGGCGAAATTGGGGGACTATTTGTTATATTATATTGTTATATTATATATATATTATTACTTTAAGAACTACATTCGCTTTGTTATTACTCTGATCTTACATATTTTTTATGAATATTTATAAAAAAGTACCGTCCTTCGTCTTCTTTTTACTCTGATCTTATATCATTGAATATTTTTATATAATTATTATGCTATCAATCTTTAACTGTGGCAAACACCACATTATTTTAATTATATAATTAAGAGTTATGGTAAAGTGGTAAATATAACATACTACATATTAGTATAGTTTACTATTATTTTTATTATTAAAGTAGGACAAATTTGAAATTAACGTTCGGGGTGCAAATCAATTTTAAAGTATTTTTCACGGTGCAATCTTATTTGTAGGAGTGTGCGTGTTGCAGTTGGCACTACGAAAATGGACATTGTTGTGAAATGCTTTCAATTCGGTGTGTCCATCGGCGACACCACCGAAAAACAAAAGTGGCCCAACGCGCTGCCGTTCTTCTGGCCGCCGCGTTGTTGTTGGCTTTCCGTCAGCACGTCACATGTGGGTGCGGCGATCGCCCCAGAGGCGGAAAAGGGGGTGGGGCAGAGCGATTGCAGGGGGAGTGTTGGGCTAGGCACTCTTGTTCTCTCTCTCCACTCGCTCATTTTAATTTTCGTTTTTCATGTGACCCCATTTCCCCGAAATGTTTTCCACCAAATGTGTTTGTACACATGCACAAAATGCAGAGGCAGGCGCAGGATTTGTTAAAGGGGGTTGGATCTCAAGTTCTTGTACTTGTTATGCTTTATGTTTCTTACTTTTCCTCTTTAATTATGATAAAAACACGAAAAAATATTAAAAGTTTTACTCGTTTTTGATATATAATTTGTAATAATAAGGTATAAAATATAAACATTCAAACAAGAACATATAAATTTATGTATCTTGAAATACTTTGTTCACTTTGGGAACCCCCTTCCTACGTCACTGCGCGCACGGTGGTAATTATGTAGGGAAACGCAGGCGGAAAGGGAACCCCTGAATGCGAATTGCCTGCCTTTAATTTAACCCATCATCGGTGCAGCTGTCCCCTCAGCACCCCCGATGAATTTGAGCTGCGAAAATGAAAATGATAAAGATAAACACAAACACAGGCCGTCGTGATGGCCTAGTGCACCCTGGTGAAACAAGAACAGCAGCAGAAGTCTGCGTCGGTTTCGATTTCCATTTAATTTCCTTTAATTAACCCACCGACTAACTGCGCGGCTGATGTGACCTCCCGCGGGCAGCCGTTATAAACAATCAAATGGTCTATAATTACAGTCGGTCTTCTGAAGATACCGCAAAATACAGCCGGTTTGTAGGCCATCGGAAAAGATAACTCTCAGTTTAAATGTTAATAAAAAGAACTTTATATTACTAAGGTTGAAATAAAAGAATTTTATGTCATGATAGTTGATCTTCAGCTATAAAACGAAATAATAATAATAGCTCAATTAATTTATTTGTTATTTACTTCCTCGAAGTTCTGAAAATTCTTACTAAATATAAATGTTTTTGGAAAATGTATTTGGTTTTACTTACATAGGGTAAAAATTTATACTTACTACATATATATAACAAAGATCCTTTTATAAATATTTCAAATAGTTAAACTTCATTTGCCTCCATTTCAGTTTTCTCATACCCACAGTCCTCCCTCGAAGAAGAGGAAATGCAGAATGACGAGAACTTCGACTACGGCGACGAAAGCGACAGTGCGCCCAGTCCGCAGACAAAGGCCCAGAGTCCCAGTGCCGGCGAGAAGGTGAACAAAACCCTCACAGTGACGGGAATCCGAGGCGAGGATGTGGTGCTCAAGTGCGATGTGGGACGCAATCGTGAGTCTAATCCATTCCACCCTGAGAAACCGCCTAAAAATCTATCGATTTCCAGTGCAAAGTACGGAGACCGTAGTTCTGTGGTACCTCGGCGAGCACGTCATCTCCAATGGCAAGAACCTGGTGCTGCCCAACTTCAAACTGGACGCCAACTACGATCTGACCATCCTGAAGGCCAATCCCCAGGACGCCGGCACGTACCACTGCCAGGTTCTGCCCTCCCACTCCGAGGTCTACACGAAGGTGATCATTGCCGAGCACTCCCTGGACGCCATTGCACCGGAGAGCTCCACTTCAGCGGCGGGATCTGCGAGCAGTTTTCTGGGCTGCACGCTCCTCGGATCCACCATGTTGCTGCTCCTGGGGCTGGGCTCACACTAGACTAGTTAGTATTAAGCTGGCAGATCACGGGCCACTCTTCTACACTCTCCACTCTTCTCACAGGAAATGAGCATTTGAAGTCTTTGTTGATTGTAAATTTTGTATTTGTAAAGACACAGAATCAACTTTATTTATTAAATAAAAAGGAACCAAAGTAAGCTAAGCCAAAACCACTGCTCAATCCCCCCACGAAAACCCTCCCGAAGTTCGTTTAGTTTACTTTTATTTGCTTACTTATCATGTACTCAACGAAAATTACAATATTCAAGTAAGACACTGGCCTTAAGTAGTCCCCTCTATATATTTGATTCTGTATATGTGTATATGCTTAAAGGTCGGCATTCGAAATCAGGTCCTCGTCAAAACTTTGTTTATGGAACTTTATTTTTGAGTCGTTTGATTCGGTTTAGCGAGCAATTGGTTTCGCCAGATTGCTTCGATTGGCACGATTATTGATCAGCTCTAGTGTTATGATTCTTAAATAAAATACATATAAAATATATACACTCACGATGTTGGAGCGTGTTATGGCGATATTCCTCAGGTATTGTAGCAGAATCAAGGACGAAAAGTAAAGCCAAACCCGATTATCAACAGTACCCAATATAGTGTATATGTATATGGCTCCCCCAGACTTCTTCAGTATCTCCTAAGCATAGGTACATATGCGATCGCTCGTTTGATTTGTATATTTTGAATCGTTCTGTTCCATTCAGTTGATGTGGCGTAGTCTCGTAAAAATAAGTTCATATGTATGGTGTGGTAGGTACACATATGTATGTCTAAGCTTTGGTCTAGTTTATAAAATAATTTACGGGCCGTTCGATAGATCCCTCCCGGTTCCCCTCTGATTCAGTGACACAGATGTGTTCGTAAGTACGCTGGGATGTACAAAAATATTATAAGTATTGCAATCCTAAAGTCACTTGAACCTTACCCAATATTCGCTACTCTACGCCATCGCTCGGGGAGCTACTGGACTCCTGACCCAGTAGGAAATTCTTCCCTGATGGACCTATTTTGAATTCGCTCTCGGTTCGGGTGCCAAGACTCACATGCAGACAAAACAAATAAATATTACAGCTAAGGTTAATCGAACTGATCCTTTCTGGCGGTTTTAAACCGATCGTCGCTCCTCTGACTTCAACTAAACTAAATTAACGTTAGACATCGCTCTCCGAGTCCCTTGCTTGGCACAAATGTTTCAGTGGTGATCGCTCCAGCGTGTACTATAGCATTAACATTAACATTGACCCAAGCCTGCGGTCGCGCATTAGCATTTGTATAGCTTAGAATACTTTAGTTTCGGTTTCCATGTGCGTTCGCTATCGCTCCGATGCCATCGATAGCTGAGTAATCCGGAAATACGTATCTACACATCTCGGTCTGAATGCACTCCCCCTTAGAGGCGGATTCGCAGCAGGAGGGCGGCCAGCAGGATTGCCCCTAAACTGTGCTGCTGGAGTGCTGACGCAGCTCCTCGGGCCACTGGACCGATGCCAGCCTGCACGATCTCATCCGGAGGCAGTTCCGGCTTGTCGGACAGGTCCAACTCTGGGGGTGAAGTGGGAAACTTTAGATTTTCAGACCTATTACGTTTCTGCAGGGCAGTACGCACCTTCATCTTTCTCGATCTCGGAACCCTCCCGGATTTCGATGATGTGGTCGTTCGAGAAGTGGGACCACCCATGGGTGTTCTTCGTCTTGACGCGGGCATGCCACAACCCTCGCTGCAACTCCAGCTGATGAGTGATCTTCCAGATGTTCTCCGTGCTGTTGTGGCGATGTGTCTGCAGTACTGAAACGGTGCTCCAGTGGAGGGACTGAAAGTTAGGAGATTGGGATTAGCTACAAATAAGCTTGAGCGTATGGGGCGAATATAATTTTTATGACTAGAAACCATTTATGTAGATTAGCCCTCAACAGTATAGTTGTACCCTTTACTCATTGACTAAAAGGTTTCACTAGATACGTCGGAAAGTATGTAATAGGTAAACGAAAACGTTTCGAATCAATTAATCCCATATTTTTGATCAGGTTCACAGCTAATCTAGTCGATCTGGTCATGTCCGTTTGTCCATTTGTCCGTATAAGGGCTGAGATCTCGGAAACTATAGGAGCTGGAATTCTGGGATTTGGCTTGAAGATTTAAGGTCTAAGTTTAGCGTCCACATTTTATAATATTTTTAAACGGTCTATTTATTATAGAGTTACAACCAAATACGCTCAATATTTTGCAAAGTCAATTGAGATTGCAAACCAGTAAGAAGCAGGGCCCGCTAGGGGCGCCACTAGTCGGTGACATAGGCTTGGTGGCGCGAGAATGCGCTAGGTGGCGCTACAGGAGTTCTATTGAAAAGAAAATTAGCCAGAAGCTTTTCGCACCTTGTAGTGCATTCTTTCTAGTTTTTAAATTAGGTTTTCTTCATGTTTTTTTTTCGCAGAAATAGGTAATAAATAATAAAAGAGACAAAACAGTGTTCAAATATCTTATCCTCTTTGCCGACAGTAGTATTTCGAACAATAAAAAACTGCTAGGTTGAAAGAGAACCTTTTCTCTCCTTTTTGGAATACCAAGTTCTTAAAAAGCGTTCCCATTCCTAGTTAACGTACCCCAGTTAGTTGGTAATCCAGCATGGCCTCGGAGAGGGGCTGCCGGCTCCTGACCAGCCAGTGCAGCGTGACCTGGTTGCCTTCCACCGTCTCGTCCTCAAACTGCGGGGTCTCCGGCAAGTAGCTGACGTGCACCTTCACCTCGTTGGACCCGATGGCATTCTCCACCTGGCACAGGTACTCGCCCACATCGCTGTCCGCCACTTCCCGGACGATCAGGGTGGTGCGATTGTGCTCCTGGTGCACCGAGTCCTTGATGGAGTACTTGTCGGAGAGCTGCAGCGTCTTGCCGTCCTTGATGAAGTAGCTCCTGCCGATTGGGTTGGCCCGGTAATTGCAATACAGTTCGGCGGAGGCGCCCTTCTCCGTGTTCACGTTGTGGCGATGGGTGGAGACGATGGGGCTGTACTGGACATCGATGTGAACCGTGCCATGGGGTGGATGGCGACTGCCGTCGTCGGCCAGGCACTGGTAGTCTCCGGCATTCCTCTCATCTACGTTGTCCAAAATGATCACCCCGTTCTGGTTGTCGACGTCCGACGGCCTTCCATGGAGATCCTGTAAGAAGTTCGGGGGGGAAATTGTTTGGGGGATCCCAGGGATGAGGAAAGAGTGATAATGCGGGGACTACGAGGAGAAAACATACATTAAAGGACCACTTGATAGTGGGGTTGCCGGGCAGATACGTTCGACACTCGAGCTTGTGGTGGTCGCCCTGCCTGAACGTCTGCGATCGATCCGTAATGTCGCGATCGTCGCAGAGGATCGACAGCCGGGCGCCCACCCGCAGTGCCGTGTGCTGTCGAACCCTCTGGGGCAGTATTTCACAGTAGTAATCATCCGCGTCCTGCGGCGTCACGTTCTTCAGGAGAATCGAGTTGTTCAACATGGCCTCCACGCGCTGGCTGATGGGGTTCTGGCCATTAGCGATGATTGTCCGGTTTTTGTACCACATTACGGCATTGCTGACTGGGAGGACGAAAAACACCACTTATCACAGATACGTGCTAGCATTGGAAACTACTTACTCTGGAAGTTCCGTGCATCACAGTTGAGTACCACATTATCTCCTGGCTTGGCCTCGATCCTCAGATCGGGCTCTTCAAAGTATGGCGGCGCCAACTGAGCAGCCTTGTCCTTCGTTACATCGATAACTTGGCCGTCATCATTGATGTCATCACCATACTCGTAGTCATCGTCCTGGTAGCCGTAGTCAGACTGACAATACACTGAAAAAAGAAATTATATTAATTAGTATATTGGTCCATAAAATTTTTGTATATATAAGTTATACCACTTCGGTATGGCTATTATGGGCATCTCGTAGTCAACTGATGAGACAGTTCGAATTGCAGAAAATATCTATCACTCCCATATTATACCATATGTATCTGACGAATGTGAGATCACAGCGCCATTAGTTTTGGCTTGGACAAGGTGCACCAGTGAGTAACCCACCCTAAGTGGTTCCAGACTAATTGGAGCAGATAGAAATCAAACAACTTATGCAGCCACTTCTGCTTCCAATCAAGGGGTCGCAGCACAAAGAACTCGTTTGAGAGTGGGAAAACGGAAATGAAACGGAATGAGTTTTCAGCAGGAACTAGGGGAGATACTGCAACGCGTATTTGCAGATACTAACAGTTAATCAGTAATTACTGTTTGGCGTAGTCACTGCAGGTTATGCAAAGAACTGATCAAAAAAGCCCCCAAGAGTATACCTCAAAGGGTTCCATTACCATTGCCGCAGTAATAAATCCGCAGGCAAATAAAAAACTAGATACGAGAAGATATATCTTAAGCCCTGGGTAAACCACCGCAGACCATGGAGTCAGGTACAGTCAGGGAGTTTGGGCCTAGCAATCTTTATTGCTCTCTCTATTTGTATTATGACTTGGCCAGAACGAAAGGTACGAATTTATGCAAATGCGATGAGTAATTTTGTTGAACCGCGATTTTTATGTATTAGCCTAGCAATTTGCATGCCATACGCGGAGTGTAACTGACTTGTCATCTAACGGCCAAGAGCGAGTGACTCACGACCAACTTCATCATGACCGACGCATAAGGCCATGATGGATATTGTCGGGATTACGCAAGTCGCCTTAACTCGTTATCACTGGTCGATAAAAGCTTTTCGGGCAGACACGCTCGATCCAAAGTCGGAGCCAGCTATCTTATCCAATGGCCCCTCCTCACATCCGCTCAGCCGCGCAGTCAGACGCCCCATTTATGGAATGGGCCACTTGGCTCGGATGGCACGGCTCGGAATAGTGGCTGGCCAAGAGCAGCTGGGGACCTTCAACGATCTGGTTTGGTCTTGGGATTGGGATTGGGGAAGCTGGCCGCCGACTAATGCAGTCTTCGGCCCGTGTCAAGGTTACGGGCCATGGCAACACGGGCTTCCCGAGAGTGGACGGCGACTCCACGCACGTTGTCTGCAAGTAGGTCAGCGCCAAGAGTCAGTCGGAAGGCTGGGTGGTCGGGGCCCACATGCGTCATCCAGCCCCCTGGGCGAGCGTTGTCCTTGGATCGATGCTGGCGGGATGGTGGGATGTTGGGGGTTGCAAATAAAAACAGCTCCCCAGCAACATCAACAACCACTCGGCTTAAGTTCATCCGTATGGATGATGTGCTCAGACCCCAGTCCCCAGTCCCCTGTCCCAGTACCCATTTCCCTCCGACTCCCAGTGCAATCGGTCTAAGTGGAACAATGGCGACAGGATGTCGCGGCGCCAGTTTGTGTTCCAGACTCTCTTGTCCTGGCACTCCTTTGTCTTCCAACTCGAGTTCAATGTTGTACACAATGGCCATTTGTGGCCTGCATTGGCATTGGGACCTCCCAGGGAATTTGTCGCAATCCACTCGATTCCTGAGGCCAACTTTGATGACTTTGCATTCCTTGGCGGATGAAGTCATGTTCAAAGCAGCAAGGGAAACATCAAAACTTTGACATTACTTTCTGGCTTTAAAATGTAAGATGCCTAGAGAAAAGTGGGGTTTCTTGTTCTCTGATTGAATTTCAACATGTCAATATATATTCTTGTTCTAACTTTTTGAGTTTAAAGTTTGAAAAGGATTCAATATAGGATAGAAATAGTTAAGTTATAAATCCATAAACAACGTTTTTAAATATTTGTGAATAAAAAAAATCAGCAAGATAATTAAAATCGGACTGTAAAGTTTTTAAGCACCCTATAATAATTTAACGGACTTGTTAAAAACTTTA
This sequence comes from Drosophila biarmipes, assembly GCF_025231255.1. NCBI lineage: Eukaryota > Metazoa > Arthropoda > Insecta > Diptera > Drosophilidae > Drosophila > Drosophila biarmipes. Next base: position 7,255,328 of record NC_066615.1, on the reverse strand, counting down.
CTTGGAATTGCCTTCGCTATTTCCTTGGGAATGCAATTATACTTCTTCATTACTTTGCCCCAGATTCCATGGAAATATTTTTGTATGTTTAGTATGTAGCCTCATTTACGAGTTTTCCTGAGACTAGGCGCCAGTCGATTGTATATTACACTTAACACTCCACTGGTATCAGGAAGGTCGGACAGGTCTGTCGGTCTCGACGCACCATTGATAACTCCCATTCAAGATTCAGCTCAAGATTTTCGATGGCAGGCGGTCTGATTGCGATTTCATGATCACTTTGCTGCTTCGCCTTCCAGATCCCTCATGTGGTCAGTCGTATGGGAGATCTCATACGGACGGGCATGAGTTATGAGGTCAGTGCATAAGTAAACAAATCCACAGTGGCCCACATAGACATCCTCGCCCAAGTCTGCTGACTCAATGAAATGTGTATAAATAAATGCTGGCAACTACTCGCCGCTTGCCAATCCTAAATGCACATAATTTTCGAAATCTCGAAAGGAAGCAGCGCCAGATTTTGCCGAGTCGACTGAGGAGGGGAACATTCCTTAATCGACATGTCATGTCTAAGTCGATGGAGCAGTCAGATTGTGACGGGGGTCGTAAAAGTGCCCAGTTCTGGGCATGGGAAATGGGAACTGGGTGAGTTCCAAACGAGAGGAGAGGCCAAACTTTGAAGATGTGCAGGCAAGTTTCTTATAGCGAACGTTTCCTTGTGGTTCTTGTTTTATTTAAAGATACATTCGAGTTCAAACTTCCTTGGTAAAATGTCGTTTCAAAAAATTAAAATAATTTATTATAAAAATGTTTTTGGAACTCGGCAACCCTTTATTCTCTCCAATTTTTTTTTGCTGAATGTAATTTGATATTTAATTCTTCTAAAATACTCTTCATCAAAATAGTTTTTCAGTGTGGAAAATGTACTAAATAAATTAAAATATTTTATATCCTAGCAAAACAGATCAAAGAATTTTTCCGCAACCTTTAATGTGCCCAGTCCCACTGTATACATAATTCTATTCCACGAATTTGCATAGACACAAAATGAGCGCCAAAAAACAGATGCGGGGAGACAAACACATAATAAATGGAAAATTAAACTGAAATCAATTGAATCGGCAAATCGACTTCCCGCCTTTGGGAACTCTCGGGTGGGGCATTCCATCCACACCCCGTGGAACATTTTGATTGAACCAATCATTGATTTATTATGCGATCTTTATTTTTGGAAACGATCGTTGCGGACGCCTGCGAATGCGTAATTTGATCATTTTCGTTTCGGTGTTTGTCGGAAAAGACCGAACAAAACCCCCAAAAGTCAGCCAGGCACTTATGCATATATGCATGCTATGTAAAGCAAACACTTGATCCCCAATTCCAGGAACACTATTTTATTATAGCCCAGGGAGACCTTGACTTGTTGCTGGCCATAAGCAAGCCGAATTCCCATTAGGGCCAAGACCTTATCAACTTCAGTTTTGCAACTGAAAAGCGAACAAGAATTTAAGACAGACACACAAATATTGTTCTTTGGTCGCTGGGAGTATTATGAAATATTGTACAAATTGACTTGGGCAAGTTGTTTTAGTAGGCCAAACAGCTTGCATGTTTTTCAGCAGATAGAATTTTAACACACATGAGGCCAAAGCGGCAAGTTTCCAGCAGTATGTGCGTTTCAGTTTGTTTTTAATGGTTCTCTTTTTATACACCGCCTTATCTGAAGGCTAAAATTGGCCGAAATTCATTGTTAATTAAAAATATATGTATGTATAGGTATTGAAATACATATAATGGCCTATGCTCTGGGACATCTGATTACATTTGAAATTCCGGGGGCGTTTCACCCACACAAGAAGAAGTTTGCGAGCAAATATTCAGCATCAAAATGCCATTCTTTGCACAGCGTTCGTGCATGGCAAATATTTATCCTACTCGTTGGTACACATTCTTTTTTATTCGTGTTCCAGAACACATGGCACCCGGAAAAAGTGATGGTAAAATGGTAAAAGGGGAAAGTGTTGAGGGAGTGGGAAGGTATTGAGGCCCATGGGCGACGAAGAGTTTCCGAGCTACGTGAAATGGAATGTTATTCGTTATCGGCAATTTGCGCCATAATTCCGAAAGCGAATGAAACTTAACTTTCCGAGCGAGATAAGTGTTTGCCGCTCTCCCCACGATAAGATATGCTTTTTTCCACTGGCACCTACACCTACACGCCCCGGTATGGGCCCAATTTACGCAAAAGATAAGGCGCACACACGTGGCACACACCTCTATACCTACAGAAGAATAGCCAAGCTATCTGGAGCTTTCTCGGGAGTACGGGCATGGCTATGCGACATATGTGAGCGCGAGCGTCATATCTAGGCTGACTTGATCATACTTATTTCTGTATGGCACCCGGTAATTCACAGTTTCAGGGAAATTACGTAAGCTCTTTGAGCCCTGAAGAAGTCACCGTATTGACTTCATATGCACTTCCGGAAAAGCCAGTTTAGAGGAATATTTGAAAGAGAAGATACAATAATAGAAAAAGTCCCTTATTGGCACAGAAAGAAATCATAACATCTGTGGCTTGTTTGTTTAGTTGTTCATAAATTACATATCTCAACAACCCCATAAGAAGCTTAACCTTATTTGAGATCCCGAGAATCCGAAGACCATCGTTGCTTCTTCTGCTGCACTTTCCAATCTCTTATCTTTACAGCAGCCATAAAAATATTACACATTCATTACAGCTCTCTCCAACTTTCAACGCGGAGGTTTTCTTGGAACTGCCCCCTTCGAAGCTCTCGATAAAACCACCTCGGTGGCAATCAAATCAGATAGTGTTGTTTCGAATGCTCTGTTTTTATAGACCATTAGATTGGGTCCTTGACTTACCGCACAGTGGTCCAATTAGCAGAATAATGAGCAGCAGCCCCGTCGAATCTCTCGCTCTGATCATGATGATTGGTTTTCTGGCTGGGTTTGGTGCGTTTGTCTATCGAATTGAATTTGGTTCGGAGCTGTCGGAGGTAGGTCGTTAACTGCAATTAATACGGGGGTTGGTACTTAATTAATTCGCTAGGCCCATTATGGTACTCCCGAAAGGAGCCGCAAAGGCCGCCGAAAAACGTTTGGCATTTTTTTGGTCTTATGACTTCTTAATTTCGCTTGTCGTTTTTTCGTGGATTTTGTATGCAAGTAGCGCCGCAGACCGGAAACTTCTAATTGGCTTGGGCAAAATGCAGGGAAAACGGCGGACTACAAACGAATTATTTTGCCACAAAAAACACACGGCAGCGGTGTAAAGAAAATATTCGACCGATCCGTGAACATTGCTCACTCGGCTGACCGCGTTATGCAAGCCGTGAGTTGTATCTTGTCGCAATTTGCTCTCCGTCGATAAGTTGTATCTTGAAGATATTATGATCTCTATGCGAAAAGTCGCCGTTCGCGAGTTTTTGCCACTGCTGTCGCTGGCTAATTTACAGCTCGCATCGAGTCCCTCTCTCTCGGTACAGTAGAAGTTCTCCTGGGCTAACCTTATTGCAAAGACTACCTAACAATCCAAAGTGATATTTTAACACGGGTAATATAAAACGTTCTATTTCAAAAAACTGGATTTTTCTTTTTTAAAGTTAATTTACTTAGTTTTAATATTTACAAAAAATTATTTATAGGAATATTAATCTTTGCAAAAATCTTTAAAATAAAAGATTTAAGATTTAAGAACAGGTAAATTTAGCATTTTTTTCTTTAAATGGCTAATTTTTATATATTCATATTTTTAAACGTTGGATTGCTTAGCTCTAAGGAAGTTAGACTGTATATTTCTCTTTGGGACTGACTCAATGCCAGCCGGTCACTAAACTGGGTCGAAGTGGGGGCTCTCGAGGGGAGTATTGGGTCAGGGTGTGCCAAGTCGAATAGCATGCAAATGTTTATGCATATAAATAAATTAATGTGCAAATGCGAAAAACTGTACAGCCCGAAAAGCCGATATAGAAAATGCACACAAAAATACACCAATCGACAAAATTCGGGATGTTGATATAAAAGCCGTTTGCAATGGCTTAGCCACTCATACGAACAAACTGCAATCTGCGTACTATAGTTGTTTATGCGCCCGACTCATAAAACAAACAATTTTGCAATGCCTGATGATCATAATCCATCGCTGATGCATTCACAAAAAATTTGAAAATGTTGCAATGCTTACGCGTCAAACAACCGACTAGGCTATTCCCTGTTTAAAAGCTACTTTAACGAAAAGTAACATTTATTATTACATTTAAGTTAGAAAACTTTACCAGAATCTTAAAGTTAAGACGAAAAAAATGTGGTTTGTAGTACATATACATTTTATGTTGAAATGTTAATTAGTTAAAAATAAACTGGTGCTCAAAAACTGGTTTATTTGATCGGTAAAATCATTCATTCAATTGAGCTAATTTGGTTGTAAGTATTGCGTTAAAGGATTGTTTATTACTGTTTACACAGAGGAATGGGAATTTAAGTATTTAATGTGAGTATTCTGAGAAAAGCGCATATTCATCATATATTTAAATTTAATAAAAAGATTCTGCCTTTACATATGCTTGTAGTATGTACGTTGAGTTTCTTTATTATCCCTGCCTCACTTGGCATCGCTGAATAATAGCTCCCTAACGAGTCACATTTTCCGCACTTACTTGTGTAACGGAGTTTTTCCCAGCCACTATTTTATGGGGTGTCATCCGAACAGACAACACCTCAGATAAATGACCACATGTGTTGCTAGGTGTTCTAACACTCGTTGACACCTACGTCGTCGAAAGCCCCTTTAACTATCACTAAACTGCTTTTACCGCCCCTCGACTCTGTTTATCAATTATAAAATCAAGCCAAAGGGAAGGTGCAAACTGGGTTGTTTTTCTTTTGTATACACTTCTAGAGAGTTTTATAATGCTAAGATCCCATTAGGTGTGTTTGTAATTATTTTGTCAGCCTAAGCGATCGTCGTTTTCATATTTTCGCAGATTAATTACCCATATCGGGGGCAATTATGTCTAATTGTTTCTATGTATAAAAAGTACTGGAAAACTGAATAGCTTTGTTATTTTTAAGTATAATTGGACACAAATTGTAAGGGTACATGGTATTATATGAAAACGGTTCCAATAAGTTTACTACACTTTGTAGGGAATCCTAGGCTTCGGTTTGGTGAGGAAACCATCTTCCATTTCTTGTTGGGCCCTATCTTCAGTCCGTTCTCTTTAAATCAATGCCTTTATTTTTGTTGTTTTTGTCTTTGGCGCTTTGTTTATTTACATTGCGCTCAAAGTTTACACACACGGGCGCACACACCCGGGTGCACTTGTGTGCGAGGATGTGGAGGGGCCGCAGATGCAGCTGTCTTCCGTCCGTAGAATGCTTTTTGGGGATCGTGGTCCCGAACGGAACCCAAAAACTTTTCTGTTTTCTTCCCGGTTTTTTGCCTACTCTAGTGTAAATAGAAACAAGTATAGAAAATGGTTTTCCATTCAGAGTTTTTGTTTGCATTTCCCCCTCCCCCTCGCAGCAGCTGGTGCCCCGCATTCCCCTGCCTCGATTTCCCTTCTTCCCAGCGCTTTCCGTGCAGTTTCGCTTTCGTTTGACCATCTCCCTTGCCATTTCTTGTTGTTTGGTGTACTTTCGATGCCGGCACAGCGACAGCTATTTTACATATTTATATTTATAGAATGTGCAGCGAAGATTCTGCCAGCGAAGACGCGGGCAAGAGCGAAGAATCGCAGCCGAAACCGAATTTGAATTTCTGCCAAATGGGCTCCCGAGGAGCAGGATAAAAGTGAAGATGTGGAGCACATCTGCTGGCCATATTTCCTTGTTCGTGGCCCATTACTATGAATCATCGCCTGTCGACTTGGCCCGAAGCCTAAGTCACACAATCTTTAAGTTCGGCGTCTCAGGGCCGCAGTTACAGAACGGATGCGACGCGGTGCGCGCTGAAGATTGTTATTTTGTTTCGTATTTATTTTGCCCAGAGAGCCTAGAGGAGGAAAACTGGTTTCGGCCGATGCCTGGTCCCCAGATACCGACGAGATGAATTTCGGCTGAAGCGTTACAAAAGTGGTTTCCTCTTCTCCCCTTTTGTTTTTCCCGATTTTGTACGAATTACGTTTAACACTTGCGCGTTGCCACCGCTTTCGCCCGCACGCCATTTTCTGAGTGATTTTTTCACGTTTTAGCCAGGTCGCATGCAAACGTTTACAGCTGGCGGTAATTGGCCCAAGCCCAGGGCTTGCGGAGAGCAGCAATAGAGGTATTGGTTCAGTTGGAGATGGAGGGGCACCTTTTGCGCTGGGGCTTCGTGGAGAACCGAACGCGAGGCTGTTCAAACGAGAACTGAAAGTCGAGCGCGTGCTGTGGATGCCAAAAGCGCTGGGAACGGCTGGCAAACGGAACAGCTCGTCGCTTCTCTCCACCGCACTGGGGCCCTCAGATAACAGTCTATTCCGCTCTGCAGACGGAGGGGTGCAGAGCTGTGGAGAGGGCCTCTCTCTGGGACGTGGTCTTGGGCCTGGGTCTCGTCTTTGGTGCCTGAAAGATGCGTTAGCTGCCCGCAATGTCACTGCCAATTGAAGTTCAAAGAAGCCCTACGCTAAAAATACCCTGAAAGAAGTGGCAAGGGTCGTTCGATTCTGAAGAGCTTATAGATATAGCAGATACGCACTGGAGGTCGCGAAGGTTTATTTTGGCACTGGTTCCCCAATTCGAAACTTTACGAATTATAAGCTCATAGTTTTCTCGATAGGTGTAACATGTACATACGATTAATTTGATAAGTACTGCCATTTTTTTTTATTGGCTATAATGAAACTTGAGGAAAAATATGGGTTTGAATTTTGGAAGGTAAAGTAAAATGTAGAGACAAAAATATAATGTTACAATACAAACAAGAAAGGAAGTTAGCTTCGGCAAGCCGAAGTTTGTATACCCTTGCAGTTGTGAGAAATTATCAATCGTGTAATCAACCATGTGATATTTTGCTGGCTTCAGTAATATTGAAAAAAAATTATTTCATTCCTTCTAGACCATTTTTTTAAAGATATATATATTGTTAGGGTAGTCCGATTTTTATTTAATTGAATTCGAAACTCTTAAAAATATAAAAAATTATATTCCCAATATTATAAGATAATATGTCAAAAATCCCCAAAGCTATAATTTGTTTCACATTATTTCCCAACAATTATCCGATCGTTGCTATGACAGCTATTTGATATAGTCGTCCGATTTTAATAAAATTTTTATTCGAAATTCAAAACTAAATAAAAGTGTTATTTCCAAGCGTAGGAGGTTATAAGTTAAAAAACACGGAAGATATATTTTTTCTATATTATCTTACCACAAATTTTCCGATTGTTCCTATGGGAGCTATATGATATAGACGTCCGATTTTGATAAAATGTAATTCGAAATTCAGAACTAATTTAAAAATCTTATATCCAAGCTTAGAAAGATATATGTTAAAAAACACGAAAGATATAATTTTTTTTTAAATTTTTTCCCCGATAGTTCCTATGGGAGCTATAAGATATAGTTGTCCGATCCGGCTGGTTTCGACTTATATACTACCTGCAATGGAAAGAAGACTTTTGGGAATGTTTCAGACCGATAGCTTAATAACTGAGAGACTAGTTTGCGTAGAAACGGACGGACAGGCGGCCAGACGGACATCGCTAGATCGACTCGTCTTGTTTCGCTGGACAAGAATATATATACTTTATGGGGTCGGAAACGTCTCCTTCACTGCGTTGCAAACTTCTGACTGAAATCATTATAACCTCTGCAAGGGTATAAAAACCTCAAAATTTAAAAAAAAATCATCGGAATACCTTTGCAACAAAGGCCCTATTAAAATACACCAATGAATATTAATCACTTACGGACGAAGATAAATTTAGCTTATACTCACAAATAATCTTAAAAATTATCTTTGTTTACCATGATAAACATCCACCCTATCTAGAAATGTATTTTCCGGAAGTATGATTCAATTGATCAAATCTGAACGTGAATCACTTACGACCTGAGACATCTTTTCACACGAATTCATAAAAAGTTTCCATTAGTGGTGCGTAGACATCGAGTTTGGTAAAAATGTAATGTATTTTATATGCAAGTCTAGCTTATCGAGAGTAAAAGTTTAATAAGACACATGGAATAAATTAAGACACTGACTTCGTGGCCATAAACTGAGCCCGAGTTGAACATCATGCTCGCCGACAGAACATCCGATCTTTGCGTAATTTCGTTCTGGAAGTCCTCATCGGTTAAGTCGTCCTGGAGCTCCGATTCCGTCGAGTAATTGGGTAGTTCAACTGAAAAAATTAACATTTTAAAAGGAAATAGAAATCAATTAAAATTATATTTGTTATTTATATTCGTGTACCTTCTCCACCTGTGGCAAATCGAACGATTTTGCTATTGTCACTCCAGCCAAAACTATTTCTGGCCAGAACAGAAACTTCATACAGACTGGCGGGCTGAAGGCCATGTAGGGTGTATGTGGTGATGTAGATAAGTCCTGGCGATAAAAGAGAAAAATAACTTAATACTTAAATGTCACAGATATTAAATGTCAATTCGTAATCTTCAAGAAAAGTTCTAGTTCTTGTTTATCGTATTTTTATGGAGGTCTTAATTATATCATCACTTATATAAGTGTTTAGTTGAATTTGAACAAAATATGATTTTCATATTCATTTAGTTAAAATTAATTTTATTTTTCTTGGGGTTAAACATTGGACGGATACCTTGCTTTGCTTTATCTATCCATCTAAATACAATACACACACCAAATATAAGCGGTAACTTTTCCTACTATTTAAAGCCTAAACTTATAATTCTTCCTTACCATTAGAGGCCTGAGCCTGAGGGATCGTGAGCTCCGTCCAGTTGGTCCTGATCTGGCGGGTGACATTGTTCGACGGAATCTGCCGGAACTTGAGCTTGAACTCCATGATGGGCAGCAGGCTCTCCGTCTGCCAAACGAGAACGTGCGACGTGGAGCTCTGGGTCCCCGGGTTGATCTTGAAGAGGCAGGGCATCGGGCGGCCAGTCAGCTCGATGCTTCCGGTCTTTAGGGATATCGCGTTGCTGGCCCGACACTCGTACTGCCCCATATCCGCATTCCGGACGGTCTTCACCACCAGCGTGTGGCGCACGGCGTTTACGTAATGGTCCACCGAGCGGTTCATCTGCAGCTCCGATTCGTGACTGGTGGAGTGGGCTCCCAGGGCCACCGGCAGTCCGTGGTGGAACCACTTGACCGCTGCCGCTGGTGCCGCCTCCACAATGCACTCCAGATGAGCACGGGAGCCCAGCTTGGTGTACACCACCGGCTGGGGAATGACCACCTCGGGGGAAACTGTGGAGTGCGAGGAGGGTTTGTTATTGCTTTTGATTTTATAAGTATTTTACAGGAACCGTAATATATTATAAGCAAATTAAGGAAATTTGTTCAGTTAACATTTTTGTATATCAACATATTATTGATGACGTAAGTAAAAATCTTATATAAATCTCTGTATGTACCAGTCACTTTTATAGTATGTATGAAACGAACAAACATTTTCTTTTTAAGAAAAATGTATTTCCGAGTTTAACATTTATCATCTTATAATTATCAACTCACACAGAACGTGAAGATACACATTGGCCACCGCTGCCTCGCCCACTCCGTTGCTGGCCACGCACTCTATGAGGCCCGCCTGGTTCCTCGACTTGATGTCCAGGACGAGGCTTTGGCGGTTACCCGAGCTTCTGTGTGGCTGCAGGACATTCCCGTTCAACCGCCAGGTGATCAGCGGCTGCGGAACTCCTTGGGCCTCGCACACCACCTCAATGGTGGCTCCGATCCGCTGCTCCGTGAGATCCGAGGGCTCAATGCGCACCTGAGGCGCCATTTGCACCTCTATGGCATGCTGCTGCACCACATGACCCGAGTCCGAGTTCATCTCGCAGTAGTAATCGCCGGTGTCACTGGCCTGAACGTTGGCCACCTGTAGGCTTCCATTGGGCCAGAGCATTACGCGATCCGGCTTTGGCATCTCCGGGTGTCTCGAATCCACCAGGGCGACGTCGTCTCGATGCCACCGGACATAACGAAAGGGAGCTGGTTCGATATAAGGTTAACCAAATTAGAGATTTATTTTTATTAAAAGTGTTTTTTTTTTATTGTAAGAACCAAAATAGATTGTTTTTAAATTTCATTGACTAAACAAAATCACAAAAATGTTAAAAAAAAACATTTTACTTACAATACTTTTTAATATCTTCAAAGGAAATATATATAAGGGCCAAACATTGAAATATTTACCTCCATAATTCTATTTTTTCTGTTTAGCTAAGGATTCTAAGGACAATTCTGCGTGGATGAATAATACTGAATAAAATTGAGGTTCCTCTCGAGGTCCAAGCTAAAAGCATCGGTCAGCAACATTAAATTTCGCAACTAAAAAACTATTTTATTTTAAAGAATAAGTTTGGAATAGTTTGTAGTTTAATTTATCGAGCTAGGACTCAAACTATTTATCCTAAGTTATTTTAGTTGACTTACTTATTTAACTTTATTTAACTTTATTTAACTACAATGGAATACATATGATATAATCGAGACTCATTCCTGGAACAGACTGAATCTTAATAGCAATTTTTAACTGCTAAAAAACGTATTTTAAAGCTTCTACAAAGATTTCCAAATTTGGTTTTTCTGGCAGAACGAGTGTTGAAGTAGGCAAGTACAAAGGCAAAAACTTGGACCTCCAAATGTTTGTACTATTTGTGGTGGTGACGCATTTCTGTGTAGGGCTTCCCACTATTAAAGTTTGTGTAACTCTTCTGTAATCTTGTAAACCCTTTCAAAACCTAATTGCTTCTGTCAATAATCCTTTAATTGGTCAGTTAACTATATGTCTCGGGAGGGTTCTTCCTCCGCGACTTGAATGCGCCGCTAAGTGTGTTTAACGCTCAATTAATAGAATCCGTTTCTGGACTTTCTCCGCCAGGGCTCTATTATTGTCGGATAATACCTTCATTTGCCCCATTGTGTGTTCATTTCTTCAATCGAATTAAATCTCATTGTTATGGCCAATTGCTGCTGGTGGCTGTTTCAAGGCCCCAAAAGCGGGCTAATCGCCAGAAATCCCCGCAATATGCACTAGGATGCGTAACTTTATTTTAAAAACTTTTATTAATTAATCACTTACTCCTTAGGGTGCAAGGCAGCTGGACAGTGTCGTTCTCGTAGGTTTTCACCGTGGTAGGTATACTCTTGAACTTTTGGCTGTTGTCCAGATCGTTGTTAAAATCCAACTCGGCTTGCACTTGGCCAAGGATCAAAGCCACGAATAAACACCTCAAAACCGAACACTTATAAGGTTGCATTTTAGCTTTACTTCTGTTATTGCCTATATTCTTTTTAATTGAATTATACTGTGATTTGGTAATTCTATAATTCACGGTCGCGTGTCGGAATTAGAACGGTCCGCTGTGGTCCGCGACGAAGTCAACTTTGAACTGATCGCTTGAGCTGGCTGCGAAGCCAGTGTCCCCTGAGCCGCACACACTGCACCACCACACATGTGTACATCTACAGTGGAGCCCCGAGGGGCGGACAACGGAAGATGCCCGAGTCCGGGGCGACGATGAAGAAGCCGTTGCCGGACAGCACCCAGCACCCAGCACTTGTGTATAAGGCATGCGATGCCGGTTGATTAGTCGCCACCAAGGGGATTTGTATTCTCCCACATGCGTACACAGAGAGAAAAATCATAGAAGATAATCATGATTGTTGCATTCAGCACGATATCATCTAGAGCTATTTGAGAACTTTTCCATTCAAAATTAAAATTGGAAAATATTTTATAAGTTATAAGGTTTAATTTTTAAAGAACTTTTTAGTTTAATATTAAATTCTCTTGATGCCAGCAAAAATCATAATAATATTTTGTGGACAAAGGTGGTATACGTTAATTCGCATTACAGGTTTTTGCGTTTTGTTAAAAATATTTGTAGTACTAGAATATCAATAATTTATAACCAATACCTTTACTTTTGGTAAGGAAAGACTATTTCATTCAGTTCTTAAGAGTCAATTGACCTGCTAATTTAAAACTGATAACGATCTGCGTTTTTCTCCGTGCAGCACTGAGTATCTGTGGGATGCACCCACACCGAAGCCGCTGCAAGAACATTTGCATGGGCCACGCATCGGTAGTTTTCGGATTCAGAATCGAGATTCCGCCGCTGATCTATTACACTCTCCGCTTCAGAGAACGTGCTGCCGTTGCATATTCCGAGATAAAATGCCATTGTGCCACAATGTCTCCCCCATCCACATCCTCGTCCACATCGTCATCATTGTGATCGGATCAGTCACATTCACCGTTTGGGAACAATATGTTCGGGCGGCGAGGTTCCCGAAAAGACAGAAGTAACCAACTCTGGAAATACTCAGCGGAAGTGCATTATAGAACAATCAATTCAAGTTTGCTTCAAATTAACATCCTATATGTATTCATTGCAGAGCAAGATGAAGATCTTTCACGCGGTCTATATACGAGTTTATTTGCAGATCTGTTAACATGTTTTTCTCTCTGACGAAACAACGCGAAACGCGATCATGTTCAATTAAAAGACAATTTCATCGAATTAATTGAATTAATTTGGTGAGAACATGAGGGGAGTCAGCAGCTGCGCAAACACACTGCAAACCAATTAAAAAGAGCCAAATGGCGCGAACTTCAGATAACCCAAGAGAAGTCTGAAGTTGGAAATGGCGCCAGAAAAATCAAATATTTATACTGACAATAGTTAATAGTTAGTTAGCAATAAAAAGTCATTTGCTTGTTAAAGTGAACCGTACGTCCTTAACCAAACCATTTAAATTTCACCTGCATTTTACGGTAATTCTCTTTATTATAAATTATTATTTATGCGTATAATTAAGTATATGAATGCTGTCGGCTAAAGCTTAAACATCATTGAACGCTTACAACCAACGGATACATGCTCTTTAGAATGTGTGCTCGTATCCCATTTAATCAGCCTGTTTTACACTTCTCCCTGGAATCTCCCTACATTTTGCCATATGCCTGAGTAAACAATTGAGTGATTGCTGTAAACTAATTCTGTATAAATTATGTTAGTTGTTAATTTATTGAACATCTCGTCGATATTAATGGGGCTGGGCTGGGTTGGGGTATATCTATTTTCGTAATACAATTTTCAACTTAAAAACTATCAAAGATACAACAGAACTCTGTCAATCTATATTTTTTACTTAATGAGTCCCTATCTGCATAAGAATTCTAAATGTTCGATATTGCTGCTGTTCTTTGTTATGCTGCTTTTATAATTTTCCTAAAAATTGAATAGTAAAGGAGATACCGAACAAACACAAACAGGGGGAGTATCCTGGATTAGGACATTTAGTTTTGTCGCAATGGAAATTCATCCGCTTCGCCCGATCTTATCAACCCTGTGTATCAACCTTAATACAATTATAAACTGTAACTATTTGCCGAGGGATCTGCCCATCGTTTTCCGTTTTCTTGCTCCTTAAGTTGGGTGAGTCGTTGTGGCATTAGCAACATTTTGCTGTAGTCATTTGGGCACTACGCTAAACTAGGACGTAAACATGTGAAGCTTTGTCAAAATGTGTAGACCACCGATATCGATTTCTAGATGAGGCCCCGCTTCTTCTTGTAGTCTTCCAGGTTCAGCGAACGCTTGGATACTGTCTCAGCAGGTTTGCTGGCCGGTTTGGGTACTGAATTCGTACTAACTGGAAGGAAATGACAGTAGATTGAGAAAATTATTTCACTACAAAAACTAATAAAACTTACCCGGCAGCGGCACATCCAAGTCGATGTCAAAGTCGTGCAGTGAGTACAGGCTGAAATCCTTGGAGTCCGTTGGCTTGGTGCTCGAGCTCGAAGTACCCGCTTCGTTCGGCCTCTTTTTGCCCGGGGGCGGCGGTGGAAGTGGTGCCAGCTGCATGTCATCATCGTCCTTCTTGGCACCCTTGAAACCCATGCGTGGCTGGGTGATCCGACGTGTGAAGGGGTCCGATATCTTGAGACCCTTGTTGGCACGAGCCTCTTCTAGAATAGCCTTCTCGGCATCCTCAACGTTCTTCTTACGGTTCCGATCATTGATGTAGGAGATAAGATTCAGGGTGTGTGACCTCCTCTTGTCCAGCTCGGAGGCCCGGTTCTCCAGCTCGTCGATCTGCTGGCCCAGATCCTGTGCAATATCGTAGTCGCCCCGCAACATGGCCGCATCGCGCTCCTTCATCAGGCAGGTCTTTTTCATTGCATAATTGGTGGGTCTGTTGCGGAAGCGGTTCTTTTCCTCTACTATCTTGTCCACATCCTCGTCCTTGAACTCGTAGTTCAGCGCCTTCTTGATGTCGTTTTGCTTGATGGCGATTAGGTCGATAGTGGGCATCTGGACGTGCCCCTGCTGGCACATTTCGTTCCACTTGTTAAACTCGCTCTCGGTAAACTCCTGGTTCGAAATGAACTCCAGCCGAAACACCCGTTCATGGGCTCCGTGTTTAAGTCTCAGACCGCGGTTGGTACGCGTGGTGCCCAGACTGTAGATCTTCCCCGTCTCCACCACGCCCACAATCTCTGCCACCCGATACACGGGTTTCTGACCATTGTTTCCGATGCTGATCCGCACGAAGCAGTTGAGCACGGTGCTTTCGAATATGGGCAAGTTCACGAAACGCTCCATTTTGTAGCGCGATAGGCGCAGCTTGTTTAGATCCTCGCGAGTGGTAATGAAAACGGGCCGCTGTGGGACCTTTTCATCGTCCTCAGATTCACTGGTGGCCTTGCTGCTGTTGGAGCGCGACCGCTTTCCCGTGGGCTTCTCATCCTCATCCCAGTCGCTGCTGCCCGAGTCGTCTGAGTAAATCTCAGAGGCTTTCAGCTTGACGGCTGATTTGCAGCCAGAGACGCTCTCCAGTTCCTCCTTGTCATCATCGCGATCTCGTTCAGCCAGGCGCTTGGCTTCCTCTTCCTCTAAAGTGTGGTAAAAATGATGTAAGCACGTTGTTGAAATCCATTAAAATTAAATAGCTTACCTCTTTTGGCCTTGCCCTCTCGCTTGGCTTTTAGCAAGGCCATGGCGTTGCTTCTCTTGTCGTCTGTCTTGTTGGCCTCCACATTCTTCTTGCGCTCCTTGGATCGCTCCTTGTGGTCGAAGTAATCGGAGACCCCAGCGGCGGCTGCCTGATCATCGGGCAGAATGCTGGCTACTGCCGCCGATGTGGAAGCCACATCTCGACTGAGGGCGGGCGAGGACAAGGGACTCGCTGACCGCACTTCGCCACTGGGTTTGAGTTCTGCAACCGTCAGCGTGGACGCAGAAGTCTGTGGTGGTGCGGCCGCCTGTGCTGCCCGGGCTTTTTTCGCCTTCTTTTCACGCTTCTCCTTCTTCTTCTTGGCCCGTTCCCCTTTGTTCTTGGACTTCTCCTGGTTCTTTTCGCCCCGCCTGGCTAGCTTCAGCTTCCGCTCTATTTCCCAGCGCGTCCGCATGAACTCGCGCTGCTCAATTCGCTTGTAGATCTCAGTTTCGCGCTCTTTTTCGGACAGGGCATTGAGTCGCCTTCGATCCTCCTCGTCGCCCATGAGGTCATCGTCAAAACCGTCGTCGAACTCTGAATCGGAGCTGGAGGACGAAGAGCTAGAGGAATCGGATCCGGAAGAGGAGGAGTTGGACTTGGACTTGTCGGAATCGCTGTCAGAGACCTCGCCCTCCTCCTGTTCGCTGAGATGGGCGGGCTGACTCGCTTGTTCCGGGGCCTTTTGCTCCTGTTGGGCCTGCGCTGGGCTTTGCCTGGCCGGCTGCTCCTCATCCTGGCTGTCGTCGTCCCAATTGGACTCCGAGGAACTGGAGTCCCTGCTGGCCTTCTGGCGCTTCTTCTTCTTGGAGGCGGGGGCTCCGGCTTTATTGTTGGCCCAGTCGGAGTCGGAGTCGGAGCGGGAGCTCGACTTGGCCGCCGTTTGGGGCTTCTTGCGCTTCTTGGCCAGCGACATCAGGTCCTGGGTACGATTAAGTAAAATATATATTTTCAGACACCCATCCGCATTGATTTTCGTTACATCGCAATATGGAGAAAGGGGTGCGGACCAGGAATTCGATCTAATTTTTCCCCACTCACCGATTCCAGATTGGTCTCAGACTCGCTGTCGCTATCGCTGGAGTTGGAGTCGATCAGGGATTGCGTCCGCCGTTTGCCCATCGCTCGTTTTGCTGGCCTGAAGTTGGGAATAAAATTTAACCAAATAAAATACGAAAAAATGTAGTGCGTGCGGTTGGAGATGGCAGGTGAATGCGATAGCTGGCTATCGGTTCATCGATGTTTTGGCTTTGTTCCCTCCGAACCAGGGATGTCACAAAAAATCGTACGGTCTATCGGAAGTTATCGAAGGCAGCTGGCAACAAAAGGGCGCCAAAAATTTGGTATCAACGGTATAACAAGACTTTTTGAAGTTCGTAAGACAAACCGAAGTATTCTTTATAAAATACAAGTGTTCCCAGAATTAGTACACTACGTCCAAAAAAGTTGTACTTAGGGATCTACACAGCCGTTTGAACTACGAAACGTTCGCACGTTATTTAAGGACAACAAAATAAAATTTTGAACTATAATACTATGGGAAATTGATCGACAAAATGTATACATATATATTTTTTTTTTCTAAAGGGCCAGAAAAATATGTTCGGAATAGATTTAAAATCATTTCAGACCTTAAATAAGCATAAAATTCAACGAGAACGAGAGCTAGCTTTGGCAATCAGATCTTTTATTGCCCTTTTCGTTTTTACGGTTTTAAACCTTATTAAAATAGGGTAAATATTTCTGACCACTATTACAATAATATATTATATTGCTTGCCTGATGCCCCAAATTTAAGGTGGTAGTCACAAGTTTAGTACCCTTGCCTTTGGATATAATCATTTTTGCATAATATGTAATTATTTTTTTTTGGTCAAATCCTGATTAATTTTTTTTTATTGGCTATTTTTATACCCTTCCAGAGGGTATAATAATTTCAGTAAGAAGTTTGCAACGCAGTGAAGGAAACGTTTCCGACCCCATAAAGTATATATATTCTTGATCAGCGTCACTAGACGAGTCGATCTAGCCATGTCCGTCTGTCCGTCTGTCTGTCCGTTTCTCCGCAAAATAGTCTCTCAGTTTTGAAGCTATCGGGCTGAAACTTTCCCAAAAGTCTTCTTTCTATTGCAGGTAGTATATAAGTCGGAACCAGCCGGATCGGAGAACTATATCTAATAGCTCCCATAGGAACTATCAAGGAAAAAATTAAACTAAAATTATATCTTCGGTGTTTTTTAACTTATAACCTTCTAAGCTTGGAAATAACATATCGTTAATTTTATCAAAATCTGAAGACTATGTCAAATAGCTGTCATATCGGAAAATTGGTGGGCAAATAATAAATAACAAATTATAGCTTTGGTGCTTTTTGACATATGACATGCTTAGCTTGGAAATAAAATATTTTAATTAGTTCTGAATTTTGAATTAAATTTTATCAAAATCGGACGACTTATCATATAGCTGTCATAGGAACAATAGGGAAATTAGTGGGAAAATAATATGAAAAAATTATTTACTAAAGTTGATTATTTCTTATAACTGAAAGGGTATACAAACTTCGGCTTGCCGAAGTTAACTTGCTTTCTTGTTTTTTTAATTCAACCATAATATGGTCCTAGATTATTATTTAGAAAGGTCCAAAACTTTTCCTTGAAAATACCTATTAGCTTATATTGAAGGCTAGACGGTAAGCTACCCATGGATATTTACATTAATGTCCCGAGTCCATAGATGTTTGTATGCGATTCGTGCCTTAAGGAAAGCAGTTCTAAATATCGAAATACCTTCTGTTAGGGTATAAAAGGTTAAAAACAGTTAAATTTAGCATGTTTTCCGGAAACCCATCCGTTTATTTTCATTGTGAATATATATCAGTGGAAGTGTGTGAGCACCCCAGATCCTATCAATAATCGGTGCTTTTAAACTCGAGCCCGACTTCTTGGAGCACTTTTTCAGATCGGACGGGACAGGACAGGACCTCAAACACCTCCTTCCATTTCGCCCCGGGGAATGCCTTGCGGCTGATGCAGCACGTGCACATTTTGCCGCGCTGTCGAGCGCAACACTGAATCACACTTAAAGCAGAGCCGAGCTGAAAAAATAAAGCGAGCTGTTCGGGCAAGGTAAACAGAACGGGAGTGGGGAAGCCGGCGACTGCAGAATTGAAATGCAAATTCGGCAGCCCCATCTGCATCATCCCCCCAATTTGCATGATACCGATTCGCGGAAGGGCGTGCTGACTTTGTGTACCCTGTAATGGGCAAACATTTATCTGCACACTGGAAAGTGGGTTATGTGCTTGTTTGCGGCCCGCGCAGAAACACATTTTGAAAACTAAATTAAAACCACACCTGCCGCCCCCACAGAAAATAACTTACAATCAATATTAATTAAAATGCAGGCGTTTTCAGGTCCCTCGAGCGCGTTTTCCCTAAGTTCTGGTTGCCGGCGGGCGAAAACTGCGAGGGCAATGCGGAAAAGGGGTGGGAAGGGCGGTTTTTTCGGGGCGGAGGGTGGAAAACGCACCCACATATAGACTTTCATAATTCGCCTTAAATGCTGCGAGGCAATTTGCAGTAGCAGCAGCAGCAGCAGCAGCAGCAGTTGTAGCAACAATAACAGCGGCATGAGGACGCCCATTGCACATTCAACAAAGTGCACATTCTGCGACAGCTCATGAAAACAGCCCACTCGATGCCACCGCCCACCCCAAACTCCTCTACAGTGGGATCTCCAAGGGGAGGCTTCCAAGATAATGACATAAAAGGTCAGAACTAAGAGGTTTACAATCTTTAATAGACTTTATTGTTATGTGTTTATTATGAGAGCACATTCGGTATAGTACTATCATTTATTTTAATTTTCGGTTCATTTAAATATAAAAATTTAAAAAGAAAATCCTCTTGAAGTGCGCATCTACCCTTTTAACAAGGTTATTGTGTAATTTCTTGGGTATACTTTGATATAAACTTAATTTCTTAAATAAAATTAAGAACGTTTTATTGTTCCCCAAAACAAGTATAGAAATATTGACTTAAAACATATGAACAAGAAAGTGAAGCGAAATATATTTAAGATGTTTCTTTAGCTACCCCTAATTTATTTTGAAAACAGTTAATGTTTTCGTAGAAACCTCTACGTTTTGTAAATCCTGCAAACATTTCTTTCCCCATTAATCGTTGATCTGCAGATTGTGTGCGACAAACCGCTTTCCGAGCGACCCCTGTAGCTGGCTTTCGCATTAACCACCCAACCCCCGACGATCCACCCCCGAAGTGCCGCTCCGGAGCTTTGAAGCTCGGCTTTGGGGCATGCGCAGCAGAGCGAGAGAGGGTGGGCGGCTGGACTGAGAGCGGGAGAGAGCGAGAGAGAGCGAACGCCCAAGGGGGTTGGCCATGGCCGCCGACGCGCCTTCCGCTTTGTTTTGCCATTTTTGGGTTGAAAGCTCTCGGCCGGCGGCGCTGTTGCGTTGGCGTTGCGTTTTTGTTGCGCCGGCTGTTTTGCCAAAAGTGGTAAGAGAGGGAGTGAACAGGCCGGAGAGAGGCGGAGTGAGCAGAGAGCGAGAGCGGCATTCAAAGCTCGGCTCACCTTGCTGTAAAAACTGGCAGAGTTCCTCTGTGAGTTTTCATCTCGCAGTGTGCGTGTGCGTTGTGTTTTTTCCTCTTTTTCGCCAGTCCAACGGAAGAAGCTCGCGAGTGCGGAGCGAGTAACGGTAAACGCCAGCTTGAGACCAGCGGTCCACCGTAGCATAGTGTAGTGTAGTGTCCGGTGCCGTGTCGCCTAGTGCTTTCGAGTGGAGTGCAGACGGGGGTTGCAACCAAAAAGCCCATAAAATACTAAACGCAAATAGCCGAGGAAGAAAATATTTAACACAAGTGTGTCGGCTCAGTGTTTTTGTGGTGCGAAAATCTCACGAAAAGAGGAAAAAGAAAACAAGAGGAAAATCCAATAAAAAGTGGCCCGTCGAGCATTCAGCCTCACATAGCGAAAGAGGTGAGGAGGGGTGGGTGCACTGTAACCCCAGCTTAGACGTAGTTTGTCAACGCCTATTGTGAATACCTCTTATTATTAACTTGAACATTAATACACAACATCCAATTGATTATTATAATTAACGTAATAAGTTTTGCTTTTCTAATCAGAGTTAAATCATAGTTTCATCAAAATGGAAATAAGTTATTTATTATTGTCTGTAACAACACTTTTAAATATCATAACGACCAAGTTGTGTTTTATGAATTATGGAATTATGAATTTTCTTAAATCAATTTAATTTAATTTGTAAATATAATTATTATTACAAAACTTATAATGGATTTTTTAACAGTGTTATCATAGATATATTAATATATTGCACTTTAATCAAAGATGTATCATTATTTCAACAGCAAATATATTTCTTTACTATATATTTTATTGATACCTTTCATTAACATAACAACCTATTTATGTCTAATAAGGAATATTTGTTACGATGGCTTATATGGTTTTATAGTTGTATCGCAGATACATCTGTATATGGTATTTTCATCACAGAATTATCGTTGTTTCATCAGTAATAAAATTTGTTTTAAAAGTCTCTACGAATGTATCCCTCGTCAGCTTAGTATCAAGTTTTCAGTTGATATTTACGTGCATGTATGTAAACACGAATTTTAATGTAACTAAATCTGTATAAAGCATTTTGGTACCTGTATTAATATTTTTAAATACATATATTTATATACATATACATATATTTTTTTTTTTTTAATATTATTCGGACCACATTTTTCTCCGTGTGGCCGCGGCTTATGCTGCTTGAATACACTCTTTCTTCCCAAGACCACAGTTTTCGTTGTTAAAACAAACCTCGCAGAGCAGCAAGTGACAGAGTTTTAGTTTTCCGCATTTTCCCACTTTTTCAATATTTTTGCGGCCGCGGGCGTGGTTTCCTCCTTTTTATTTTTTCCTGTTGGAGGATGCCGCATTTCGTTTTCAGTTTTGTTGACTCTTTGTTGCACCCGTCTCTTTCTGGCGGCCCCAGCTGTCTCTTTCTGCCTTTCTGTGCTAATTTGTCGTGCATTTGCAGCTGGAGAAACAACGTCAACAGCCAACTGGGGAATAACAAAAGCCCGCGCGTCCAAAAAACCCAAACTAAAGTACGAAACGAAAAAGAAAAACAGGCGCGGAAAGCTGCTCGCTAAATAAAGGATTTTCCTCCCAGCTGGAAAGTGTTGAGCGGGTGAGTTGGGCTCAAATGAATATTAATTGGCCGCGTTCGGTGCCGCTGACTGAAATGAATGGCTGCCAACTATCTCGGCCAGCGGAGAATACAAATTGGGAAATTACCCCAAATAATTCGTGCAATTAGTGGTTTAAAATAGGGGAGTAATTTGATTTGGAAGCTTAAATTATATTTTGAAAAATTTGCTAAACGTTCCACACTAGGTTTGAAGACAAACTCTTTTAATAACTTTAATTGGTAATCGATTAAAAGTGAAAATTAAAAAATTCCAAACTAAATTAAACATTCCCATTCATTTCACATTTTTCACTGATTTTGCGCTATGTTGTTTATCCATTAACCTGTTTTAATTAACTTAAAACATGAAAGCAATTATAGTTGTAACCATTACAGTTATTTTTGAGATTTGAATATTAAATGTTATCATATTGCTTTGATTAACATCCATAATAATTGATTCTACCTTGATTTAAATAATTTCAAATTTCAACGTCAATTTTTATGTTTTACATTGAATATTGTGTTGTTGTATTAAGTTCAAATATTTAATTCGAAATTGTAAATTCAATATGCACATATTTATATTTCTATTCAATTTTGTATCAGTGCACTTAATATATTCTATAACAAGATCGAAACTCAAAAAAACTACAAAATATATTATTCAAATCCTTAAAAATAGAGTTTACCCACGCCTCTTAATTGCCTTTTCCTGAACTCTGTGGTATTGTCCTAACAAATTAGATCACTCTTAATTGGAAATGTCTGTTGGCACAGGATTTATTCGGACATTTTGTGAGGCTTTGACTCCCTTAATTTTTGAAATCTTGTCAATGTTGCCATTTCCAATTTCCCGCGCCACTCCCCCCGGATTTCGATTATGTGTCCTCGTTCTGGGCCATAAAGAACCTTTTCAAAAGGTTGGGCACACACGCAGGGAAAGCAGAAGCCGTGTGCCGCGGGGGCTCGGGGAAAAGCGTGCTTTGGGGGGCATTAGATAAACAAAGCCTGTGGAGTGACCACTGGACAAAAACTGTCCTGCTGGCCACTTGCACTCCGGCTGGGAAAAGGGAAAAGGTTTCCTGCCAGTTTGGCCTGGATAGATAGCGTAGATGGTCCTGCACACATTTCCAATGCAAATTTGGCCGGCAGAACACTCAAATCAGAATCAAATAGACGCACATGTGAGGGCCAAGAGTGTTGGCTAAACAAAAGAAAATGCGACTGGCCGAAGTGCTCAAAATGCGTTTTGTCAACATTAACCCGAAATGGCCGGACGCCAGATAAGCGAGTCAGGCTTTTCGGGGCGTTGGAACGGGTGGGGATGGGAATGATTAATGCTGCAGAAATTGCTTTCGGATTTGCCAGCGAGCAACAGCTACAATGGCCTTTCCTGACAGCCGGATAACGTATTTTACACACCAAAAAAAAAAAAAAATCAAAAATCGATATCAAAATGGATTTTTATTCACTTGCAAAAGGCTGATATCCGAGATCTTTTTTCGAAACATCCAAAAGCCCAAACAGACTTGTTTTTATGTTTTGTTGAAAAGGTTACCTTTAATGGGACAAGGCTCAAAGTAACATCGCAACGGGATGTTGTTTTAATTTAATTTTGGCGGTAGACACATTTTACTACATTTTATTTTAATTGGGAGTTGCGCAAGTAAGAAATTACATTTTAGTGGAGCTTCTCAATGAGGATTTTATAGTTTAGAGGTTGATATATGCAACTTGAGTCAAACGACAATTGCATTACATAACAACATTTAAAAAACAATATTTTTGCTTAATTAATTTAGAAATTGTGTCAGCTGTAGTAATTCCGTAATATTGAAATCTTTTAAGTTTCTAACGAACTGCCCTAAATACATACATTTGTAGCTCTACAAGAAAGATTTTATTAAATAAATTCCACATGTTTAATGACATTAGGACCCACGAGAGTGTCGTTTTTCCCAGTGTATTTGTAACTGGCAAATGCACAAAGCCAAAGACGTTCCCCGCTCCTCTGTGAAGGGGGTGGCTGTGCGAGCCCGCCTGTTGCCCCGGCCAACCCCTAAGGGATGCTGCAACCCTTGAGCGAGACTCGCATCTCGAAAGGCACAGGCAGCAGCAAGCGACAAAAGGCATGAATAATTCAGGCGGAGAATGCAGCTTGAAGATGCACAGAGGGCCGAGGCAAAGAAGGCCTGGCCATATCCATGTGGCCCCGACTGACGGAATAACGAGCATAAATCCCGGCGAGGAGCTCCGGTCCTCGAAATAATTGCTTTGAGCTGCACCCCTTCTGACATGGAAATTCAGCGCTTAACTGTGACATGCCGAGTTTTCCGAGTTTCCCGGCAAAGAGCTGGCGGGGCTCAGCTTAAAGCTTCCCTTTATCGGATTAGACAGCTCAGTACATTAGGCGAATTATTACCACTGCGTGAAATAACCCCTTCTGGCCACTCGAACGGGCGTGGCCTGGCCCCATTTTACCATTTTTCCGCTTTTCCATTTTCCATTTCGCCATCTCTCCGTTTATTTCCACGCTTAGCACGTATTTCGCCAGCTAAATTAGATTGCGTGTAGCATGTGGCACAGGCAACAAGGGCCGCGGAGGTCGAGGCACCTCTTTGCAGGTGCAAACTGCGCTGTCGACAGGTTTGGCAACCAATCATATCCACCAATTTATTAAAATTTGCCGAGTCGCGTGATTCCCCCAAAAAAACTGACGCCGAGTCCCGCCCCTGAAAAGGTGGCTCAAAAGTATGCACGGATAGGTAATCTCCTGCTGCAAATTAATAGTGTTCCTCCAAAGCCAAGGACATGAAAAATACTGAGAACAAGGCTTGGCATAGTAAACAGGTGAAGCGAAATAGGGGTTTATGTCTCCGCTTTTCCCGCTTTAACAAGAATGTCTCATTACCTTGACAGCAAAGAAAAACAAGCAATAATAAGGTACTCGAGATGCATTTGTAGCTTATCAATTTGTAATTCAATAAGCGAAGCATGGAGCTCAGTAAAGAGGGCTCCAAACGAAGCCAAAGACTTGAAGTTCGATAGTTCTTGCTTAAAAAAATTTACTAAACGCATAACCTAAAGAAAATAAAAATAAAATGCACCAAGTAAATCATGTCAGATAAATACATCTTAACTCAAAGTTTACCCTTTAAAGGGTAATTAAATGTGTATTGGAAAAGTTTTGTGAATTTATATTACAACATTAAATACCTGTAGTAGTTACGTAATTATTTGAATGCTTATCATATAACAAGGCCATTAGATAAATTCAAGATTACCTACAATATCCTATAGTGTGGAATGAACTTGATATTTTAAAACCCAGGCTCATGCCTTTTGATTGCAAGGCTAATGCTTTAGAAACCTACTATCCAATCTAAATGATAGTGGCTCTTGCATAAATTAAAGATGAACCACTGATTTGTGCCAGCAAATCCTCCTGAAATTTGATATTTAAATTGTTATAAAACATTCATTGCCCAAGTTGGGCCACTTGCTGCGGACCAATTAAACTTTAATTGAATTACAACTTTTCGAATTCCTTGGCTCTCGCCCAAACGCACAGCGCCCACCGAGAGTTCAATGTCGATGCGCGCCGCCCGTTGGTCGCCAGTGGGTTAATGGTGCCCGCCCGAGGCAAACGAAAGCAAAAGGCAGAAGCCAGGGCTTGGGACTCAGATACAACCTAGCTCGGCTCGAAGACGGAGCAACCAGAGCAAGAAATCACAACCCACGCGAATCGACGAAGCGTCAAGAGAAATCATTTCATTATGGGGCAAGAGACTCTATGAGGCCGCCCGCTCCGCCCGAGCGGCCTAAGTGAATGAAAATGAAAAAGTGCTGGTGGCACACACAAGTTACGTGATCAGAATGATAAACCCGGGCTCAGCAGACGGCGGACTTACGGCGGGAGGGTGTACATGTGGGTGGGTGGTGCAGGCGGCCCACAAGTGGTCGGTGGGTGACTGATGGTGGGCGGCTGGCTGGCTGGCAGTCGAATCAAATAAATTTTCATTGTACTCGCGCTCCGGCGGATTCCGTTTCTATTATTCCGGCTTTGTTTGATGGACTCGGAGCTGGAATTAATTAAATCGTCACCGATTGTTTTAGTCTGCTGCGGGGAATGACCACACGATGGCCAAATCGGAATCGAAATCCGAGCCGAATCCAAATCAAAACGAAATTAGTGGTCAGAAAATGCGGCTCTAGTCGCTGCCGGCATTATGAAATCCGTACAGCCTTAATGGGCCTGGCAGATGTCACGGAGTTCATGGCTGGCAAATCCGGCGCAAAACAGAAATGTAATTAAACTTTTAATTAAATGAATTAAAATACCATCTCGATGACATCTGTGGGGAAATTGTCATAACCCCCATGACAACGCGGATGTTGTTGGCTATAAAAAACCACTCGAAAGCCCTCAGATTTAGGCTACACCGAAAATGTTTTTATGTTTAATGGATGCAAGATGTGTACTTTAACAACATGCTAGTTTTTATTGTAGTTAGAGTTCAGTAAGGGGTTTTCCTAGTACTAGATGTATCAAAATAAAGGTCTCATAAATGAAAGATTGTAACATAAAGTAAATGTAACCTCTATATTATAGACTGCTTATATTAGGCTTCCTAATATAACTAAAAAATAATTGAATAAGAATAGAATTTATATAAGATCATGGCAGTTAGTAAATTTCTTCACGTGTAGTTAGTTGTGCTTGGGTTTCTTTGAACTGTCAGGCTTTAATTGGAGGCAAAAGAGGCCAAATGGAGGCCAGCACTATGAATGCGGTCAGCAAATGGGTGACCACGCCCACCTGCCGCCCCTTCCGCCCCCATTTATTTGTTGGCCTGTGGGATAAAAGAGAGGCCTAAAGAGGCGAAAAGGTAGAAGCGGCGTATGTGTAACCATAAACCACCCAGTTAACCACAAAAACGATTTGGGTTCACCTCAGTATGTCCAAGTTAAAGCCTCTGGTTGCGGCGGGGGGTGCTGTGCCGGGAAGGGGGTTTCAGGTACATTGTGGGTCATGCACTTTCCACCCCGGTTATCCTTGCAAAGGGACCCGTGGGGTATTATCTTTCAGCCAGAGCCAAAAAAACTAAAGCCAATGAGCTAAGTTGGGCAGAAAAAAGCAATAGGTAACTAATGTTTTGATCTAAGTTAAATTTGTATAAGCCTAAGACTGGTTTTTCGACATCTTGCAAGACCACCCCTTCCTTTTTTATTTAAAGTCTATTTTTAGTTTAACAAGGGGTCAAGAAATGGGACTGAATAATACAGTTTTGTATTATAACCAAATTTTTAGTTCAAAAATTCCTCTTTCTACCTTCAACACGAAGTTTTTTAGCGTGTATGTAATTATACATAGTGCCCACCTTTTTCAACACTGTGGCTTCAAAATGAAGACAGAGATGTGGGTGAAGGGCTGAAAGGGCGGGGAGTGAGGGACACATTGAAAAAGCAACAGTCTGCTAAACATGGCCCACTTGGCAGGGTTGTCAGGTTCTCGTTTTTGTTCCAGTTCCCTGCTCCCCGACTCTGGTCTCATGTTCATTTTTCGGTAGTTTTATTTGCTCATCGCCGAGTGACATTTTGGCTGACGTCGGTGGACTTCCTTCCCCTCTCCCGCCCCTTTTCCCTAACCCTCTGTTTGCCCACAGGGCGGAGGACACGTGCTGTTGGCAGACGGCGTGTTCAGTTCACCCTTTCCTCCCCAGGATTTTCCCCATTCTCGGTTTGGCTTAGCCGCAGTCGGGAGTTGGTTCATTATTTTGAGCCTGGAGCACTGTGGTTCACAGTCACGAAAATGTGTTCTACGGCATACATAATTTGACCATTTTCTGACCATGAACTTATAGGAAAAAGGTGAGCTGACAAAAGAACATATAAAGTCAAAGGACAGCAGGATTCATATTTTCTAAAACGGATTTGATATATTATAATTAAACCGAAGGGAGGTCGAACTCACATGCATAACAAATCCAGGCACTAAACAATTTCAAAAAAACGGGATGAAAACGTTGTATAAAAACAATGGTATTTGCATTTATATAAACTGAACGTTATGGTATAAGATAAAAAGATACAGTTCAGAAAAATTGCTGGACTTTAATTTGCTTTTTATTAATTAATGACCATTTGGCAGGAAGTTTAGCACTCATTTGAGAAAAAGTACGTTTTACCTTTACTTTACAGTTTTTTTTTTAATATTTATTTAGTTTTAAGGATTGTCTTAAAGTGTAGCTTGCATTCCGCTGAGTGTACGTATTCTAAAAATATTTCTACAAGTTAGCACAAAAGATTGAAAAGCAAAATGAAAGCCGAGCTTTACATATTGTTCTGAAGTTCGTTATTTAATAAAAACATTGTTTTATTTCGTTTATTTTACAATTTCAATGGAGCTCCACCACTGTTCGCTCTCCTCTCTTGGGTCGATTGTGTTTTTAATTTCTTTTGATGTATTAACCCCAGACACCTCGTCGTGTGCCACCCTCATCGCAAACCAATATCATGCCGACACCCTCGAGTACTATACCTCGACAGCCGCCATCGAGCGAGAATTGTTATTGGCTTTTTATCTGGCCAAACGTTTTAAATGCAGATTTATGCAATACCCGTTTGATGCGAATATTATTTCTGGTCGTATCCGAGGACCATTGAATTCAATAAAAAAGGAATATTGTTTGTCCGAAAAGGAATCCCAAACATCCACCCATTCATTAATACTGACAAATAACCATAAACAACACGGAAGCAGCTGAAAAACTGTGGAAATTTAAAAAATATTTGTGGCTCCTGTCGGGGTTGCCGCTATAAATTCGAGTTGTGCGGAACGCCCTGGCTTAAGCCCTGTTGGACCATAAAAATTCCATCAGCAGTGGAGCAATTCCATTAGCACGAAATGATTTGATGCGGTTTTAGCTCCTGTTATCTGCGGTCGAAAAGGGGGTTCATTGGGGGCTCCTGAAATGGAGCAGGAAGCACAAGTGGATTGAAAAGTCATAAAGTCATCCTCTGCTTTCGCATTCTCCTTTCCTTTCCATTCCCTTGCTTTCACTTTGAGCGTCTTTCAGCAGGATGTTTTGTGTCTTTGGTGCTGGTAATTTTAAAGCACTTTGCTTGAGCTCTGGTATATTTTGTTTTTGCTTAAAGTGGTTCAAAATTTTAGACCGTACAGTTTGATATAGGGTTTGGCCAGTCTAATCACCTAACCCGTACCACACAGCACCTGCTCCCACCGAAACGGTGTTCGCTAATTGAAATGTATTGTGGAGTGGTCCGAAATCCTATTATATACGATTTCCAGGCCCCAGGGGTACCATTTCCCGTTCCCACTCGCAGGATAATGTGCAGTGGCAAAAGGACGGACCGGCCATGAAAATGTGTCTCATATGTGGAGTGGGGCTATGGGGGTTACTTGCGATGAGCGCCATTTGTGAGGTATCACATGAGCAGAGGCCTTCAGACATAATTTTAAATTTATTAACTTAAAAGCAGTGTTTTATCAAATAAAATATTATGATATGTATGTTATATTTAAGAAAATACATCTAAGTAAAATATTATTTAGTCTTAACTTTTGTTTTTCTCAAGTATGTTTTTTGTGGTAGTTAAATAAGATAATAAGTTTTTACAATATTTGATTTATAATCATGATGTTTAATAAATTTTATAAAGTGCTATAAACAGACCAAGTTACATCTTGAATATGCTGCACATTAGAGATGGTTCCATTTCGATAAAGTCGCACAAGTGCCCAACTTTTGCCTTCCTTTTTTGCTGAGCACCAGTAAAATGTCAGGATAATGTGAAACGTACACCTCCGAAAGCCGGGCGACAACTGCTCCTGCTGAGGAATTTAAGCACACATCAGGGGCGGAAAAAGAGGCTGAGTGGAGGCGGGTGGCAAATGCAGATGCAGCCGCCGCAGCCACAAAATGCCGGGAACGCATAAAATGCCGACATTACCGCCAGCGTTGTCGGGTTTGGTGGGGGCGGAGATGGGGCTTTGGAATTTGGTGAGGCTGATAAGCAGCGGCAGCTGAAAAGCGCCGCATGTGTGGACCAAGAGCTTCCGCTCGGAGGCGAACGGGGAGTTGGCCGTCGGAAAATGGAAAAGGAAATTGAGTGTGTGTAATGCGTACTTATGGCGCACATTTTAAATGAAATTTTCACTGGCACTATGCTTCCTGTCGCTTGTCTCCTGGCCACCCCGCCCCCTCCCCCTGCTCTCCTCGAGCTCCCCAGCTTCCGGTTTCCCCTATATCCTGTTTCCCCAGCTTCCGCTAAGTAATTTCGATTGGATTGAAGTGCGACATGCGAGCAACAGGTGGCGCTGCTGCAGGACACACCTCGAGTGGGCTGCATATTTTCCTCCTTCCGCTCGTATGTTTCGCATATTTGCCTGCTTCCTTCCTAGATGGGTAAGCCCACCCGTACATATACTCTCTTCCCGCCGCTTCTCGTTTTATTAAATTCGTGCCTGTCTGCCGGCCCAAGTCGAGGTCCTGGCCAGGAGCTTATTCCCGCCGGTGGGAGCCTGCCTTTGCTGCAACCTTGGCCCCGCTGCAGGCTCAATTCATTTTTCATGTAGTCGGGGCCCTCGCCTCGAGGAAAAACATCCGGGATATGGGGAGCAGGGGGATATGGCAAGAGATATGTAGCCTGAGCTGTGTCTTGGTCAAATGCAATATTCATTGGCTTAGACTGGAAACAATCGTGCTTCATAGGAATTTTTATTTTTTAATTTTTGATGTTTATTGTTTTGGAATAAATGACTTACATTTTTTAATATTAAAATAATGCTTAGTCATTTGACAACAATTCTATTCAATAAATTTAATTAAAGGATAAAAGAAAAAGGTTTTATATTGGCCTGGGGGTTTTTTAGAATTTGTTTTTTTCTTGCTTATTAAGGTAAAATATTTAATTTTAAGATACGGCTTGCTGTGGTCGACTATTTTAATCAAAAAGACCTCCTACCGACTTCTTAATGTCGAGTTGTGTTTCATTCACAGCATAATCAAGTCTCTTATCATTGGCCATTTTATTGCCTTATCAATGTGCTATTTATACTGCGCATTTAATTAGTTTTTCCAGCATTTTCTGCAGTGTTTTTGTGCCATGAATATTGTCACAATGCGACAAATTCCGAGCTGTGAATTCCAGTACGCCTCGCCATCTTTCACCGGCCACGTTTGTTGTGCTTCCTACAGCTCATTTGCACTCGAGTCGCGTTCTGCCGCCTGCCATCGCCAAGGAAAATAAATTTGTCAGCTTGCAGTTGCATTCGCCATTTCCCCAGTTTTCCCCCGGCCCGGGAAACCACGAAAAAGCAGCAACGTGAGCTTCATCTGCTCGCTAGTTTGTTAGCTTTTTGCCGTCAGCGGCTATTACACATTTCATTTTATTGTCACGTACGCAGTGTCTCTTTATGGCACATACTCCCCATCCCCATCCGATTTCTGTATCTATGGACTTAGGAGCCATATATAGAGCGTTTACAGTTGTCTCGCCGACCAGAATCGAACGTCGAAGGTTGTTAACTACGGCTGGGTGTGGCCACTGAATTTAAATCGCTCTCTGTTGCAGTGGAAAACCCATGTTTTCTTGCTCGAAATCAGTTTGCATTCATTGTCATTTTCCGCAGCATGGCGTCACTTAATTGAAGGCAGGCATCGAAAAATTTAATTACATCAATGGGCAAGCATATTAAATATCAATTAGGGTATTTCCAAGTGCAGCATTTGAAGTGACCAAATATTGACTCACAAGCCTCAAGTGTCAGTTTACCAGCCTATTAAGTAATTAATTAACTGGCTGTTTAATGCTTTGAGGGTAAGAAGTGGAAAGTTGTTGGCATTCTGCCCTTTAAATTACATTTTTTACTCGTTACTCTTAAAGCTAAAGGGTTTATTAGATCTGCAGGAAGTGATCAGTAAGTGATAAAAGAAAGGAGTGTTTCCAATCCTATCTCAAAAAGCATAAAATCATGCAGATTCTTGAGGTTCTTGCGCAGAGCAAGTATCTGATAGTCGTATTAATGTATTAATGATTTACATCTCTAGTCCTTTTTTTCCACGTTTAACTAACGACTACTCATAACTGCATTTAACTTCAAATTAATTATACATTCACATTTTTTCTTTACATGATCCTATTTGCAATAGCATGCTTTACTACCGTCTTATCAATTAGCAGCATTTAGCGTGTAATTATTTATATCTTTACATTTTTTACTTACATAATCCAATTTGCAATGGAATTTTCTGTAGATCCTAGAGCTTAGTTTTGCGCGGATAAAAATCTCAACAAATCTCCAGCTGCATTTAACTGGTAATTAATTGTCAGGTACCAAATGGCCATTAAGTGAAGAGCTAAGAAGTTCAGCATTTAAATTGTAAATGCAGTGGGAAAAAGAGTTCCAGTAAAATGGAAAAACTATTTCTGTTCTGGCAATTTCCATTGCTTAATGCTCATGCATTCTGAATGGCGTAAGGAGGAAAACTTTGTCGCTTATTTCTGTCATTCCGTTAAAAAAGTGTCCACAAAAGCTGCCCGAGGAAAGAAGGCGAAAGAAAGCGGTAAAAACATTTGCTCTTTGTTGCCAACAATTGGAAAACACCTGAAAAAAGTTAACTCCTGTTTAAACTTTGCGTTCGGCACGAAGCCAATTAAAATTCTATGGAATGCATTAGAGCGCAGGCGGCATTCACATTCGCGTCGCACTAATTCACTTTGCAGTTTCATCTCTTAGTTACTTATACCTTGGCCATCTCCGCCAGCCGTGGAAAATGGGTTTTCTGCACTTTCCTCGTCTTTTTTGGGATTACACGGCGCTGAGCCAAGTCAGGTGCAGGCGGTGCCGGAAATATGTATTTACGGAGGGACGGCAAAGGAGCAGCCTTATTGCATTACTTACGCTAAATAACCACTTACAAAGTGGCATTAGACGACGGAGATGAACACGGCGAACAGATCCAGATGAGGTAATGAAGGCGGTGATGCTGGTGCCGTCCCTGCTGGGAAACTAGTCATTAAAGATGTGCCGGAGGTAAACTGCCAACAGGTAGGGACAGTTCACAAAGTTCCCGAGGCAAGGCTCAATGAAAATGAGCGGGGGAAATGCAAATGGAATGTGGAGAAATCAAGGAAGCGTGCTCGAAATATGCATTCCGATACCAGAACGAATCCGTATCTGCATTTGCATCGGGTGTGCGTCTGTATCCGTGCTTGTATCTGTGTGCGGTTAAACAGGCATACGAAATACGCATACAGCACGTAAAGGGAAACATCTCGACGTGGAAAGCCCGGAAAAACCCACTTCTGGGAGCTGGCTGTCTGGTCCTGCCTTTGATTGAGTTTCCACTGCATGAAACTCGCATTGAGGGAATTGTTTCCCTCGCTGTAATTCAAAAAATTTAAAGACTTTTGTGCCTCTGATTTTTGTTTGTTATTCAAGCTTGAAGAGCTTTCATCTGGAATGTTGAGCAGCAATTAAGTGCTAGGTGCTTGAAAATGTGGATACTTCCATAAATGAGTGGATTTGCGGAGAAGGGGAAAACAGGTTCTTTGTTTTCCGATTGTTTGGGCTGTGAAGGCATTCAATTGTCCGGTTTGTCATGTAAACATAAAAGATATTTTCAATTCAATAGTTCTGAACCAATAATAAATCCCTGAATAATTTGAAGGAATTGGTTGTTTACCTAATCTTGTTGCTTACAATTCTTTAAAGGTTGAGTGGAGACTCAGGATATTTAAATATATTAAATGCAGCATACAGAGTGCCATAAAATAGTGCCCTAAACTTAACCTCAATTATTAATTGTATTATGGAAAGTCAATGCTTCCTGAGCTGCAACGATTAACGAGCAACGTAAGGGAATTTCTCAAATGCTTACACGATTGAAAGTATCTGATAAGATGCATCCGCTTTAACTGCCAGTTTGTAGTACAGCAAACTTTTCCGGCCCAACTATTTGCGTGTTGTCGAACTTCCTCGTTTTAAGGATTTTCATCTCACTGCACTGCGAATCTGCTGGCGCAGCAAGTGAGGCTCTGAAATCTAATATGGCAGAAAACCCAATTAAAACGCGGCACAAGACAGGGGACTAGGCAAGAGGAACTAGGAACCGGGAACACCACCGGCAACAAAAGGCGGCGGCTGCCTCGAATAATTTCTGGGCTTGCGGCCCGACAAGTTTAATCTCTTTGCCCGATGCTGGCAGCTGTGCTCGGTCGACTCGACTTGAATTCGGTCTGGGTATGGCTCCTTGGGGTATGCAATATATTTTTGAAATGGGTAGTGAGGAAATACCTCACTGAGAACGAAACACAAAAACTGTGCTTTGGTTGAATTACAAAATTCAAATAAAATTAAAAATATATTATAATTTTAATAAAAATATATATAAATATATAGAGAAATCCCTATAGTCGACGGCCTCGATTTTTTTTGCTCAGCTTACAAAAAAGCGCCACCTACCGTTCAATTTCTGTATGAATGTACTACATCTCTCTCGCACTCTATAGAGTCTGCGAATTATTTATATTTGTATCAGATATGAATGATTTTTGGCTCGTTGTATTGTTTAGATAATAAAAACAAAATCCTGTTTACATTTTTGCCAAGTACTAAAATATAAAGGTTATATATAAATATGTATTTGCAATACACTAAATAACATAAAATTGTTCTCTCTGTATCCAATCGTTTAATTTTTGTTTTTATTATATCGTTGCAGAGAGTGTCACTAACTGAATGCTTATTCCTGCCCGGTAAGTTTATTGAACACATTATGGCGTGGAAAACCCCCGTTTAAGAAAGAGTTCCAGCAGGGTGTGTTAACATGTAGGTTACTGGCTCAAGCAGGTTGACAAATACTTGGTCAAGTGCTTGGCAAATGCTGGCTTTTCTTTTGTGGGGAAGGAAAGCTTTTAGCGAAAGTGGATGGGATGGCAATATGGAAATGCCAACTTGAACTTTGATCAATATCAGCGAAGTTGCCCCACCCAATTTCCATTTCTCTCGATTACTTTGGGTCATAAAGTGCGAGAAGAAAGAACTAATCGCTGGTCAACCATAAAAGGGGTAAAGGGCAGGAAAAAGTTATGGCCTCCATATAGTATAAAAAGAAGAGGGCATGTCGCAGGCTACCAGGATAAAGGGTGGATGGTCACACCACACATGTGGCTTTTGTTGCAGTTTCGTGTGACATCTTAAGTGCATATGGCTGCAGGTCGCTGCTTCTCCGGATCCGGCGGATGTTAAGCCACCGCTTACCGGACCCGCTTTTACGGCTGCAATTTGCCAAGACAAAGCCATCGGATATCCTTCCCTGCGGCTCCCTTTTTTCGTTGTGTGTGCTGGTCTACAATGTTACAACGTTCCGCAGAGCGAAGTATTCATAAAGATTTGATGAAGACAAGGCAGCTCGGGATTAGATAGAAGTTTTTGCTTTAAAATAGCGCGTCAAATGATTTTACTCGTCGGGGAAAAGAAATAGATTTAAGTTTTTCACAGAAAGCAAGTTCTGGTAGCTAATACTTATGCATACTCGTATATGTTTGACCTTATTTAGTAAAAAAAAGAAGAAAAAACTGATTGAACCACCCCTTACTATTTCTAACTCAAAAAAAGATTATGTAAATAAGCTCCTATTATTCTAAGATATTGAATGAGCTTATAAAAGCTTGAAATAGTTTATGAGTACGGGATGGTATGAAAGAGTAGAGTTTGTTTCCAATACTTGGCAATCCCCAAATCAATCCTTTAAGAAGTTTAATTTTAAGCTCATCAAAATTGCACTCCATGCGATTATGTTTGCCGCACTGGACTCCAATTAGAAGAGAAAATTCCCTGGTGTACAAACCTAACATCATTGAATGGCTCCATCACTCAACTAGTTTTTCCATCTTGATCTCTCTTCGTTTTGTTTTCTCCACCGAACCGTGTTTTTCCAACCTCCCTTCGCCCCATTGAAGTTATTTGGCCCTGCCTCGACCAGTATGACAAAAGTAGCTCAACTTGTTTTTCTTTTTTATTATTTCTCCGTACTGCCGAAGAAGATTTATCGATGGCCGTGCCAACTCATACATAAACTGTTCAAGGGAGCACGTCCCTTTGCCATAAAAACACGAATATGAGCGAAATACTCCGACATGAATAAAAAAGGAGGAAACTGCAAGAGAAGGTGGCTTGCCTGCGATATTCCAGTTGATTTGAGGCCATGTTGGGTTTTACACAAACACAACAAGCAGATTCCGAAGGCATATCAACTTGTGAAAACAAAGTATGAAAATATAAATTATTTTCGATCTAAAAAGTAGAACAATTCGTTTTCAATCATTTTATAAAAAATGGAGAAATTGCTTAGTGCATATTAAGCTTCCATGTGACTGCAATGATTAGACATGGCAGCTAATATAAAAAGCAATTTCACGCGATTTCCGCACGCAAATCGAGTGCCAGTAAACCGAAAACCACCAGAAACTCAACGAAAATTGGAGGAACTCGCTATGCTAATTGGAGGGCGTGGCCAGGTGGCTATCTGAAATTGAAACTGGCGCTGATTATCTGGCCGACCGCTGCTGGAGCACGTTCATCTGCCACCCACTCGGCGTGGGTTGGGGCAGTAAAAACTTATTAAGCGATGCTGAGAAGGACGCAGGACTCGCAACTTTCCCCAAAACACGGACAACCGAGACTTCGACATTGGAGAAACCCCTCTTTGGGTTCGAAAGCAACGGGCGGAACGGAGGGCCAAAAGGATAAATGGAGAAACATTTGGCCGAAATGTGTCGTTGCCTTGGGGCAGGACCGTAATAAAACCGGGGAATAAAACGGAATAAAAATATAAAAAATGCGCATACGCCGCATTGGCTTCGTCTGCCCTATAACAGACATTAATAATATATCCCCGTTTCCGCTCCAGACTCCTCCCCATCCGCTTCCAGGGGCAAGTGCGATAAACCGTTTAGCAACATCCGGAAACAGAAAAAGAGGCGAGGAGTGAGCGGTAGGAGAGCCAAAGGAAATAGTGCAAAGCACACTCCCTGGGAGAGCTTGCTGCCCCCAGCAGCCCCCCTTTGTCTCGGAAAATGTACATGCTAATTTGATTCATTACTGGCTCCTGCTGGGATCTTAATTGAGGTAATCAATGTATCCGTAAGCGGATTTAGTTCGAGCGGTGTCCATGGACCCAAATCAGCTTAGGAGCCCAATGCAGCTTGCTTTTCATTTTCAATTTTGCATTCTTCATCTGGCATGCCGTGAACTCCAGTCGCATTCAATAACCAGAAATATAGAAAATGTACGCAAATATTTTTCAATAAGATATTTGCTCATATCCACACACAAAGGGCCGGGCACCAGCAAAGGCATCGAAGTATATTGGGAAAACTTTGGCGACGGCACCAGCACCTCCTTCTACTCTTCCTCGACCAACTTTTTTGCAAAGCCATCTGCGGAAAAGTTTATTGCGATAAATGAAAATAGGAAGCGCACAACGAACAGTTACAACAAGATGTTGAAATAAGTTGTCAAGCCAACGCATCCGTCTGTTTTTTTCCCTTGTTCCATTCTTGTTTTCTGGGCGTGTATAGTTTTCCACTTGTCTGACTGCTGCGGCTGTCGGCGATAAGCGCAGGGCATTGATAAACATCCCCATTCTCCGCGCACCGCAACTCCATTTCCTTCCCGCAACCAGTTTTCTTTCGCCCCTCTGAGGTGCGGATGAAGTGGATGTCAGGGAGCGACAAAGGCTGTGTCGTGCCCACAATTGGTTGTCCTGACAAAACGGCTGGCCCATGTTGAAGTCGAGGGGAATATAATGCACTGGGAGATAATGTATAAGATGTAGATAGATAAAGTATCTACTGGATAGTGTTTGCTCTAAAAGTGGGTACCTCCTACTTGGTACTCAATAACTTATATATTCACACAATTCAGATAAGGGTTATTCCAGCTTAAGTTGAAATACAAATTTGTGAAGTAACTTATTTACTTAATAGGACCATATATGATTTAAAATTCAATTTTCGGAACAGTGACATATCTTAAAATATATCAATTCAATATAAACATATTATAAACGATAATACTCTGTGTATTTGACATGGAATCATACAATTTAAGCTTAGTATAGATTATAATCAAACAATCATAGTTATCATTATTTATATGATATAAGATATATCACATCTATGTGATCTGAATCCAATCGGTACATGACTTTAATTTCGAGTTCGTTACTCCATCTCGCCAAGTTCTTCTTTCCCTCCTTCGCTGCCTCACAGCCGCTCAATTCTTAAGGTTGAGGTCGTCGTCGTTGATTTTCCGGACCTCTGCGGGCGGCAGGATGATAAAGTGGCCCGGGGGAAATGGGAAAACGGGTGGATGGTTGGTTGGGTGGTTGGGAAAGTAGGCGGCGACTGTCAGTGGGACACTTGGCTGTCAATGGCAGTTGAGTTACGACAAAGCGAAAAATTGCATGGCGGGCGCGCTTCTTCGATGGATTCCCTGGCTTGTGGCATTTTTCACGCGTCACCTGTGGCAGATAGAGGTGCTCGACGGGAAGCCTCCTGTCTTGGCTTCGTAAGCCCTGGGGCCTAGGCCTACGGAGCTGGGTTGAACGAACTCCCGCAATCGATGTGCGTGTGCTGTCCCCATTGTGCGGGCTATCAGATACACATACATCCCGGCACCGATGGCGTCTGCCAGGATAAGCCAGAAAAGGCAGCGGCAGGATAGGCCCAGCAGCCGCCTGACATTCATTTGATAACATTTTATTAGCATCAGACGACGGCGGTTATCTCGTGGCTGCACTTCACATTTCCGCCGGCAGACAGATGGAAACTACAATGATTGTCAGTCACAATAAATGCAAACAGTTGCCACGTCCATTGGACCGCTGGCTTTGCAGGGGGCAGTGGCATAAATATCGGGCCGATTCTGTCAGGTGCAAAGCCCTCTACGTGGCTGCGGCTAGTCACGTCTGCCACTCGTGTTTATGAATGACACTCCGCACTCCGATACGTAACTGCATTACGAGCGGCAAGGGATTACTATGTTCAAGTCCTGTGCAGGGGATAATGCGCTGCAATGGCTCTCACTCGGATCACTCCGCCAAGCTGATATGCAAGCTGATATGGCAATTGAAATGCTCTTGAATTGCACGGCTTAGGTACATTGTGGGGCTCTGCGGATGGGCCAAGGGAAATAATTAAACAGCAACATTCAGAGCAGAAAAAAATGGGTTTTGAAATATATTAACCACTTACTGAAAACATGAAAAAGCATTTATCAAAACCAAATAATCATTTAAACTGAGGCACAACGTGGAAATCTCGTTATCGAAATCGAAATAACCATATTCTCTTGACATAAATATTTGGAGAGTAGTTGGATATTTGAACAAGTAAAAAGAACTATGACGATGAAGTATTTTATGTACATATATGTTTAGCTTAACTCTAATTTATATGTGAGAAAAGAAATGGGGTAAAATGTGAGCTAAAGGTATTGTGAACTACTATTTATTGGTAATGTCATGTTTAAGTCGTTAAAAACAAATGAACGATGAACAAAATGTGTATCTTACTTACCCCTCCTTTCCAGCTTACATAAAATTAAAAAAAAACAGGAATATACCTTTCAATGCTTATTGTTAATTGAGTGTATTATAGATATATTTATCCGCCAGGAGCATATTTAGCTTTGTACGCAATTTCGAGATAGTTGCCATGCCTTTGTTACTTTTTTGCCGCCCCATGTGCAGTTGGCTTGAATTACACCATAAAGGAAAACTATGCAGCCTGCGGTTGTCATTTCCAACCCCAACATCTGAGAGCCCAGAGCCCACACTCCACCTCTGGGGCTTTCTCATATTTTGAAATAATTGGCATTTGACTTTCGTAAACATTGGTAACCAGTGCAATTGCAGGGCTTCAGCTATTTCATTAGGGGGAATGCTGTCTTTGTGGCTTGAGAACAAAGTCTGGAAATACGGAATTGTTTTAGCCAAGTGAAATTGTGGGGAAAATGTTCTGTGGTTCCTGGAGCGGAGTGCGATTTATTTTGCTGATTAATTGAAAGGCGCAGGCGGAGTGGCAAGGTGGGTGTCATTGCAATTTCGCAAATCGCTTGGGCAACTCAGGCTTTGACCTTCGTTTTTGGGAGCGGAGCAACAAGGATTCGAAAGGATGCTTGTACAGGATGTTCGGTCGGAAAACGTAAACAAACACTTGTCCAAGGCTAGGTCGGGTTTTCGAGAGTTTTCCGTAGATGTTTCTCCGAGTCTACGAGCTTTCCCACTGCGCAGAAGCACTCTCTTATCCTGTGCCACCTGCCCCTTCTTTTTTGTTTGTCGAGCTTTTCGTGACGTCACAGAGACGCCGCCAAAAAGGACTCTTTAGCCAAATGCCAAGGACTCGAGCTCAGTGCCGTTCGAGAAATTCGCCAAGTGAGACGTTCCCAGCGCCAGAACTATTCGCCAGATATCACATCCTTCGGATTCTCTCCCTCTCTCATCTGAGAGTGTGTGCGTGGGCGGCTGTGTGTGTAGGTGTGTCAATAAAATCAACAAGAGCGTGGCCAAAAACTTTCGACCAAAGCGTGTCCAACAAATTAGAAAGCCAAAAAAAATTTACCAAAAAATAAGACTCCAGCTTGCCCACGTGCTGGGAGCACTGCTTATTTTTCCCGTCGAAATCCAAGGTAAATCTTCCCAAAACAAACAGCAAAGACACAGCATCGCCCGAGAAAAATCAACAACAACGGTGCGGAAAACAACTGAATTTTCCGGGGGAGGGGGAAACCACCTCTAGTGAAATTCGGTCAATATTTGTGCGAGTGTGCGTGAAACTGGGAAATTTTTTTTGGCATTTTTATGCTGCTTGTGTGCGGAGAAAAATAAAGAAAAATCCAATGGAAAAGCGAATAGGGAAAATCTGTGTCAGTCACGAATTACGCACTATCTCATTGGGAATTTGGGGCCTCTTGGGTTTTGTGAATGAATAATCAGAGTGCCTGCACACATTTTTAAACCGATTTGCGCCTGTGCCAATCTTTTTTAAATTCCAAGTGGTGTCTTCACTAATGACAACACCATTAATTGACGCCAGACACGACAGCCATTTAACTGCACAGGGAGAAAGTAGGATAATAATTGGGATTTCTTTAAGAAATATACCTCTTCATATAATAAAGAAAGGTTTAATTAATGTTTATGACGGAACATCGGTGTATTTTTTAAGTAAGAATTGTTAGGCAAGTAGACAATTAAAAAGTTTACTTACATAGTATACCTTAATATGAAGAGGATTTTGCTTTTTTACACAGAAAAATACAATAATATTGAAATAAATACTTTATTAAAATTGCAGAACTAGTGGGAATAAAGTTGAAGTACATTTTCTGAGTTGTAGGCTGTTTTTAATTACAAAGGTACTTCTTAAGCAACCGCGTTTGCGGTGGGCGATGTGTATTTTCAAGAAATCAAGCCATATGGGTCAAAAGTATGCTACCTGGCTGAATAAATCAAAGGCGGATGGCAGCCCGCTGCGAGGGGTAAATGTGAGTTTTTACCACGACTATACGTAACGCATACGCCATGTGGACCCCAAAGGCTACCAACAGTGCGTCGCGTAATAAATCGCCCGACAATAACTCATGGCGAACATGAGAAGGGGTGGAAAAGGCGGCAATTCGGGCCAAAGGAAGGGGTAACTTAAGCTAACAGAACAAGGCCGGGTTGCGCCCAGGAAAGTCGCAAACTGAAAGCTATTAAGGCAAAAGACTTAAAGACTTTGGCCACCCACCTCCGGAGACGTTTTTCCCCTATTTTCCCATCCTGTCCCCAACACACTCACGCATCCGCTTCCTGCCACAAGGAAAAACAACGAAAACTCACTTAGCTGGCCTGCCCCAGCCTCTCTTTTCGCCAGACTCACTTGACATGCTCTTAATACCAAATAAAAACAAGAGCTCAAGGACGCTGAGGAAACACTCCGTTCCACTTTTGCACTACGGTGAGGCCACCCCCCCGGCCACCCCGTCATGTGTAAATTTTTAATGTTGCCAAGACCCCCAAATGTAGGTTATCAAATTGTGTTCAAGTTGTCTTCGCCGAAAGCCCCGGAGGAAAAGTTTTGAAGGCGCCGGCGCCCCATGCCTGCTGAAAAACATTTTAAATGATTTTGTTGTCGGCGCTCGGTTGTTTTTTGCCCACTTCCCCTCTTGTGACCCCCTGCCAATTGGGTCAAGCATTTACATTTCACGCCTAGTGAAAAACTCGGCCGGAACTGCACTCCCCATCGGCGGTGCTGAACACGATCTGTGCATCGCCTCGCGGTAGCTGCGTCTATTTAGCCAAATTAAAAACACAAATTCAACTGCGCTCTGCCGGCTGCCACTAATTAATTGCAAACTAAATGAGTTTCTCGGCATAAAACTTTATCCACAGCAAAGCTGATTGCTGTCAGTTTTGTGGCTGCAACAGGAGGGAAGTGCTGGCTCTGTAGATTGCAGCGAAATCGCTCGGCAAACAAACGGAGGGCGGCGAGGGTTTGTGTGGCTACCCTTTTCTGGAGGAGCGGTCCTTGCACAAATTGTAATTTGCGTTGCTCACACACACTCCCCTCGCTCCACCGAAGTTTTCGGGCCGAGAAAGGGGCAAACCAGCGAGTCATGCAGGAAATTAGGGCTTAAAGCAAGTGCAAAGCCGCCGGCGCACTGGATAAGTCCATGTCTTAGAAATGGCACCGTTTAGGAACACGGTAAAAAAATATCCTGGTCAAGTGGAAATTTAGAGATTCTCCTATTCTCGTAAACTTAAAAAAATATAATAAACATATTAATACAAAATGGTTTGAATGTAAATAGATTGAAGAGGTTCCATAAAGAAAATAGAATAACCTTTAAGATTTTAGTTTTAACAATTTGTGATAAAATTCAAAATATATGCTTACATTTTAAATTATAATAATTATAATGAAAGTGTTTTTAGGGGCAGGACACTTAAATTTAGTTGACCAAACCAATACCAAGTTGATCTCAGAGCCTTTAAACCCATTTTAAAACAAAGATATAGTACGTTCCCTTTCTTAAAGAAAGGCTTTAGCCATTTCTACAATTGTTAACCATTTTCAATAAGCAATCATCGTTCCAGATTGTTGTTCTCTCCTTATGAATTACCATTGCCATAAAGTAGGATATTATTCTTAAACAAGTCCTTAAATAATTCCCTACCCTCTTTATGAATCACCACGGGCATGAGTCACACCGTTCAATTTGCAGGGGCCAATGGAGTTAGCAGTTCGGAAATAAAGAGTTCGCTCGGTGTTAATCCAATTGAAAGCTGGCGAGCGGAAGACGTCGGTGCTCAGCGCAAATGGCCAGGACCTTAATGACCGCTGTCGGGATGGACAGGACGAGCCGTCAGTCACTCATTTCTCATTTGACCGGCCAGTGAGCCATTAAATTCCTCCCGGCGTGTGCGGCGTATTTGGTTTCGATGACTGCCCGCGGCGTGAATCTGTTAATTCAACTTATTAATTTTCATTGAATTTCCCCGCTCGCCACTGCCACTGCCAATGTCAATTGTCACCGAGTTGTGGCGCCCCCAGGGTTCAGGACTTCGACATAATGGCGCACTTGGGCGGGCTCGGTGGTCTGTGGTTAGTGTAATCAAGTCAGTTGGAAATATTTTGCTCAGCACAAATGCTGCATTAATTTGCATGCATTTCGATTGCCAATTCACAATCAATATGCCAAGCTTATGGCCCAGTTGTTTGGCAAATGCATTTCAACATTTCCCCTCTCAAGGTCTTGATTTATTTTAATTTGAGTCGAGCCTCGGCTCCGGTGTATCGAATAAAAATTGATAAATGAATTTGTCGTAAGAGCGTAGGCCATAAATTCTAAATATTTTGCCTGCTGCTTCGAGAGCTTGAGCCAGAAACGCACACGTGGGACCCTAATAAAAACCAATTTATGAAGCACACTTCTCAGGGCAATCGCCGGCCCTCATGCAGCTTGGCATTAGTACTATACGAGTATATGGTTCAGGACGCACAGAGAGACACATTGAAAGCCCTGGGGCTTAATTGAATGCGAAGGCAAGTGCATAAGCAGCGTCACCAGCAGGCCGCAAATCAAATAAGTTGGGCGAAAACAGGTCAAGTGCTCGGCCTTAGCTGGAAGCTGGCTGAAAACTGGGAGGAGCTGGGAGCAAGATGCTCCTGGACAAAGGAAAGCACTTAGTTGGCCCCAGCAACACGCTGCTTTGACTCGTGATATGTGTGTACCCAAACATTCGTCTGCTGACGTTCAGTTGAGTGCACATAATCGGCATCTCGCTTTGAGGCAGGAACAGGGGAAGTTGGGAAACCAGGAACTCCGAGAAATGCTTTCAAATCGCCACCCACTTTCCACTTGACGAGTCCCCTGGGCGGCGGCTAATTTGTTCTGCTTCGACACAAATTGTAACTAATTTTAGGTGCTCAAGTTTCTGCTTTCATTGCAATGCAAATTGCCGGACAACCTGGTCAAACCTAAAGCCCCAGAAGTTAAGTTACAAAAACGCAGCACGGGCTTGCTCGAAGCTTGACAAGCGATTTTCCGAACTATGTCGACGGCAGACTTGGGAGAAAAGAGGAAGTTTGACAAGCGCTGCGACAGGCGAAACTTTCTAAGCGGAAAATGGTGTCTTCCATGCACAATGGGAGATGTCTGAGGCATATGGAAATGAAAAATGTATTATAAAGTTTAAAAGTGCGCTTACAAAATGTTAGGGTTAATTCACTTTTAGCTAAAGTATTTTATAGCTATCTATGATTCTTGTA
The DNA here is from genome assembly GCF_025231255.1 of Drosophila biarmipes. Taxonomy (NCBI): domain Eukaryota; kingdom Metazoa; phylum Arthropoda; class Insecta; order Diptera; family Drosophilidae; genus Drosophila; species Drosophila biarmipes. The sequence continues at coordinate 7,211,082 of NC_066615.1, read as the reverse complement.
ATACCCCTCTTATGTCGAAGGAATAAAAATGTTCCCGGCGCAAATTATTTTACCTGTAAATTGTCAGATCTTTGGGATTTCATTTAACTTATTTTATTATTTATTTACAAATTATTTTTTACTTGTGAATTTTGCCCCAGAACTGCGAAATAGTGCTGGCGTTCTTGGCCGCGTAGAGGTGGTTCAGCTTCCTGAGGAGCTTCTCCTGCTTGACCTCGTCCTTGCGCACCTGTACCTTCTGGTTGTGATCGTTCAGGTTCCTCAGCCGTTTCGAGATAGCGGCCGTGCGCTTCCGCACGTGCTCGTCCATGTCGCGGGTGATGCGATCCCGGGCATCCAGCCAACTTTGGGTGGTCTGCCGGTGGTGGCGATCCGCGATCAGCGCCACTCGCGCCAGGCGGACGGACAGCTGCTCCACCTTCTGCTCGCCCAGCCAACTGCGCCGCTCCTCAGCTTCCCCCAAGCGCTGTTCCTGGGGGCGTGGCGGCGGAGGGCGGTACTTGCGGTGCAGACCGCTGGGAGGATCATCTCTCACAGGATCCTGGAGGTGCACATAATACGCCGATTGGCAGGGCCCACGCGAGTCAAAGGGATTGCTCATAATTTGGACAAGTCTGTCGGTTAATTTTGGACCAGGCCCAAAAGTTGAAGGACCTAAAAAACACTGCTTACTAGCTTTCAAAAAAGATGTATATATTCCTTTTTTAAAATTTTGACATTCTCCATACAATATGTATACCCTGATTCTATCTACACTCAGAAAAAAATTACCTTACAATTTGCTTTTGTTTTAAATTTTTTTAATATAAAAATTGCTAAATTCTTAATTAGCCTTAGAAAACAAAAACTTAATTTTGATGGACATACCGACAGACGGACGGAGAGACAGACAGAGGGACGGACGGAAGACAGGCATGGCTAGACCGACTCGGCTGGTGGTCCTGATCAATATATATACTTTCCGATTCATTCGCTTATTTCTTAGAAAAAAAATTAATGGCACATTTCAGTTTATCAATTTTGTCATTAATTAATAAAATATTTCTTAGTTCATTGGCGTTCTAGAATCACGGGGGATTTTCTAAAGTTTAGGCTGTTTTTCAGAGTGCATGGATTTTTCAACCGGCTTGAATTAATTAGTCCCAAAGATTGGTTGTTAAAAGTAGGCTTACAGAACCCAAGTAAATAATCCACACTTAGACTTTAAAAAAGGTTGTAAGCTTCTAGGGAAAAAATCCCAATAAGCAAACTCGAAAACCGTTAATGGTAACATTGCCTGGCTTTTTAAATAATCCTTTCACAAAATGGGGAGCTCCTAAAAGCTGGCAGCCATAGTTTGCGATGCAGAAAATAAGCGAGGTTCATATTAAAACAGACAACCTAAAGGGCACGTTAGCAGTATATTCGGTAGTTAAGAGGACCTCATCTATCTGCGGGCTGTCCGTGTCTGCGTGGAACATAAATACCCATTCAGCCGGGCAACGGCGCCGCAACTCCACCAAACTTCATCTGTGCTCGTGGCTCGGATGTAACGCAAAAGTTGCTTGTTATTATTATGATTAAAGTTTGTGCTGCTAGTGTGGCCCACGCCGCATTACTGTGGCTGCCACGCCCCCAACCACCGGGCTGCGCCCCCATTCTGCCACCTGGCTCTGCTGCTTTAATATAAATGTTTGTGGTTTCGTCGTCAAGGTGCTTGCGAATCGGCTTTAAGTGTGGGGTCGGTCGCTGCTGTGGGCCAAAGGCTGGCTGGTACATATGTAGGTAACATATGCGCATAGGTGCTCTATCGCCCGACCCCAAGCATCCATTCGGATCAGGGGCTCCTGGCGAGATTGTGAGAAAAAACATGAAGCCAAAACATGACCGCAGCATATTTTGCTGGTCATCCTTTGTTGTAGTTGGTCTTAAAGCGGATTAAACTTAAAGTATTTGCGTGGATGGGGCTGGTTTTGGGCTACAGCTTGCTGAGCCTTATAAATATACAAATATATAGCTGAGTGTAAGGCTAAAATAAGCTGAGCTTAGTGCATATTTCGAATGAATTTTAGCCCAATAACTGATTTATAACTGTTGAAAATGGATTTCTATTATTCACAGCACACTGTTATAAATATTTTAAAACTCCAGTGGCTTTGTGGCGCGCTTCCATACCATTTATTCACCCCCAGTGCTCTCTGCCCTTTATTTTCGTTACGAGTTCAAAACTATACGTAATGACTTCTTTTTGGTCAAATGGAAAAGTGCATGTCATGTCACCTTTGGTTTCCAAACAGTTGAAGTTACGAGTGCCTTGTGGGGTAGTTTTGGGCCCGGTGTCACACGCTTCAAGCCCAGTTAACAGCTGTCACTCCGCCCCGCAGAGACTCCGCTCCGAGTTGCGGGCCAGAGCTGTAATTTAAGTTTTACCTTAGGAACAGCTGGCTGAACAGACAACTGCAGCAGGAGCACTGCGAACTGCAAACTGAGAACTGCGAACTGAGCGTTGACATGCAACGGCCACAAAAATGGGAAAAAACCAAGTCCAAATGGAGGTTTACGGCTGGCGTTGGCCTACATGCAAACAACTAAGCCCGCCAGGGATTGCAGCTCAAAGCTCTCAGTTTTTATGACCATTTGGTGGGGAGACCCAAATTAGTCGAGCTAAGAACAAAAAATCGTTGCATGCCCAAAAGCCGCTGACTGAAAATTTCCATTTCTGTTTACTTACAGGACAACTCGCAATTGAATGGGAGTTTGAACAGCGAGGCAGTGAGAGGGACAGCCAGCTTAGCGTACGTATTGACCCTGTCTCCCCGTCTCTAGGGCTTTACACTGAGAAAGATGTAACCCACGTTGGTTCTTAATTAGGAGTTACTTTTTCACAGGTCACTTAGAAATCTTCTCGAATAATTTCTAAAAGCTAAATAGTACGACAAAAATTGTATATTTTCCTTTTTAAAAACAAGAAACGCGAGGAAATCGATTACAAAAATTGGACTTTAATCTGTTATCAGATATATTTGAGGTGTATCAAAGTATGCTACAAGTAGAAATACCTTTTATATATAGTCAAAATTAAAGATTCTAATATGAATATTTATTAATGTGTGTTTTTTATACATATGTAGCGTAAATAAAAAATAAATGAACATTACAGTTTTGAGTGCGGAGGTTCGATTCCTATAGCCGATGCACTTTTTGATGCATACTTTTAGACACCCTTATAAGCCATTGGTTCAACTTTCAAAGCTTGAATTGGTCTGAAAGCGTTCGCAGAACGGCAAAATTAAAACGAATTTAAATAATTTTGTTTTATTTTCCTGTGTAGTGCTACATAAGTCAGAATGTTTGAGCGTCGATTAGTTCAGAGTGGTGGCAGTTGAGGCGCCAAGAAGAGAGCACCAAGCGTCCTTCCCGCCCACTCGCACGCCCCTTTTTTGGTGGGCTGGTGTGTGTGTGTGCGAGCCAGAGTGGTGCGTCAGTCTGTGTGCGTAGGTGCCCGCGTTGGTGGTGGTTAGCATGCAAATCAACGGTCTAGCTGCCGGACCCACGATGGCAGCCTCCGAGCCACCAGAGCCGCCGCCGCGCAATCCGGACCGCATAAATGCCTCGCTGCACAAGCTGGGCGAATCCGTAAGTACAATCCGTATGCACCACCCCCGCCCGTCCTCAGATAGCCATCCCAGATACTCTTTCGAACGCCACCCATCCGCACCACCGAAAACGAAAACTCACTTGATGTTTAACCTAATTGGGCCTCAATCATTGCTTGCGAACAGACTGCATGCCCCGTTGCCCCAAGGCCCCTTGCCCCACCTCACCACACTCTTCTCCCACTTTTTTGGCGCACCACTTCATCTTGCTCCACTGCTCTCGAGCAAAACCAACTGAAATCTCGATAAAATTACCCATTCTGCATTCCTCATTGACTAATTGACATCTTCGGGCTCCACACATGTATCTCTCTTTGGTATTCACCCTTGCTATCTGACTTTGACTCTTGCTAGGTCTATCACATCCATGTATTTAATTTTCCTGACTTTGAACGAAATTTTTGATAAAAACACGAACAAAGGATGAAATTTAAATAATTGGAAATCTTAAATTAAAGACTTTTCACCTTAGTTGAGAGCCTGGAAATCAATAAATTGGACAAATATCAAAGATTCTTTTGCTTCAACGGATACTCAGTAAATATTGGATGACTCTTAATAAATCTTAGATTAAATAAAACAATTACTGAATGAATTCAGATATTCCTTCATTGGGTTTAAAGGCTTTAAAGTGTATTTATAAATTAAGGAGGATTTTGCAAAATGGGCGTAGCATGCCAATACGATATTTCTCCCTTTTCTTAGCACCAATTGTGTCTCCTACGTTTCTTACTTAATTTTCGAGTGATTTTAGAAAAGCTTCAATGCATTTAAACCTTTGCAGAAAATCGCCAAGTCCCTGGACACCTCGACGACGGGCTTGAAGGAGAAATCCGCTTCCGTGAACAACAACAAGCCCATAAGACCGCTGTTATCGCTGGACAGCTCGGTGACGGCCTCGACATCCTCGGGGGCCGCAGCAGGACCAACAGCGTCGGGAGCCGGGGGCGGAGGAGCGCCAGCCAAGCCGGCGCCTTTGGTGCTGGCCAACAAGCGAGACCTCACGCCCAGCAACGACAGCAGCTCCTCGCCGTCCAGCTCGAATGGCAGCAACCAGACGCTCACCCCACCCATGACCGCTGATAATCAGCCGCTCCAGCAGCAGTTGCCGCACCACCAGCACAGGAGTCCCTCGTATCCCGGCAAGGGGGATACCCTGCCCCCGGCTTCGGCAGTGCCCCTCCACCAGCAGCAGCAATTGCCGAATGGCACCGGCAGCAGCCACTGCAACAGCAACAGCAACAGCAGCACTTGCAACTCCGGCGCAGCCATGATCCATGCGAATAACTCGAATTTAATTGCCGCAGGTCACTTGGCCCAGGCAGCCGGGCCCGCCCACAACGCCCCCTCCAGCGGCAGTGCACTCAACGCAGGTGAGTGTGAGGGGAAGGGGCTTCTGTTTGTGAGGGGGGAGTGTGTACACGGAGAAAAACATTATTTACAAGAGGGGGAAAAGGAAAGGGCATTAACAATATCGTTAGTTTATCTTACCCACCACTCTTTACCTTGTTTTTTGAAATGCACTTAACTCTGAATTTATTTTCTTATAAACGGTTCTCTTTTATTTCAATAAATTTTTAAGCCCAATTTTATCATTACATTATTTAAAAAGATTTGTTCTCAAAATTAGTCAGTATTTTGGAAAACCTTTTATTCGTTAACGTTTAGGAAAATTTTAAAAATGATTCATATGTTTAAGTTTTAAATACTTTTCTTGATCTTGACTTGAATTTGAAATCAAAGATGAATGTATTCTTAAACATTCATCTTTAATTCCAAATCAAATGGTTTTTATTTAAATTGGTGTGAAAAATAGTTCAATATTCTATTCCCAATCCAATTAAGAAAAGAGTTCACATAAACTGTCCATCAAGTTTTCCAAGTTAAATTCAAATTTCTGGTCCATGATAAGGCCCAGCAAAACATCACCCATTCTTTTATTGCATGCACCCACACTCAGAAAAAAAAAAAATTTTATTCCACTGGCCTTAATATAGGGAATAATAGACTAAGAACTGCTGAGCATGGCTAGGTCCGGTCTTTAAAATAGGTTTAAGTCTTAAGATTTACACGATTAAACTATTTTATAGACCATTTAGTCCTTAAATATACATAAGAGAGTTATTTTTAGTACCATATATTGACATGTTTCCATAAACTAAAGTCAATGTCAAGGACTTTTTTGTTGAGGGCTGGAAAATGTCATGTTTAATAGTTCATTATACACCTGCTTTTCGCCCGGTGTATGCAAACGCATTTGTAATGTGTAAACGCCATGAAGCAAGGGGAGTTGCAATCAGCAGATTGCTGCGGGCAAAGAAAGGGGAGGGGGTGGAAAGGGATGCAGGGGCAGGATCTTTGCGGCATGAATGAGCAAATGCCGGCCACTGTGGGAATGGCAAATGGGAACGGCCAGAGAGGAATTAAATCAGCTTCCCTGATTGAATCCTTTCAACCTGTATGCTGATTTAATTCCTTCCCCAGCTGCGTGAAATATTGAGGCACAACCATGCTGTTTTAATTCAATTGTTTAAGTACTTCATGGCGTACAAAGGGGTAGCAAATATAATTTTGTCAGGTGGCAGGAGGGTTAGCCAGTTTCCAGTGGCAACCAGAATATAAGGGCCACAGGCTTAAACTGGACAAAACAACTGGGCAGCAGCAGGAAAAGCCCGCAGGAAGAGGACGAGGTGGTGGCTTGAGCAATTCCTGGTACGAGATGCGAGCAGAGTGCCTTTTTTGCTGGTGGTCTTCTGGGTTGGCCAACGCATCGGATTATATCAGAATGGCAGAGTGATGTACACTCCAAAAATCTGACAAATGGGTGGTAATGGCCCTCGCCCGTCCGTCTGTCCTTCCGTCCATCGGAACTGCAAGCACTATCTGCCCCAAACCAGGTCCTCCGACCCATCACTCTGAGTGCTGCAGTTGGAAAGTCAACGAAGCAGATGGACGGGGTCGTCCCGGAAAAGGTGAAAAAGTCGGTGGATCCCAAAGTGGTTGCGGTCGAGTTGGGTTTCCAAAACTTAAGTGTTGAACATTAAGCGGGCGATGATTCAGCCACTAGAGTTTTAGGACCTGAATGAAAGTAAACTCCTCTATTTGGCTGGGCTTACTTGGTAAAGAGGCCCGACCATTCATTTCGTTTGACCTCAATTCAAATATTTTTTGTTGCCTTTAATAATGATTTCATGCGTCGCATTAAGCGCTGATTAAATTTTAATGTAAATCTTTGGCCATAAAATAAATCCATGTTGACAATCAATAACCAAAAAAGCTGGCGAAAAAGATGACACAGGGGGAATTTGTGTGTGTGGATAGCGATTGTGTTGCGTGTGTGTGCGCAATCAATTTAGGCTCATCATCAGTCATTCACATGGATGAATTGCTGACCCGGGCCTGGGGATTCATGCCATGGGAATGAATGGGCAATCAGATTGTTCACATCGTAAATGCATTCCGGGGAACTCATTGTTTTTTGGCCATTTCTCGTTGACTCGTTTGCATTTAGATTAATGTTCCGAAAATCAATATTAATCCATTTCCATGTCGACTGCAATAATTGTTGTTTATTTACTTTTCAATCCTATTCGTCCGTTTTCGAAGAGAGAAAATCTAATTTCGAGTCCTGCACGCCCCTGATTTCCCACCCCTCCTCCCCTCCACACCTGGTTGGATTACACATCATCTATATATACACATCCGTCGGTCCGAGTTTGGGCACCCACGCATACCCACCAGCCCCACTACCATTATCATCATTTGTTGGCATTGTTCTTATACTTGCTGTTGCTGTTGTGGTCGTTGTTTGCCATTGCTGTTTGTTTGTTTTGTTTGGAACTACTTATTGGGTCAACCCGAATATGTTTGCCTGCCCCACACCCACCCCATCCACCTGTCAGCCTACGCCCCGAAAGCCATCTATATCTGTGTATCTGTATCTGAACAATGCCCCATCCAGTCGACAAGCGAAATGCCAACTTATCGGAGCCGGATCGGGACCCGCACTCGAAACTGAAACCGAAACTGAATGTAAATCCGGGTCTGAGCCCATCGGCGGCCCTGGGACCGCCGCACTCGCCCACGTCCGCCGCCTCGGCGGCCTTGCTCCTCCTCGAGTCCTGCGATGGCAACCGCAACGACGAGTCAAGGTTCCATCACCTGCACTCCGCCACCGCCACCGCCACCGCTCCCCCCCGCCCAGGTAAGTCGATCAATCTATGTGCCTCCCCCTCTTTTCGCTTTCACCTCTCAATTTCCGCCCTGTATTTTTAATTGAAGCAGCAGCAATCACAATTAGCCCGTATCCCCGAACCCATCCAGCTCTTCCCTACACAGATGTATATGCATGTAGTTCACCCACAGAGTAGTTGCACTTGATCCCCATTCATCCGCTTAGTGCCTGCCGATTCATTGCTCTGGCCTGGTTAACTTATAATTGCACTGGATTTAGTTCGCCTGCAAAACTTTGAATGCGTTTTCTGTTTTCAGCTCCGGGCTCTCATTTTGCATATTTAATGCCAGAGCTCTGGCCCCAGCTGGGTCGCCTTAGTTTCCACCAGCTCCTTGCTTTCTTTAGTTTCCATTTTATTTCCTTGCCGAGGAAACTGGGCGGGGAATGTGTGTGAAAAATTCCCGGGAATCGGAATTTGTAGTGGGTGGCTAGGGGACGACATTAATGCTAATTATGAGTAGAATATCGATGAGCAGGCATGCAAGCCGGTAGTTGCTCCTCGAGTGGCAACGACCCAGAACTCTACAATCTGGGTCGCGTGGAGAGCTTGGACATGGGTTTACTGTCAAACACAATTTTAGTTCGAAACCTTTCTTAAGTACCCCATTCGTTAGCAAGTGCGACAAATATATTTTATAAAGAAGGGTTTTTAATTTTTCATTTTAAAACAATTTTAAACTTCAAGTCATGTTAAGGTAAATGATCCAAACTAAAATGGGACATAGCAATAAAACATTAAATCTTAATCCTAACGTTTTGATGATTGATTAAAATAGGAAATACATTTATTTCAGAGCTACAGTTCCTAAAAGTTATGCCTCTCGCATAGGTCACAAAGCTCATTTAAAAATTACTTATACGACATGGGTTCCTGCTAGAATTCATTACAAAAACCCTTATAATCAAAACATAGTCTACTTTCAAGTGTTCATACAAAAGCGGGCCACTCTAATATATCTAAGCCTATAAAGCGAATGTAATTGTTAACTAATAGGAAATAAAAGCTTGACTTCCTGGCTTGCATTCCTGCTACGATCACCGCTTATCCACAGCTTGGTAGCTGTAGCTAACGACTCCCAACCAGGGGTTCACCAGCTTTTGCCCATTTAAAAGACGACTTTTTTGCAGAGGCTGCCATGAAGCTGCGCGAGGAGAACGATCGACTAAATGCCGAGCTGCTTCGTCTGAGGCGACTGCTCGAGCTCTCTACAGATGGAGCGGTGGGCGGAGTGGACACCACCCCCGAAATGGAGGCTGTGGCCAGCTCATCCGCCGAGGGAGCGGCCGCCAAGGAACGCATCGAGCGCCTGGAATCGGAGCTCAGGTCGGTGAAGAACCAGCTCTTGACCATGCGGCTGGAGCGGAAGAAGCTGCGGACGGACAAGTCCGATCTTCTGGGTCAGGTGAAACAGCTGTGCGCCTCGCTGCAGGAGAAGGAGCAGGAGCTGCGGGACTTCATCCGGAACTATCAGGAGCGGGTCAGGGAGACGGAAACGACGAATGCCAAGATCTCCGGGGACAGAGATCGGGAGCGCTTCCAGCTGCTCAAGCAGGCCCGCGATGAGGCGGAGCGTTCGCTGGCACTGGCCCAACAGCTATCGGCCAGGGATCTGCAGCTTCAGCGGCTGCAGGAGCAGCTGCAGGAGGCCCGCCGCCAGTTGACGGGCTGCCTCTCGGACCAGGAGAGCCTCCACTCCTTTGCTCCGCTGACTCCGCCCTCGGCCGCCTCGGGAATGCTCGGCCAGATGGCCGCTGCCTCGGGAATGGGCGGCGGATTGGCTGGAATGCGGGGCACGGCGGAAGACAGTGGACGTGGCAACTCGTTGTCCGCCTTCAGCGGCAGCTTGAGCGGCGGATCAGGGGCCACGGCCGGGGACCGCAACTCCTGCTCCAATGACTCGGGACTGAGGAACAGCAGCGATCGGGAGAGCACCGGCGGAGAACTGAACTTCAGCGATGGCACCTGCGACAATGGACCCTGCATCACGGTCGACCCAGACAGCATCTCACTCGTGTCCAGCCAGAACATGTACCAATGTGAGTAGCCCGGTTTTTAAGGAGTCAAATCCAATTAGAGCTCATTTTTTGTTCCAGTTGGCACCCCCAAGGAGCGCAGCCCCACATTGTCACCTCTCAACTCGGCTGCCTACTCAAGGTACTTTAATAAGACATTATGTATATCACCTTAAAAAAAATTAAATAGAAATTAAAGGGGCAGTTGATATACAGCTATTAAGCCTCCCTGAAGAAAATAAAACAGGCCCAGGGACTAAATTTGACCACAAAGTTATTAATTAAATCTCTGGTTACTGTGTATTTACACATGCCAGCTGACCTCATACATACGGGCTATTTTCTCTGTTTCATGAAATGTTCTATTTGCATTGCAAATTATGATGTTCAACTCAAAAATGTTTTACACAATGTGCTTAATTTAATCTCCGCCATTTCCCGGCTATAATTAATTCCGCGTGGACAACAAATACTGAAACCAAATTTTATGATAAATCTATCTGGATCTGAGTTACATGACACGATATAATAATAATTTTTGCACAGTCCATTATTTGCATTTGGGGATGTACGAAAATTTGAGCACTGACAAATTTTATATCTTTTACATCTTTACATTCATTTAAATTTTAACTTTGATTTTGGTACTATCCCAACAGATCCGTGGAGCAATTGGGTTCGCCTGTGGACCCCGAAGGACCAGGAGGCGGCGCCATTAGTAGAAAGTTTGCCAGCGCCAGCAAAAGTGGCCCCCTGGGCGCCCGGAACGGACGTGGCGGAACTTGGGGAAGTATATCCCGGGTGTTTGCCCGCTCCCGGAACAAGAGCAAGGCCCTATCCGCCGACGGAGTGACTGAATGTGAGTGCGGAAGTTAAAATTTATAATGTATATAACTAGTATTATAGTTTTAGTTTATGATAATTAATTATATTACACTCATATTTATTTTATGATTTAGGCGGTTTTTATTAAAAGCTTTTTTTTTAAATTAACCATTTCCAAATATAGATAACTAATTTTTCTGTGAGTGTATAACAGATCCAAATATTTGTTATTTTGGTATTTATGTTGGGGTTATTGTTTCCATAGATGCTAATATAAATAAGTTAAAAATGGGTACACAAATTTTAAGATAATAGGTATGTGCGCACACCCAATGATAATATTTGAATCCCCTTCCAGACGCCGACTACTCGTGGAACCCCCTGACGGAGGAGGGCTACGCCGAGAAGCTGCGCCTGCTGCGAGAGGCCTCCCAGCTGCCCATCGACCGCTGGCGGGCCACCCAGGTGCTGGCCTGGCTGGAGGTGGCCCTGGGAATGCCCCAGTACAGCGCCCGGTGCGCCGAGAACGTGAAGAGCGGCAAGGTGCTGCTGGAGCTGAACGACGTGGAGCTGGAGGCGGGCCTGGGCCTCGCCCACCCGATGCACCGCAAGAAGCTGCGGCTGGCCATCGAGGAGCAGCGGCGGCCAGAGATGGTCCGCTACCCGCTGATAACGCAGCTGGGCCACACATGGGTGGCCACCGAGTGGCTGCCGGACATCGGACTGCCCCAGTACGCGGAGCCCTTCGTGCAGTCCCTCGTCGACGCCCGGATGCTGGACACGCTCTCCAAGAAGGAGCTCGAGAAGTTCCTGGGCGTCACGCGGAAGTTCCACCAGGCGAGCATTGTTCACGGTAATGTCTAACTACTTTTTTTGCAGTATTTAGTTAAAATTAAATTAAAAACTGCTTCAGAATTGTATACTCAGAGAATATAGGGTTTTATTATTCAGTTTGTTTTTACTATGGCTTATAAATTTAAGGACAGAATTACATTTTTTTTAATCACACTGTTTTCCTTTAACGTTAAAATGTTATAATATGTCAAGTATAATTGAAGCCCAGATAGGATTTCCATTTAAAAAAGAGCTATTAGTTGTAGTCAAACCTTTTAAGCTAATCAAAGGCGAATTCTACTCCCTCCTCCCCGACAGGCATCCATGTGTTGCGCATTGTGAAGTACGACCGACAGACGCTGGCCATGAGACGGGTGCAATCGGAGACGGTGGACACGGACCCCATTGTGTGGACGAACCAGCGCTTCATCCGCTGGGTGCGATCCATCGACCTGGGCGAGTACGCCGACAACCTGAAGGGTGCGTGTGCCATATCGATTGCTCTTTGATTATGCCATTCAGAGCGGCAATTAAGGGGGCTCCTCTGACCCGCTCTAATCTCGTTTCCACCCACTCTCGACCCACCTGCAGATAGCGGCGTGCACGGCGGCCTTGTGGTGCTCGAGCCATCCTTCTCCGGCGACACCATGGCCACCGCCCTGGGCATTCCCCCCTCGAAGAACATAATACGGCGACATCTCAACACGGAATTCGATGCCCTCATTTTGCCCGCACGGTGAGTTTTTAAGGGCCTAGCGACCCACCCAAAAGACCCTCTCGCTATCTCTGTGCGTGCGTGTGTGTGTGAGCTGTGAGTGTGCCCCGTGTGTGCGTGTCCTTTGTGTAATCCCCCGGGTCTGACATGTGAACTGTGGAGACATGAATATGTAGCGTAATACAGCGTTTTGATTAGAGTTGTCCTTTGTTTTGATTGAGTTATTGCCGTTTTGTATTTCAGTCCCCAGCCCCGAGTTCATATAACCTTCCTGTTAACTGTTTTCGTTGTGAGTTCTTGTTTATTTTGCACCTTCGTTAAGACCATATCGGTTACAAGCCGATTTTTTGTTTGGAGTTTGCTAGCAGGAAGCGTTGCGTCACTGTGGGAGCTCTTTAGGCTTCACTCCATCACCTGTATAACCGTCATCATCATCCCAACATACACTCATCACTCACATTCATCCATACTCACCTCTGGCTTTAATATATTTAGTGCTTTGATCATGAGTTTATAGCTGCTTCTTAAGTGCATACCATCCATCTATCTTCTCCACCTCCCCAATGAAATGGGGCCGCAGAAATGCCAACTTCTCGACTCATTAGATGTCATATCACGCGATGTCATATCTGTATCCAAATCTGTCCAAATCTACTCTTGCATAAGTATGTAAGGTCTCCAGCCTGTAACTTTAGATAATAATGTACTTTGTTTCGTTGTTTATCTTGTGAACGTGTCCTAGACGATCTGTATCTGAAATATAACGTCCCCATAAAGCGAATCGCACTAATGGCGGCCCTTGTGGCCATGTTTCTCTCTCTTTTCTTTCCCAACCAATATCTCGATCCATGTTTATTCGTATTTTCTATATCCGCACTGCAGATACCTTATTTACTGTCAAATGGAAGAATTTCAAATGGAAGCCTCCAGACAATTGGCCAAATTGCAGGGCCACTAAACAATCCGCACGAACCAAAGAGCAAGATAACGAAAATGAATAATAATCAAAAATCAAACGGGAGACGTACGAGTTGTTTAGCCAAGCTGATGAAGATGATACGATAATAAGTATAGGGAGAGAACAATAACTGGAGCACAGCGCTAGTATTTCGTCACTACGAATAGTTTATAGACTCACCCCAGAATAGTCGAACATCGATCCGTAGCAGTACATGTAATCATACCACAATATCATTAAGTGCTTTAGGCATCGAACTAGGAACGCACCCAACAAGAAATCAAAACCAGTGTCCAAGCTTTGCATATCCGATATCGATATTATAACGATACACTCCTCGAGGAGCGCTTAACGTTGCATTTACTCAGATTGATTTACAAGTCAAGCATTTAATGTAGTAGATCCGTAGAACTAGGGCTTCTTGTCAGTGTAATGTAAGGTATATAGTACTTCAGATATTAACAATTGTTACGCCTAAGATAGAGCATTGCAAATGCCAACACACACCCTTCCACCCGAGCGTCTTTCGTCACTAGGCCGGAACACCCAAGTTCTCTGTGATACAGGAGCTATTTGAGCTATTCTGAGCTCGGTTAGACAGCCACTAAACGCACAATGGAACCTAAAAGACCAATTACATAACCACACACTCGCACACGAGTCCATGAACACATACACATCTACATTCCCGTGGTTAGATGATATAGTCAATGTTTGGTGTTGCATACTGTGAAGCGTTTTGAATGAGTTTTGCCCTGCGGTATCGAGTTATGCTCTTCGAATCTCTACAAAATATTGTTTTACAATATTTGCGGTGCCCCAAAGTGTGCACTCAATTGCTTTATTTTGATTGACATGGTTTGCTTATGGCTGCGTATAGCTGCGAAAAAACATTTCGTTGCATACTTTCTAGCACTTTCAAATGTTGATTTTGTGGCTCTAGAGATTTGACCGCAGGGTAACACCCCTTAGTTTATTTCCTTAAGAAGTCGTTAATTTGGTTTTGCAATTTTGCAACTACAGTGTCAATTGTAAGTAAAACTTGCTTACTAAGTAGCCTATCTCTCTCTATTTCTCACACACCCACACACTCGAAAACATACGCAGACACTCGAAGACAAGTTCTATGTATGTGTTATCAATGTTTTTAAGTAGCTTGAACTAGTCTTACCGTTGTCATCTTACTAAGTACCACTGCATACAATACCCTATCGATACTATGTGTGATTGGCATTCTAAGGCTTTCAAAAACAAAACTACAAATATTATGGCTGCTGGTTTCGTGTCTGTTAGCAATGCTATTCTTTTTTCAAGTTACTTTTCCTTTCCTTACTGTGTTTTTTCGGGGGTCTTTCGCTCACCACAGATCTTTGGTTTCCTTGTTGTTTTACGCTACGTGTAGTTAAATACGAAACAAATTAAACGTAACTCTCCAACATTGATTAACCAGATTCTTTCGTCTTTGTCCCGTTTCTTTTTCCATCTTTCCTATATTTGATCCACTCTCTTTTGCTTTCACATCCGTATGTTTGCTCTTCCATTTCGTAATTTGGTAATCGAATCGACGGCTTGTTGTTGTTGCTACCTCTGCTTGATTGTCTAACACGATTACCAACACAACGACAACACAACCGACAACAACTCAACAACAACTTATCAACAACAATCAACAACAACCAATCAACAACTCAACAACACCACATCGAACCCCCCTTCCGCGTGTATGTGTGCCTGCCTTGCCTGCTCTCTCGCTCTTTCTGTCGCTCTGCCTGACCGCCCGCACTCCATGCTCCGAATTCCAATCTCCAAACTCAACACTCCCGTATCTGCCGTCTGTGTCCTGTCTTTAATGTGCTGCCTGCCCGCCTGCCTGCCTACGAAACCGAATGTACATGCACACCCACCCACCTACAACATGATATATATCTACACGCCCCAAAACAACCCACTCTCGACCACACACATACACACGCATACGACCTATGCAAAAATTCGCAAATCGAAATTGCCATGTTTGTTGTGTAGAGCGACTCTGGGTCAGGGCATCCGTTCCGGTTGCGGCGTAGTGCCTCTAACGGGACCCGGCGGACTGCAGCACTATGCCACAACAGATCGCCGCTCGAGCGGCAACCTCAGGGTAAGTACTCCGACTACTCACATATCTTAGCCATATTATAGCCAATTAGGTCCTGAGTATGATAATCCTGTGCTAGCCGACAATATGATATCACTGTGTCCTTAGCCTGAATTGACGTGAAGCTTTTGTTGTCCCTCGGTGTCTGCGGCATAAAATATTTAGGGACCTAAGAGGCCTCAGCCAGCCAGTGTTTTCATCTCTCTGAAAGCCTCTTCTGTGGTTCCTAACTTTCACAGGCTTTCATCGAAATTGAAAATTAAATTTATTGTGTATTAATTATTTAGATGCCTACAAGTATGTGATATATGGGAATGGCAGACAGATTTTTCGCAGCATACTTTTAGACACTTTAAAATTTAATGGAGAATTGTTTGTCTATCTTAATTTTTTCAATGCCTTGTATATGTATTTCTAGCCATCACTTATGAAAATATATTGTTGGAATTTTCTCATTAAAAGATACATAAGAATCATTTTAGTTTAAATTATTTTTCTCAAACCATTTTATCAAATTAGCATGTTAGTCAACACATAAAACGAATAATAACAATAACAGAACTAAACAAATAATAAGTCTTGAAAAGTTACTAGCAATCTAGCTATCTAGCGACACCACTAGCTTCACGGAGGTTCCAAATTAGTTCTGTAGGAGATGACATAAAATGTTAAATTTTTTAAATTTTGTTTTTTTCTTTTCGTGTACGAAACAGATTTCGGCATGGAAAGGATCTCAGGTGAGTTGGAAGAATTAATACCCGTAGAACCCATTTTGATCAGTGCTTCTCCTTGCAGAGCTCCCTTTCTAAGGCCTTTCGGTTTAACAGCAAGCCCCATCGCACCGGGGACCGCAGTTCCTTCGGGAACTCCACCTCCCCAACGCCTTCGTACAGCAGCAGCGAGGGTGGCGGAGGAATATACGCAACCATAGGCCACCAGTATCCCCATCCGCACACGAATCCCCAGCAGCAGCACTACCACCACTTCCTGCCGCCGCCGACGACGGCTCCACCGCCGATCCCCTCGGCCGGCGGCATCTACAGTCACGGTCCGCCGCCTGGTCACCGAGTGAGCGCCCCGCCCGCGGGCGGAGTGCTGGATGCGGGGCTGGCTGACCCCCAGATGCTGTACGAGCAGAGTCGGCGTCGCGTGAAGAGCATCAGCGACATCGGGGCCTCGACGAGTGCGGGCAGCGTGGGAGCCTGCAGCCTGGGGGGCATCTCGGCCTCCTCGGAGTCCCCCGAATAGGAGAGAAGAGCTAGCTAGATAGGATGCAAAGTACCACTACCAAAGATACTCAGCTGTACCCGCATGAAAGTCAAGTCCCATCTTCCCCTCTTCCCAGAGTCCCATCCATTAACCTTCCCAGCTGCATTTGAGCCTAGCCCGTAAGCAAACTCAATTATGTTCAAGTCAGTGTCAGACCCACCTACAAGATGCAAGCATTCGGCAGATACAGATACATATGCGTCAAGTAATACAAATAAGCGAGTAATCATTTGATCAAATCAGATAGAACTACGAACTATATGCTAAACGTAATTACGACATAAATAGTGTGTAGACTAAGCTCTATCCGAATCAAACACTCCTCCCCAAACTCGAATCAACTGAAATAGTTTAATCAATCGCATATGTGTAATTCTAATTGTAATCTAACTGTAAAGCTAGTTCTAAACCGAGTTAATAGAGGCACATTGAGTGGCAACACGACCTATACTCACAGAATTCTAAGACGACGCAGACTCTGGAGATGCGATTGCAACTTAGATAAATTGAAATTGTTTTGTAACCGAACTATCGTAGCTAAGCAAATGGAAACGGAAACTATTGAATTAAATTTGATAAGCCGCGAACGGCGGAACCTTGTAAATTATGGAATGCCCTAGCAGCGTTCAATATCGCCTGCTAATGGTAAAAGGAGTAAGCACGCAAGTCAGAAACCGAATCAAATATATGGTAATACAAACGCACCCCGAGCCCTCGCACAACCAAAGAAAGCCAGTCAGCCCGCTTTAACCGCCAATCTATCAGTATCGAGAATCCCCGAGAGCGTCAGGGTACTATTAAGCTGACCAATTTAACCCTAGACCTATGACGAACAAGAACTATCGAATAAACCAATGATCAAAACTCTGTTGTAAGCGCACGCGTCTTTATTGTGCTCGGGGAGATCCCGCCCGCTAGATGAGCAGGACCTCAACATATTGCATTTTCTCAACTCCAAAACATTTGACCTTCACCGAGAGTCGATGTGCCTCCTGTGTCTGCTGTGGTTCGGTGCATCTGCGGGAAGGCCTGTCCACCTCCATCTCCTTGTCCCCCATGTCCTCCATCCGCTCGGGTTGCTAGCGGCGATCGCTGTCATTGTCGTTCCGGGGACGTCGAGTTGTGTGCGGACGGCCCTTGGGCTCCGGAACGGGCTCCGCCATGGTGAGGGTGCCCAGGCTGCCGATGAGCCCGAGGATCCCGAATACCAGGAACAAACTAAACCACTTCATCTCGATGCCGAGTACTGACCAGTCGGATGCAAACTGCTGGCCGGCCGCCGGGAGTCGAACTTTTATGGTCCGGCGCCCAGCGGATCGCGACGATCTGCATGCTAATGAGGGGAACAGCCGTCAACATCGTTTACCATCGCCAGTTGTTTATGCTCGCAGATGGGCCAGATAGCGCCCCAAATTGAGTTGTAAATCCAGCGCGAAAAATGGGCGGACAATCATTTAGGTAATTAGCTCCAGCGAACAATTGTTCCCCCTGCAACCGAATCGCAGTCACATCTGATTGTGGGACCCCAATTAAAAGTGAATGGGTTTTCGAACGATCATACATTGCAAAATTATTAGAATCGTGTTGAGTAAGAAGACAGCAAGTCTCGAACTTGCCCTTTGTTCTTGTATACATTATCGAAGGCAAACTATTGCGAAATTAAGATCTATGGACAAGTGTTTGGTACAAATTGATTACTTGGTAGAGTGACAAAACAAAGCGAATTTTCACGAAAGCAAACATTTGAAGGCACGGACAAGACCATTGCGTAAACTAGGAGTGAACAAGGTATACAAAAACATTTTTGGTTGTTATACTATTATACTACTATAAAATCTACGAGCACTTTTCGAAAATGCTCTAGCGAAGGCCACTTTTTTGGCGGCTGATCTGCTAAGTCTATACTGTACATATATCACATTGAGCTGGCTTGAGGGGTCCCCTCAGAATCTCCATTGGTCCGCGAAGGCGGGCGGACTCAGGCTCAGGTTTTGTTGGAAAAGCTGGCCGAGCTCGTTCATTTCCCGCTCCCTGCGCAGTTCCTCGCCCACTTGTTGCCACAGGGACTCGAAGCCATTATCATAGGCTGCCATCGACACGTCGCCCTCGCAGGAGCTCTCTTCAAACACAAACGAGTATTCCATCTGGTAGTCGCACATTCTGGGGTTTTCGTTCTTCAAAGCTGGAAGACAGAAAGATTTAAATGATCAGCTATCGATTGAGAACTTCTTTCGTGTGGCGCCAACTATCGATTCGGGTCTTATCAGGCAGGGGGCGGAACAGCTGACTTCATTGGCATACAGAATGTCGCGAAAGAATGTCTTGGGTTTGATCAACACGATCGTGGCCAATTCGTAAGTATAGTACTGAAAGCTGTTGCGGGTTTTCCAGCGATGTAACCTTTATAATACCTTACAGGTGCAAGTGCCCCGCCCACTCGCATAACTATGGCTCAGCCGCTCCAACGGCCTCCCAAACGGGTCGCATGGAATACGCCTTCGAGGTAAGTGGCTTTACCTTGGACTTTGGATCACCTGCAGATAGCAGATGCTCATCTCCAGCCCGACATTCAAAGTCTTCAACAGATAACGATCTTAAGTTACTCTAAACTATGATGCATATGACACAACTTTCCATTGAATTTCATTTGTATTTAAAAAACTACCATTTTGAAAACAATCTGGGAATTCTGGAAATTTAAGAAATGTACGAAGTTTCTAAGAATCTTTCCCGAATAGGATGGAGATTTGATTTGATGCTGATCTTTATCGTCATTTTCATTGATACAAAAAATGAATTATTATCCCATGTTTATTAAAATCTAAACTAGCCTTAACTCATGAAGCTTTCAATTTGGCCCAACTTTTTTTTATATAGAATAAATTTAAAATAAATTTATATTCTTTCCTCTTTCCAGATGTCAGCCTCGACAGTTCGGTTTGGACCCGGAGTGAGCGCCGAAGTTGGAGCTGATCTCCGCAACTTGGGAGCCCGGAAGGTTTGTCTGGTCACCGATAAAAGTGTGGTGCAGCTGCCTTCCGTGAAAGTGGCCTTGGACTCCCTCGCCCGCCATGGAATCAGCTACGAAATCTATGATGAAACCCGCGTGGAACCCACGGATGGCAGCATGTGGCAAGCAGTGGAGTTTGCCCGTCGAAAGGAATTCGACGCCTTTCTGGCCATTGGAGGAGGATCAGCCCTGGATACCGCCAAGGCAGCCAATCTGTTTAGTAGCGACCGGGAGGCTGAGTTTTTGGACTATGTGAACTGCCCAATAGGCAAGGGCAAGGAGGTGAGGTCTCGTACAATTGGTATTAAAACTAGATACAATGTCTTTGGATTCCCCAGATATCTGTGAAACTGAAACCCCTTATTGCCATGCCCACCACCTCGGGAACCGGCTCAGAAACTACTGGAGTGGCTATCTTTGACTACAAGAAATTGCATGCGAAGACTGGGATTTCCAGCAAGTTCCTGAAGCCCACTCTGGGTAAGTTCTCAATTTCACTCTAACAGATTTTGATTGCATTTGATTAGTCAAAATGGTTAATACGGTCACTAAAAATGCACATAAGACAAGATAGCAGGTGTAAGAAGCCAATACATTATATAACATATAATGATTAATTTCCCTATCTAATTTCTGATTATTTATCTTCAGCTATAATTGATCCCCTGCACACCCTATCCCAGCCGGAACGTGTGATGGCCTTCGCTGGTTTCGACGTTTTCTGTCATGCCCTGGAGAGCTTTACGGCGGTGGATTACAGAGAACGAGGTCCGGCGCCCAGTGATCCCAGCCTGAGACCCACATATCAGGGCAGGAATCCCGTGTCGGATGTGTGGGCTCGCTTCGCCTTGGAGGCGATACGAAAGAACTTCGTGGATGCCATTTACCAACCCGATAACCTGGAGGCCCGATCCCAGATGCATTTGGCATCCACGATGGCGGGCGTGGGCTTTGGCAATGCCGGAGTGCACCTGTGCCATGGACTGTCCTACCCGATCTCCGGAAATGTAAGGGACTACAAACCGAAGGGCTACTCCGCGGACCACGCCCTCATTCCTCATGGCTTGTCTGTGGTGATCAGTGCTCCGGCGGTCTTTGAGTTCACCGCTCCAGCTTGTCCGGAGCGGCATTTGGAGGCTGCCGCGTTGCTGGGCGCCGAAGTGCGGGGTGTTCGAAACTCAGACGCCGGTCGTCTTTTGGCGGACACCGTTCGCGGCTTCATGGTACGTGCTGGCATCGAAAATGGCCTCCGAGAGCTGGGATTCTCCAGCAGCGATGTGCCCGCGCTGGTTGAGGGAACCCTGCCCCAGGAGAGGATCACTAAACTGGCACCCAGGGCGCAGACAGAGGAGAACCTTTCGCAACTCTTCGAGAACTCCATGGTGGTCTATTAAATTGGGAGCTTGACTTACCCACGCTCAACTGGTTCGCTTCAAGAAAAAGTGTTAAACTAACGGATCCGTGGCTGAAAACTGACCGTACTTGAGCTTTTTAAATTCCAACTGAAAAGACGCATTTCCTAAACTTAGGGTGGACCGTAACACTTTTGTATGTATACGTATACTATTAAAGACCCCACAGAAAATCACTGGAAATTTGATTCCGCTTCGTGTTTTTGTTTACATTATGATCTTGGCGCAACGGATTTTGTGTACATTCAGCATTATTTTGGGGGCTTCCTTTGTTCTGGTACTCGCTTGAGAGTCCTCTGTGTATAAAGATTCAGTAAGCGTTCCTATGCTGGTCTGTTGGGACACACGCTGGAACTCCGAATATTTCAAGGAGCCGGCTGTATAACTGTAAGATTATAAACAAAATAATTTTATTTATTTATTTATTTTACTTGAGTAGTAATATGGGTTTAGACATGCTTAACCTCGAACATGAGTACTCCTTCACGTTCGCATACTCCGGATGCCGCAGTAAATTCATCGGAATGCCCTACGACAGGGAGTTCGAGACAATGTGGCAGCAGATCGGCGAAGAACTCCGCTCGAGACATAATCGATTCGTGGGCATGCCCTTCGACAGCGGATTTGAACGGATGTGGCGCCAAATCAGAGAAGACTTAAAGCGGGACCAGGAGATACTCGGCTTGGGGCTCGGCTTCCAGCGGAACTTAACCCTCTACGAAAAGGAGTAAGCGGATGTCGGCCCTCATGAGTCTTTTATTGAACGCAGATAAAATATATTCAATTTTATTGAAAGGCATGTTATTGTTAAAAGTACGTATGTATGTCTATTAAGTATGCATTGTAAAGATTACGATCGGTTTGGTTAAAATAATTTATTGTTTTCGGAATTGGTTTCAAAGTCGAATAAGTTAGGCGATAACTTGAATTCGATTGGAAAAAAGGTAATAAAAAGTCTTAACATAGTTTATGCATTAATTATTTTTCTCATCTCTTGATCAGATTAAAAATCAGACGTCATTCTAGGGAGTCTTCTAACCGTTTGCTACACAGACCCGGATCTAAAAGCCTTACTGCCGTTTCTCGTTTCTCTTTTCTGACTGGACACTCAGTTTAGAAACCCTAATGTTTTAAGTAATTTTCGCTCGGTTTGAATTTTGGCAAAATGGCACTAAATCTTCAAGTTGTTCCCGAAATTCTCATAAGTATGGATATGGTTTATTTGATGGGGCTGGGGCAGTGGCTCGATAAGGTGCCAGTCCGTTGCTTTCGAAACGGCTGCTAATCAAACGCGTTCTCTGGACCCACCTCTGCTGTCGCCAAACATCTTCAGATTGGATTTAACAGAACTAGGTGTAGGCTATTTCATGGATATGGGATAGGATTTTTCTTAGATTTCTCTGTCCTTTTTGGATTCAAGTATTTCTCAGTTGTTGCTTTGTTTCCTCGCACTTTCGCTAATACTTTTAACTGCCAGCTACTGCTCCTCCTCCTGTTTCTTTTCATTCTTGTGCTTGTGTGTAGTCAATTGTCTGATGTGATTTTTCACTTTTACAACTAGCAATAAACTTATAAATTAGAAAAACAGCGCAACTCGAACGACTTCCGCAAAGTCCAACCCGGAACTGTTGATTCTGGGTGGACTTAGACCTGGTTGATGGGCGCATATCGGTGCACCTTGGGCTGCTTCAGGTGCTTGGGCTGTTTCTGGTCCTTGCTGGTGGTGGGCTTCACGATGTCCTCGCTGAGCTTCTGGTACACGAAGGAGTTCTTCGAGGCCAGCAGGGCCATGCGGTATCGCTCTCCGCGCTTGCGCAGCACCACGTAGATCACGCGGGCGATGGAGAGCACGATCAACAACAGGCAGAACGATACGATGACCAACGGAACCACAACGTCGTAGGACAGTTGGCCGTGGAAGATCATCTTCTCGGTGTACTCATCCGACTCCTCGCTTTCGCTGTCGAAGCCCAGTTTGTCTGAAGAGGTTCAAAATATTGTTATGAGCTCTTTATTTTCAAAACGAGTTTTACTTACCCAGCAGGAACCTATCGCGCGTCTCCTCGGACATGTCCACCTCCTCCGCTCGGACACCTTCGTCCTTCAGCACCGGCTTCAGCTCCTTATTCACAAACGTTTCGATGGCCTTGTTCGCCTCGCTCTTGGCCTTCTTGGCATTCTTCTTGGCCTCCTCGAAGCGGTCATCATCGTTGTCATCATCGTCGTCGTCTTCATCATCCTCATCGTCCTCGTCGCTGTCATAATCGCTGCTGTCCTCCTCCTTGTCCTCACCACCATTGTTCAGGTTCTCCTCGGCACTGTCTTCCTCTGGCTTCACAGTCTCAGCGTTGACCGATCCCTTCATGATCTTCTGCATGCTGCTCAGCCGGCTCTTGTCCAACACACTCTTGTCCAGGACGCTCAGGAGCTTCTCCTCGTCCTCGTCCAGCTTCTTCTCGCTCTCCTTCAGACGCTTCTCCAGCTTGGCCTCTGCGCTGTCGGCCTTCTTCTCATCCAGGAAATCTGATCCCTCGGCATGCTTGCACACCTCATGTGCCAAAGTCGCCCATCCGGCCTGCGCCTGGGTCTCCAGCTCCACAATAGTGGCATCGTCCTCCAAATTGGCCAGGACCGGCAGGCGCCTGGGAGTCATCTGCATCTGCAGGGTTACATAGCTGATGAAGTCCTGGAAATCGCTGGTGCACTTCAGCGGGTTGTTGGTGATATCCAAGGAGCGCAGGTTCTTGAAGCTCTTCACATCCTCCGAGGAGATCTTCTTGATAAGATTGCCAGAGGCGTTGAAACTGCGCAGGCTGTCGAAGATCTTGTAACCGACTCCCATTTCGCGATCGGAGAGCAGGGAAGTCAGCTCACAGTCATTGACATCCAGGGAGCGGAGCTGGTGCAATGGCAGGAAGAGGCGAACCGACAAGTGGGTTATGGGATTGCCGGCCAGGCTCAGCTTGGTCAGCTCACCGTTGTCCATGAAGATCAGGTCGTCCATGCGGGGAATCAGATTGTTGCTCAGGTCCAAGTCGATCAGCTTGTGCAACCTGGTGAAGATCTCACGGGGCAAGTGGTTGATGTTGTTCCAAGCCAACTTCAAGGTGGTCAGATGTGGCATCGTGGAGAAGGCCTTTTGACCCAGCGGACCGATGGCACAGTTGGAGATATCCAGGTAGTAGACAGTGAACTCTCCACTGTAGCTCAGGAAACCATCCGTGGGCAGTTGGCTCAGGCGCGGATTATCGTTCAAGCGGATCACGTCCAGTTCGGAGTTCTTGAAGAACAGCATGCCGGAGATCTGCTCCAATTCGTTGATGGACAGATCGATGTGACGCAGGCTCTTCAGGGTGAGGAACGAGTCGGGCTGGATTTTCTTGATGCCGTTGCCCTTGAGGTTCAGGTTGGTCAGACCGGGCATCTTGTCGAACATGCTGTGGTGCACTTTGACAATCGAGTTGAAGCTCAAATCCAGCTGCTGCAGGTCCTTGGTGCCGAAGTGCAGATCGCCGTTAAAGGTGTTGTACTTCAGGTGGAGAATGGACAGGGTGGTTCCATTGAAGATATCGCGGGGCAGCTCAGTCAGCGAGTTGTAGGACAGGTCCAGCTCCTCCAGAAGAGTGACCTTCTCGAACGCCTTCTCGGGCAGCTTCTTCAGGCTGTTCTGGCTCAGATTAATATACACGACATTGGGGAGCTGGGAGAAAGCCTGGGGATTCAGTTCCATGAGGTTGTTGCGCGAGAAGTCCAGCTCCTCAATGCTGGAAGACTAAAGAGGGGTTAATCAGGAGTGAAGCAATGGTAGAATATTGTATAGGAAAGCCTACATTCAAGAGGTAGCGGACGGCGGACATCACGCTCAGGTCATTGCCCGAGATGGTCAGCATGCGCAGCTTCTTGTTGCCAAGGAAGGTGTCCGGGTTAATGATGGCCAGACCCACATCTGTCAGGTTTACAGCATACAGTTCGTTCAATCCGTGGAAGGCCTCCTGGTGCAGGTACTCCAAGGTGCAGTTGGCGATTTTAATGGAAGCCACGTTCTTGAGGCCCAGATTGAGGAAGAACTTGGGGCCCAACAGAATGGGATACTTGGGACCCACATTGGTCACCACCAAGTCCGTGATGTCCGATCCAAACCTCTGGGTGCCCGTGTCAAGTCTGCAAGTTGGATTGTTGATCAAAGTGCGAGGGTTAGGAGTTTCCAAGTTACAAACCTGCTGCAGGTGGCCACCAGATAGCTGTTGACATTTCGGGAACACTGGCAGTATCGCGGGCAGGGCACGTCCTCGCTGAAGATCACCTGCTCATCATCGGTTAGAAGATCTTCGGAGGCATCGTCCTCTTCCTCATCTTCGTCTAAATCTTCATCGTAATCATATTGGGAGTCACTGTCGATGTCATTAGTACTTTCCTTGGTCTTTTGGTCGGCGGTTTTGCCCTAATTCAAACCAAAATAGAATGTACATGTTATCAAAACCACAATATTTAAATTGTGGTTTTTAGGGAGAAAGGCGATAGCAATTTATCTATTTTGTGACATTGGGAAGGGGTTTGCATACCTTGGGCTTCGAGGAGGTGCTGTCCACGATGGGCTGCAGCTTAGGACTGCTCTTGGCCTTCTTGGGACTCGAGGAAGTCGTTTCCGTATCGTCGTCGAAATAGTTGTAGTCATCGTCGTAGCCGTAGTATTCGCTGTCTTCACTTTCGGTAGAGTTCTTCTCGCTGGATGCGACCGTGGCGTTGAACATCTTGTTGAAGTGAGGATCATCGGCCAGCGCCCGGCTGTGCTTGGCCGCCTCCATAAGATCCTTGAGGGCCTCCTCGGTGAGGGACTTCTTGGTGTCCAATGGTGTGGACTTCTTCTCGGGGCTCCTGGTGATGGTCTCCAAGGGAAGTTCCTTGACTTTGGGCGTAGAGATCTTGGGCAACGTGTCGGTGGGGCTCACATCCTCCCCGGAGCTCAGCTCGTTCTCCGTCAGATCGTCGTGGATATAGTGGATCTTGTTGCTCACGGCGTTCGAATGGCTGGCGTGGATTAGGGCCAGGCTGAAGGCCAACAGCAGGACCAGCCTGCAAGTCGACTGGCGACCCATTCTCCTGTAGATGGGCAAACTGAAATGGACCAAGGGAGGAAAAAGCAGAGCTGTACAGTTGTGGCCACTTCCAAGAAACCAAAAAACAGACGACGCACACCCAGTGCAGCCGTATCTTATCGCTAATTGCCAGAGCCAGATAAGCAGATATACGTTTATTGAATCAACAACATTCTACTGAAGCGGAGGTTGTCATGACTGGCCTCAGAATACGCACGTCGTGTCACCTATTTCCTCCAAAATCAGCGATCTGCATGGCGAAATGGTGAGCCATGTTGACTCCCCTGATTAGCACCTTGGCACCCGGAGAGTTGACATCATTGGCCATGCTAATTTAGTCAGTACACCAAGCCGCATCCACAAATTTCTAAATGTTTGCTTATCGTTTAATGGCAATTGTTTCGCATTCGTCTGATTGCCTGCGTATTTTCAAATGCTTACTCAGAATTGAGCGAAAGCAATTGGCACTTTCGACCATATCCGTGAGGTACTTCCCTTCCGAAAGCACTTCAGCGATAAGCAATGCAGATGCGGATGCCACAACCGATCAGATACAGATACTGGTTCTCAACTTGAGTTAATCTGTTGTCGTTTGCTCGGTTTGTTTGCCCTGTGATTATGGGGCGACACCCTAACTAATGTATTTGGTAATCTTACTGGGCTTCTGAATCGATCCGACGAGGGGGATCCCCACGGAGCGTTTCTTGACGCCAATTAAGAACTCATTTGCCAGATCGCTGGTTCTAAGAAACCCCCGAAAGCCAGGCACAAAACGTCGCGTTTCGGGGTCTCTTCACGTTTCATAACTGACCGTTTTGGAATGCATTTTCCACCCATTCGATGCGGATTCGAGTGCGGATGCCCCTACTGAGAGCCCGCCTGTGTTTGCCTTCGTTTTCATGGCAAGGCAAACACACAATTCGAGACCGTGGCTCGCCGAGTGGTAAACAAAGAGCTTTAGGTATTAATGTTTTTCGTAACCGGGCAAACGACCCGCGATCGCCGGAGATCTGAGACCGCCAGCAAAATGCAAAATGCGCAGTTAACGCGGCCAGAATAGATCGCATTTATCCAGCCAATAACCACATGGATATGGGAATATACGCGCATACATATCGTATGTTAGAGCACTTCATTAGACCCCACAAAACCGCTTAGCCAGCCGAGCCGAGTTGTGAGTGGGTGTCAAGTGGCGGAGGAGCTGGCAGCCCGAAGGGAAAACTGCAGTCTCGAGACCGCATTAAACGTGTTTAGGTCTCTCGGCTAACACATTTCACCGAGTCACGAAAGATGTTGTGGCTCTTTTGGCCCGCTTCGAATGGGCTTGGGCCTAAGCTTTAGCTTTGGCCAAGGCGCCGTCGACACCCCGACCGAACCACCATAATTAATTCCGTTTCTGTCATTGCAGCGATCCAATCCGATCGGATCCGATCCGTATGTGTGTACACAGATGTCCGCCTGAACTGGGCTATGCGGGGGGCTCCGTTCAAGTTTAGAGAGAAACCGGTAAGTGGCACTGGCACTGGCCATACTTGTTCGTGTATGCAAATACGTTTTCCACTCGGAAATTCGTGAGTCAGCCAATTCATCATATGGCCGTCGCTATCTGCGGCTGTAGAGATTAGCGCTAGACGGGATATATCCGATGGATCCCCCTCATCGATCCGCCGCCAGTAGAGTAAATATGAAAGTGTATCTGAGTGCATTGCAGTGTCGTGCATCTAATTAACATCCAGCGAATGGGGAAGTGCTTTCCTGAAACTGTTTCTAGAACACTTTGACATTCGATCGCGATAAACCCTGATCTCGCCCTGCCATACTTAATGGCCCCGAACTCAACGTAACCCGATACGGAAACGGATTGTAGCGTTTTGTTAGGCGGCACACTTCGACAGGGGATCGCATGACAAAACGATATCAAACCGTGATGCTAACTTAGATTGCCTAAAACGTAAGGGTCTATTCGATTTAGTGTTATACTTTGTTTTGGCTTCGGCGCTGGTCTTTCGGTGTTTATCAACTGGCTCACAGACGGCGGGCATGTGGTCGATTTTGTCAACAGATTCCAGTTATGAACGCTTCCCATGAGACCCTCCAGCCCACATTTCCGTATCAGGTTACCCAGAAATCTCATGTGGATTTCGAGAGCAGATGGGCCCCGGCAATCGATCTATGCATGGGTGCGTCGATCGGGAATTGGAAACTGGGTGCGACCCTTGGCCAGCCGAAGTTATAAATTAGGTTCCCTAAATAATGGCGACTGCATTCCTCCGGAGCGATAGCAACGGGATCAGCAAGGTCAGCGAATGAACCCAGGTAGTCTCGCCTTGACTCCGCCTTAAGATCAACACAAAGTGTCTTTGGCGAATACCCAGAAATACCCAAAATAATACATTTATCTGTGTGCGTGGGTGGATAATGATCGGCTGTCTGGGTAAAAATAGCTGGCGTTAACAGGAAGTGAAGCGAGGCGAACGGACGTGTAGGTAGAATCTTACAAGTTTTTTGGAAACTCATCTGTCCCTTTTCAGGATATCGATCCACGGGAAGAGACCGAGACTGGCAAAGCGGAAATCCCTCAGCTGATGCCTTCATTAGGGTGGCCCGAACCGATTCCATCCGGCCTAAGCTGCGGATCACGACGCCGTCAAATTTGTTGACCGATTCATTAGCATCACGAGTTTCTGCTGATTTTTACGACTTACGATCATGATTCGGCTTCAAAAGCACACCACTGGCCAACTGTTCGAGATCCGATTTCCATCTATGCATCAGAGTGGCCTTTCTGTTGTGTCCTATTCGGTGGACGCCATTCGGGAATATTATTTCTGCAACGTTAATTTTCGTCAGCCAGCCAGCACAATGGACGAAATGGCCCAAGGCGAGCACATAAAAAATATACACAAAAGTATAAAAAACGCCGACATTTGACCACACACACCAGTTCGCAGTCGGTAAAAGGGGGAAACTGTTGGCCAGACTGGTTTTCGGCTGGAAACTGCCACTCGCAGCAGATGTGTGAGCCAAGTTTGCCCAGTGGCAGCCAAGAGTCAGGCAGATGACTTTACGAGTTACGAAAATTCTCGCTAAGCCATTTCAATTCGCTCTGAGTTAAACATTTCCAAATGTAACTTCTGTATAATAACCGATTGGGTCACGTTCAAGTTGCTTGAACTCGGCACAGCGAGTGTGCGCTATTGGAATCAAAATAAAGTCATTAGTGTAATCGCTGTCGCACTTTTCATTGTAAAGGTGCATTACTGGCAGCTAGCAACTAACAATGTATTTGGATTTTTAGGTCTAAAAAATAAGTGTATTGCCAAGTCAGTGGATCCAAATTCTTTGAAATTACTGCTGTGGTCAGTCGCAGTTTTGCAGCAGCTGCAACTTCTTACGAGCGCATAAACATTTCTCAACTAAGACCTTCCCAAAACCTGTCGTTAAGTAATACCTCCTGATGGATCTGGCTTAAAATTTCAACAGCGCCGATAAGTGCATTTGCCGATATCTGCGGGAAGTCCCTGCAGGCGAAGTCAGTTATTAAAACTGCCATAAATTGATTTCAGCCATTCGAATCCGATCTTAATGCCCGCTTCCTCGCCTGCAATTGCCCTTTGTTTGGATCGAGCCGTATATATGCCCTGGGTATCGTATATATAGCCCTGATGTTGGAGCAGGAAGCGGGACATAAATTAAGAACTTAAGGGGGCGGTGCGAGTGGGAAACCTGCTTTCACCGGGCGGGGGCGGCTCATTAGCAATATCTGTATCGCCTTTCGCCGCTCGATCCCCGCTTCCGACTTTTAGAGTGCCGGATAACTCGGCTCTAGAAGCTCGGCTGGGGCACGACTTTTCCGCCCCCAGCAGAAAAACGCTTTTCATTGTGCTTAGCCGAGGGAAACCTGATTTGTTTACCCGCCCAAGTGTGAGTTTTGCAAGAGGAAAACACATTTTCCCGGCCTTTTTGCTCTAAACTTTGCACTCGAACGAGGCTTTGTTTTCAATAACAAAGGCGTTTCGCCATCACGTATTGGTTATCGGTCGCACGAGCGTTCCCAGTGACGAGGGTCCGGAATTGTCAACCCGTTGAGCCGTCTATATATTTATTAAGTGTCGAGTGCTAAGCACCTAGTACTCACTTCTAAGTAGTGAAGGCACTGATCTCCGCCATCAAAAGACCTGCAATCAGCTTTCATACCCATTAACCTAAAGGTCATAAAAACATAGTTCTATGTAGGACTTATGAGCCCGTGGTACAGACAGTGCTTAAAGTCAGGAATACCTTAGGCTTAATCGCTGAGGATTTCGCTCAATATATTCATTTTAAGTACCACTTGAAAGCACTGCGTAAATTTTTATTTATTATTCATTTCATGATATTTCATAAGTTTGGCAGAACCAAAAAAAGAAATTATTTCTTGGAATCTGCAACGATATATGACTAATCCCAAGCCAAATTGGGAAGTTTTCTTCTATCATTGAGTTCATAAAAAAATGTTCTGAGCGAATTGATACTGAATGTGAATTTTTTACAAAAATACAAGAGGGCATTTTTGGAATGTGTAGGTCACAATACGCCACCAGTTTATCGCGTAAATTAAGGGTCGAAGTGACTGCAACTGGGCCTCTACCAACGCAGTTGGCCACGTTCCATGTGGCAGGCCGCATTCCGGGCCCGAAACCGCTTGCATAGCACGTAAGCACACTCCTCTGAGTCACTTCCAGCCGAGTCTCTCTGCATTTCATTAGCCCGGCAATGGGTGAGTCCCCAAGCCAAGCCGAGAGACCCTGAACCCAAACTTTGAGGCTGTGAAATCGGCTTAAGACCCCGGGATCTTGAGTTATGGTCAGACCAGAGCAAATCAAGGCAATCCCGCAAAGCGGTTCAGCATCCAACGCCCAACAGTTGGGCTCCGAAAGCACAATTGCACAACGAGGAGAAAGTTGCAGCCGAGAATAGGGCCAAAACATTTCCCCATTTGTCAGCTGCTTTTGTGGTAACACCAGCACCACCACCGCCGAGTTCGATGACTAATGTTTTATGGCAGAAATTGATTAATGCTAATGCCATTGTGCCCGACTGTCAGGCTTGATCGATTAGATTCAGGGTTAAGGTAAAATGTCAACGCAATGTGGGTGCGAAATATGCGAGCGAGCGCCACGCTCAATTGAGCAGTGAGAAAGGAGACCCCAGATCACAGAGAATTGCATTCGGCTTTCCCCCGCAGGTAGGGCCATTCGAAGCCCATTCAGATGACATCATTGTTGGCCAAAGTTGTTAAAACAAACCAGCCTGGATCGTTAAATCACTCAAAAATAGTTTGCTTTTCGCTGTTTTCGTATGGCAATCATGTGTCAAATAAAGACTTCTGAGCGAGCCAGAGCGGAGCAGCCACATTGCGCATACGCCGCATGTGCCGACACTTAAGTTCTGTGTTAAACACGGCTCCAACCACGTTTACCCACACACCCAGGCTGGTTGGCAAATGTTTGGCTGGCCACTTAGGCCAGCTCCAGCCCCAGCTCCGGCTGTCCATAAAGATGTTTTCAAGCATTCATAATTCGCCCTCCACGGAGTCGCAGCTCTACGATCTACGTAAACTCGTACTCCGGCCAATTACCAGCCATGAAACCAGAAACAGCCGAAGCGGAGAGTGATGTGACCTCATTAACTCTCGGTGGTGGAGTCGAAGTCTCAACTGGCCCCGTGTGTTTGCTTTTTGGGCTCTTTATCTGTATGAATAGGCGGCGTGGAGGTTCCTATGTGGGACCGGCTTATGTGGCGATTAGATAATGCCCCCTGAATTCATCAGCCGACTGGCGACAGCTCGACACTCCATGTCTGTGATCCTGCTGCGGATCGAGGGCCCTGCCCCTGCCCCAGCCCCTGCCCCAGCCCAAGATCAATCCAAGTCAAATCGAGACGAGCCGAGCTGAAAATTTGCATACAAAATCGCTTTCCAGGAATTCGCAGTGCACTCCTCCGAACTGGTTGATTACGTCTGGGAAATCGAGTCGCACCTCAAAATCAAATGAACGTGTGTTTATTGCCCAGATCTGGCTAAATTATTTGTGCGATGTGCATTTCATTTAAATTCCAGCTTCGTGCTCGCCACAGCCAGCGGAGATGGTAATAGGCACGGCGAACGTAAAATTGAAAATCGATTGGAACTGGTTCTGAATTATGTATAGAACAAATTTATTTTTGGAGACTTCTTCGTGGCTGTTATCGGTGTTCTGGTCTGTGATTAATTGGCCGATACTACAGGAAGCTCTCGGAGCCGATTAAACACGGTCGGGCATGGTGTTTAGCGTATGGCGTATGGCTAATGGCATGCCCATCCATTCCAGCCACAGCGACCTTTGCAGCTCTAAAAACTGGGTTCCAGTGGGGCCCAGCTTTTCCAATAGCTCGCTGGCCCGTCTTCCACCCCATATTATGTGTGGTATATGCAAACTGCGATCATGGTCGGACCTAAACCATATAGATTTATCTTTCTGGCTGTGACAGTCGAGTGTGTTGTGTTTTTGCAGCAGAGCGCCGAGTTTGTTATGAAGGTGACTTCTTTTTGAGCGAATGCATTACCGGTTTGCTCACCCCTTTCCCTCTCGTTTTTCCCCCGATCACCTAGCACACAGATACGCCCCAATACATACGCAGGTGTAATCTTATCTACCTGGTGGCTCTTGTTGTTGTTGTGAAAAGCAAACGCGTTGTCTCTTAACTGTTTTTCCCCTGACTGGTGGCATTTGCCTTAAACTGGCTTAAACGCTTTGTTATTTTCAGTCTAATTGGGTTGGGAGTTTCCGTGGCTCGGCCGATAAGCCCGGAGAACCTTAACCAAAATTATGATCGCCTCGCCTGCCGAATTAACCGAGATAATTGCGACTCAGGTTTTAAATTTATATGTCACCACAGCACCAATGTACTCGCGAGGTACCACTCTCACACACACAAGAGCAGCTGCAATCAAGGCGAAAAGTGTGTGTGTGGGCTTCGGTATGTTTTCCAGATACGCCAGGTAAAGATACATCCACAGGTAGCACTCACACTAGTGGAGACGGAAAGATACGCTCGGAGAGCGGGACAACTGCTGGTTGCGGGGGACACTAGCGTCATCCCACTCTCTCGCATGACGAAACTTTAACCCTCGCTTGCACTGCACTTTTCTTCTCGTTAAGCCCCCCACCCCATCGGTTCATCACATCCAAATCTTCAAAACTCCGACTGGAACTAGAGATACGATCCGATATCCAAAATCCGGAGAGAAATCCGAGGAACTCACCTAATAAGCGGTCTGCTTGCAGACAACTGGTCTCTAAGTGAAGCGGGGTAATCCAAGAATTGGTTTTGATCGCTAGAAGAAACACACAAACTTTAGTGGTTTGGCACACCGGTGGCTAAAAGTTTTCCGTCCGGCACTTTTTAATTTATCTATTGAGACTCTGATCACGTGCTCGACCGTTAAATCCGCTGGCTTGTTTGGCTTTACCGAGTCGTTCGATCGTGGAAGATCGCTTTCTTCTTTATTGTAGCGCGTATTCAACACCTGTTGACACCTGTTGAAGTTTGAAACTAAACTGAGGGTTCACTCTAGGCCTGTCGAAAATATATGAAAATATCGATACATCGATAATGTTTTTAATAACATTATTATCATATCGATATTTTGGGCCGAAATATCGCGTATCGATCTTATTCGCAAATGACGGTGTCCGTAAATTTGAAGATATTGAATGAATATTTTACTTGTGTTTTTAATTACTATTATTTTGAATGTACTTAAATAAAAGCTCAGTTTCTCCAAGAGAAGGATTTCGAAAATTTATATTTTTTATTCTAAAATAATTTCCTTTTGAGAATCAAAAATGTCTGTTATTGGGTTTTCCTTGAATTTTTAGTGGTTTAAAATACAAACTGAAAACAAATATATAAGAATCTAAGCTTTTATTTTAACATTTTTACATTGCTTAAAATTGATTTTTTATAATTGTTGATTTCTTGAATTTCTTCATATCTTGTTTGTTTGCTGTGAATTTTAAATCAGCCTGTGA
Organism: Drosophila biarmipes; assembly: GCF_025231255.1. NCBI lineage: Eukaryota > Metazoa > Arthropoda > Insecta > Diptera > Drosophilidae > Drosophila > Drosophila biarmipes. The sequence continues at coordinate 7,176,893 of NC_066615.1, read as the reverse complement.
TGTACTCTTCGTTTAAAGTAAAAATATTTTTAAAAAATAAATATACAACAATATTATCGATACGATATAAAAAAAAAAATTCGACAGCCCTAGTTCACTTCGTGCTAGTGGTGAAAGAACATCGATGTCTTTGGTATCATTGGTATCATCGATGTTTGGCAAGCCAACCCCGATGTTTTTCATCTCTATGCCCGTATTTAGATGGAAAGGGAAGGACAGAATCTGATTGTTGTTTTAGCACATTTAAACTTCAGTTTCCGCTCTATTATTGCTTTAAATAATACTCACACTTTCTGTCTCTAACCTAAGAACATAATTTTGCCAAGCCTGAAATCCGTTTTGAAAATCTTTTACTTTAGTTCCCACAGAATCTCTTTTCAGCTAAAAAAATTAAAGCAATTAATTTTTTGTTTCGTCCTAAATTAAATCAAATAAAACATACACACTTTTGTTCAGTGTCCAGGAAATTAGCGAGCACACCAACCTCAGAGCAATGTAAAAGAAGAAGGAAGTTTCGAAGGCAAGCGCTAGATGTCGCCAAAAAAGTTGTTAAAACATGTAAAGTCATTGGAGCGAATTCGGAGGCCGGGCGAATAGAATAAGACGACTAGTTTTATAATTGTGAATCTATTGCCGTAAGTATGCCTTAATTCTTTAAATATTTTCTGCCTGAAAAACGTCGATATATATTTTTATACCCTTGCAGAGGGTATAATGATTTCAGTCAGAAGTTTGCAACGCAGTGAAGGAGACGTTTCCGACCCCATAAAGTATATATATATATATATATGACTATATCTTATAGCTCCCATAGGAACTAACGGAGAAAAAATTAAAAAAAAAGAAAATAAAAAAATTATATCTTCGGTGTTTTTTATAATATACATTTTTAAGCTTGGATATACCATTTTTAAATTAGTTTTGAATTTCGCACTGAATTTTATCAAAATCGGACGACTCATATAGCTGCTGAATAATCGGAAAATTAGTGGTAAAATATTATGAAAAAATTATATCTTCGGTGTTTTTAAACATTTAACCTCCATCGCTTTGAAATAACATTTTTAAGTAGTTTTGAATTTCGAATTATCAAAATCGGACGACTATATCACAAAGCTGCCATAGGAACAATCGGAAAATTAGTCGGAAAACATGAACAAAAAATTATATCTTATGTGTTTCTTAACATATAACCTTCTAGGCTTGGAAATAACTTTTTTATTTAAATCTGAATTTCGAATTAAATTTGATAAAAATCGGACGATTATATCATATACATAGCTGACGTAGGAACGATCGGAAAATGGGTGGGAAAATAATATGACACAAGTTATAGCTGTGGGGCTTTTACATATTATCTTATAATATTGGGAATAAATTCTCTATATTTTGAAGACTTTCGAATGTAATTGAATAAAAATCGGACTACTTGTTAGAGTAGAAGAGTACAGATGTCAAAAAAATAACCTGAAAAAAGAATAAAATTAATTTTTTTTTAATATGTATCACTGAGCTTAGCAACAATCCTTAAAAATTCACATGGTGTTATTAAGATGGTTTATTTCTTATAACTGCAAGGGTATAAAAACATCGGCTTGCCGAAATTAACTTCCTTTCTTGTTTATTTTTACAATACTACATTTGTCGAAAAGGACTAATAAATTATTGTTTATTTATTTAATATTAAAGATAGAGAAGCTTACAAAACTAGACTAACTTAGTTGATAAAGCGCTGGAAGCAAGGCTTTTAAAGTTAATGATATGAAGTCTATTAGTTTAATTACATATTGTTCGTTGTATTTAGGCTACATAGTTGGTAAATTTTATTTATGTACATTTTGGGTATTTTTAAATTTTGTGGTATATGCTTGAAATTTTTAGGAAAGTTAAGATTTTTTCTAAATTATCAGGGTTGAGTTCGTTAAGGAGATTTAATGGGTTTGTATTTTTGAAGATAGATAGTTTAGTAGGGAGGAGTGGTGGCCATGAATTTAATAGGTGGGGTATGGTATTGTCGCCTTGGCAGAAGGGGCAGGGTGAATTTGGGTTTTGATTAAAGTAGTGCTCGTGTGTAAGTTTTGTGTGGCCTAGTCTAAGGCGTGTTATTTTAATTTGATCGAGTCTGCTCGATTTGGGATGGAAGGATCTGCAATAATTGGCGATGTTTGAATTCTCTCTGTTAATGTTTTTATACCATTGATTGCAGTGTTCTATGTTTAGTATTAAATTATTATATGTTAAACTACTTTGGAGAATGGAAAGGTTATATTGTTATATTGTTCTGGCTGCGTTATTAGCATATAACAAATTATTTTAAAGACGTTATAAAGTAATATTTCTTAAACTATCTCTTTTTTTTTATTTGTTTGCTCAAATACCCAAATCATAAGCCAATTGTTCATTGCTTAAAATTAAAGTGTTAAATAACTGAATACTTTTTTGTAAAAATAAAGTTTCTTATGGGTTAGGTAAATAATGAGTGCTTAAGCATGTAAAAAATGTCGTACTTTACTTTATGGAAAATATACATACATAATTCAAATGCCCTAATTTAACAAAAATTAAGCAAGAATTTAGCCTCAAAAAAATAAAATACGCTGGTTTTACCATATGGGGAAAAGTTTGACTAATATTACTAACTGATAAATCAAAACAATAAAATTTTTTATGAAAAAGACAGAAGAACGAAAAGACTACGTTAGAAAAATTAAAAAAAGGTAAAAAAAGGTTGCCAAATTATTCGATTTAAAAATGAGTTCTTCATATATTCTAGTTCCTTGCCCACTTTTCGTCCCCGCAGTTTATTTAAAAATTAGTCCATGGATTGATAAAACCACTAAAAAGTTATTTCAATTGAAATTTGAGTTCATTTTTGCCGCTAAGGTATTAGAGTTGGAGCTTCGAATAACTGACATGGAAATAGATATCATCATTTCCGAGATTTCAGCAACCTGCATTATTCTGTCTACTACTACTACTTCAAAAACAGTAAATACATAATTTTTTAAAGTTTATCTAAAACCATTAAACGTTTTTTTTTTCATTATAAACTTACATCTAGAATTATTAATAAGTTAAGAAGAACTTTTATTGGAAAAAGGTGGTTTTCACTAAAGAAAAAATTCGAGCTTTATGGTTGTTTTTGGTCAAAACGACAATAGACATTTTTCCAAGCAAGCCCTTTTCAAAAATAAAAAGCTTTGAGATCTTTTAAAAATCTCGAATCTTTATTTTATTGGTGTTTTGTATATTTTTAATGAATGTTAATAAAAATTTAAAGAGTATACCTCAATACTTCAAAGATGGTTGCCCAATTTCCGTGTTCCTTTAGCAATCCATTTGAGAGTTAGGCAAGAGGAATATAATACTTTACAAGGGACTGGTGTGCCCTTAACACACATGATCGTTTTTTGCCGGGTCATGAGGAGATGTACCCTTTGTACGACCGATCGCAAACTGCCAAAATCGTATCGCGAATAAATGAAAGTCTTGCTGCCAAAATTGGTAACTGGTCAAAGCCGCGTCTGGATGCTGTTACTGAAGCGTTGTTGCTGTTGCCGCTGTCACGCAAACGTCAGAGTTTCCAGCCTTAGCCTCCGAACGTCCGACTGTCTGTTGTCAGCCGATTGCCAGTTGACAAAACATGCGCCTGCGCAGTTTTCGCCTTCACATGAATATTTTCTTGTGAAAAATCTCGGCTTTGTGTTCAACAGTCGTCGCTGTTTTTGCAGCAACCGGAGCGTAGAGAAAGTGGGGAGCAAAAGGGATTACCAGGTGGACCTTCAAAATATCATTATATCCCGCTAAAATAAAGCAAAACAACTTGTGGCACATGTTATTTACTAGGTAGTTAATGTAATTTTTAAATAACTAACCCACAAAGGCTTTAAAAGGTAGGCGCGAGTAAAGCCCCCTTCGGATTCCGCCACTGTATAGGGGCATGAATAATGTCGGAGCAAATCGAAATCGAAATTCAATGGGGAACGCAGTTGGCAATGCAGCACCAAATGCAGCAATCCGCCGCCACTTGGGCGCTGATCGATCTTTGCAGCATTGGAGCATCGAGGATCGCTTCGGATGGCTGGGAGACCTGATGATGATGGCGTTGAATGGCGACCATTTGATTGGTGCGTGCCCGGCATCGCAAGAAGATTACTGTCGAGGCTGGGGACCGCCGATTGCAGCGATTCTTCGGCTGGATTCTGCCGACGAATGGCCAGGAGGCCCCATCCGCAGAGGTGACCTTGACCCAGCTAAACGCCCGATTCGCTGCAACGGTAAAGCCAGGGTAGCTGCCTAGACAATGACCTGGCAGCCCGGCAAACCTGTCTTGCACTGGGAGAAATAACTCACTATTGGAATTCCAAAATTGTATCAAACCATTTTTGTTACTGTTCCTATACTTTACTTTATAAAATATAACTTTGCGGTGGAATTTTCGTATAGTTTCTTAACCATTTCTTGGCCCGATTTTTATCCGCCTGTGAGGGTAGATATAAGTTAACTTGTAAATTTGTATATGCTTTAAGTATTTCATGAAAGTGGTAGGCGTAGAAGTTGATTCAAGAAACATAGAAATAATATTAATGCTCTCTCTGCATCGATTGAAAGGGGAACTCCGCGACCAATTTGGTTAGAGCGGCCTTCGCCGGAACCAACCACGTCCACCTTTCCCCTCCTGGTTCTCGGCTCGCCTCAAGAGTTGGCCAGAACTTGGTGGCCTGATTACCATGAAGCCGAGCCGGGGCTGCGTCTGCCTCGCCTAACGAGCTTGTTGCAAGTTGATTACGTTGATTAGCGACCACCTGCGAGTGCCATTTGCCAGATGCACTTGCAACGCGGGCTCAGTCTGAAAAATCTTTATCGTTTATCGAGGCAGCAGCATGATTGAGCGGGGAGAGAGTCTTTGCGTAATGAATCAGGGTTATGCGCATTTGTCAAACCGTCCAGAAGGCTTAAATTGGGGGGTCGGGCTCGGAGAAATGCCTATTTGGAAATGGCAATTGAAATTTATTTGCGTGTGTAAATGGACGTGTATATCTTGGGTTTAAGGTGTTGTTCAAATGTTATTTGCACAAGAGCTCTGCCTTTAAGGAGGAGTGTTTTAATAAAAGAACTACTAAAGTGCTTGAACATCATACTATAGTAATGTATCTTTATTTAACTATATAATTATATACATATTTATACTACTCCACTGACCAAACTTTCCTAAGCTTACTGGTCCTACTCGGATGAAGAAGCTCTCGAATGACCGACTCGTCAGTCACGTTCGAAACGCGCACTACTCACCCAGTCCCGTTCCCATTCCATTCTAGGAATGGGCCGAGCCGAAAAAGTGAAACTACAGTTATCTATACTTAAGCCCAACGAATTTACATGATATCGTAAAGATACCCGGGAGGGGAGGAGGCACCTCCCGACTCCAATGAACCCTACCAGTCAGCGTAACTGTAATCGGCGCGACCCCGAATCGAGGCGCCCAGTTCGATCCAACCCGAGCCGAAAGGGCGATCACGTTGCCGCCAGATCATAACATAATAATTTTGGCCAGCGACCGAACAAGCCCTGGTAGAACGACACGTAGGAACGATTAAAATGCTTAGCTGCCCCACTTCGCTGCGTGTTTGCTTTCGGACACATTGTTTATCCCATTTTCTGAGGGCCAAAGAAGGCATCCGAAATTACACCTAGGCTGAAAATAAGTGTCCAGCGCCCAATGGGCCGGAACGTGCGATTTCCATATACGATTTTCGATTTGGATTCCGACTCGAATCCGAACACTGCGCCCCCGGGGCTGGAGTCGACTCCAAATGCAGATGCAGTTGGTTACGAAACCCGGATCGAGGGGGATTGACGGTTAATTGTGAATTTCCGGTTCACTGCAGCTCATTTGCCTGCCCCGTGCCCAGATGGAAGAGCCCAAGCCACTCGATCGACGATCCATTGTGGGACACTCGCCTAGTCAGTCACCCAGTCACCCAGTCACCCAGTCAGTGAGTCAATGAAAACGAAACCCGGAGTCCGTATATCTCATTAATGTGGGTCAGGCTGGCAGTGGCTGGCATTACTTTGCCTTCGTCGAGATTTTCCATCCAGGGAATATTAGATTTGCAAGCAAACCGAAACTTTCCGCTTGCAGAATGGCATAACCTTTGCAGTTGGGGGCCTTAATTAATCGTTAGTGCACACAATCGTGTGATATCGTATCAATATTTACCCGAAAATTAACTTTAATCGCATTGTCAGAGCTGTCGCTACGCAAAGCCCCGCCAAACAAAATTAGTCAGGTGCTCTAATCATTTAGGCAAACGCTGCCGCGGAACACAGTGCTCCCCATGTGGCATGAACCCGAGCTCCGGGAATTCTGTTTGTCAGCTGCAGGAGTACTTTCGCAGGAAAGCCAACGCCTAACCTTGAGGCTCTGGGTATCCAGCGCTGGACAAACAAACAATCCGCTCCGCTTCTGGAAATTGCATAACTCTCCGCCAGTTGCCAGTTGCCAGCTGATTGCCGATTGTCGGAGGTGAGAAGTGATATATTTGTCAGGCGAGAGGGCTAATGTTATTAATAAATATCACGACTATCTAATCGAGAACAGAGTCAATTTTCGTCGAGTGTTGCCATCGTTCATGCCGCCCCGAAATCAATGAATTGCATGACGCATGGCCCATGTCGAACCCAAGGGCTTCGCTGGAACCGCCTGAATATGCAACACAATTAGAGGGTAAATACGGCGCTGGCCAAACAATCATTTGAGACAAACAGAGCACTCCAACAGGCGGCGGAACAAGGCGCCGCGAAACTGACACTCTGTGTTAGCTCAGCTTTCGGGTTCTGATCAGCCTACTGACTGTAAATATCATATGCAACGATCGCCCACGATCCCCTAGTTGCAAATGTCCCACTCCGACACTCTGACGTCAGCCCCAGCGGGCAAGGCGGCCGATTTGCAATTAAGATTTTGGCCATTGCCAAAACAGAAATTCATTCAACTTCTCACACGTTTTATCAGTTGCCAGTTTGGGGCGCTGGACACTTCCGATCGATTGACGTATACGGAGCTGGAGAGGATCGGCGGCGATAAACAATAGTCCGACGCCCGTGAAATATAGCCGTCTTTTTATCCGACGGGTACCTAGTATGCGAAGGTGCTATAGGCAGGGGAATCTAGAATATCACTTTGGTCTGCATTTCTGGGTTCACTCGCTCAGTAAACATTTCTTCGATATAATAACCAATGGTGAAAAATTGGTTCTTGTTTAGATACTATTTGTAAATTTAACATTACGATAAATAAATTATTTAGGGAGAACAGAAAACATCTTGTGGATTTTTCTAGGGTATGGCTCAGTCTATTGTTTGCCATCTGGCGAAGAGGTGAGCACACAGCCGAGCTGGCTGCTGGCACCCAATTTGAAACGATTAAAGAAATGTTTCGGGTGCGAATATTTGGCTGGTGAGATAATGATGCTGCCCGAACACCCCCTTAGTGCAATATTGGAGATCTATTTAATTAGTGCCCAGCTCCGACTTCTTGCGTAAAACAGCAAAGGGCTTTGCCACGAGAGGGTCTTGAGAATGGAGAGGGTGATATCACCCGAAAAGCCATCGAGAACAAACAAGGCGAATGTGAGAGCCCCTGGCGATAAGATAAAATCGAGCTCAAATATTTAACATTGGTATTAACACAAGTTTTGCCACTCAGCTGCCTCGTATGTACAAATGTACGCCGAGTACATGGCCCACTCATAGAGATTCGTGGTTCCGAGCGTGGGCCGCTCGAAGTTCACTCGGTTCATTCACGAATGAACATTAACTTTGACCCACAAACCCAATAAAACGTAAACAAAACCCACCCACGCATTAACTTGGGGTTTCATTTGGAGTTGAAGTTGACTTCAGACTGAAGTTACTGTAATTACCTGTTGCCAAAAAGAGACAGCGCACTGAGAAAATTTATCGTATGGCGGAAAAGACCACGGCAAGTGATAAGATAGCCGGGAGCTTTTGATAAGTGCTTTGAGACCTGTGCACTTCGCGTACCTTTGCAGCAGGAAGTGAAAAGTGCAAACGCTGTAAGCAAGCAAAATACAGTGGGGCTCTATTTTTAGACTGGAGCGCGAGGTAACTCATCAGGTTGATAAGGTTCGGTTGGGTGATAAGCTCTAGCGGCCTCTCTCGAAAAGTATCTCGTTATAATTTTTGCGAACCCAGAAGCTTTTGTCGATGAATTTCGTAACCCAAACAAAGTGGTGTGTGTTCCGCAGCGCGTGTGCCGCCGCCTATCCACGTGTTCTCCAGTTCTCTGGGATACGGTGTGCAGCGGGTTTGGCACTCTCACGCTGCTCATCGAATCCCACCCGATCCCCGGTGGCTTTCGCCATGTGCCGAGCTCTCTGCCGCCTGTGTAGCTCGCTCCGGTGAAGTTTTCAGCTCTTCGGATTCGAGGGTTCCGATAGCGGTTCATTCGGCGCCAAGCTCTCCCCGCGAACGGTCGTGTGCGGTTCCAGATCTGCGATCTCCGGTCTTCGGTTGCGTTCTACTCGGTCCCCGAGATTCGCAGGTATAGGTATCGAGCTTTGTTTAGCTCGGCCAACTCCAAAGTCGAGACGTGTCGTCGGGTGCGTGCGCGCGAATCCAAAGCGATCCGAAAAGGCAGCGTTCCGAGTTCCACCTCGCCATCCGTCTAGGTAATTAAAAATTATATAGTTTCCGCTGCCACACACGCTCGCCAACTAGCTAGTGCAAGTGCCCAGCGAATGCTGCATGGAAATCATAAACTAAATGTTTCGGGAACACAGGGCGAATATCGAAAGCGAGCCGCCAGATATCAAGATACTTGCATGGGGCGATTTACAAGTCCAAATTGCTTGCGACGTGCGGCTGCTCTTGTTTCTGCCTTCATTGTCATCCCTCTCGGCGCCTTTGGGTGCTCTCCCCTTTGAGATTCGAATTTTTGTATCTTTCCTCGTTTTATGTTTTTTTTTCGCTTTTGGCGGCTGCGACACATTCTGTGATAGCAGTCTGAGAAATCTCGGCGGCTGCGATCTCCGCCAGTCACTGGCCGCCAGTTCGAATCGAAAGTCGCTGCGATCGCATCGTGTGTTGAAGGACTCGGCGTTCTGTAGTGCCAAGAACAAAAGACCAATTCAGTGCTAACAGCGAATAATACGTACTCGCGCAAATACTGCGGAGGAAAACATATCTGATTAAACAAAAGTGCGCTGAACATAGAAACAAAGCCCGCAAAACAGTGAAAAGCAAAGAACTTAGTGTGCTGTGAGTTTGGCCTCGGGTCTCGGCCTTGGCTCCTGATAACCCCTAGTAAAACTAGTACTAAACACAAATCGCCACGGCCAGTGCGAGACTTAAGTCCGCGAGGGATTAATCTCGAGCCGATCCGAGCAATTCGCCTGTGTAAAAGGCCAGGGTTCGGGGTTTCTGTAACTGAAACAAGTGACTCGCCGAGCAGCTTTACCTTTTATTGCACACACATATCTGCCCTGCATTTGCGGTCGCTCTTCTGTGGCAAACTTGACCTTATTTCCCAACACAGCCGAGTTGTCCGAGTTATATAACTGCCAAAAGATATAATATGGAAGAGGGATGAGCAACTATTATAAAACGGTTACTCTTTAACCCCCGGGTATGGGCACTTAAAGCGACCGACTGCGATTGCGAACCTACTCTACGAGCCGGAGCAGCACGCATTCATGTGAAATCTCCGCCAGACACTCCGCTACCTACGCGACTTGGCTTCCAGCCACCCCAGGCCCCGCCATCCTATCTCCCCGTCCATATGTGATGTATACGAGTATATGATGTACATTATACTCGCTTATGAGCAAACCTAAACCCACCGATCACCTCTCCGAGCGCAGAGCTTTCGGCGCCCTGCAATTCGGCATCGTTTACGTAAAGCCATTGGAAACCGCACTCAACAGCCAGTTGATTCACCAGATACGGATAGGTTGGCGATCGGGGCTATATATTCTCTATGATCTGTCCGTTTCCCCTGTGCTTGTGGTTACCCTCGGACTGCCACCCACTTCAACGCAGCGTGAATCACTGCTCCACGAAATTTAAAAAAAGAAATATTAATAACACAAAGTGCCGTTTGCCGGGCTGAAACAAAAAGTCATGCAACGTCGTCACCTAATGCGCTTATCAATCAACCTGGAGATAGAGACGTGATCCCGGGTTGCGAAAACTGCGGAGGTGGAACGCCCATCCCGGCGCGGAATGGAGTGCTATAAACTCCAGGTCTTGCGCAATGCTCCTCCGACTTTTTGTCCGTCTCCGAGCGAAGGTGCTAATTTCCAGCGCATAATTCACAGAGGTGTGCGAGTGCGAACTGGAAACTGTTTTCAGGCACTTTCCAGAAATCGGCTTTATGGCCCATAGTTCGCTGCCCAGCCGGGCGGCAAAAAGGCCCAGTCGGTGGGTGCTAATATACCATACAGTATCTGACAGACACACTTATCTGTGCCCTCAGGTTCGGCAATTTGTCGAACTTGTTCAATGTGCACAGTACACAGGCGGAAATGTGATTCGCCGAAACATATCTGGAACGGAAACATAAAGTTCCGCCACATACTCCTTCAAGTTCAAGTCTATGGAGGTTTTCGCTCACTTTGGCTCGACTCGATTGGGAACTGGCGCCTCCCGTCTGGGCTCTCAATTTTCGAGGTGTTATGTTTCGTCTCGGCCCAGGGCAATGCGAGATGCAGCACCCCCTCACACCCACCTCAGAGGCGGAGTGCACTCGTGGTCCCATTTTTGGTGGATGTGTCAACCTTGTCCCCATTAGATACAGAGCTCTGGGGGCTTCAAGGGGATGAGCAACAAATGTGTTTCGATAAGACGAAACAAGCTGTTATCGGGGCGCAATCAAAACCATATCATTGGGCAACCCCTCGGAGTGGGGAGAGTTGAAGTGCATTCTAGAAAATGGAAATGGAGTTGGATAGAATATTTGTCAAATGCGAGAAATCCCGGGGCTCAAGTGCACATGACTCTGTTTTGTGCTTTTTTCGGGTTGGGCCCTATCTATAATTAGCAAATGTTGCGATAAGATAAAAACCCCCGCCGCAGAGATAGCGTGAAAAGCTCGCCGCGAATCGAAAGGAATTCCGGCTGGGGCATATGGAGAGTTCCTCTGCGGAATGGGCCCGTGACGCAGAATGGGCCAGCGATTGTTTATCCGTCCGGAATTTTCAAAAAGTAAACACCTCGGGGAATAGTTTGCTTCTGCGAACAATTCAAGTTCAACAGGCCAGCATCTGTTGCTCCGCCCTCTTGATCTCCGGCAGGTGGCACTAGATCCAAAGATCACGCGCTGACCAGTCCATCAATAGCCGCAACTTGTTTTGATGAGCTCCGACCTCGTCGTTTGGGCCGAACCCCTCCCGTCCATTCACAAGCAGAACCCCGGCGCACTTCTGTGGGAGCTACGGCCTACGTGACAGTATTTTCGGTCACGTCCATTGCATAGCAATCGGCAACAGGTTGTTGGCTCCTCGGATCTAACAATGGGCGAGCGACGCCCTGGGAATTAGTCATTAATTGGCTGGGCTGAGATGTTTGCTTACGGGGAGAAGAAGCCGTAGAACTCTTCACCTTGGAGGCTGAACTCGCCTGAACCCCTTCAATTTGATTCGCATTTCGCCTTTACTGCAAAGGAGAGTTTTCGGTTTGGGCGAAACTTTCACACTTCACTGGCGATTAGGATTAGCTTAATAACTTAAGGCAGCTGCGGCGCAGTGACAGTCTATGGCCGAAGCAAAGTTCGTTAAAAATTAATTTAGACGGGCGGGCAATTAAGACTTTAATTGCACACAATTAAAATCAAAGCCAAGAAATAATTGCGCAGATAAATAGAAACTCCCAATGCAAGTCACTCGAGCGCTGATATTAAAAAGCCATTTTGTCCGTTTTTTCTTGCAGCTCCGGCCCGAGGACTCGAGGATCGACGTCTGCATGTCTTATAGAAGGTACGAATTGAGTTGTGCACACATCGAATTGGCATTTCCAAAGTCAAGATCAAGGCGAGGGCGGGGATGATTTTCGGGGGCTCTTAACTGGGCTGCGAGTCATCGTCGCGCCGAGGAAAGAAAACCGAAACCAGTTCAGTTGCTTTTGGCCGCGTTTGTTGTTTTAGCCAGTCTGTGGGTGCCGGCCGGCTTCGGTTTGCTTTTGCTTTTGCCTGGCTGTTGCCGCTGTGCTTCGGATTGCCAACTGGCCTAGCCGTTTTTGGCTCTAAAAATAAAACAAGTGGTCATAACTGTCAAATGCCGCTCTCCGCTTTATCGGCTCCTCCATCTTCTGGCCAGTGGCAATGGCCAAGATGCGAGATGCTGCGGTGCTGCGGTGCCGGGGCCACTTAAATGGCCGGCAAACGTGCGTGCTCTTAACGTGTCAACTGCCAAACGAAGCCATGAAAAACGGCTGTACGATCATGCGATCTTTGGATGCATCCACAGCTAACCGCAGGCTAATTTGTCTGGAGGAGTGTCCATGCGGTGCACCGCGAGAAATACATTTTTATCTAAAATATCCTCAAACAATTCTTTAAATTTGGCTATGGTGTAGTTGTTGTATTTAATGGGTATTTGATAAAGAAATAGCTAAACTACGTTTAAGTTTTTTAGAAATATAATATTAATGTGTAATCATTTTTTTTATTTAAACAAATGTCAAACTTTTTATAGTGAAAGACTGTAGCTATTTACTTCACTGGAATGAAACTATCAATCTGTTTATTAATTTTAAAGACAGCTCCCTTATTTCTTGAGGTGCACGATCTGATGGTTGAACTGATGGGCTCTCCTGGCCCGACATTCGCCTACTGTGCAGCAGCAGCAGCCGTTGGGAATGTGAATGGGTTGCTGGCCATAATTACACTGCACTACATGATCCACTCCCGGGAAGGTCAGCACTTGCTCTTGGAACTAACCCCCGGGCAAAACCCGGTGCTGCAAGTGATATCTGGTTTTAAGGAAGCTAACAAAACACCAGGGAAGTCCCAGTTTAAGCCAATTTCGAGATCAGATCTCATGTAGCGTGCGATGACGGGTCTCCCAACTGGCCTTTCCATTTTCGGTTTTGGGCATATTATTTTTTGGCGCACATTCGGCGGGCTCTCCTGACGTCACTCTTCGTTAATAATTTCACAGAATTTCGTAAGCACTGTTATGACATCAGCCAACTAGCTGAATGGTATTGAGTCAGTGCTCCTGTCCAACACCTTTCAATGAATTGGCATTTCGCTTTCTGAGAATTCCGTTCGCACAGATTGACAAATAATGACATACAGCAATTAGATGTAGTTTAATACGAGTGCCAATTACTCTCTGCTTAGCATTCCAACGAAACTGATCATGGGTAAGCAGCACTGTTGCCCCGGCTGAACTTGAGCTCGGGATGGGCAGTGTAAATAAGCCAGGGAATTCAGGGGGATACTGCAGTCGGCGGAATGCATTTCGCAGGTGCAGATTGGCAAATAATTTCTCGCAAGAGCCAGGCGTCGTCTTGGCATTTATGTGGCATGCTGTAAAAATGCATTTCGGCCAGCCACAGAAACTGCCTAGGCCAAAGACCGATTTCGGCCAGTGCGAATGGCTCGATCGACGGATCTTTCAATTGATACTTTATGGCGCAACCCGGAGATTTATTGCCAGTGTAGCGGAATGGCGAATAAATTTGAGTCCCACCTCGGGCGGTGGGCAATGCTTGCGAACTGCGCTTTAGTTCCACTTTAATCGGAAGCAGTCCATGTGCTAATGGGCTGCAATTCACTGGGGGAAGGTCGTCGCACGAGTCTATTTCATCGGCGATTCCGACGCCGATTCTGGAAACGCAGCCCACACAGCTGCGTTAATTTGGTCAAATGCCTGGCCAAGTACGACTTTTCGCCAATTGCATCATCGGATGCCGAAAACGAAAAGCGAAACCGAAACTCATGACTTTTCAAGTTCTCCGGCAGAACGATCTGCAGGGTTCGCTCGTTTTTTCCCAATTAACGAGAGTGTGGATATTCATTTAGCTCGGCCATTAGTATGCACAAGCAGTGAAGTAGATGTGCTCGCATCTGTATCTGTATCTGTATCTGTATCCACACGTAACATTGTATCTCGAATTAGCTAGCTGCTGTTACGTGGCGCGACTTCCAGCTGAGCTGATTTGATCTCGAGAACTCGTTGTTGATAAACTTCAGACAATTATAAGGCATTGATCGGCGACCAGTCGGGAGCTCGGACTACATTAACGTGTTTCTAATTGAATGCCAGGAAAGTTCAATGAAAAGTCAGACAGAGTCATCAGAGCGTTTCCTTCCCGCTAAGTGGAGAACTTTCCACCCATATCACTCGGCACGCCAATTACGGGTTGATAATTAGAGTTTAGCTTGCGTTTTGTAATCGTTCGCAAGGAACATAACAATATCATGTTGTCACCCTAACCTTATGCGACAGTAAAGTATGCAAATCATTTGAGTGTTTGTATTATAAAATGTAGAAGGTATTGACAGTGCTTTTTTGCCTATAAGATATGTTAATACTCAATCTCAATTCGCATAAACCCTTCTTCTAGTCTGATTAATATAATTTCCTCTGAAAAGATTGTCATTTTCGTGGCTTTTTCCCATTGCCATGCCGACCTCATAGCTTCGTCGCCGACAGAAACACTCATTTGAAATGGCGTTGGCACTAATCAGAGTCGGCACTCGTTGACATCCGAGTCCATCATCAATTGTATCTGGCTGCCTCATTTCTGCCTCTGTGTCAATGGCGAAGATTTAAGTTTGTGGGCTGGGCGTGGGCGAGAAATGTTTGCATAGATTGCAAACCAAAATAAAAAGAAATGGGAATAGGAACGATCGTGTATTTTTAAGGCTGCCTGTCGCCTTTCTCTTTCGCCAGCCTGTTTATTTTGAGAATTCCCCTGCCTCAGCTTCGAATTCGGTTGAGAGGGAGAGTAGAGTATTATTCGAATGTCAAGATTGTGATTCTGGGCGCCCTGCTGTTCCGTCAGCAAACATTTTCTGGCCGCCTGCCCAAGAAGCAAGAGTTGGAATCAGCCGACTGTTGATAGCCGCCGAATTCGTAGGTCAAGTTCAAATGGTGCGTTGTGCGGCGCGATTATCTCTGGTCAGTCGCACAGCATCTGGCTACTGGTCGTATACGCAATATTCTTACAGGGGCTCCGCTGGTCTGTTTATCGACCACTATGTGGTGCATTGACTTTGCCTTTCTGCTTTGGCCAACACGTTTTGCATAATTCACATAATTTCAGCTTACGCTCTGCACTTTTCCCGTCTCTGCGGCTTTTATGTGGTATTTTGGCCACCGCTCGCTACTCATATTTTCGTATTTCGGTTATGCATGCCCCGGCGATTGGTTTCTCCCGTTTCGTGGAAATCAATTAAACACTCCGCAGCCCGACAGGTAAGCTTGGGCAAAGACCCAGGGCGAAAGAGAACGGGAACGCCTTTGAATATGGGAAAGAGTTTTTCAGGTTACGCCTGAGTTTAGGCTCATTTGCACTTGATTGAGCGGCTGAATTGCAAAATGCTTAAGTGACATTTTATTGATAATGTTGACGGCGAACTCCGTCCTCGATGTGGGTCATTGTGTATGGAACTGCCACATATATCGGCGCGTATATGCGAGCCGATCTGTCAGCCATCAGCCAGAGTCGCTCCGAAATTAGAATATGCTAATTCGCCCATCCATTGCCGCCGCGCTCGTCTTGAATGGTTACTGCGAATATTGTGAATGACTGAATGAATGGCTGTGTTGGCCCGGCCCAGAGCAGCCGATTGACTCACAAGCCTTGGTTAGACGTCACCTCTTATGGCTTTGGCGGTACTTTTTGCCTCTTTTTGCCGTCTTAATGCGGTCAACCATTAACGTTTGCGGCGGCCCCGGCTTGGCTTTTTCTCCGCGCCAGGTAAAATACCCGAATCACCTGATGTTTTAATTGCCTGGCGTCATCGGTTTTGCTTCTCCTCCCCTGCCCCGAAAAGAGAAAATGCTGCGCGCTCGATAGAAAAGTATATGTCAGTGCCAGCAAAACGAAAAATATGGAATACCTAACGAGTGGCCCAGAAGACACTCGTACATCTGCTGTGTGGCCAAACAAAGCCCAACCAAACACTTTTCATTTTATCACTGCGGCCGCTGGCGAAATGCTCTGGCAATTGAAATGTATAAAAAAGATTTGCACAATTCTAAAAATACGCATATACAACAATTTATTGTGCCGGCGATCGCAGCATGACGTGATTTAATTTTTGCGGGCTTCACGGGCTTCTGTTCGAGTGCGAAAGAACGAGTTGCGGGGCGGCGCAGGGTCGGGACGGCGGTTCCAGTTGAACTCGAAGACAGAAACTCGAGATTGTCCCAGTTGCTGCTTCGGCTTCTGTTTCGGCCTCGGCCGCTGTCTCTGTCAAGGTTGACCATTTGTCATCGTTTAGGGTTCCGCCGTTGTCTGGCGCTGATTTCCCTCAATTTGCAAACGCCTATTCTAAGTTGTGTTGAGGCCTTCGCCTGCACCCCCTCACGAGTATGCAGCCCCTCTAATTTCGGCTTCCTGTCGCCAACATCAAAGTGCAAGGGGTAGACTGGCGCGAAAGTAATTAAGCAGGCCTCGTGATCGAATTATGATACCAGAGCTCTGATCGCCGATCGCTGATGATGCTGGGGATCTTGGCAGAGGCAATTAACCGCACTGATTGCATTTGGCGCAACAGGTGGCAGCTGCAAATTGCGAATTCAGCAATTGACAGATTTTGATAAATGTCTGCCCCCCACCGGAGAAAGTTCCGCCTTGCAGCTCGTGGAGTTGTGCATCCAAGTCGTGGCAATTTGTCAACACCAGAGCCAAAAGGCGAGTGGTGCCCGTTTGGCCAAAAGAAGTGACACAATGGCTGGAAACCACTTTTCATGTGTCTCCTCTGCTTTCGGACGAATGGCCGCATAATGACACTGACCTTGGGCTCCCCCTTGAGATCTGCGCTCGAGAGATCCGACGAGATGCCGTGCAGATTTATTTTTGCATGCTCGTGTGACGCCTCATTTCCAGTTGGTATTTTCCGCTCCGAGGGCGGGGATCCCTCAATTGTTTGCCGCAGCAGCTGCATGGACGTATGTGACCATTTCCAATTTTCAGCCTCATCAGATTGAAGGGCTACAAGCACAGCCCGCTGGCAAAGGGAGTCCCCCGCCGGGCGACACGTGCAGGAGGGCAACCCTAATGTTGTAGTTGATTTCAGTTCGCTACTGGCATTTAAATATAGTCCGACTGTTGAATAATTCAAGTCTGCGCTACAAATTGCAAATTGAGCTGGCTCTGCGACTGCAACTTAGAGCCACTCAGACAACGCGGCAGCTTTTCCAGATCTCGTCTATCTGTTGATTAGGATTGGGCATCGCCATTGCGACACACGCGGGGAAAAGCCGCGTGATTTAAGAGCGAATTTTTATATCTCACAGATTCTTTTAGATGTTACTTTGGTTTTAAATACTAAACATTCGGTCTTTAAGAAGATATTTACTTTACTTGTACTCTTTTCCAAGAAAATGATCTGTGATCTACCTTTTCTAAATTAGACAGGCTTTAAAATCTTAATCTTTAAATAATAGTCAAGGAATTTTGAAGTACCGAAGTAGGGATACCCATAAATTCTTAGTACTGTTTAAACAAATGTATCTTTTACTTAGTAACAATGTATCTGCGAATTTTCTTTAGTGCACCAGAGTTTCAGTTTTTGCGGTCAGAGGCTCAGGGCTTATCAGTGAGGGGTTTCGGAGGGGGCCCTGAGGGGAGGCGCAGGTCGATCTAAACGAGCGCCAGTTGCACTTAAATTGCATCCACGAGACAGCCGTCAATCAGTTTGCGTGGCTCGTGGAAAGCGAGCAATAAACAGAAGATGTGCGGATTAAAGCGGGCCGCTGACAATCTGCTCTGATTAAGCGAGTGCAACTGCCCAAGGCCCCAGCCTCCGCCACCTTACCTCTCCTCCCCCGGTTAGTCCGTATCAGATGGTGGGTCTCCAGTTCCCATTCGAACTGAGTCACTCCTCGGCGGCTTTTGGGACCAACTGGTGGGTCAGGTGCCTGGGCGAGGTTCCGCTGATGTCACGGAACCAACGAGTGAATTATTAACTACCCTTCGCACAGATAGCGTCGAATACTGGGGCTTGAACAGCGACGATAAGCGAATCTAGCACCGATAACGCCTGTCGATAGGGTTTGGGGGAAAGAATGGGAGATGGTGGAAGTTGGTAGAACACGGCGATGACGCAACCAGTGACGAAGACAGGTTGCCAGGCCAAGATAGTTGTCAAAGCTCTGTTAGTTTCCGTTCAAAGGCAGGGCCAGTAGGATCGAAGTGGCCAAAATACGCATAGCTGCACGAATTTCAAGGTCTTGAGTTCTATATTTTGTGTGCTTAAAATTTGATTACTTTTCTACTTATGTACTTCATTGTTTTCGTGAGCGATCTTTTGTAGCAGATAAATAACCCAGGTTCAGTGATTTCACGGAAAATGTGATTCATACTTCCCCATTTTATTTATTTAAAGTCAAAATTCATACAAGTTCGCAAGCATTCTTGTTTATATGAAGATATGGCAAATGTATAGAACAAATATGCATCTTATATATGAAGCTGTTTTTATTTTTTGTTCATTACTGCCGGTTTTGCTTTATGGCAACAATAAGAGAATTTTGGCCATGCAATTATAAAAAATATTCAAACGGGTTCCTTAAAACGTAGAGGAAATTGAAAGACTAAATCATCTTTGCAATTATCTTGTTTTTCGGTGTTTTAATTATAAATCTCTCGATTCTTATCGAAGCTTCGAAAATAGTTATGTTTCCTATGAATGCAAATATAGATAGGTATATATATTCATATATCTGACTGTATATTTTTGACGTTTTTTCCAGATAAGACTTCAAGAGAGGAAGTAAGAAGGATCCACTGCCAGCACACCCACATACCCTCTTTACAGCCATGGAGCGAGTCCAATTGACCGCCTGGTTGGCCCTGCTCCTCTTCGTGGCCGCCGCCGCCACGCCCACTCCCGCTGCCTCGCCCATCGACTGCCCGGCGGACTGCGTCTGCAGCTTGTCCCAGCACACGCACAAGCCCAAGTACCACCTCAAGTGCAGCAGCACCCAGGGCCTGCGGCTGGCCGAGAAGTCCTTCCAGTCCGCGGTGCCGGTGCACTCCATCGACCTGTCCCACCTGAACCTCACCCGCCTGAGCCACGTGCTGGACAAGCTGCCGGAGCTGACCTCCGCCGACCTGTCCCACAACGAGCTGACGGATGTGGGTCACCTGGGCAAGGGCCTCAAGCGACTGAGCCTCAAGCACAACCGCCTCACCTCGGACAAGTTGAAGAAGCTGCCGCAGCACCTCCAGGTGCTCAACCTGCAGCACAACAACATCACCCACCTGCCCCTGGAGCTCACCCACATGCACCAGCTGCGCCAGCTGGAACTCAGCCACAACGCCATCAACTGCTCCTGCCAAACGCTGGAGGTGCGCAACTGGCTGGTGGAGCGCATCGTCTACATGGAACACCCGGTGATCTGCTCCTACCCCCTGGAGTTCAGGGGTCGTCCGTGGCTGCAGCTGAAGCAGGACGAGATCTGCAAGAAGGAGCAGTACCAATGGTTCGACTCCGACACCGATGAGAACGAGCTGATGATGGGCGACCAGCCGGCGGCTGCCTCCGGCGAACGCGAGGATGAGGATGAACTGGCCAAGGACTTCCTGCCAATCGACCGAAAGGTCGTGGCCACATCCAAGAAGGCCCGTTCGCCGCAGGAGCCGTTGCCTGGTGACCAGGTTGAAGGATCCGGAGACCTCAGCGAGAGGAACATGGAGCTTAAGGTGCCCACAGAAGAGGTGGCCGAGCCAGAAGCCGCGGAATCCCAGCTGGCCAAGGCTGTGGTCGACACGCCCGAAATCGAGGAGAAGATCGTTAAGGACGACGACGAAGATGTCGAGGGATCTGGCAGCGGCGGTGGTCTGCTCATCATTCCGGATGTCTCAAAGGTGAAGATCGCCTCGGAGGACGATCTGGATGGCAAGCAGGAGGAGAGCGATGTCAAGCCTGTGGAGAACCCCGAAACCATCTTCTCCAACGACATCGGCATCTTCGAGGGCGGCCAGGAGGAAAAGAAGCCCGTGCAGGAAGAGGTGATTGTGCCCGTGGTGCTGACCAAACTGGAGACCGACGTTGAGTCCGACGTGGTCACCGATGGGCCCCTGGACAGCAGCAAGGAGTCCGAGGACATCCTGACCGCCAAGATGGGCAAGTCGAAGGACGACAGCAGCGCCATCTACTATCTGCTGGCGGTGATTGGACTGATCGTGGTGGGACTGGTGCTCTTCGTGGCCATCAAGCGCTGCAAGTACGACAGCAACGCCGCCGCCCGGGACGCGGAGGCCCAGCGGCAGACGGAGCTGCTGGACATGGACAAGAAGCAGCTGGGCAAGCCGCTGCACAAGAACGGCCATGGCAACGGCCAGGAGCACTCGCCGCTGATCGGCGAGAAGACCAAGCTGGACGAGGCTCAGATCGTGAAGAAGCCGTACGAGAACGGAGAGACCAAGGACGGAGCTGGCCAGCAGCCGCTGCTCAATGGCAACGGAACGGCTAACGGAGGCGCCAAGGAGGCCCCAGAAGGCGAGGAGCCCGCCGCCCACGAGTACTACCCCATCAGTCCGCGCTACCCCACCCCCCAGTCGCCGAGGGCCTCGAAGTACTCCCAGCAGCAGCAGCCCGCCGAGCAGAACAACAACGAACCGGATGGCGCCTACCTGCCCTCGTCGCCCAAGTCCGGCAGATACTCGCCGGTCTACTCGCCGGAGACGGGTCGCGTCAAGATCAAGCTGACGGAGACCCCGAAGCCCAAGACCCCCATGCTGGTGACGCGCAGCAAGTCCAACGCCGGGGACATCATCACCACGCCCGTCAGACCCATCGAACCCACCCACCAGGTGGTGCCCATCAACGGCCACTGATGCGAGCTGGCCCCCAACTCTCGACACAGCCCGACCTTTCCGACTCGCCCCCAGAATGTTCTCCCCTTCGATGAGATTGCGCAGAAGAGCTGTGTTCTGCAGATGAACATACGATTTCATTCTGTTTGATCGGCTTGGAGAACAGGAAACAGGGGTGCATCCTCCTCAGCTTCCTCACCAACGAGCAACATGGAGCAGCCCAACAGCAACATCTAGATTAACCGAAGCCGAGGCGACGACAGCAGCAAACTATTCGCGTTAAGCACCCAACTCCCCTCTTAAGTGTGTCCGACAAGTAGTGTTAGCCATAAGTAAATTAAATTACTCCTAAGCGTAAATCTAGTTTAATACCAAAGCTAAAAAATATATGCGATTTAAAGAAAACGATCGTCGAGCGGGGACAGACGGCAAGGAGTCGGCTCCTTTGGATGAGACACGCTTTCAGCCTGCATCTGCATGTGATTTGTTCACACCATACTTACTGTATATGTACTTTTATAACCTACCTACTGTAAACTACTTAAGCCTCGTTCTCTTGTGAAATTATTATGTGTCAATTCATTAAATGCGAGCGAATTTTAAATTACCCAGATGCTTTTATTCCTGTGAATCAAAATGGCGAAGGATAAGCGGTGACTATGGTCCAGATTCTGCTGCGTGAAACTCGTAAGGCAGATGGCGCCACAAGGCGGAGCTAGTCACCCAAGTCTCGAACCATTTGAGCTTTTTAGGGCCAGTCTGGTAGCACCGGTGTAGCTTATTCTACCACGGTATCCAGAGTTGCCAGGTGTAAGCTGCTATGGAAGAGGAAGAATGCTTGGCGCCCGATTCAAAAATATTGAATTTTACTTCACAAAAGTTTCAGAACAGAGACTGGCAAAAAGGATAATAGATGAAGTAGGTGATAAGAAGGGGGAGAGGATGCTACAGGACCCAAGAATATGTATTTTCTGATAATAAAATCTGAATTATGGTGTATAAAATGTTTAGTTTTAAATATCTTCTGTGATATACCTAATACGTATTTGTGTACCTTTATCCTCGACCTAAACGGACAGAATGCTTAAGTCTCACTCAGCGACTCACTGCCGACAGAGTGGAACCTGCCCTTGTACAACCCTTCTTCCGAGCTGTGGTAAAATATTAAATATTAAATTAGAAAAGTGAACCAGTGACAATACATACGACGTTCCACAAAAAGAGAACTCTCGAAAATGTCGGTATATTTAGGGGTGCATTTAAATAGTCTTATGGATATGGGAACAGGCTGGGAATGGCTAACAATATGGTTTGTGCTGTATGGGCCTAAAATAAAGTCTCTCGCATGGGCTTGTGGACCAGGGCGTTGCGCTCGGAGTCGCTGGAGGAGCTTTCGGCGGCGTTGGCAGCCGTGAAGCTACCGCTCACCCGGCGACTGGCCGAGTTCTTCCTCTTCTTGCGCTTTCCGCGCTCCAAGTCCTGTTCCATGTCTGAACGAGAGACACTTGATCGATTGTCGTCCGGCAGGGACCTGAGTTCCGGCTCTTCCAGCTCCTGGAAGTCGCTGGCGATGGTGGACGAGGAGGGCTGCTTCTTGGCCGCACTAAAGTAGTCCTCGATGGCGGGATCCAGTTCCAAGACGGGACTCTGTTGCAGTGTGTACACCTGGGCGCTGACCTTCATGGTGGGCGGCGGTAGTGCCGGGGTCTTGGGCTTCCTTTTCGCAAAGGGACTGCCGTGCTTGCTGCCCACGTCGTCGTACTCCGGATCGGTGAGGAACTCCACGCTGTCGGCCATCATATTCACCCTCTTGAAGGGCGGAATCTCGGCGATTTTCGGCCTGCGCTTCGTATAGGGGCTGTTTTCGTAGCTCTGGAAGTTACCGATCTGCTCGGCACTCTGCAGGTTCTGGGTCTTCAGGTGGGCTGCCGGGAAGCGGGAGTCCTCGATGCTGAAGCGGCGGCTGCCCGACTGGTTGTACTCCATGTACCCAGTTCGCCTATAAGGCCCGTACTGGGCGGTTCTCTCCTTGTCCCGGTTCGAGAGCATCTCCACGCTGCGGAAGCGCTGGCGAGAGTCCAGCTGCAGTCCGTCCTCCGCCTCCGACTGGGATCCCTCGCCCTCGGCATGGGTTTGCGACCTTCTCAGCTTGCGGGAGTTGCGGGTCCTTTCTGGACCCGAGAGGTCCATCATTGACTTGACCGGCCTGACCAACTTGGGCATGCGCAGGGCATCTTCGTAGGAAGGCAGCAGGCTGATCTCTTGGGTATGGTGCAGGCTTGGAGTGGCGTCCTCCAGCAGAATGCGGTCGTTTAGGTCGCGGCTGTTAAGGAAATAATTAAAAGGTAACGATTTTAGAGATACTAACGAAAAGCTTCCCCTTACATGCGCCGCAGTTCATCTTCGTTCTCCTCGATCTCCCTGTCACTCTGCCGGATCTTTCGCTTCCTCAAGAACTTTTGCAGGCAGGCGTAGCCCATGACAAGGGCACCCAGGCCAAGGAGGGTAATCATTATGACGGACCAGGCCTTCTCGCCATTGCTGCTGCTCCTGGCATTTAGAATCCACACATCCGCACAGGCAAACTCCCAAAGTTTTCCATAGAAAACAGCAGGGGCCGCACAACGCAGGTGGTTCTTATCTTTTATCTGCGAGATTCATATACGAGTTAGGAGATTTAATGGCTCGGAGTCCAAACAAACCTTAGCTGGCTTAGATGTTAGAAAGTCGTAGAACTCCAGGAAGAGCGGGCTGTGGCAGTCGCAGATCCAGGGATTGTCGCCCAACCACAACTGATCCAGGAACTTGTTGCCCCCGAAGTAGTAGGGCGGAATGGGGCTGGTCAGGCGGTTGCCATTCAGGTGGAGGTCCGCCAGCTCGGGGAACCCTCTGAAGGTGTTGTTGCGCACGGTAGTTAGCCTGAAACACAAGATTACTCGGTATTCGAAGTACAGAAATGTAAGGTGCTGCCCACCTGCAGTTGGCTAGGTTCAGTTGCTGCAGCGTCTCGGATCTCATAAAGGTGGGTACGTCGCTGATAAGATTGTTGGATAAGTCCAACTTTAGGATGACCGAGAGACTCGACAATGCCGTGCTTTCGATAGAGGCGATTTCACACCAGCTCATGTTGATGGTGCGCACCGAGTTGGACACAATCTTGGTCAGCTTCTGCAGCACGTTGCGACTGAGGTCGAGCTCCACCAGCACATCGTTGTTGCGTATAATGTTCCTGTCCAGTCGGGCTATCTCATTGAAGGCCAGATTCAGCGCCTTCAAACGCTTCAGGCTGGCGAAGGCATCTTGGCCGACGAGTCGGAGGACGTTCTGTGAGAGGTCCAGTATCTCCAGCATGGTGTTGTTGGCGAAGGTGGTGGCATCCACAACTCTCAGGAGGTTTCCCCGCAACCGGAGCTCTGTCAGTTGGGGCAGTCCACTGAGTTCTATGGAATCTAAGTTGCAGTAGGAGACATCCAGCCTGCGCAACTCGTAGGTCAGAATGGGGTCCTCCGATAGGCTGTCAAACTGAAGTTGCGTGTTTCGGGACAAGTTAAGGTGCTCAAGGTTTTGCAGCGCCTCGAGGAAGAATCCGGACAGCTCCCTAATGCTGCAGTTGCTCAAGTCGAGGGCTCTGAGGGTTCTCGAAGGTAGAGCCGCAATTTGGGCCAGTTTATTGTTGGCCAGGCTAAGGCGCTCCAAACCCGGCAGCTGATTGATCAACTGGTCCCCGCCGATGGTGGTTATTTCGCAGGAAGATAGCTCTAGTTCAGTCAGGGACGAACTGGTCAGCATCTCGAAGCTCTCGCCGTTGCCAAAACTGCCCAACCGGTTGCCATCGAGACCCAAGCGCTTCAGACTGGGGGCGTACTTGAAGGCCTCGTTGGGACTCAGGGCCTCCCACGAATCTATGGAGTTGTTGGCCAGCAGCAGAGTCCTCAGAGACGTGAACCCTATCAGGGTCTTACTACCAATGGCGGAGATCTGGTTGTCGGACAGATCCAGGTAGATCAGTGAGTCTATGTCCGCGTACTGGGTGGGAAACTCCCCAAACAGGTTTCCCGACAGATCCAGGTGCTCCACGGGAATGCCGTCGAAGTTCGGGTAGGTCGAGAGACTCCTCCTCGAGCAGTCGGCATACAGACTGTCCACAACCCAAGTGCAGCGGCAGGGCCAGGGGCAATTGACTGCTCCGCAGGAGGAGATGATCCCCAAGAGCAGGGGAACCAGAACCGAAACGATCCTCATGTCTGCAATATAGATGGGTGAAGAGGATTTTATTTACAGATCCACAATCTCCTCTATTGCGCATGCATTTTCATTAAGCCCCCTTATCAGCGGACCGTTTTTGTTTTCAGCTTGCGACTCTCCGGTTTTTGCTTAAACGCAATTAGAAATTGCGACGATTTGAAGGCGTTAGTGACGTCACAGTTTGCTCGGACTTATTCACCTGTTGAATTATAGCTGCTCGTATTTCCCCTTCGAACTGCACTCCCTTATCTTATCGTTCGGAAAACTAGAGCACCCAAACCGAAAACCGAGCCGGAATGGGGTGTAAAGCTTGGGAGTATCGAAATCTTGTAAACCGAATTTAGGAACTAACTGCCACTCCGATGCATCCACGCCCACAGCATTTTACACTTTGTGGTTAAAAATTTTCGGAATTCCGGGCAATTTCAACGGGGTTTTCAAGAGGGTCTCCGCGCAACTGCTGTTCTAATACTGCCCGAGTGAGGAAAATTACTCACCTGCTGGCCGCTGGCATCGTTCATCGGCATTCGGCAACGGCTTCCACGGCGACTGATAAGATAAGCCGCTGATAAGGCGTGCATGGGGCAGCGACAAGTGTGGCAAAGCGCGAAAATAGTGATTTTCCCGGGCCAACTGTGTTGGTAAGGTATTTGAAAAATACTAGAAAGCCTAAGCGGGTATTCGAACCGTTACCGGTAACTATTACTAAGAGATTCTCTAAAATTATCAACCTTTGAAAATCAGAAACATCTTGAAGACTTTTCGATTTATTAACGATTTCTTTCGGGGCACTGAAAACAAACCCAAAAATCCATCTAGTTCTTGGGTCTGATTTTATCATTAGTTAGTTTAGCTTATTTATTTACAGTGAATATTGCTTTACAGATTTTCCCTTTTTAAACCTCCAGTTAAACATTTGTTTTTCCTGCTTATACCACTTTGAATTTACTTTTTAAAATGTACTTAGTCCATCTCAGCATATGTCAACAAATCAACCGTGAGAATCGGGGATGGCAACAAATGGAGTCGTTTAAGGCTGAATAAACTTGTCACCCGGGGAAGTGCAACTGCTCGAACGGAGAGTGCGGGACAGGAGCCAGACAACTCCTTCTTCGTCTCCGCCAGCCGCTGATAGGGCATTAAAATTACCCATTCCCGGCGGAGGACTCGAGCGGAGTGCAGCAGGACCTGCAGACACCCGTAACCGGATTTGTTGTAATGAAGCGTGAGCAAAACAGAAACGACGCCTGAGACGGCGGCGCGATAAAGATGCAGTGCGAAATGAAAAATAAGACGAACCCATTCCCAAGGAACGAATAAAAACAGGAGTCCCAGCGCTGACGTGTTGACAGCCACATATTTGTGGCTTGATTACGGCGAGGAGTGGTAAGGTGGTAAGTCAACAGGAAACACTCGAATCCTAAAAAATAAACCGAAGGAAGGGAAGTTTAACCAAAGGAAACGAATTTAAGATACACTTCCAATATGAAAAAATCAAGATAGCAAGCTAAAAACCGTTATGCCTAAGGAAAGCAGATGAAATGTGTGTTCCATAAATTAGAGATACTACTATGACAGCCATAAGGCTTAGTGGTTCTGTCCAGCCCATTGCGACATAAAAACCACTCTGGTATACAAATTAACAAATTATTTTAAAAAAATATTTTAAGCGTTGAAAGTTAATATGAAATAGAGAGGATACAAAAAATATTCCTATTATATCATTTTTTAAATTTAGTTTTCTAACTGAGTCTACCGGCCAACATACTCCCTTAGACTTCCAGAGTATTAAAAGAAACCGATTTTAAATGGTTAGCGACGATACAAATAGAAATAAGTTGATGCCCTGCTTTCTGGGCGGGGGAATCAGGAGCAGAGGGCAACAAAGACATCCAAGGAGAGTGCAGGAGTCGGCGTAATGCCGCGACTGATAAGCTCGTCAGGATACGACCCCCGACCCCGCTCTCTGGTTTTTCCGAACTTTTCACTATTGAGGCGGGGAAATTTAAATTCGGTTGCCACGGATAAGTGCATGGGATAATGAGCAGGGATGCGCAGCGCGGCTTCGCACTCGATTCTTCGCGTGTCCTTGCCGTTTTAATGAAGCGCAACGGCTTTGTTGCCGAGACGCCTTTTGTCCTGCCGCGGCCCCGCCCCTGGTCCCGAGCCGCCCCCTTTCACCCACTTTCCCTGGGATAATTAGCGACCGCTGCGATGCAAAGTCATCGCCGGCGTTGGGAATTCGCACAGTTGAAATCACAAGTTAATGCCGCACGGTCCAAGGACTTGGTCCTTTGTGTGCTTTTGTTAATGGATTGATTTTGATTTTGAATTTCTCCCGTCTAATCTGGGCTGACTTAGAGCTCTCGCGGCCTGCGCTCCGTTTTATTGGGCAATTTCCAGCGGTTTTTTAATAAGAAATGAAGTGCTTTTTATTTATTTTCGGAGCGCTAAGTCGGGGAATCGGGGAGCAGCGAACAGAGTGTCTATATACCACCCGGAGTGCAGTCAAAGTTTAAGTTAAGTTGAATGACAGCTGCGGTGGCGAGAGATAAGCACGCCACCCACTCAAACTGTCCATCTGCCAGAGGCGGAAAAAAAGAGGAGCTGATAAAGTCGAATGCGAACTCAGGTGGAGTCCGGAAGTCCTGGCGAGAGGGAAATGGACGCCGAGCGGCAATAGAGTTGTGGTTTTGCCAGCTTGCTGGCTTAGCATTTCCGCAGATGTCATAAAGATATCCCTGCCATTATGACTCTTCTAATCGGCCTCATCAGAGAAATGTGGGCCACACACGCCCGCCGCCCCGCAAACGACCTCTCATTCCGGACTCTGATTATATTTTTATGCCTGAGACTCGTTTTTTATTGTCACTTGGATGGAGAGAAACAATTTGCTTCTATCTGCAGGACGATACGTCACAAGGAGTACCATTTTGGATGCCCAAACATAACACAAACAGTGGGGTGGGGCGATAAAGCAGCGGAGTAGACCGCGTATTTGCATATTCTTAGCCCTGGAATGCCGCTATAGACAATTATATTTATTATTCAGTTATGCCTCAAACGGGGTGGGTGGGGCATGAGTTGAACCAAAGACATTCCCAGTTAATGCTTGCCATTCTAGATTTCAGCCTGAGTCAAGGGGAACGTTCCCGGCAAATATCTTGAATAGCAATAAATTTCGATTTTCGTCCACTTAAATGCTTTATGAATTATAAGCTTAAGACGCGCCAAGCGAAACCACCCACTCACCCCCTCCTGGGGAAGGGGTCTCGGAAGGGGTGCGGCCAAGGAGGGGGAGGAGGAGCGCACCTTACGCCGAAAACTTTGTTCCTCTGACAGCAGGCAAAGGTTTAGACAAAGACCAACTCTAGAGCAAATGCCAGCTACTGATAGCAGCTCCTGCCACCTCGGGGGTTGGGCTGAGATTTAAAAAGCCAGGCCGGAATGCCATCTGCGGGGAGGAGGCAGAAAAAACCAGGACCAAGAAGATGTACCCAAGCCTTTCGCCAGGCCAGCAAAGAATGCCATAAATCAATTCGTATTAGTTTTATGAAATTTATACCTGCGGCGCACCACCAGCCGGCAGACAGCCGTGGGGAGGAGCCCGCCCAGGGGTGGGGGTGGTGCTGGCCCAGAAGTCCTTCGGCGGTTTAATGAGCAAATCTTTTTTGGCAACGCCATCTCGGCATCAGCAGAAAGCGCTTGGCGCCAAGCGTTTCCAATTAAAAGCATAATTCATTCAGAGGGCTTAGAGCCAGGCGCAGTCACTCCGCAGATGCCCCGAGGAAAATTAGGAAGTGT
The DNA here is from genome assembly GCF_025231255.1 of Drosophila biarmipes. Taxonomy (NCBI): domain Eukaryota; kingdom Metazoa; phylum Arthropoda; class Insecta; order Diptera; family Drosophilidae; genus Drosophila; species Drosophila biarmipes. The sequence continues at coordinate 7,147,823 of NC_066615.1, read as the reverse complement.
GTAAACTTAGGAAAAAATATATCTTTAAAATATGCATGTATTTTTAATGTTACTGAAACAAGGAAAGCCTGTGTGTTACTTTTTTAACACACGTCATTTAAAAGGGGTCCTCATAACATAAGCCTTACTTGTGGCACTCCCAAAAGCTTCTACTTCCCTTACTCGTTATAGGGTAACATTTTACAAATTAAACACATAAAATATTTGTAAAAACTAGTAATAATAAAAATTTAATTTGTTTAAGTATTTATTTAAATATTTAGATTATGAAACTCAGCTTATAAAATAAACATTATTTCAGACACTTCAGAAATCTTCTAATTCACTTTTTGGTTTATGGTAACTATAAAAACATCACTTCCATTATTTATTTATTTCATTTAAACTTTAATCTTCAAGACTTCCAAATTGTGTTATATTCAATAAGTTCCGAAGGCAAAAACTTTTGAAAGTCACAAAAAATGACATAGATATTCAAAGCCCTCTTCAAGAAGATTTAACGCAAAATCCAGGGAAAATTTACTGAAATATTTTTCACCTCTCAGTTGTTGATCGCAGGACGCTGCCCAGCGGCGCAAATGAATGGGAACCTTTGAATTATCGCCTGACAATGGGATTATCATTTTTATATTTTGTGCCTGCCCGGTGGAAGAGGTCGTGGGTGGGTGGTGGACGGTGGGTGGGATGTGGGCCAAGCGGCAGTCGGCCTTGGCTTAGCCTCCCTGGGGGGTAATTCACAGTTGCCATAATTATCATCGTAAATTATGGGCAAGTAAAAGTTTGGATTTTATGAAAATGAATTGAGATTGAGCTCGTGCTCGAGCTCTAGCTCGGGCTTGGCACTCCGGCAAAATCTGAATTGATTTAAATAGTCCTAACAGCCAAGACGGTAAATCAAGCAGTCGGCAATCTAGCTTGTGCATCTACCAGCCCCCAGCCCACTTCTGCTCCTAGAGCAACAATTTTTTGGGGCAATAATCCGGCGGGCCGGAGCCGAGGAGTGTCATAAATAATAATTAAACAACTCGCGTTGTTAAGTCTTTTTATTACGCGCCCAAGACAAACGACAGTTGACAGCGGGGCAGGATGCAGGAGGATGCAAAGGGATAAGGTGCCGGCAAGACAAGACAAGGGAAGGCTTAGAGTGGTAGCATGTGCGCCAGGCACACACTCCCCTCTCTCGCCGCCACCCACAAAAGAAAGCACAGTTTTCCGCGCAAGCACTTTCCGAACTGCAGGGTCCGGAAAATGAGCACATGAGCCAGGACATGGGATTCCCAAATGGCGGGGGCTGTCTGCCCTCGCATCCTGTTCTCCTAGGCAGGTGCTTGTCCCGCTTCACAGGGGATTTTAAGACGTAATTAAGATAATAAATAATAATCGCCCAAAGCAGGCGGGCGGGTGCGGGAATGCGGGGTGTCTTGAGCCCTGTCCTGCCGCCACTCCCCAAGTAACCCCGTCCTAAGCCCCCCTGTCATATTCCTACGCAAGATCTAGATTTGCCAGTAGTAATTTGCCGCTGACCCGAAGAGAAGTGGGTGGTTGGGTAGATAACCTGGGAGTCCTAGTTCCGACCGCTTCAAGTTCGGCCTTCCAAATTTATTGTTATTTGATGACCTTAAGTAAAGCTCATAAGCAGAACCATAGTTCTGCACTCATAACTAACAGAATAAATTTATTGGTACAGAAATGTATTACGATTTCATTTTTATGAGTACATATTAAACATTTAGTATAGATTTATTTAGTATAGTATGAAAACATAATCGAAACCAAAACATCTTTATAAGCCCTCAAATCGTCCTGCACAATTTATTACTCATCCCAGTCCCCGGCTTTCTTTTGTTTCCTTTTTCTAAAAGGGCTCATTAACTAATTTGGCCAAGATGAAGATGTCTGCAGAACTCCCTTCCCCTTCTTATTTCCCGGTCTCTCTGCCCCCCGACGGTCGTGTAAAGTGAATGTAACAAATCAAAGCGGAATTATTATTACTTATGACCATTTAATTGGACTTGTGCTATATTCATTTGACTTTCGTTACGGTTTGTTTGCGCACTCAATTTGGCAAATGAATCGCCACCGCCGAGCGAAAGCAAACCACCGGCGGACCAACCACCAAACCACTGTCAACTATTTGGCTCGCACGCTCATTAGTTTTATTGCCCCGCGTATCAGTCAGAGCCGCAAAACTATTTATGTCCCACCCTTCGGGGATGCTTCTCCTGGCCACCCAGCACCCGTTGTCCTTTTTGGCTTTGCCAGAGTGCTTTTTGTTTCGTGCGCTCTAATTGCGCCAAGAAATTTGTCTTTGATGGCGAATCCTGCTAATGGGCGCCGTGATCTCCAGCTGAATTCAATAGATACTTGCGTACCTTTTCAGTGGTTCGGACAGCACTTAATTGCGATTGCATTATGCAGATTTATTCCCTATTTGGCGTCATTAAGGCCATATGAAAAAGTTTTCGAAAGCAAGATTTATGCAGCCAGGGCCACTCCACGGAGGACCCGCCTTTGAGCCACCTGGAAAGTTGGCCCAGAGCCGCCAGTGCGGCGTGGTTAACTATGTAAATGTTTTCTTTTCCGCTCGCCCGTCCTGTTTATGTATATTTACATTTAATGCTCCCGCCCCTTCGGCCGCCCCCACCTTGGCCTGCAGTCGGAGCCGCAGAGGGGGCGTGGCTGTAATTTCATTCGTGAGCCAACCACACGGAGCGGTGCCAAGTGCTGGCAATTTTAATTAATGGATAAAGTTATGCGGAATTCCGGTGGTACATCCCCCTGCTTCGAGGGCTTCTCAGTTAGCAGGGCTTCTTGGCCGGGAATTAAATATTTCTGGCAAATATTTATGTTTGCAAAGGTGGGTATTCCAAAGTTGCAAATGCCCCGAATGATTTACATCGCTCTGAATGCGTAGGAAATCTGTAGACTAATAAGACCTGGCACTTTGCTGCGGCCCATAAGTATGCAACAGTTTCGTACTTTATTACGAAATCCATAAATAAGCAGCTAGTCCAATATGCTGTGGCCCGAAGATATGCCATAAATTCGACCCGCTCACTCCTTCCCGCAGTTTTAATTTAAAAGTTTGCGATAACAAATGATGCACATCCCCTGCACAGCGCCACACGTGTACTTAAAATAAGAAATAATGTGGACTGCTGATTTAGTAACCGCACGGCGCCCAACCCCCAGCAGCAGCCATTCCACACCACACCATCTTCGTATCTCTAGGAACGTCGCGGGATGTAGCTGTAACAAAGGCGCGCGAAATAAAGAAATGAAAGTAAGTAAACTTCGGCGCTAATAAATTGTTTCATATCTGCGGCCGAGATGCGGGAGGGCGGAAGATAACTCATACGCCCCGTGCCACAACTCATGCCAAAAACGAAGCCAAATGGGCTGCTCGTATTGCCATTTTTTCTTCGTTTCCCGTACATATGCATATTTATTTCCCTTCGCTTATCAGTGACTTACCAAAGCGAAAAAAGAGGAGCCAGAAATAAAGCAAAGATCTGGCTCATATGAGAAATGGCCAAACACATTACGACTGCAGCAGCACATTAGCCCAAGGCGTCAGGAGAAAATGAGAAGTCTGAGTATCATCACCGCGTCCTCCCAATGCACTTCTTTACAATTTACGAACTCCCTAACGAGGTGCACATGATATCTTGATTTTTTACTGGTAATTTGTAAAACAATGTTGGGATCCAAGGTCTTAATCGTGATCAAATTGGGAAAGTTTACCGCTTTTAAACCTTTTCCCTGTTTCTGGAAGTAAAGATACTTCATTTCAGCAAGGCTTTCCATTCCCAATGCTAATTAATATTTCTTCGGCTAAATTAGCACATAATTTCAAAGATTCAAAAACCGTATCCACTGAAGGATTTGCCACTGTTTTATTCAGTAAACTAAGTTATCCATGAAAATCCCATTCTGTGCATCCTAACCACCCTCTTCCACCACCCCCGTTCCACTCATCGCCAGAAAAAGTCGCCTTTTGAATTTGACATTTAAAATTGTATTTATTTAATCATTTAATAATTGCTGGGGAATATATTCTATTTATATTATATATAAAGATGTGTGGATGTGTTTGCTGTCTGTCTGTTTGTGTTACTCGTGTGTCGGCGCATTGATGCTTGCAATAAATTACAATATTATTTGAATTAAGTTTATTATCTATCTGGAGGCTTACGAAACTAGTGGAACAATTTGAAAAACATTTTGTTTTAGTGTGTGGGCTTAGTTACGTGGTCGAAGCGGAGTGGATAGCAACGAATGGTTCCGTCCAAACCGAAGCTGATTGGGTGGCTAATTTGGGGGTTGGTATTAGATACCAAGACTTCGAAAGCAACGAGTCGTATGTTATACATTCTATATGCGGTATCCGTGTGCGTGGATCGAAAGGGATATGTGCTAGGCGGGGAAGGGCTTCTCAAATAAGGCAGGGTAACTAAACGTACTGGTACTGGTACTGGTACTGGTAACTGAACTTAAACGTTAACTTAATCTGCAGATACAAATGCAACTAAGGCCGAAACAAAACTCGCAATGCTCAAAGATTGCGTACCTAGGATAACATACATTATATACAGATCTCGGATCGCAGATCGCTCCTGCGACTTCGGTTCTCGAAAATTGGCTTTCTTTGGTTTGCTTATCTTAACGAGCTGGCCCCTAATCGTGCCGCCCTCCTTCTAAGTCGATGGCTAAGAACTAGGTAGAAATAGACGCGGAGAAAGTTGTATACTGGATAGGGTGGAGTTCTCTGGGGCGCTCCCAGCTATAAATAGTCATACTGGTTCATGCAAGACCGTGTTACTCGTACAGTGGCTTTATCTATTTGCTCTAATTTTCGCTAGATGCTCCTGGGCAACTGGTAACGCGTAACTGGGTTGGTTCTCGTTCTATAATACTTAGAGTGGACTAATCTAGGGGTTACATAGTTACGGGCTATCGTATATGGTATAGTATTTGTCATAGCTGCAGCTGAAGAGTTCAGCCGTTTAAATTGGGTGTGTGTGTCTCTCGTTCAACTATTTACAAGAAGAAATGCTGCTAGTTTTGATTTCCAACTCCGGGCGGGATCCTTCAATGCGGTCCCCTAGTCCCGCTCCTCGTACTTGGGCACAAAGGAGCCGAGTCCGCCCAGCTGGGCGCACTGGTTGCTGTCGTACAGCGACATCTTGAGGCGCTTGCACTTGGCCCGCCGGTTCTTGAACCAGAACTGCACATTTTTGCTCTCCAGACGCGGGAACTTTTGCCTGAAGAAATAGGAAAATATAAGGGAGATATTAGTTTATAATATTTATTGTACGGTATGGTATATAAAACAATGTATATGTTCGAGAATGGTTGTCAATTAGATTGATATTAGATACTTGGAAAAGGTTTAGTCGTAGTTTTTATATCATCTTAATCGTTTACAAAAAAGTAAGTTAAAAACTTGTTCTCCATAGACTTAAAAATGAAAATGGGATATGTTCTTTTGCTATTAAACCATTATAGTGTTAGGTCTATCAATTATCAATTAAGTTAATAATATTCAGTTCTTAGTATTTTTCAGGTACTCTATAAATATGTGAATCCGAAAGATAATCAGGGTAAAGAACTCACCTATAAGGCATGGTGTTCAGGTCCTCGGTGTACTTGAGGATGAGGTTGTGCGAGGGGTGCGTGTTCATGGCGAACCACTGCTCCAGCTTGGGCACCTCGGTCACCGGGTCGATGAAGGTGCGGTTCCGCTTGCGGCGCTCCTCGTTCGAGATGCTCGACAGGTTGAGTCCGCCGCCGCCCATCAGGGCGTTCGGCTGGATTCCGGCGGCGGCCGCTGCAGCCGCGGCATGGTGATGCGGATGACCGGCGGCAGCCTGGCCAAATGCCGGGATGTAGTGGCTCATGTACATGAAGGACTGCGAGAACATCGAGTTGGGGACCATGGGAAAGGGCAGCTGGTCCTTGTGCGGCACAACGCCTCCTGCCAAGTCCGGAGACGGCGACCGGAACTCGTCCAGGTGGCTGGCATCGTTCTCGTTGTCCTCCTCGTCCTCGTCCATGTCCAAGTCGTCGTCCTCCTCCTTGGGCGAGGAGCGCTTGGGCGGGGAGCCCTCCTCCTGGTCGTTGTGCGAGCTACTGTTGTTGTGATTGTTGTTGTTGTGGTTGGAGTTGGCCTCCATCTGGGCATCGGTGTCCTGATGCCGCTCCTCCGCGCCGGAGTTCTCCTTCTCCTGGTCCTGCAGCTCCTCGCGCGACTTCTCGTGCCGCTCCTCCTCGTTCAAGCTGCCGTTCATCCCATCGCTCTTGGCCTCCTGCTGCTGCTGCTGCTCCGCCGCCTCCTCCTCGTCGTCGTCCATCAGCGGCGAGCTGCGATGCCGCTCGTGGGTGGTCAGCGAGAGGGGCAGCTGGGGGGTGTTGGGCCGGCTCTGCTCCTCGTCCATGTCGTCCGAGTGCTGCGACATGGTGTCAATGTCCTCCGACTTCAGGCTCAGCGGGCTCTTCAGATAGTCGTGCGACATGGACAGGTTGCCCATGCTCATGGGCTGGCTCCCAGCACTGCTGCTGGAGTTCTGGCCCAAAGGGGCGTGCTGGCTCAGATAGCCATTCATGGCTGCGTGGCCCAGGGCACTTATGGCACTGCCCAAACTCCCGCCCCGCATCTCCGCCCGCTTCTGTGCCGCCCGAGCGTTCTTGAACCAGTAGACCACGTTGTTCACGTCCAGCGGCTTGCGTCCCCGTCGCGATTCCAGGGCATTCAGCTGCACCACATACGTCTGGATCTGCTGGCGCGAGGGATGCGGATTGTCGGCGAACCACTTCTGCAGCTTGGGCAGCTCCATCTCGGGATCGAAGCTGGTGCGCATGCGAGTCTTCTGGTTGGGATACGGAGGTCCGTGACCGCCGCCGCCGCCACCATGGTGGTGATGGTGGTGCATGGACGGGTGCATGGGGTGCACCAGCATGTTGCCGTGATGTCCGGGAACCGGAGCCTGTCCAGAGCCCTGATGATGAGCCGCCTCGTTGGCCAGCAACAGGCTCTCCCGACTGCCCATCGATCCCAGGGGATTACCGCCTGCCGCGCCCCCAGCAGCGGCGGCATGTGCCGCAGCAGCAGCTGCCGCCGCCATGGCCGTGCCCACCGGGAAGTCCATCTCACCAGGAACTGCCACCGGAACCGGCACGGCCGACGGACCCGTCATGAACGGCAGCATCTTGGGCGCCATGGCCGCCGCTTGGGGGGAGAGCTGGTTGGACCACCACTGGTCGAACTTGCGGCGCAGCTCGTCGGAGATCTCTCCTCCCGGGAGAGCATAGGTGTTCTGGTGGGAGCTCCGACAGATCTGGGAAAGCGTTACCTGGAAGGAAAAGCAAGACATTCTGTTTAGTATTGTTAAGTGCATGAGTTAACAAGAGTTTAATAACTCTTCCTTCCAAATTTCAGCACCTGAAGTTTATTAATAAACTTGGGTATTACCAAGAGTCATACAAACTATGAGTGGAAATATTTTGGAAAGGGGATCCCTAGCTGTTCTGCTCAGAATGGCTAATACTAGAGACCCTGGCATTAATAAATTATCAGAAGTAATATCAGTTCATTTCTAGAAAGCATGTACTTGTATTTTCGAGTAATCAAGTTGTGTGCCGCATGTACTATCTTCCCTTTCCTTACGTATAAAAGAAATCCTCCTTTGAGCAAATCTTAAATCTCGGATGTTATGACGCAAAAGCATGTGTCATACACACGGAAATTAATGAAAACACTTTGGATCGCCCAATTGTGTGATTGCTTAATTAGAACACCTTGCTGGCCAGTCGCATGATGGTTATGTGGGAAACCAACGATTCGATCAGCGGGCCATTTGGGGAATGGGTTCCGCGTGGAAATCAGAGCGAGTGCTCGGGATTAGTGGGGCAGGGCAACCTTGGGCCGGGGATTGCGTTTGCACTGAGCGACTGTCAACAGTAGCTGCACTAAGACCCCAGAGTCCGCCGGTCACTAAGCGGCTGTCATAAAAATCACAGTGGTCGTGGTTGTGGTTTTCCGGCCTCAAGTGCCGGGATTTACTTAGCCATAAATGTGCGCCTGCGAGTGCGAGTCCGAAATTGCCTATTACGATATACGTGGACCCTGGGGACTGATACCTGGGCGATACCAGCCGAGCTGATATTAACAGACAGTGCCGCTGCGCCTCGAATCGAAGGCGATAAATAGATAGTCCCTGATAGGCAGCGACACATCAGCTTATGGCGATTAAAACTGAATTTACCCAACAGAAATAGACTCGAAACGCGATGAGTTGGCCAAAGGGTGGCCTGTTATTCCGTATTAAATGCTCATAGATACTGCTTTTGTCTCCCAGCGGTGCAGAGATAATGTCTGGCTGTTTCGGTGGTTCCGCTGCGGTAGCCTCTCCAGCGTCGCGGTGGTGCTATCAGCTAAGGAGGCGCCCCAAATCACTTAAGCTGCTCAGAACTCAGGCGGACCGTGGGACGGCGGGACCGGCGGCGGGTGGTTGGGCTAGGTGGCGAAGACACCACCTAATTGTAAATAAAATGGGTTGACGCTTCTTACGTGGCGGGTATTATTAAATTGATTTTCCTACCGCCGCACCCCTTGGCAGAGCAAAGCAAAGCTCCTCAGCGGACGGACACCGGAGAGCCAGAAATGCGGTGGTCTGCGGGCCAGGGTGTCAGACAACGGGTGTGGAAATTATGGTAAATGCTTATCAGGTGATTAGGAGGGACGACAACTGCCGTGCTTTGCTTTGCTAATATTAATCTTGGTGAGGGGTGAGGGGTGAGGGAGTGGGGGCCCGGGCCTATAAACAATCACAATATCAATTGAAGGGTATTTCTAGCCGTGATTTCGTGCTGTTCATCGCCGACGATAGCGCAGGGCCGTATGATTTATGGCCCTAATGCACCGATATCGCCCCCCGCCCTCGGAACTGGGTCATGTGGGCACTGCAGTGGGTGCCCCTCCTGCAGGATTGCGAACTAAGCCTTCTAAACCGATTGCAATAAGGAAACAAAGGCCGCACACACCGAGCGACTCACACATCCTGGAGACAGGACCAGGAGCATCCAGCGCAAAGCTGATTAAAATGGAAACTATTGCGAAAAAGGATTAGTTAAGTGAACCAAATAAATGAACTCGGCTTAACAAAATTTCTTTGTAGCTATCAAAACAGTTTCAATGGGCTGAATGTTCCCCAAGCAGACAGGACATGCAAAGTTCCCCGTATCTGTATCTGTGCGTGTACGTGTATCTTCATGCCTCACATCACGCAAATTAGCGTCACAACTTCTCATCCGGAGACATTTTTCGGCAAGTTTTAGCAACTCCGAGGCGGATAAGAGGGGGGATCCTTCGTAAACCGCTTATGAGTCATTATAGAATTTTGTCGTCTTAGTGCTGAATTTTAAGTGAAAGTTCAAAGTGAATGTCTAATTGGCTGCCGGGGGCGGACTCACCTCATCCAGCGGGCATCCTGTGGAGCGGAGCACCGCGTGCGACTGCAGGACCAGCAGCTTGAGCAGCTTGTCCTTGATCTCCCCGAAGGCCGACGTCTTGGGCCGCAGGATCACGATCCTCAGCGTGATCACCGAGGTCAGCTCGCCCACAATGTCGCTGACCGGCACCGCTGGGTTGTCCGATATCTGCTCCAGGGGAATGGGCTTCCAGTGCTTGATGATTAGGGAGCCTGCGGGTGGGCATAAATTTAGAGGGGTTAGTTATGCGGCCTATAACACTTTATGGGTATGATAAAAGTTATAAGAAACCTATCATGTTCTGTTTAAAAGTAATGGACTTTTTAAACAAGGTCTTATTTAACGGCTACTAGAGAGTAACCTATGCGGCTTATACCTTTTAAGAAGTATCTTTTAAGTATTCGAAAAAGGAATGCTTACTGTATTATAATATTTGGATAGCGTATTATGTTGCAAGATTGTCTTTAAACATTATGATAATATTTTGAAAATATCTAAGGTAACTAGAGGTTACTAATATAGACATTAGCTTTTTAATAGCAAGTTATGGTACAGGACATAGGAGAGCTCAGTTTGTGTGATATATATAGGGGGTGTCGGTTTCGGACCACCTAGCTCTAAAACCGAATATCTCGCTACATCTTAAAGCTAGCCTATCAGGAAACCCACAAATTAATGGTAAAAGAGAAGCGACCCACCTCGGGCTGTGTTGGCCACCTCCTGGGAGTAGCCCAGCCGCTGCAGGGCCGTCTGCACAATCTCGCTCCAGGGCGTGGCCGCGGCGATGATCACGTAGCTGTCCGTCTCGATGTTGGGCCGCCGCTTCCAGGGCTGGCGAGTGTCGATGGTCAGGGAGGCGTGCAGCGAGTGCACCGACTCCACCACACAGTGAAGTGGAAGTGATTTGGCTGCAAGGAGAGGCAGAGGCGGGGTGAGTTAGTTAGAAATTATTTAAATAATAATAACGCCGCCACTCGAGTGCTGCTTAATAATCGGTTTAGTGCAGTCTAGTTCCAAGTGCAAATCGTCGACAAATTAAAATAAGCAATTAAAACATATTCGAAATGGGGCATTTTATGCAGATTGGCGCCCCAACTCCGCACGCACCGTGGCATTAAAATAAATTATGGCATGTTGCGGTTAGCCGCAAATGGTTTTAGCCGATTAAATTACCCCGTTCGGGGTGGATTGGGGTCCCCAAAGCTGTCGAAACGAACTTGAAATTTTGAAAAACCCATTTTTGGAATTATGAACCGTGCTCTTCCTCTAGTATTGGCCGCCAAAACTTACTTGCTGCTCCTGCCAACCAATTACCAAAGGCTTAAAATAAAATGGCAAAATCAGAACATAGAACTTATAGACGATTTCCCATGGCAGCGCAGTGGGCGGGGCGGCCATTATCGAGGATCTGAGGGGTTGGGGGGCTAGGGGCACACAGCAAATAGGCTTAACGCCCCAGGTCCGGCCGACATAATGGTATTATTAATTATTCCAATTATAAAAATTGTAAGCAGCCAGAGATTGGCGAACGATTGGCATTTGCCGGGCCGGGCTGCAAGCGTTTTAAAGAACGGCGCTCGGGGAAATTCGGACCAACCAAAAGTTCAGCCCAATTACGTGCGATTTCATGGCATATTTGGTGGGAGGCGTGTGTGGGCCTCGCAAATCTTTTAATTGCCATGAAAACCTCATTGGGGGCCATTGGCATTAAAAATAAATACATCAGCCTTTCGGCAGTGTGCGAGTGCGTGTGCGCCGGCTGCCGGGCTGAAAAGGAATAAAGAATTCAACTATAGTGCATTGTTTGTCACCGGCGCGGCTCTCTAGAACTTTAAGAGAAGGGCAAGCCACGGGTAATAATAATCCCATTAAATTCAATCGCATCGAAATACTGTCTAAATTTAAACCAAATTAGCTAGCTGCCCATTATCCACCCACAAAACCCATTGTTGGGCCCTGAACGCAGTGTCCTGCTAATATTCCCCTGCCCGAGCTGTGGTCATTAGTGCAGCCGTCCGGCGCCATGAATGAAAACTCGTTGTGGGCCGAATTATAAACCCAATATATCCATTATCCATGGAGCCATGATGCGCCGGGCCTAAACAAAAGCGGATTTGGTCCACCTGCATATGGTGTGTGCTCGAGGGCCGTTGCACATAGTGTTGGCGGCTTCCGACGTGGCAGCCCAGGCCGCCGAGCACCCACTAATTGTTGCATCTGAACTGGCCTTCAGCAACCGCCGACGGCCCGGAGTCGGCAGCTTTAAGTCGCCCGGGCCAACGATGGCAGACAGAGCTTATCCTTATTAGCATTATCAGAGCCCTGGCAGGAGGGCGAAGGGAAAAAACACGGAAAATGGTAAGTAATCGAGACAGTCGAAGCGGGCCAAAACAAATTGAATTAAGCGCGGGAGGAAACTGCTCGAGGTCCTTAAATCTTGGCGCGGCAGACAGCGCGTTCCACCGGCTCCCCCGGTAAGCCGACAAACGATTTGTAAATGAACTCTGCTTTCCAGGGGCTAAGACGCCATCCATGCCACCCCCACCCGCGAGACCCCGCGAACCGCCACGCGGCTTTAGATTTATTAACCTGCATCGATGGCAGCGGGAGTAATCAGGTTCAGTCATCGCAATCAAGCGAAATTGGAAAACCCAGCTCAGGAAAATGGCAGCGGAGGTAGCTGCCAGGAGCAGTCTACTTATAATCTGCCGAACAGTTTCCAGAAACATCTCATGTGCATAAAGTTTCCGCATTACGGGGCTGGGGCAGGGGAGGGAAAAGTTTTATCCACTCGACTTTCTTCTAAGAAATTGACCAATTGGCTGACCACAGGCCGAGGCAAACAAATAATTATAAATTGCCTGGCAAGGACATCAAAACGATTTAATCCCTGCGTGCACACACACAAGCTACTGAAAGGTTGAAATGGAAGGATGGAAGGATGGAAGGCGGAGCTATTTAGGTGACTGCAGAGGATTACTCAAGTATCCTTTTCGGCCCGGCAAATATTTGTAGTCTTTTCTCGACTTTTTCGATGGAATAAATTGTGTGATTGTTTATTTATAGGCAGAATGCTCATAATTTACTTATTAAAATGATTTTGAGTGATTTGGGTATTTAGGAAAATTAAAATTTCAACAGACCGAAAGTTTTAATAACCAGAACGGACACGTGAGCAGCAGCTGAGGGCAAAATGGATGCTGATGATGATGATGGAGGAGTGGAGGAGTGGAGGAATGGAGGAGGGGGCTCTTAAGGGTTCGACTTAAGCCAAGTGAACTGTTGGGAAATTTGCTTATCATTGCTTGACCAGTGCAAAAAATCTCAAGGATTTCAGGGGACTTAAGTAGGCTTCTTGGTGCCAGCGTGTGTGTGTTTACGGCTGACCTAATGGGAGTGGGCGGGCGAAGTTTTCAGGGAAGAGTGACCGGAAATTAAGCAATAGTCTTAAGGAAATTGCCACAAGTTTTTCCTTCACTTCACGCCAGAAAACAAATTTCCAGCATCCCAAGGGATCGTTATGTGCGTGTGTGTGCATTCTTATTTACACTTCAACTTAAGTCCTACTTAATTGCAAACTCTTTTTAGTAGAATTTTTAATGCGTGCATTTTAATTTATAATGCCTCGACAGCTCTCGGAGTTTCGGCTTCAGCAGCATTCGGTGCGACTTAAGAACTTTCCCCACACAAAGGAGAGCACGCACACACTCGCACACACCCGCATGAGCCTTTCACTTGGCTGGCATCTCACACCTTTGCCTTCCTGCACATATCCCTGCCTTAGTCCCTGCGCCTTTCCTGATTTTCCTGCTCGCCTGCTCGCCTGCCCTCCCGAGCCCCGCTGCATTTCCGAAAGAAAAACAAACATATTAAGCAGGACAATAAAATGAAAATCGGTTTGCGTCTTGCCCCGGGTGTTTCTCCGTCCCTTGCCGCAGGAGCCAAACAAAATAAGCCACCTAACAATTGCCTTTGCCCTGCGGAATAATGAATACCTGGGAAATTAAAGATTAGCTATTGAAAAGCGTTGCGGGGTAGCGGTGGAAAATTGCTGGGGCATCGACTTAGGATTGCCAATTAGTTTGGATCGCTTGGGTATTACTGATGCAACAAAGAATGATTGTGAATTATTAAAAATCCTTCGGAATGTACATTAAATTGAAGTCGTGTTTCAGATTCAGGTGTGGCAAAATATATTCTATAAGTTTTCTTAGTTTTGCCATAAAAATAATAGTAATTATTCACAATCCTTGGAAATGTATATAAAATTAAATTTTAAAATTAATATACCAACAAATTTAAAGTTTGGAAAAGGTGTTGGAACTGAGTTTAATCGGTTAATACTTCAAAACAGCTCGGGACCACTCGAAAGATTCGCTGCATAAGTCGTGCATTCCCACCTCCGCCGCTTTGTTTTCTCCCCGGGATTACGAATCGCCTTTGTTGTAAGTCGAGGGTCTTCGAGCTGCCTCTTGGACTGATCTTTCACCCCCAGGAGCAGCGCTGTGCCGAATCAGAGTCAATGCTCCTCGGCCCTTCGAGTCCACTTGTGCACATGCGAGAAATCTGCACTTTGCATTTGAGTTGGCCCTCTTCTTCGCGGCCTCTTGGCTCTGAGTCGGAGGCGTATTTTGGGATTTGCGCTTTTTGTGCCGCCGTGTTTGTATTCGTGTTTTTCGAATAGGGCTTTCGGGGGCTGGGAAAACATGTTGAAACTTTTAAGCGGATTATAATTAATGCCCTGAGGCATTTTCTTTCTTTTTATCGCCGGCTGTTCGCGTTTAGCGCCCTCATCGGCGAACCGATCGAATCCGCCCAGTCGGATATGGCCGGAAATCAGGAATCCTTTGACTCGGCTTTGACTGCCATCCGGCTCTCCTCCAATTACTCCGCAAGGGAGTCCCGAGCGTGGGGGAGTCGTAAATGTTAGTCAAAAATAATCCTAATGAAATAAGTATGGCCCGTAGCGGTAATTTATTTGAATCCTTTGCCCAACCCCTGCTCTCCGGCCCATCTCAGCTGCTAAATTGGCCCGGCCTCTGGGGTTAGGCTTTCGGAATTGTCTCAAGTCTTGTTTTTGTTGCACAATAAATTCATTTTTTGTCCTTAGACATGTAAAACTATGCAAAAGGTGTGCGGGTCTGTGTGTGTCTTGGACCTAATCCTTTTTGTTGTTTGCTTCATATGTTGATTTGGGACCATCATCAGGTGAGCTTTCTTTTGCCGGCAAAAACGACAGGGGCCAAAACCTCAGACGGAACGTTCGGAAATCTTTGCAGGACACACACACACACCGAGAGAGGGCAGAGCCAACGGCAGGATGGCCAGGACTCTAGTTAGTTTCAGGTTGTGAATGGATTTTCTTAAGTGGTTCTAAGCTTTGTCTGTGAAGCAAACCAGAAAACATGCTTATACATGCGGCCAAGTGGCTGAAGAGTTCAAGAGTCCATGGGTCCGAGAAAAAGGACTCGAGGACTCCAGTGGCATTAGCAGGCTGCTCAAGGAGCTGCAGCACTTCATTAGTTTTGCGAGTCTGCGGACGGGGACCCTGAGACAATGGCCAACTGGGAGGCCAACGATAATTGAATGCACAGGGGGTTGGGCTGCCCGAGGCCGGGGACAAATCCTTTCAAAAGGATTATGATGTGTATTTTTCGGCCAAATGACTCTCAAGCCACTGCAAAGTTATGCAATCGAAGAGAGCAATGATAAATTGATGGCAGCCGGATTAAATCGAGTCCCAGAAGTGAATAATTAGGCGCAAAGAATGCTGAGAGCTCTCCGGCATCTCGCCGAGGCAAATAAGCAGACATTTTTGCGGCACAGGATTAAAATTATGAACTGCAGGATAAGGCCATGCGTGCACACAAGGACCAGTGCTGGCCACAAAGGGATTTTCAATTTGTCAAATACCATCAAGTGCCTGAAAGGGACGCCGAGCAGCAGACACAAATAAGGGATTTAAATGTCGATAATGTCTGCCAACGAGCGCAGCCGAGATAGAATTTTGCCCCGGGCTTGGATGTCCAAAAATCAACCAGAAAGCAGTTGAACCACACATAATCGCAGCCGCAGCACGGCAAAGAAAAGAAAGACCAAAGCCAAAACGGCACCCAAGAACGCTTCCTCAGACACATAAACACCCATGAACCCACTCAGACTGCGTTTGTTTTAACCACCTCGAATTGACCGAGTGGCCACCCACTCGGCGCGGGGATCCATACTTAAGTTCCAGCAGAGGCAGACAAAAACAAAGCCACACACAGACCGAAGGGAGCTGCAACTGCAGCCGACCAAAGGCAACCTTAATCACTTTAGTTATCAATATTACTTATTTACGTTGCTTCTACTTAGCGCTTAAGACGCTTTGACTGTGTGACTGAATTATAGGCATGTGCATATACATAAATGCATGAATATGTTAGGGCCGGCGGCCAGGGGAAATCGGCTAGCATTACGTTTAAATCTTCCTGCTTAAAGCCAAACAAAGTCTCTGGCCGGCGGAGGCAAAGGAGCACAACATGCGATCTGTGCCATTGATTCAATTAAAGCGGACAAAAGAACTCGAGGCGGGCCTGAGCCGAGAAAACAGGGGGCAGTCCATAAGTGACGACTGCCAGATACCCATTGCACAGGTCTACGTCATAATGCTGAATATAACAAGATATCAGAACGATACAAAATAAAAGGAAAAGATAATATAGATAGAAAGATACTCTGGGAGCTAGTATAAGTTTAATCCCCTCCGACTTAGGGTTCTAACTGCCTCAGCTGCCTTTATCCCTCTCAATTCCAGCATCGTAAGTACCTCCTTAAATGAGCTCGCAAGGCTTTCCACTTCCCGGAGAAAGTATCGCTGCGGATGGAGTAAAACAAGTATACGCCTGGTGGCTGTCACTCGGAGTTCAGCCTCCTCGCAGGCAAATGAGGAGGAGCAACGGCGAAGCAGGGGCTGCAGGAGCAGGGCTGAACAAAAGGCCATATATATCACTGTATTGATTAATATAATCCGCTTGAAGACGCTGGCAGCCACACGGCGAATTAAGTTACACTCAGCGCTGGCGGGGGGCGGAGCCGACCCCTCCGCTCGAGCGGTCCGCACCCCGGCTCAACCACCTGCCACAGTTTTAAGTACAAGTTAATGGTGCTTATGCATATTACCCTTCCGCCTCCGCCTCCGGTCCTCCCCCTCTGCGCTTATTAATACCCACAACTGATTTTTCTTCTCTGCCCCGCTTATTTTCCTTGCCGCTGAAGTATTTTAAATCGATCCAATGGCAAAAGCGTCTTTTGTATCTGCTGCCTCTGCGAATGCGCGCCGGCTTAATCCGCTGCCAATGAACTGCGAACGGGAGGCGGCGGACGGGGCGGGGCCCAAGGAGCTTTACAGTGGCGGCGGAAGGGGGGGCTTTGGTTTATTAGCGGCCCACAGACGTCGACGATGTCCTACTCAGGAGGAGGCAGAAAGGATGTCGGCGATGTCGCCATATCGCATTGGTATTTTGGCATTTGGGCTTTGTCTGCCCCAGGGACGGCGGTCCGAGGGCTGCGGGGGGATCCGAGGGCTTGGGTTGCCCTCAGAGGAGGATGAAATTTGATCCGGCTGCGGTGAGCGCGTAGCATTGTATTTGCATTAAGCGTAACCTCGCCTCGGAATCGCAATCGCGCCGGGATGGGCATGGAGGGGATGGGAGTTGGGATGAAGGGTGCGAGACGTCGATACGCGAGGCTGCCAAGGAGCTTAATTTGAAGGGGATTTACGCAGTGCCATTATAAGTCCCAGCTCCTCCTCTGGTCCCCCCTGCCCTCCGCCGCTCATTACTGTGTTCAGCCTTTTGTTGGATCCGCTGCTGAGATCCCTGAACTCTGGCCGGGATTAGGTTAAATTTCTCAGCAGATTTCCTCGCTAGTTGCGGATTAAGTGCTGGGGCAGATTCCTCAAGCCGGCCGCAAAAGCCAAACCGCAAACACAGGAACACATGACAGCTTAGGTCCGAGAACAGAGCTCTGGCCATATACATCTGCTCCGAGCCCTCGCCAACTTAAAATCTTAAACATTTATCCGCGCGTATTATGTGGCAACTCCGGCTAATTGCCGCAACAAACACACACGCCTCTTGTTTGCGGCGTTGGCTTCTCCCCGGGAAAACCCTGGCACGTCCAAACACCCAGTTAACTTTTCTGTTTCTATTTCTGCTCCCGTTCCTTTTGCAGCCGTATCAGCTACATGAACTAACCAAACACAACGACAGCCACAACGACGATGGCAACACCATCTGCGGCATTCAATTTAAGGGGATTAACTGCTAATTTTTTGCGATTTCACCCAATGCCGGCGGTATTCGAGTTGATTTTTTCCACCAGCTCCACTCCATGCCATATGTATGCATGAGCTCTCCATGTGGGAGCAATGCCGTGGGGCTTTTGCAGTTAAATCTTTGGGGATTCCACATCCACACGGACACTCGACCGCCTGTGGAGCCAGTGAAAAAATGCATCGGCTAGCCCACTTTAAGGGTTGGGAGGCGGCAGCCAGCGACTATGAATTCCAAATCAGATAATCAAATTAGTCAAAAGTTGGTATAATCTCTAAGCGGAGCGGGGTCGAGCAGCCCGAGCGAGGGGATGAAGTTAGCGAGTTGGCTTTAATCCGAGCCGGAATTCGCTTTTAGGCACAATAAGCGAAACCGCGCTACCTAATCACCAGCCAGCACGCTCGAGGAGTGACTCCGGGCTCTATAATCAGATATGACGGAGTGCCACCGCCAGGGGTTGGGTAATTAAATGCCTTTTGAGCACTATTGTAATGAGCAGATCTCGCGAGCCTAATCTCAGATTTGCAGGGGAAAAGCTCTGCGCTGGGGTTGAACAGGCTTTCATCACATACTCGATACTTCTGAAAGCGGGATCAAAGAGAGCGGACTTGCAGATCGGAATCAGCGCGAAACTTCGCTTGGCTACGCACTTTCAAAGCGGAGAATGCCATATGGTAATCGGTTTGGAAGCGGTTTTAAGCGGCTTTTGCTAGGCAACGCCGCTGCTTAGGGGTAAGTAGCTCTAGTTACAGGCGAACTCAATCTCCTTCTGGAATTAGTTGATTAAAATGGCTTGCTTAACTCGACATCGGGGTTCGTTAAAAGCAGCCCTTTGAATAAGTAATAGGAATGGGCATTCTAAAATAACTATCGATATCGATTATATCGATCACTGATCGGTAAATATTATCGTGATCAGGAGTATAAAGTGATAGCAAAAGGGAAGAATAGAATACTTATTCTTGGCGGACCTTTTAATATATAAAACTTTTTTAAGTTATATTACGTTAATAAAAATCTAAATATTTCTGATCACAGATTTTTTGAATAAGCATCACAAATAATTACGAACTTCGTTTTTTAAAATATAGCTACGTCTACTTTCTAAAAAAATGTTTTAAAGATTAAAAAAAGGCCGCCACTTTTTTATGTCTATATAAGTGTTTTTTGGTTAGTGAGACCATCAGTATTCAAAGGGGTAGAGTATTAATGATCAGACCCTTAAGTTGGTCTCCCAACTTCTTAACAATGCCACTCTACCACGAAAAAAATGTTGTAGATCATTATTCTTTGGGATTAAAATGAAGTCCCAGTGAAAGAGTGTTCCCCATTGGGCACAGTGTGGAACTCTCAGTTCCTTCGGATCAATGACTGGATCGATAAAGAAGCAGAACTCCATTTGTCCGAGGACTCGCAGACCTACACACACACCGTAGATGATCCCGTCGAGACCCCTAGCTCGGTTTCCCTTTTCACTTATCCCTTCTCAGGCTTTATTTTATTTTCACAGCCTCGCTGCTTGTTTGTTTTTGCTCTGGCTTTTATTTTTGTGGGAGCTGGGCGTTGCTTGTGGGTGGCGGTGGGTGAGCGTGGCTTAGGTCAGTGGGTGGCTGTGTGGGTGGCTGGTGGGTCGGCTTGGAGGCTGAGTGGGTGGGTGGTCTTCCCAGCTCCAGCCTGCTCCCTTGGGCTTCGTGGAAGGGGCGGGGATGGGTGTGCGGATGAGGATGAGCTCTGCCCGACGGCTCAGTTCGGTTTAAGTGCCAAAGCGCGCCCTGCATTGTTGTTGCTCTTGCTGGCAGCTCTCCCCTGCCAGCTTACTTCGCCAAGTGTGTGCCAGTGTGCGTCTGTATCTGTGTGCGAGTGCTTCTGTGCTGGTGAGCTGGTGAGCTGGTGTCTGCCACTGTTGAACTGGGACAACAACAGCAACAAAGCAAAATCTAGTGAACTTCATAGGGATTAGCCTGCACGAAAGCAACAGATTTAAAAGCTTTCGCTCTGCTTTTTAAGTTCATTTGAGCGCTTTGTGTGTTTGTTTGCTGGGTGCAGGCTGTTGGTTGTTGGCTGTTGGTCGGTGTGTAGTTCGCAGCCTTTGTTGACAAATGCGACTTGACAGTGGTGTGGCAAATCTGGTCTGGAGACGGGACTCGAGGCGCACGCACACACCCGGCTGTCGGGGTGTTGAAGAGGAACTCAATGGCGGGATCTATTGTGTGGAAGTGTCCCCGCTTCCTGGGCCACTTCGCCCGACAGGTCACCTCGCAGTTCACAGTTCACTCGGTTAGATGGACAGATTGGGCTAACACACAACACACAACACACACACACAGAGTCCGCTCGCAACGCCGAGCCTCAAACATAATCCAATTGCTGGCCAGCAAACATAAACAAGGAACAACAACAAACACAAAATACCGGCGCGAACGGAACGACAACACAGGACAGCGAAAAGCAGTAACACCAACCTTCTTCCAGCATGTTTGGCACGATACTGAAGCGCAAGCCGAGACCGAGGCAGAGAACTCAGCTGCGAGAGTCGAGAGTTCTGGCCCACAGGCACACAGATACGATTTGGCCACAGACACAGACGCAGCCACAGGGGGCAGGGCACACACACAGAGGCGGCCGGGGAACACGCACACAAACGGATAGCAACATGTGGCTCTCTCTCTCGCGAGCCACCCCTCTCCCGCTCTCTCTCTCGGCGGCCATCTCGCTCGCTCTGCCGTTAAGCCCTGGCCCCGCATTACGCTTATCAAAGTATATCTCTGGGATTATACGAAATGAATGGAATTAAGGATTAATTTCCAAGGGATGTCATTTCGTTTTGGGATAATGCCCCAGCTGTACGTGTGCGTGTGCGTGTGTATCCGTGTCCGTGTATCCGTGTATCCGTGAGCCCTGGGTGTTGGTGTTGGCAGCAGCTTAAGCTATAATGGATTCGGGTTCACAGTTTCCGTTGGCGGGGCTGAATGCTGAACCTGGAGCTGAAGCTGTGGCTGAGGCTGAGGCTGAGCTGTCGCAGGCGATGCGAGGGTTTTAGTTATAAAAATACACCGGAGTTTATAACGCCGAAGCGGGTTATAGAGCAGTGGCGTGCTAGCCTCGAATAAAAATGGTTGGCCTCTGGGATACGCTCGGTTTAGGGGGATAGTGGGATTATAATGGATTGGCTTCGAGCTAAAAACAGCCGAAAAACACGAGTGGGATTAGACAACAACGTACATCTTTTGTACGATCACTATCGAAGAGATCACTTACACGGAATTTGTTAAACACTGCTGTCATATGTTTTATTTTAACAAAAATTAATATTAGTGTAACCCTAATGCTCTTAAATTATTTAAGATCATCTTATGTATTATAAATAAAATAAAAAATACTATTAAATCTGAAAAACCCTATAGCTATTTTTCCATATAAAACGACTGCATCTCAGCTGGCCCCCCTTGCGCCCATGAGCATTCAGCGACGCCGCTGTTCATTATAATGCCAAGCGATCCATAAAACGAAGAGTTAAATCCGAAATAATAATCCCGCACGAAATTAAATCCCTCGCCCACACGGCCACCAAAAGCAAACGCAAAATCCCAGCCCCCACAGCCGCTGCCCTCGTCACCCGCTCCCGGCCACCCCCCCTAAACCCCTCGCCACACCGCCACTGTTTGCATGGAAAAAAGTTAATCTCCCAACAGCAGCAGCAGCCGTCGCCATCGACTCATCCGCAAACCGAGACTCGAAGGGCGGGCGGCCAGAGGGGTGCTGCTGGTGGTGGCTGCGAAAGGGGGCGGGCTGTCACTGTGCGTCGCTGTCGCTGTGTGGGGCCCACCGACCCACCGACCCCGCCACCCCCTTTCTTCCTTCTGCCCCAAAAACCACCGCACGCCCTTCGAAAACTCCAACTCACGGCATGCTTTTGGGCCTTTTCGGTCGCTGCAGTTGGCAGCGACGTCAACGCGGGCAGCTTTAGCTCTGCCGGTTTAAGGATTAACACAGACACACAGCCACACAGCCGCGCACACACACCCGCAGAGATATAAACAGGCACACAGATACACCCATACGCGCACGGAGCCGGCACCAATACTCGGACAAATAAAGCACACGCAATGCCCAGAGCACAAAATCGTTGGGATTAATGCGGGATCTACTTTATTGCGAAAATATGCTCGACCCGACGGCAAACGGGAGGGGGAGTTGGGAGGGGGCTGTGATGAGGGGGCTACGATTTGGCATTGGACACAGCCAGAGTGTGTGTGCGTCCGTGTGGATGCGTTGCGGCATCGCCTGGGCATCCATGGATTGTCAGTGACTTAAACGAATTGGGATTACGTTGCGTATGATTCATATGGAGGCTAAAACAACAAAGCACCAGACAGCCACTGGCTTTAAACAACAACAGCAGCGGCAACAACAATGTGCGCCGTGCATATATATGTGCGAATATAGACGTATCCGCACTTATGGGCAGCATTGGACGGGCATTCGAACGGATTACAGGCCCACTACCCACTGCCCACTGCCCAAATGCGAGACCCCTTCCACTTCCTCGTAGCTCTCGCCCATGCCCAAATCGCTGGTGGAGCACAAATTGAAAATGGACAATCGCCAGCCTGACGGGCCGACTGCCGGGCTGCCAATATGCCAGCGCCCTGGATAATCCCCTGCGCGATCAATAAAGCCTGCCAGCACACCGAGAGAAAATCCACTTGGTAAGCGAGGGTGGGACTAGGGCTAGCTAAGTTTGCGTGCATGGAAAAAAATAGGGGGTGTCTGCGACATAAAACAAATGTTACATCAAATCAATTAAAAAGATTTTTGGAAAAAGTGTTTTATATCTTAAAATAACATTGCTATCAACTCAACACGAAATGATTTCATTTATAATGTGCAATATTCTCCATAATATATTTGGTTTTGAATACATTTTCAGCTGGTAGGCTACTTGTTTTCTGTCTGTGTATTATTCGCCCTCTGGTTGTAAACTTTCTAGGGCCTGGCCAAACTTTCCTTTAAGCGACCCAAGGTTATTCACATCTTCTGCCAGTCCGGGTATTACCAAGTATTTCTCCCAGTACATGGCCTGCAGTTTGTAAGCGGCAAGGTTGTGCGTCGCCTGCCGGCAGTTTGGCAGGACTGCCAGTCGTATTGGGATTAGCATCCCCAAAGACCGACCTCGACTCGCTCCCAACACCGACAACTGTCTGGGCCGCCGTCTAACCCACCTGGCCCACTCACACATACCGATGCGGAAGGACACGCACACAGGCATCCAAGGGGCACGGGCGCAAGGACGCATTAGCTGGCGGCCTAATCCCGACGTTGTTGCCATTGCCAAAGCACTTCAAAAGCAAGAGGAAAGGCAGGGAGCAGGAGCTGGGGCAGGGGCAGGGGCAGGCGCAGGGGCAGGGCAGGAGCAGAGCAAAAACAAAAGCTTAAGGAGCTGGAAACTCGAAACGTGAAACTTCTCTTCATTTGTGTCTGATGGGATTAGGGCTAAAGCCAGATAAAGGGATAAGGGATTCCCAAATAATGTCGTGCCCTCGGCTCAAGCAGCTCGGTCTGGAACCCGAAAGTTTTTGGCGCCAAATTCGCATGCAAAGCAGGCTGGCGAGAGAGAGGGCCCGAGGTGGGCAGAAGGGGAAGGGGAAGGCCGTGTGCTGCGTTCTCCACTCTTTTTCGGGCTAAATGTTCACCGGGTTCAGGAGGCTTAGGTCGCAGGATAAGTCGCAAGCTTGATGCTTTTGCCTAATGTCCTTGGGTGGTCGTTCCTGCTCCTGCTCCTGCTCCTTTCCGAGATGATGATGATTTTGTTTTCGCTTGTGGATTATGAAACGCCCAGTTGCATTCGCATTAGTTGCTCGCTCGACTGGTGATTTTCCTAATTCCCCTAATACCCCCAAGTGTGTCATGTATGGGAAAGTAGAGTTAAAGTGGAATATTGAATGTGCCGGCGGTTGGCTGGGGAAAATTCAATATGAAGTGACGGCAAATAAACGGTTTAGCAGCAGCATTAATTGGCACTCCGGCATTTGTTTGGAGTTTAATGGGATGCCGATGCCTGCGGAGTGTCTCAAGAAAGTGTGTCCTTCAGACCGGGGGCTTATGGCAAATCCCAACTGCAGCTGTTGTTGCCAAAACGTAAAATTACCGAGTCTTATAATATTCATAATCGAACTCCTTGGCCGAGCTGCTCCTTGTCTAATTACAAATGTGCTGCCTGCCTAATTCCCCCTGAGTATTAATAGATATACGCACTCCCACATATATTTGCTCGCACAAAAGCGCTCAAAGTTAATGCAAGTGATTTATAGTTGCAGATACTGCTGCTGCGGCTGCTGCATAGTACGTACTTCTGTTTTGATAATCACACGGCACACAGGGAGTATTTATTCGATTATAAACCGAAAACGCACAGGAGCCCTAAGCCGCTCGAACCGGGCTTCCAGTTGCTCGGGGGACGTTGCACGTTGCCGGTTGCAAGTTCCAGGTTGCACGTGAGAATGGGTTCCCTGGCTCATCTCCCGACGAGGCAGCTCCAGCAGTTCGATTCACTCACCTCTCCCAACATTTAAATCCTTAAAATTTGTAGTTCTCTTTGTGCGAGGGATAAAGGGACTAGCTGGGAGTGGAGGCGCAAGCCACCGAGGAGCTATCGTCCTCGCAGGTACACGTAAAAAAAGTGTGATAACAAAGGGATCTCTTTAAAAATGGGGTATAAGATAGCAAGAATCGAACAAATATTTTGAAAAACTATAACCTAATATTTAACCATATATATTAGTATAAAATATAACCACTTCTGATCAATACATACTCCTTAAAGTTAGTTACTTATCTTGTTGGTAAGCGTATAAAAAAGTTTAAAAACAAAAATCTCGGTTAAAAAATATATATTCTGGGCTCTCGAAAATCACATTCAAATGTAATCTCTTAAGATTGATACTTTCTCCATCCAGTTAGTAACGTATCCCGCAACTAATGAGGACCCACTCTGCACTTCGCAGTGCACTCGATGATGGTGGCTTAACTCAATCAGCATCACCTGCAGCACCTGCCTTTAGCTCCTAGCGATGTCCTGGCTAAATGTATTCCAATATGTATGTGTGTGTGTGTGGCAGGTTGGCAACAACCGGCTTTTATCCTGTGACTGCTGTTGTTGCTGCTGCTGCTGCTGCTGCTGCTGCTGGCCGGGGCAATCCCTTTTTGCTTATAATTCGGAAATGTTGCCTCCTGTTGCTTTTGGCATTTATTCGAATTTGTATCTCAATCTGAGGCTGTAGCTGTATCTGTATCCGCATCTGCATCTATGCTCTATGCGCTGGCACATATGCTCGAATGGGGTTTGGGCTTGGTATTGGGTTTTGGGCGGTCAGTGATTGGGTGTGGGCTGGCCAGTGGGTTTTGGGACCGGCTTAGGTGAGTGGTATCATTCAGCTCCGCACTGGCCACTGTGCATAACGCTTAACACTTAAGCTGCAGCCGCTCAGCCCACCCGCCCACCTGTCGCCCGCCCAGCGGATCTGTCGGCCCAGGGCTTAGCCACTCCTCTCACAGGTGAGGGTCCGGTGTTTCAGGTGAGTCGGAGCTAGTTTTGCGTGTGATTGCGAAACCGGCTGCTCCTGCTCTCGCTTTGAGCGTCTGTATCTCTTATCCTGCAGCCGGAGCTGTGCAGTGCTTTTGTGCTGCCTGATTAGGAGGAGGAGCCACTCTTGCACCCGGAAGACCACTCTTCCGCTGAGTGAGTGGAGTTGGAGCTGGCTGCTCGGGAAAGTTACTGCCCGGCTTGGCCGACACTTGTGCGTCCATCAGGGCTTATCGGGGTATTTCCGTCCAGCCTTCCCAGCCTTCCCAGCCGTCCCAGCCTTTGCAGTCCCACCATCTCATTATACAATCCCGCCCCATGACATCTGCATAATAGCCGATCGAAAGGGGTGCCCATTTTTTGAATCCTTGAGCGCGTGCTTATGTCCTGCATGCATGGAGCCGCCTGGCTTATGACACATGCGGATGCGGATGCAGTGCCGCTGCTGCTCCACTTCTGGTGCCCAAAAGCAACAATGATTCAACGGCAGGGTCAAGTGGGTGGATGGGGTCAGGGGTCAGGGGTCGCCTGTTTGGGTGTTTAACTGTTTCGTTCTCGTTTTCCCGAACGCGTTGATCCACAAACGTGTCGTTAACTAAGGCGCAGTGATTTTCAATTGCAGAATGCGCCGCCTGTCCGGCTGTGTGTGTGTTTGCATAGGCTTATAGGTGCCAACAGTGCGGCATCTGCAGGACCGAAAGGGGCGGCCTGGGGGGGCACGGGCGGCATATTGACAAGTGCAGCTGGGTGGGGATTTATTAAGGCTAACGTATGAAAATGTTGCATTCTAAACTCTGCATAAATCGAAGCGCAGCAGAGACGGCAGCATCAGAATCGCAATCGCAAAAACAGGAGCATAAAAATGGGCCCAAATGGAAAAGCCCAGCTGGCGCGGGGTTGGGGGTGGGTGGTGCGGCAGGATAAATATCGTGTTGCGTCGCTGAGCAGCTTAGGCGCAATAAACACGCACACACACGCAGGGAAACACCCAAATATGCACAACAAAACGCATCGAAACAAAACGGATTTACATATGAACCCACATTGCAGCTGCTGGAAACGTTGGAAATGGCAATGTTAAATGACAATAATAACAAAAACAGCAATAACAATGCCAAATGACGGCAACAATAAGCAAACCAAACTGCACTGAGCTCCATCGTAGGATTCGGCATCCATTCGAGATCCCATCGCCATGCCCTCCTCCACCGCCCCCCGTTTTGTTGTGCAAATCCTCAAAATATGCTACAAAGCACATTACACAGATACGCACCCACACACACGCGGTCGGGCACACAGACGAGAGGCATTCACAAATTCACAGCAACGAAATTCAAATCAAATCCTCTCTGTGTTTGGGCTGGCAGTTGGTTTAAGTTTTCGCAGAAAATCTCTTCGAAAAGAAAGCTCAAAGTATTTGGTAACCCAAAAACATTAACACTCATATTTATCGCCCGAGTCAATTGTTTGGCCAACTATTTGCGAAGGCGAAGCCACAAATTGGCCCTGACACATCCACCAAGTTGCCGCCACCTGGCACTTGCCACCAGCCACCTGTTGAGCCATCATCGCACACGTGCCACCACATCCTGCCAGATTGCGTACACGCAGTGGGTGCCCGAGAGGAGAGCCGAAAGAGACTGAAGCCAGGGCAAACAGGAGCAAGGCACGCTTCCTCGGGCCGGGGATTCACTCCACAAGTGGGTGCTCACTTAGCACCCCCCAACCGCCCAGCCACCCAGTCGCCATTCTGCCGAGCCACCCACTTTCTAAGCCAGAAGCGAATGTTTGCTCGCAAACACAGACATTCCACAGCCGCACAGATACAGATACAGATACACATCCGTACACAAAATAAACGTTATGAATGCTTCATATGCTTAATCCAGGGGATTTCGATCCATATACGAGAGGTGTGTGGTGTTTCTGAGTCTCCCCCCGTATCTGTATCTGTGTCTGTATCCGTAGCTATGGCCGTGGCTGAATGGAGCGAAGGAGGCAGACTGACATCGTTGGTATGCAAAAGGCTTCACAGTTTCCATTTATATCCGGCAGATACTCGGTGTATGCATCCGCATCGAGACGGCACAGGTTTACTTCTGGCCATGGCTAAACTATTGATGAACCAAACAAGATTACTCAAGGAACGCATCGCATCCACTTGTCCGTCCGTCTGTTTGCCTGCCGTGTGTGTGTTTCTGTGGGATACGTGCTTAATGCCTTGTGAGCAAATCAAATGAACTTTTCATGGATTAGGCCGGCTTCGTTGAGGCAGAGGAAATGCCTCGACCATTTCCATTTGCCGGCAGCAGCTGCCCTGATTAAAGTTGTGTCTTTAAAGTGGTCCGAGAACTTCAACCCCCTCTACTATCTACTATCGCCCCTCGCACAAGACCCTTTAATTACACACATAATCACGCACTGGATTATGAATAATGGTGAATTGCATTATTTGCTTTCTCCTGCTCTCTGTTATTATTGATTACGAATCATTTCAATTTAAATTATTCAAACATATCCTCAATTTGCCACAAGCTTCACTAAATATATATATATATAAAAAAATGGGTGATATAATTATCAATGTAACTTTAAGTGGAATCCGCAGTTTTCAACTGACTTTGTAATCTGCATAAAAATTATAAAATTTCATTGTAATCAGTGATGGGATGCCAAGACACATTATACTTGTCACAAGCATACTTATTAAAACCAGCGAAACTTAAATGATTGTGTTTGTGGGAAAACCAAATAACTTAGACTAAATGTGCAATACAAATAAGCAAACAAAGCTTCCTTTACTCACGATTCACTTTGCTGACGTCGAACTCCCGTCGCGAGTCCAAGGCCGGATGGCTGAGGAGCTTCTCGGCCGGCTGCGGCATTCCGAGCGCGGCAGGCGGGAGGCAGGATATGCTGCCCCGCTCCACGCGCTCCTCCCGATCCCGCTCACGCTCCCTTTCGCGATCGCTCTTGGGGGTGGCGTTCTGACTAGATGAGGCTGTGGAGGAGGAGAGCGCCAGTCCCTCGGAGTTCGGCGGGGGAAGGGCGGTGGGTGGTGTGCCCTCGGAGGACCTGCGCCCGGCCACCTCGGCACCACCCACTCCCCCTGCCGCCTGCTGCGCCTGCTGCTGATGATGATGATGTTGCTGCTGCTGTTGCTGTTGCTGCTGGTGGTGCTGCTGCTGCATCTGCAGCTGGGTGAGCTTCTCCTGCACACCCTGCAACGAGGATCGCCGGTGCTGATCCTCGCCTGCCACGCCCACTCCCACCACGTTGTGGGGCGGCGACAGGGAGTGCTCCTTCTTGACGGCCAGATCCGCCAGGCTGGCCGAGGCGGAGGAGGCGTTCGGGGATTTGGCATTGGCCGCGGCCACAACGGCGGCCGCGTTGGCAGCTCTGGTTAGGGCCAGGGCCTGACTCTGAAAAAGAATCGAAAGAAAGAGGGGAAAACGACAATGAGTTGCTGGGGCCAAGATTTTCTTTGCTAAGTGATCCGGTGAAATTTCGAGCTCCATTCGATTCGATCGCCTTTGAAATAGAAAACAACCCAAATTCGCTTTATTGATTAAGTCAACAATGGCCATGAGAATCGTCCCAGCCCTGACAGGCGTTGATTTCTATTGATTTGTGAGCAAGAGCCTCGCTTGCAGAGGGCAGTGTTTGCTTTCTATAATTTAGCAAGTAATTTGCTGCACAAATCGTGGCGAATCACGAAATTGTCTTTAATGATGCGCAGATCTCCGACTCGAGATCGTTGTCGAAGCGTAACTAAATTAATGTGGCTCTCGTCTCCAGTCCATTAAAGAGCAGAAAGCTCTTTCACAATGCTACACACATGCCCCAGCCCAAGACCACGTCGAACCGAAGTCGGAGTCGAAGACCAAGTCCGAGCGCCCACAAAGCGGCAATTGGTGATGGAGTCGGACCCAAAGCCTCGGTCCCAGCGAAATCAGCGATGGCACTCTGCCCCGGCGAAGTGCTGACCGAATTCCGAGTTGATGGGTTAGATATGTTCGATGGGGCTTGCATTGACTGAGATAGTTAGAGAGAAACTGATGTAATAATCCAAACTCTCACAGCAACTAATACTCCAATCCTGAATCTTTTAGACGACCAACCGACTGAATGGTGTTCCATCGTTGATGAAGGAGAATTATATTACGTTTATTTTAGACTCTGGGACTTCAAGTTCATCTAGGAACTGTATCAAACTATTTAAAATGTTTGTAGGCTTGAGAGTTTAAATAAAGGTTGATTTATTTCTGCGATCCTCGTTTTTATTGGGGGACATTAGAAAATCCATAATATAAACCCTAGGACCTGCTCCCCTGCGAACCGAACTGATCTGCTTGCTGGTGAGCCATTACTCGCCACTAGCCATCCCGATTCGACCCAATAATTATAGCGTCTCGCTGTGGCTACCGTTTTACCGTTTACGCTGGCTGGGCACGCATGGAATTCCAGGGGCTTCTAGGGCCCATGGATTCCATCCCGCCGTTTGTTTTTTCTTGATCCCAAGCCATGTTCGATCCCTTCCCCACTCCCGTGCGTGCGGATTGGCAAAAAATTATGGCATTGGCATTTCGGCTTTTTGGCGCTGATCGTGCGGATAAACTTAAATCGATGCCGAGGCACCGAGATTTTGATCCCGGCCAGGTCGATGTCGATCGTCGCCCCTGGCTAGTTTGTCAAATGAGGGCATAAAAACAGCGGCTGCGGCTGCCTCTGGCCGTGGAGATCCTTTCGTGAAAACATGTTCGGAAACTTAATGAGAGCAGGGGGCTTGGGGATGGGCTCAGCGATTGCGTCTGCGTTCGAGGAGCTGTGGATGCGGAGCTGCAGCGGCGTCCCTGCTTTCCACAGTAGCCGCATCGAGTTAGCGATCAGCGACAAGCGGCAATCGATCTTGTGTTATAATCATCGCCGACTCCCCACCTCTTCCTCTTGGCCATCAGCGGCGATTTAGGCCCGCAAAAATTCATTTACGCTTTAATCAATTTCATTCACTATGCCAGTGCAGAGAGGATGTGGGACTACACAGGGAAAAGCCAGTGATTCATATACCATATTTCAAAATGGTGTGTGAAGTAATTCCCGGTGAATTAAGTCCAGTGAAATAACACCCAAGTTTTGTTTTTTAATGATTTTTTCTTTTGGGTATTGTATAGCCTGCCTTTAATGACTTAAATGTGAGAAACACTACAAAATGTTTAAAGGAAATGTATTTACCATCAGTATGCGGATAAAATATTTCTACATTTCTTCCTGTGCAGCGGAATATGGAAAGGAACCCGCAGACAGAGCAATTTTCGCCTAAGGCCTCCGTCCGACAATTTCAGCTTACATTGATCTCGCCTTGTCCCGGTCCCCCTGCCCGCCTTCCTTTTGCTCCCCACTCTTTGTGGACTTGCTACGCGGCTTCTGTTCCTGGCCACATGTCAAGAAATTGACGAAAATTCGATCAACATTTTAATTGATCGCCCTGCAGTGATTTGGGTTCCCGAAAAATTGATCTACCCAGGCGGCACATCCCCGGCTACATTCGACTTGCGATATGCGATATGCGATATGTATATTCTCCGCACTGGCACTTGCCGTAATTTTCGGTTGGCTGGCGAATGGGCCGAGATCGACGGACGACCGACTCGTGTTGTGATTATGTTAATAGAGGTGCTGCCCCCAGATGCCTGCTCCCCGTCACCCCCGGATTCCTGTTTCCGCATCCCGCCCGAGGGGGAGGACGGCGCTCGCCTCTGCCGGAAACTGCAGTGCCAGCGGGCACAAATTGCGAAATAATCAAACAATTCAAGGGCTGCCACCAAATGCCTGGCATTAGGGCTGATCGAAGAATGCCACAAGCGGCTGATCCTCCAGAGCTGCGGATGCCAAAGGGCCCACTGAATGAGTCATCATCGAGGGGACATGCGGCTCGAAGAAGAGAAATTCCACAGTCGCTATGGGGTCTTACAAAAAACCCTATGATACCAAAGCCAAGGTAGCCCCAAGTAATCCCTGTCCGATCACACCTCACCGTTCCCCATCCGCCTATTAATAGCCGTCCCAGGCATTAATCAAGCCGACTCGCTCCTGATCTTCCAGCCGATCATCCTCGCTGAATGCTACCAATCAAGCTGAACACTCGCCCCTTCCGTTCCCCCCTTCAAGCCGATCGCTTTAATATTAACCTGTCAAAGGCCATAATTGACAACGATTAACTTTGTCTTTTGTCTCGCGAAAATTTACATTTTTATGGTTCAATAAAATAAATCAAAGAGGGGAAAAAACCCGAATATGAGGAGGCCCATGCCTGCGATGCTCGGGCGAAAGAGCTGAGAAGCAGAAAGCCCGAGCACAGTGGCAGCGAAAAGTAATTGCAGCACATAATAATCTCGCATTTAATAATCCTCATTAAAGCGCAGAATCACGTCGGTCCGCTGGCGAAGAACGAGAACGGCCCATCGACTCGCCTGATGGACAGTTTACACTAACAAATATCACCACCTTGACGAGGGGCCCCACTACAGCGCAGCAACTCTCGGATCTGCACAAAATTAGAGGCCCAACATGGGATGGGCTTTTTGCTCTTCCTTGGATCTGCAACCCTCTCGAAATTCCAGAACAAGCAGAGGGCTTCTGTTTCAGGCCGAAAATATGCAGAGGCCCCCAAAAAAGGGAGGATCGGGAGGATCGGGAGGATGGCATGGGAGGGCCGGGGAAGCGATGCGCATCAATCGATGATATGATGAGCTGACGTTTCGGGTTGACGTTTGCTTGTCGTCAATACGTCGCCTAATAACACGTCGCAACAGGTAGTCCCCGGACATCAAGCGATCGGACTGCGGGACGGACAGTCGGGGATTCTGATTGCGACACAGATACAGATACATCGGGGATACAGATGGGCTGCGGCCGCGGCTGCATCGCCTGCCCGAGAAAGGAGTCTCTTTTCGGGGGCTTGATGGAATTTCATCAATTGCATGAAAAATATGAAATTAGTTTGGGTCCCAGCCCGCGAAAGGCGGCCGAAGACCGAAAAACTGGGAAGCCCCTTCGCCGGCCGCCGGGGCTACTGGATTTTTAATGTGTTTTAATCATCGACAGCAGAGATACTGCTGATGCTGCTGCGCCTCCTCGCTGGCCAAATTGTTTTTGCTCCCTGATCCTGCGACTGATGTATGGCACATTCCGGCCGGGCTATAAATCGTGGTTGCGCCTGGCACCATGGCGCTGTCTTGTCCTTGGCCAAATATCATTTGATTCCTCTGCCAGGCATTAATTGTTTTTGCCCGAGTGCTGCGTGCTGGGAATGACTGATCAACTGGCCGATGGGATCGGGATCGAGCTGATCGGCGGATCGCTGGTGAGAATGAGGTGAAAATGCTTGTCCACAATCCGGTGGGAATTTGGGGCGACTGTGGATAAGCTCTTCTATCCCGGGTCTCTTGTCAAGGGCCTTGTTCTTGTCATGTTCTCTGTCAGTCTGCTGGGCCAGCACACGCAAGCTGAAAGTGTTGATCACTCGAGCAGCGAACCCTGATCGGAGATCTGTTTCTGTGGTCTTAATCGGGAGAGTACTGAAAACACGAGGGCCTAAGTTTTTACACTACAAAAAATGGTCTCTGTCTCTAAAAATCTTCTTATAGTGGGGTAAAGTTGATAAAAATCATTATTATTAGGATTAAAATGTAGGATACGATACGTCGATAATATTGATTTAACAGAAAGCATTTTTTAAAGCGACAAAAGCGGGAATTACCATTTTTCATTATCAATCTAACACTATTTCATGGTAAATATAATACAAAATGTACCATGGGTATGCCAAATGGTAATTTACATTTTTCTTTATGTGTGTAGCCTTTAAGAAACGTGCCATATCCAAACTGCTAAGGGTTCTACCGTAAATATAGACTCCAATCTCACATTTTCCTCCGAGTGCAGCCCCACATTGACATTCCCCACCGTCTGAGATTATGTGGGACTGGTCCGTCTTCTTTTTGCTTATCGGGAGGGGCTTCGCTGCGAGACATTACCATTTCCATTGGCCGAGAGTCTGGGTTTTTTCTGGCCGTGCGATTGGGTGTTTGGCAGCGTTTTTATGCTCTTTTCCGTGGCCGGGCCCCTGTTATTAATTATCATCGTCAGCGGGAGGCGATCAGCGGTCCGAGATTCGCAACTCGCAACTCGCAACTCGCAACTGGCATTTCTCATTTCGCATTTCGTGTTCGTCGAATTCCCCAGCGAGGGAACTGAAACTGGCGAGCAGCAGAATGCGATCATTCGGAATTCGGCGCGTAGAAATATCATTTTCGAGTCTCCGCGCCTCGTGACTTCTCCGCCGTCCTCTGGTTTTCGTAATTTGTATGGGATTTTTGGCATATTCGCTGGCTCTGCCATTTACGCATATGTATGTGTCCCTGCTGTCTGGGCCCGCATGCCTTGTGTCCTTAACGAAATTGTGATTAAGTGTTTCAATATCGAAGTGACGAAAGGCAGCAGATCGGGCATCCGAACGGGCAGACATGGCCAGCACCGATGCCAACGATGGCGAACATCGTTGCGACGTGCAAAATAATTAAAAATCAGCGAACGTTCTGCCAAAGAGCAGGGTCTCCCGCCCCCTGACTCCCCCATCGGGCTTGGCGAGTGCGAAAAAACGCCATTTAAAGATGCCACAAAGCCGCAGATAAGCAGAGACAATGTGCGAAAGGGATGGCTGGCTGGATGGATCGCTGGATGGACGCTTGGATGGCCAAAACCGGTTGACAAAATACGCCGGACTCGACTCGACTCGACTTGGTATGCGATCAGTTTGAGCGATAGCCAGATCCAGACTCAGCTCGAGCCCCAGACGGTCGCGGAAGAATTTCTGGCCAAATTACGAGATGGCCAACAGCCAAGAGCCAAGAGCCAACAGCTACGCGGTCTCGGCCCGAACAGCGACATTTAATTATATTTCATTTCATTTTATTTTACTGCCTCGCAGAGGGCTTTTTCGGTAATGCTCGCTGCACTCGACGCATTAATGATGACTTTGCCCTGAATTGCAGAGGCCTACACTCAATAATAACAATAATCATAAAGGGGCAGGGGCTGGAGGAGCTGGGGGAGCAGGCAGCAGCGAAGGCAAATCGCCAATTGGCAATGGCAATGGCATGTCCAAAGTCGAGGAGCAGGTCCACGTCCATGTCCACGTCCCCATGCCTTGATTATGCGCGCGTTCCTGGCGGATCCCTCCTCAGTTTCCAGGCCTCCATCCTCCCTGCAAGGTCCTCATTATTTCTACTCGTCCGACATCAATTTGAGATCATTGCTACTGGTGCTACGGCCTCTGGAGCTGGGTCTCTGGCACCGCGAGTTAAACTGGTACTGCTACTGCTACTGCCTTTGCTACTGGGGAGAAGGTGTCGAGTGCTTGAAATGTTTTAAATACAAAAATTAATAAAGCTCTCTCGTGCTTACAATGTGTGTTGGCATTTTCCGTTCTTTCAATTACCTGCCCTGAGTATTTCCCCACAGCGAACAGGGCAAATTATTAACTTAACACTTGATGCCCACTTAAATTGATCGGGAAGCGAAAAAAAGGTGCCCATTCATTCGGGGTTTTAATTATGCATGGCTAAACTCTTGATAGCAGCTGTCTCTTTTAATAGGTTATTCTAAAATATCGAAGAAAACTATTTTGGAGTTAATTAAGATAACCATTGCAAACTGAAATATGGAATTAGTGTCATATTAGTGGAAGCAATTTCAAGCGGAAATCTCTAGAAATCACCGTCCAATTGAAAGATTACATTTGTTTGCACTTCACCACTCTTAAACTATCCTAAAATGATCCATGATCGGAACTTGGAACTTTTTCGAGTCCCCGCTTCCCCGTAATCCTTTAATTGCTGTTGGAACCACCTTAACTACCTGCCTGTTCAGAACATTAACATTTCCGATATCCCAAAGTGGTGGATAATTTTATAGTGTCATTCGCCATCGATCAAGTACCAGCTGACAAAGTTCCTGGAGGCCCAAGAACAGTTAACGCAAGAGTAGACTGCAGTGACAACCCCGCGTTTTTCTGTTTTCAGGCGACATCCCGGGCAATGTAGGTGCCCTTGCCAATGCCAAATGCCGAGCACCGAACACCGAACACCGAATGCCAAATTACAATTTCAAGTTCAACATGCCGGGGCGGCATAATTTCCTCGATGCCAGCCCCTTTTCCCTTCCCATTCCCACCGCCTGCGGCTGGAAAACTCGTTCATGTGTGACCCGGGCGCTCTCTTCCTTTTCTGTTTCTGCTAACTGTTTCACATGATCCTTTGTTCCCGGGCCCTTCCAGCGAGTCCGTGTTGCGCTTGAGGAATTCCTTGCTCAACAAATTATTACCTACACATATGCTGGCCCGTGTGTGTGGGTCACTCCAATTATAAGTCAATTAAATAGGTTAAAAGTTAGAAATGAAAGGCAGAGGAAGCGGCGTAGTTAGGGGACACAATTTTGCCACGGCCAAATGAGCAGGAACCAATTGGTGTCCAGGAAGGGATCCTCATCCTTTTCTACCTAGCATTCCACAGTTATTCATCCCTGCTCCTCACTTATGCAATCGCCTGATGCCGGCAAATATATTTTATTTATCAATCAATAAAGACGCCACGCTCCAATGCCGAGATTCATGCAAATTCTAAACTGATTCTCGCGCACAATTGGCCCATTGATCAATCATTTAAGCGAACCAAGAGCAAAGCAATCAGTGATCTGTGAGCCTAATCGACACCGAAACCGAAACCCAAACCAGAACCGAAAGAAACCGATGCAGAGTGTGGACGCAGTGTAACCACCAAGTGGCAGCAAACGATTTTAATTCAATCGCACCAATTAGGCCAAAGAGTCGCAGGCGCCCCCAAAACCTATAGCCACCGATGGCTCGCATATGCCATATGCTCAATTAACTGAAATATCTGTAGATGTAAATAATCGCACTGCGGCTTGACAATTTGCGTCACAGCTCGCGGGGATGGGGTTCGGCCGGGGGCCATGGAACTGGGAGCTGCGAGATGGGAGATGGGAGCCCGAGGAATGCTCGAAAGCAAAGTTCAACATTTCGTTCGCCTCGCTCACTAATCTGTCGGGGTCAATCGATGTTAAGTAGAATCACGAATACCAAATTAATTGATGCCGTTGGTATACGCAGAGGTCCAGCTCCCAGTCTTCGGCCTACGGTCTCCATCCCAAAGAAGAGCTCTCTCTCCGCTGATGATCCATCCATCTATTTGAAGGGTAATGGGAGTGGGGCTCCGATCGGGAGATGTGTGTCAATCTGTGAGTGCGGCTCACAGACGCGAGCACTTCTAGCGAGTGTCAAATGGGTAAATAATACTCGGTTCATGTTTTGAATTAATTTTAATTGAGATTCATTTGTAAGCAATCAGTTAGATTGTTCAGTTGAGCCCTGCCAGCTTACTGATTCTGCGCAGAAAGGCAAATGCGCACGTCTGTATCTACTGGATGCAGGGGATGACGAGATTCTAGTATCTGTAGTGTCAGTACCTCTCAACATATCTTAATATCAAGGCATTAAACGTAGCCCATGCATGAGTCCAACTGTTCTTTATCCCACCTAATTGTCTGGTCGAGACCATAATCCACTTAGATCAGTTAACGATTTTATTATTTTGACTTTTGCCAGCCAATTAAACATTAACAACACCCCTGGCCGCTCCCCACTAAATGCCGGACTAAATGCTGTCTATCGCTTGATGGTTGTAATTAATAAGACACGCCAGCCATCATAATTGAAAACATGTCTCTTAGCGCCGAAAGCCTCGTAACAGCAACACGTTGCAAGTTGCTGCGGGCAGGGGGCTTAAATGGGATGGCACCCAGACCTCTCTCTGCCCATATCAAACAATCTTAAACTTAACAAGCCACAGAACACGGCACACAAAGCACAAGGCACTCCCCCTATTTGTGGGCAGGGTCCCTGCCTCCTCGCCGTGCCCCACCGCCGATTGTTTGACTTTGCAGCAATGTTGCAAGCTGCAAACTGCACTGGTGGCATGTGTGTGTTTGTGTCTATTAGCAAAGACAGCTAGGAAAATACCAGTTGCCCTGGCAAGTTGGTGTTGCTGCTGCTGCCACTGATGTTGCCAGTTGCCAGTTGCAGTGTTGCAGGTTGCAGGTTGCCGGTGTGCAGGTTGCACGTGAGACGAGACGCGACGCAGACGAGCGTAAGATAAACAATTGCCTCTCTCGGCGGAACGTGCGGCCAGCCAAATGCAATTAAGCTAAAAATGTGAAAAATATCCCCCAGCACTACTCCAGTGGAAGTGGATAGACACATCCACAACCCCCTCGGAAGACACTCGGCAGCCATGTCTGCGCCTAGGAATGGTAGACCCTCGCTAAATAAAAATGTAAATTATGTCTGCTCTGCTTTAAATTGATAAAACCGGCACGGCCGGGGCGGAGTTGCGTCGGAAATGGGGAGGCTGTCTCGAATATAGAGTTTTAATTGGCGTTAGTCGATGGGTTGTGATAGAGTGGATTAATTGACGAGATAATTTCGTATTCTGCCGATCAGTTTCAATAATTATCTCTAGATCCTGCAAGAAAACCAGTTTCTTGAAGTAAGTTCCTACTTACTAAGCCCTCTTCCGAATGACTTGACCTCTTCAGATAAGCCAGAGATTCCCTAATCCCTCTAAGGTAGCTAAACAAACGAGTGCACAACAGAGCCCAAGATCCTGCCTGACGACCCGAAGATACCCATTTCAATTGCACAATTTGGACAGCTGTGCGCGAAGGTAGCCGAGCAGGACCTTCTGGGACCTACTTCTCCAGAAGCGACGCGAGTCCTTCTTCCTGTAACTGCAGTTGCGTCGGCGTTGCTTTGACATTTGGCCCAGTGCAAGTGCCACCTTGAGGGGTCCTGTAAGCGAGGGAACCGGGAAGAACTTGGCAGAACAGGAAGCGGCCTGAATTTCCACGGGCCCCTGTCGCAGATAGCCGAGAGCCCTACTTAGATAACAATTGCAGAAAGTGCATTCGCAATGTAAGTGCAGCCCGGGCAGCTGAGGAGTACTCGAGTGGAAAAGGAGATGCCGCGGGCGAGGATATGTGTGTCAAGGGCAGGCGCCAAAGTAGGGGTCAGAGTGGAGGGCAAGGGCCCGACGCGGAGGCCTACAGCTGTCGCGAAGTTGCGAGTCGGGTCACACCCACCGCCACCGGACAATCGGCCGCAAAAACAGGACGAACGGCGACCAACGAAAGGGAAATGCGACAGAAACCGCAAGCCAAATTGACCGGAAGCTCTTATTAATTTGCTATTAGCCATAGACAGACAGGAAGTTAACTTAATTTGTGCGGCTTTGGCCTAAACAGACTGGGCAGCAGCCAAATAACGAAAAAAGCGGCGGCACTAAGAGCAGACAGTCGAAAGAAAACAAAACGCTTTCTAAACAGGATGTGAGCAGGACATGTGAACTTCAAACGGAGCAGTAGAGGAGTGGTGAAAATGGCGCAAACGGTAGAAAGGGCGGGGAAATGCAAGTGAGCTTTTACCGTTAGCGGTAACGAAGCCTGATTAGATCACAAGGCACAAAGGACCTGCGGCTCAGCCCCTCTCCCCACCAGGGTCAATTAAATGCCTGCTCCAATTGCGTTAGGTCACTTTGGCCCCTCCCGCTTTCACTTTCCAGGGATGCGGATAAAGAGCCCCAGACTTCAGATCGCAGGCTCGCGATATGTGGTTCG
Source organism: Drosophila biarmipes (assembly GCF_025231255.1). NCBI lineage: Eukaryota > Metazoa > Arthropoda > Insecta > Diptera > Drosophilidae > Drosophila > Drosophila biarmipes. The sequence goes on along the minus strand of NC_066615.1, from coordinate 7,108,688 downwards.
AGAATAAAAAGACAAAAGTCGTTAATGATAAGAGGCCAAATGACGTACAGCCCCTCTTTTCGCTTAGACCTGCGGACAGACTGACACAAGGTTCACCTTGGACTCGAGTGGAAGTATTCCCGTTTTTATTGCCCCAGCGAGACAGGAAGCGCTCGGCAGCGGCAGTGGCAGCGGCATCGGCACACAATGCGTTGGGGGAAGACCTCTAGACAATTGCTGTTCCACAAATGAGGTGCGAGCTCTCGATGGCGAGATTATCATATCAGGGCACACATCGGATGCGGAGAGCTCTCGCAGCACCCTCATTTGTATAGGAAACAGCAGTGTCCTACTTCTCCAGGTCCTGCCACGGCTCCTGCTGCTTCCTCGGGCCCAGAAAGTGAAACCCGAGGTCTGGCAGGAAGCCGGGAGCTGAGCGTGTGCCGACTTCATTCTGGGTTTTGCACTCAGCACGTGCTCTTCTCCAAGATGGTGAAGCAGTCGCAGAATGCGATGTCAAAAGTATTAATTGGGGTAAGGGTAAAACAGTTTCAGAAAATAAAAATAAAATGAGAAGTACAAATTGTATCATGCCATATCCAACAAATAAAGTTATAACAAGGTATTAGAACCAAAACACCCTTAGGAATCAAATCTATAATTACCAAACATTTTAATTAAATACTTAGGGTTAGCAAAAAATACCTGCTGGGGTTATAACGCCACTTTTCAGGACTAGTACTCCACTTATCAACTTAGGATATCGCTAAAAATCTTTCTTAAACCACACACATTATTCATAAGAACCAACATCCCTGTGGGGATGGTTTTACGAGACCATTTCTGTCCTATAACATCCCATAATTACACTTTAGTGCCGCGATTTTTCGACGTCAAACTTCCTGATCCCATAAACGCAGTCTAAGGGCTGGAGCCTCCCATTCTTTTGGTTCTCTCACTCCGGCAATTGCGAATAATGATTTTATGCATTCGACGACAGTTCTCCGCCTGCCGCTGACTTTTGTTTGGTTTGATCGGCTTAATTATTCGTAGACAAATGGCTCTTGCCATTCAGGGAGCCAAACGTAAAAAAGTCAATTAAAAGAGGTGGGGAGGGGGATGGAGAGCTAATGCCGCGGGGGGTGGTGGAAGGCATCGCCGACTGGCGGACACGCGCCACCATGGAGTTGCAATTTCCGAGTTATGCGTGCGAAAATGTGGCATGGCCAAGTGGCAGCTCCGCGTGGCAAACTCCAAACGGGAAAGCGAGGATGGCGGATGGAAAACGCGGCACCTTGCTCCGTCTGGCGTCGCACTTAATGCTTTTCTTGGTGTGAATTAATTTTATTGCCTAATTGTCTCTCCACGCCACATGTTGGAACTATTAAGCGCATTTTAAACAGGCCCAACTATGTAAGTTTATGGGTCCTCGCGAGGACCCGCCCCCTAGCAGGCCCTAACGCTCCGACTTTACGAGTCCGTTCCGCGGGTAATGTGTTTTTCAAATATATTTGCCGCTCGCCAAACAGTTTTTGGCGACACTCGGAATTGGTTTCTGCTCTAAACGCTCGAATATGTCTTTATTTTTAAGCGGAAAACGTTTGCCCGAAAATCGCCCTGCCAAACAGGAAATGCTCTCTGGGAAAATAAAAGTATTTCAGGGAATTTTCGAGTGTGCGGAAAAATTCTGAAAGGTGTATCTTGCAGGCACTAAAAACATTTTAGGCCGTTGTTCAGGGGAATATAAAACTTTTTGCAATTCAGCTTTAGTTTGTTGCAGGCTACTATATCTTTAAGATCAGCCAAGGGGCCAGCCCTATGATCAGTTAACTACCTAAATTATCTACCCAATGAAAATATAAGTAATTGCTATAAACAACTATAAAATAAACATAAAGTTGAGTATTAAGTGATTTGGATAGGAAGAAACAGCAATTTCAGCTATTTAGATTGCGATCTCGGGACTCCCGATGGCGATCGCTTTAAACTTTTTCGTTAATTAGCTGCCGTAGATACAGTTTGCATCCCGCAGATACGTATCTTCCGCTTCCCCCGGAGTTATTTCAGCTGTTACCAGCTGACTGCCGACTTGTCTAGGACTCGTAAGTCACCCTCACCTGTTTGCATTGCCATGGCTACGGGGATCTGGTGCCTCCGTGCCCCTTAGCTCCCTGCCTCGCACCTCATACCTCATTTCTCCTATGGCCAGTTTGTCGTTTCCCTCGCCCCGAACGTTTTTATTAATTGCACGTGGGGGGACCTTCGGTGGTTGTCTTCTAGCCACTCACTTTTTTCCCAGTTGTTCCTATTCTCCCTGCCAGTTCCTTCCCTTTTGACCGGTAGTGCTGTTGTTTTTTAAACTCCGTCTGCACTGTATAGATACTTCTTCTGACTTTCCTCATCGCGTTTTCCTCAGCGCTTCCCGCTCTTTTTTCCTCCTTGGCACAATGGGTTAACCCACACTCACACGCACCTCTGATCACTTCCCCGACGGCGTTCGTTTAGCTCGATTACGCTTCCGGTTCCTCTCCGTTTTTTAACCGCCCCGATCCTGCAATCGAATGACACAATTTCTGTTTTGTCATCTGCCCCTGATCGCCGGAGAGGGCTTCCTCTGGCCATTGTCATTAGCCTCCTTTCTATACATCTAGATGCGACTACACAGCCCGCTCCGCCTGATGATCGTGGCAATTAGGTGTGCACCGGTGTGCGTTCCTCGGGCTGCGAAGGCAAATCCATTGTCTGGCCAGGGCGCAGCTCACATAAATTATGGGATAATCCGACATAAGCGTATTTCCATGATCTTCCCGGGGCCCTCGGGTTTACGGCCACTGAATGAATGAGTGCTGCAGTGACTGCCCGACTGCCTGACTGCCTGGCTGAGTGAGTGATTGAGTAACTGACTGACTGGGCTGCTGACAACTTCCTGCTGGGGGGACTCTCTAATTAGTGTTGTGTGTAATTGCTGCCCCGCTTTGCCTGGCAGATTAGCTGACACTCACATAATATCACATGTGGTGCTCCAAAGGCCCCCACCCGGCCCGCCTTTTAGCCTGGATTAGGTTCGGCTAACACGCGAGGTTTAGCCAGGTCTGGATGCATGGCATCCGGCGTGTGGGGAACAAAATACGATGACACCGATAAGCGGCTACCGCCGTCTGACATGCGAGCCACCCACTTTCCAGGTGATTCTCCGCCTGCAAGCGCTTTCAATTTGCACAGGAATTGATTTGTGGCTTTGCGCCATTTTTGGGGTTAGTGTCAAGCACGCAAGCGATGGGTCATCGGCTGGGCGACACTCGTCTTTGACCCCCAAAAGACGCAGCTGCCGGAGTGGAGGGAACGATGAGGTGGACTGCCCCCATTTTCCGAAATTAAAATCGGGCGCGGAATCGGATGTGATTGCCTTAATTGTGTGTCTAATCAATCAATTTCTGTTTACCCCGAACCGCACTCGATCCGACGGAAATTTCGGGGCGCTTCATTATGATAGCACTGGGAATTTATCGAACTCCGTTCTTGGACTTGCGGCGGTTATCTCACCGAAGCGGTCGCATAATTCCCAGAGACCCGTGCGATTAGATTAACCCGGCGACAATGTCGGGGCATTAGAAACCCCCATGTATCGCTGGGCAGGCTTGGGCTTTGGGGCTCTGAAAGGCCCCGATAAAAGGCGAACACCCTAATTTACACATTTAGATATTAGCCAAAGGTATTGCTCAAGGGGAGTGATACTGGTGAAATTGATTAGATTTGGATAAAAGGCGGCTGGTGACCCGTTGTATAGATTAATTGCTTAATTGATCGATTTATCGTCTTGCGGCGACTTTATGACGCCGATTAAAAGCGAGCATGGTCCGAATTCGGACGGTCCAGGAAGGGAAGGAAGTCGCGGGGAACGGGGGCGAGAAGGTGCCCAGATGCGGACTGATAAGTGGATTAGTTGATCACGGTAGCCAGACATCCGATGGCCAATAAATCGCTGGCAATTTCAATCGGTCGGCGGCCAGGGAGCCGCTCTGTTTTCCCGCATTCCGCTTTGCGACGCGAATTCTAACTAATCCCCTGTAAGGTGTCCACACACCGAGCACTTCCTCTCGCCATTAGCCGCTGCCGCTGCCGCTGCCACTGCCCAGGGAGCATGTGGCGCGGAGCACGGAGTAGCCATTACCCATTGCTGGAGGGGCAGATCGCCACTTCCTGGGACACCGGGCAGCGCGATCGTGGCCGCTGTTAATGTGTGACTTTTGCTGTGTTTTTCAACGACATTAATTTTGTGCGCTGGCTCTAAGCCGGATTTAGTTAAGCAGCTCAGGCATTGAATGCGCTGCCCCAGACGCTGCGGCCGCATTTTGTTGGTGCCGCTTAGGAAATATAATCCCTTTTGTCGATGCCGGGCATGATCGCCGCTTATTTCACTCACTGGCTGGCCGGCGATCACCTGTTTGGGAATCGGTATCGATGTTTGTGCGGCCCGTCTCGCAGCGCTCTTCATAATGTGTCGCACATTAGTTAGCAGTTAATACTTTAAACAAGACGAGGTTACCGACTCTGCGGCTCAGGGCTCGGAGAAATATGCCCGCTCGCAAGCCGATTGTCGCTGTGACTTGTAGAAATCACCGGCTTATGATTTTCAACGGGGCGTATTAGTGATAACTAATAAATCTTCAGCACCGAAAATACCCTCATGTAAGCCCCACAGTGTCATCGTGATCAGAACCAAAGTATATAATCACAGAAACGCCTATATACACACTCGGTACATAGGAGTCTCGCCAGATATTCATTTCATTTCCACTTGCCGCCAACCCACTTGTCATAATTTTCAAAGCATTCGAAATTTATGTCCACCGGAGCGGAGGAATACGGATTTGGCTGGCCATATAAAAATAGTTGCGGAGGGGCTGAGGAACTCAGAACGCAGAACTCAGTCTCGTATATCTACGGGGAACAAGCTAAATCCACTAATTAAGAATGAAAAAGGTGACAATGGGGGAGGCAACATCGGGAGATGACTTTCGAAATGCGTAAATTGTATAAAATTCGATTCTTTTCCCGTGTTTTGTCACAGCCTGTGCATTCCGATTAAGCTGAATGACAAATGCCCAAACAAACGCCCAAAGACACCGGGAATCCACAATCTGGACTGCTCCCCGCCCGCCCGGCCGACAAATTAATTACCCAAAGTTGTCATTATCATTCGAACTTTTCCATTTTTTTCGGCTTGTATTTTTATCAGCTTTCGGTTCGCCTTAAGCTACAAAGCCTGAACCGCTTTTATCGCAATGTCTTACAAATCGTTTTATCAAGGTGTCATTAGCTGTGGCGAGAACAACAAAAACCGAACGGTGTTCTATGATAAGTGCAGAAGGAAAACCTCGACAACTCGAACACGTTTTGTTGATTATCTGGGGGCTGCAGAGGAGGAGAGCGCCTGCCCGGGCGGCGCCTTTGAAGGCGATTCCGAATGGGAATAGTACACCAAACATGAACACACCAAAACCGATCACCGAAGGTAGAGGGGAATTGATCTAAGGCTGCTCTGCAAGTGCCAAAAAATAGTAATCAAAATGAAGAAGTAGGAGTGGAAATGGGGTTGAAGAAGAAAGACAAGCTGACAACGTGTAATTAACTTAAAGCGTTTTCGGTGTTCGATTTACCTGGCCACTTGCCGCCGAGTACTATCTGGTACTGTCACCGCGCTCCCAGCTTGATTGAAGCGCAGCTCGCTGAGCGGACAACAATCGAAGTGTGGATCTGAATCTGTATCTGAAGCTGAGGCCAGGTCCGCCGACTTATGGTAATAATCATTATAAATTATTATAATCCAATCGGCTTTGAATAATTAATAAATACGTTTACACACACTCATGCATGGGCGGTGGTGTATCGCTCAAATGCGAACTCGGCGAAGGCGCATAATCGGGCCGTAAAAGCCCAAAGCCGCTCAGCTGACAACAGATAGCCGCGCTCGGAGTGAGAAAGCGTCGAATGAAATGCTAAAAATGTGTTACAATCAAGTAGCACTGGCCCCCAAGCGGCTAAGGAGATCAGGAAATATTGGGTCCGTCCGGGGCAAGGGGCCAGGGGCCAGGGGACAGGGGACAGGGGAACATGCCTAAGCCCTGATAAATGCGGCCTGCCACCGCCCGAAGAATTGAAAGAGCTGCTACTGCTACTAGCCGGAGAAGAGCCAAGGAAGAAAGAAAGCCAGAAGTCAGGAGGCGGCACCACAACAACGGAGCCACAAAGATGACAAACAGTTTGGACATTTATGAGCAGCGTTTAATGGACATTTGACTACCGGAATTTAACGAAACCGAAAACGTGGACGGAGAAGGGACCCGAAACCGGGCCCGAAGAAAGGCGAAGAATGCGTTTGATTGGGAGCCCGATTCGATGCGCGGCCGGATTAACTCCGATCCCGATTACCATTAGTCTTGGGAGCGGATCTCGGGGAAAACGAGGCAGAGGAAATGACTATTCGATGATCACGGTGGACGGGCTCGCTGAGCAGGAAGCGGCGGCGGAGAAGATTTCAATTAATAAATATTCCATTATCTGACTCCCGATGCCCCCGCCCAGCTCCCCGCCCCTCCTAACACTTTCCGATTAGACAAAATCGAACCATTTATAATTTATAAGACGGCCTATCTGGCTGCCCGAAGGGGGCTAGGTGATCTAACCGGGTGTGAAGAGCCCCGCTCGGCTTTATCTGTGCCCCGAGTTCGATTTCGATATTGTGTCCCTAGAAAAACCCAAAAATATTATCACAACAATAAAGCTAAACGCTTTATAATTAGTTTGCAAGCCCAAAAGCCACACACTCGCTCGCAGATTTGCTATTGGAAATGATTTGCTATAGTTCTGAAAGAACTCACATTTGTTTATACCATTCTGGCCATACTGGTTATTATCTGGCCCAGCCAGCAGAGGACCCGGCCAACTCAGGCCGCCTTATCTTAATCCCATTCACTAAGCGTATGCGTCGACACATAAAACTGTCAAAAAATAAAGAAACAGCACAAAATATAAAATAGGTGAAGCGATCGCGACTTAGCCGAAGCTTCGAATGCCCTGGCATGTAAGTCTTTAAAATATTATGGCATGACAGATTATTTTTAGCCTTGGTCATAGGAAATTTAAGCAAACAATTTTTATCGGTAATGGATTCTTACGCAAGGAACCTACAAGCACCAGTCCCAATTGGAAACACTTGGGCCCATTTGAAAAAGCGGTCCCCGAGGATCCGCTTTGCTATTTTTCAGCTCCACGGCTGAAATGTATTCGTGGTTATGTGGAGTAAGCTGAATCCTCCTCTGGGAGGGCCTGAGTTCGTGATTAGAAATAACGACCATTCCCCATGGCAAGGGTATAGCTGTAGTCGAGTTGGCCAGCACAGTAATTCTTGTGGCACGATTCGGGCTCAAAGACAATGGCGGCGGGTCTGAGATTTGGTTAATATACAACATAGAGACGTTTTCGAAACCGAATGGAAATAAAGTCCATAAATTCTTGGATTAGTCACCCCCCGTTTCGGGCGTTCGGGCAACCGATTCCGAGGCGAAATCGACGGGCTGAGCACCGGGCAGAAGTCAGACCGCGGAGCCAGATAAATAATAATTACACTCACACAACATAATCAATTATGTCTGCCAATAAACCGCACGCACACCCAGATATCTCGGAGGGCGGACATGTGTACGACTGATCCCCACTCTTCCCCGATCGGCCTGGGCCGGGGAGTTGGGCTGGACTAATCACGCCAGCATGTTCATAATCAATTTTATCGCACTTACTTGGATTAATTGCGATATCAGTGACAGGGGCGCTGGAGTCCGATAAAAGCGGCGCGCATCGATGACGCTATGGCACAGCCGGAGACATGCTCTACGAGGCGGGGGCCCACAGCACCGCCGCCCGTAAGCCCATTCGATATCTAGTTCGTCACCGCCTTACGCCGAAACTACCAGCGTTTGTCGGAGTTACCGTCGGGATTATCTTATCTGGCTGGCAAAAGCTCGCGGGGCACTGGGAACCCACCCAGTTCGGGGATCGGCCTTACAGTGCAATTAGCCCCAAACAGGGAGAACATAGGGAGCGCGGCGCAGCAGACAAACATTGGGTGGGGGCTATCGCAGCGCCGATCTCGGAAATCTCGGCCGATAAGGATTATCTTAATCTGCATAAATAGCGAAACGAGCGCATATCTACACGGCCTTATCACCGTACTTGGCCATATGTCGCCGGCCGATGTTGTTTGCTCTGCACTGATTCACTTGGAAGGGGATTGCGGTGGGGTGGCCACAGCGATCTGACTAATGGGTGTGAAACGCCGCCGGCAAAGCGATCTTGGGGAATGATGAAATCTGGCAGATATCTCCGTGGAGACTTTGGTTTTCGGGGCTCGACTCACCTGCTGACCGGCGTTGGCCGCCACCCAGGCCTCGGCAAAGGTCTCCATGGCGCTCTGGAAGTCCATCTCGCTGGCGACTCAAAGTTCTAATCACTGACTCCGCAGTTCACGTGCTACTTTTATGGGCCAGATGCAGGCGCTTTGGCATTAATTGCAATTTGGATGGTTCGCTGCGATTTGCTTGATTGCAGTGTGTAACCGCGATAAGGGGCTCGATTTCGCATTCGATTGGGGTATATTCTTTGATTTGATTTTATTATTTTTGTTGTTACTGATTCGCGTTTTCTCAGGCAAGTGACGCGGATACGCAAATTAGACACAGGCACACACACGCGCGCAACCGCACACAGGTAGAGGTGAAACGCGGGTTTCCTGCTGGAACGGATTCGATGACGCTGGTGGCCGTGGAAGCTGCAGTTCCAGTGGTTGTTCCAGTGCTAGTTGCTCGGCTTGTTGGGGGCGACGCGACATCATTAGTGCCATGAAATCGGGAGCTGATCGCGTCGCTGCGTCACCAGGATTGGCGGCGTATCTAATTCGGCAGCCGCAGATCCAGCCAAGCGTTGGGGTTCTCGGCCCTTGCCTGGGGCACAGACGGATGTGGATGGGTGTGTGGATGCCCGGCGAGTCCTTTGGCTCCGGGACGACTGATCTAGCTCTCCGGCCTCTCTTCGCTGTGCTTCGCAGTGTGTGGGTGGGCGGACGCGCGTCAAGACATCCTCTCTGGGCCAAAGTTGTGCGACAACTGACGGCATTCTTTCGCCTTCGCACACTCGCCGCTGGCTCTGCCGCCGTCGCTGCCGGCGTCGCAGTCGATGTTGCCGGTGCCGGTGTTCGGCGCTCGGTGCTCGCCACTCGGTCTCTTTCGGTCTTCGGTCTCGTTCTCGCCCACCCCCTCCCCTTTCTGACCCAGCTCGCTCTCGCGCGGCTCCATTTGCCGCCTTTCCAAGTGCACTGGTGTGCGTCAGAGAGGCCGGAGAGCTCTCTCGCGGATTGTGGTTTCACTGTGTGAGTGCGGGAGAGGACACGCCAAATAGTAGTAGACGCTGAAAAGGTAGCAGCCATAGGATATCTGACAATCCTCCTTGGTTTTATAGCTTATTAGTTTGTTTTTAGCACAATTCTAGGACTGTTTAGGCAACACATTTTAATATAAGGTGCATTTAAGGTAAATCGTCCCCGACATACTCGCAAATCATTATCCTTTAACAAACAGCTTTCAAAGCCTACCCACCGACTACCAATCTAATTTTAGATATAAGGACATAACTATATTTGAAATTAGATTGCTAGTCGGGGCAGGAAAGTCAGTGGTTTCTATTTTCAAAATATTCTGGACAGTATTAGTTTCCGATCTATTTCTAATAATTCAAATTATAATATATATAAATCCAATACAATTTCAATTGTAGGGAAAAAACCTATATTTTGAAAGCTATTTTATTAGATGATGGTTTGCAGGAGGAGGATGGAGGATTTACCTTAAATGCAACATATAGTAAATTCAAATTCGTTCTCAGCGTTTCAAGAAAAGCTAATAAACACCTTGTATTTAAGCAATTATATATATTCTGACAGACTTAAACTTTACGTATGTATATATCAAAAATAAAAATTATTTTAAATACAACAAAACGCTTTAGTCGTTGGCATCGAATATAAGATACCCTTTACACAGCTAAGAGGAGTGCGAGATATAAATATAAATAAAATAGATGCTGATCAAGAATAAATATACTTTGGGTTAGGAAAAGCTTCTTCTACCAGCTACTTACTTTCTGACACATCTAGTATAGCTTCTTTCACCAGGAATAATGAGTATAATGATCGCGGTAACAATTTTTCTTTTTAATTTTTGATTATATATATTCATACCCGTTACTCACATAAAATGGAAAAAGGATAGTTTGTCAGGATCACTAGCTGTGTCGATCTAGTCATGTCCGTCAGTCCGTGTGAACGCTGTGATCTCGGAAGCTTCTCTATAAAACAAGACAGATAAGATTTAAGATTTAGAGTCCTCAGCTTAGTACGCTGCGTAAGTTTGATACCCTTAAAGGACAACACTGTAAAAAATCGATGATACCTCGAAAACTATAAAAGCTAGAAAGTTTAGATTTCAGTTTTGGTTTTTTTCCCCTTAGCTCCGTGACCACCTTCCAAAAGTGTGGCCCCTACAGTTTTAGCGATAGGAAAAATATTTTAACAGAATTATAGTGGTTTTGTCAATCACTCTGCCACTCTGACGACCATAGCGCTACAATCTATATGCATTTTACCTTATTTTGAAATCGGGTGTCATCTATATTTTGCTTCCATTAGCTGAGTACGAGTATTTAATAGTCGGGGCACTTTCCTATATAAAAACTTCAGTAAGACTAACCCAGCTTCCTTCCGAATTTGGATTAAGATAGGTTCTTCCTTCTTTAGTTGCTTTTACCGCCAGCTAACTAGCAGGTAATTTAAATCAGTTATTATTAAATTTCGTTCTCTTGCTCTTTATATTTGTGTAAAAAAGAGAGCCGAGCTTAATCTTGAATACAATTAATTTGAATTCAAACTAATAAGTTAAATTAAAAGATGTACTTTATGTAATAATTTACTTTTAAACTTATCAGAGTCATTCAACCAAAAACAATAATAAATTGGAAAATTGTACCCCAAATGAAAAGGAAAAGCAATGTTTGGGTAATATTCCTTATTCAAAATGACACCCCAGAGGGCTGTAACTAAAAGATGCGATAAATGAAGTGAGGGTTCCGGAACGTAGTAGAAATGATGCCAAATTGCTTTCTGGTGAGTGAGGCAACAGACCACTCTGCGTGTGTGCGTTGGTGAGTGACCAAAACAAAGCACACGCACAGGGGCGGAGAGAGGCAAGAGCGTAGCGCCTCGAGAGAGTCGGAGAGCGACTCTCCCACTACACGCACACCGGCACAGTGGGCAAACCTGTTCCGGCGCAGAATTGCACTTGTCGTCGCCGCAGCCCTCGGCCCACCCCCTGGAAGCCCCTGCCACCCTGCCACACCCCCCTCCGCCCAGCACTTCCTCGTTCGGCTGCGCGTTTCTTTTATTTTTTGTGCGCTGTGGCGAAACTCAATGGATTTGCTGCAAATTCGGGTGGAATTATGCCACACACACAGCGGCAGTCATCCCTACACCGTGTAGAGTGGGCGTGGGCGTGAGCCGAGGCCGTGTGGGTGCGAGCAGTGCGGCACCAGGCTCGGGTATTCGGGATGAAAGAGTAAATCGGCAGTGCTTATTCCTCTCGGCGGGCGCCGGGCGCCGGGTGGCGGGTGGCGGGTGGCGGGTGGCGGTGTGGGTGGCTACACCCACTCGGCATTTAGCACCTCCGTGAATGGCGACGGCCTTCGTCTAGGTTCGGGAGTTCAGGGCACGAAGTGGATTTCGACGGCGGGCGGGCGGTCCCCGGAAAACAAGAGATAAGAGCGCAGATAATGCGCGCGCATTACATGTGATTAGGTGTCCGGGCCCCAGGATTTAGCCAACCGCGTCCAAGTAAATGGTAAATAGGATTTCTATGTGTAGCACGAGTAGGGGCTCGCTGCTCCAGAAAATAAGAAAACAGGGTGGAGTTACAGTGGGTTAGGTAATTAGAGCGGAATCTTAAAAATCTGCCTAAGCATATCAAAACCAAAAACAAGGCCTTATTTTCTTGAAACATTTGTCTCGTAAAAATGTTATAAATTAATATAATTGTATTTCAAAAAATCCTGAAAGATTTCCCATAAAAATAAAAGTATCTGGATCTGGATATCTTTATCCCGCTGTTTCCCACTTCCCCAATGCGCAAGCTCTCCCTTTCTCCCTCTTAGGCGTGCTCTCTCTCTCCTGCTCGTTCGTTTGGCGGCTCTCACACACACACTCGCTCGCCTCCTTTCTTTCGCTCCCACGGATTCGTGCCAGAGCGAGATAACCCATCGAAAAAATTAGAGCAAAGAGAGATGAGCAAGCGTAAACGCAGGCGAAAAACGCCAAAGAATACGAGATACGAAAAAAGAGGAAAACACGAAATCAACATAAAAAGCGCCGGCAAACCAGTTCGGGATAGACTCCGCCCCCGCCGCTCGCTGATTGGCTAAGCAGCCGCTTTGCCCGGGGACTTCATCTTGTTCTATTTCGCCTTCCCACATTCTTTTTCCAGTGGCTCCGACTGCGGTTTTATCGCCCCCCACCGCCCCCGCCCCTCGGCGACCCAACCTTCCCGTTTCGCCGTTGCCGTTATTTGCGGAGCTTTACCAAATTTCGGGGCTCAACATCTTTTGCTGCTCTTAGCATTTTAGGTGGAGACCCAAACACACAGATTCTTTTATGTGCCGCCACACAGATGCGCTGCTATGTGGCATGTAATTTCAGCTCCCGAATAGAGAAACTTAATTAATTCCCCAGCACAAGTCAAGTTAATAACCCAACTACAAAGTAGAAAATGAACCAGGGTTCCGTTGAAAGGATTGAATGCGTTAGGATGAGGTTTTCGATTGTACCCCCAAAAAACTTCAAAAGACAATTCAAGCTCGTATAAAAATGGTGACTAAATTCATATAAAATAGGTTAGCTTACCATTATTATGTCTTTATACTAATCGTTAAACTTAAAAATGTTTGCGAAACTAGCATACACTAGCCGGTTGAGTATTTTGACGAAACAAAAGTTAAATAAACCCATAACTTAAACTTACTTCTTGTATATTTTGGCATCCATGTCATCCATTTTTTCTAAAAACCAAATTATTTGATTGAGAGATTCAAAAACCAATCGCAAGATTTAAAAATCAATCCAAAAAAATAAAAATAAAAAAAAACTGTAGTTTTAAAAATCTATTGATTTTTCTTTGAATTTCCAAAAATCCCAGATCTTAAAAGTGCATAGGATTTTCTTCTCCACTGAAGCAAACACTTTGAATTTCCGGTTCGATGACATCTTTCCGGCCACCAAACGCGTTGCAAGTTTCCGCACGCCAAAAATAAAACCATGTGTCTGGCTGGCCGCCCATACTTCGAACGTAAATTATATTTACTTTTAGCCAACTCATCATCGACTGCCGGTCCCCAAAGCACCACCCTCACCCCCTGATCGACTACATTGTGCGGGAAAATATTTAAATAAGCAAGAACGCGAAATCACCGGGCTAAAAAGACCTACACATGCTGTGCGAGAGTTTTTAAGGTGGGGAAGGAGCCGCAGGTCTCCTCGCGGAACGCAGAAAATCAATAATTCTATTAAAGCTCCAGTTTTGGCGTTGGGCGAGCTCTGCTCAGTTCTCTTAGAATTTCTTATTTTTACTCTCAGGTTCAGCACTGAGATAATAAATCGGCGAAATAAGCAAAACCATTTTGACATCTCAATCTTTTTGCATTCCGATTTTTACAAGGAGTATTTTTTGCCTTAAGTAACACAATTAAATTTTTTCACACAAATCAAATAGTAAATCATCTTACTTTTGTTTTTACATAAATGGTTTTATTAAGTTAAAGGGATTTTGGCGTACGTTTTGGAAAACATCTGTTGGTTAGTATTTAAAAATGTTTTATTCATATGGCCAGTGTTTCTTAAAATGTATGTAAGGCTAATTGTGTTCGAGCAAACCCAAACTTAATGTAAACCTAGGTAAAAGTAAAGGCACAACATTTCCTTTTTTGCTTTTTTTCTAAATAACGATTTCACAAAGCACTTATTAATATAAATATGTTCATATTTACTGGCTATTATTTCTGCGTTCGGTTTATTTAATTTGGAAACAAAACTAAAAACACGTTGGAGTTTTCAATTTCTCTGTATGATTTGGCTATAAGTGCACTATAGTGCGTTCAACACATATATAGATCATTAAAATCTGCAAAGTTTAAAATATTTTTTTAATATCTACTTTATTAGTACTTCCAAAAGTATGTGACATATCAGTTTCTCGTGAAAAGTTAAGCAGTTATCTGTTAGCCTGTGTAAAGAAGATTGGGTTTCTAGGTGCGTGGCTGGGAAAAAGTATAAAAATTTCATAAGTAACGTTTGTCAGCCCTAGGAATATATAATAAAAATATTACAACATTTTATCAAAATTACCTAGTCCTATTAATCATAAGTAAATCATTCTTAAATCTTAAACTCGTGGCATTAACCTTTCGGTTTTCCAACAGTGCAGGGGAGACAACAGCGTGGCGGTATAACGTGGGGGAAAGTGATTCGAATCGGAGCGTTTGGCGGGTCCAACTGTCCGTGGGGAGGTGCACGGGCCATCGGGCCAAAACTGGCCATTCCCTGTTGCCGCTATTATGGAATGTGGCAGCCAACAGCCGCGCTAAGAGCCCTCTTTGCCGTCATTGCCCCATCAACATCATCGCAGCCATCATCCCGGACACGGGACGCGACTGCGGACACGGATACGGACAGAGGCACGGTCACGGATGCCGTAACGGTCTCCGGCGGAGTGGGGCGGCTACCCGTCATCATCATAATCATCGCCATCAGCCCCACCCCCAGGCGAAACCTCCTTCGGTGTCATTGTCGGCGTAACGACAAAAGGACATTCATTAAGTTTTTGATTTCTGATTTTATTGTTGATTAAACGCATCACAGCCCCTTTTTTCAACGCCCGGGACTGGGTAATGCCGAGAAGGATACAGAGTCCTGGTGTCGGTATCGCTGGCATTGTCCTGCTTTCTATCTCCCAGCTCTCAGCTCTGAGCACTGAGCACTTCCGGCGAGAGCGTCAACTTGACATTTCCGCTCTGCTAGGGCGTCCTTTTTGGGTGGTCCTGCTGCTGCCTGGCTTATCAACCCACTCGAGCACTCAAGGATACACTCGACAGCCAGGACATCGGCCCCTCGTAGACTTATGTACAGAGGTATTTACAGGAGCAGGCGTTCTGGCAGCCGCCTGCTGACTGCTGGCCAACCAACTCGAATGCCCGATTAGGGAGAAGCTCCGGTATTATCCTGCGGCCAGGATGTGTGTGCCGTTGGAGTGCTGCCATTCGCCTGGCTCAAGTATCGACGCTCCACGGGGCGGGAGAGGGGGCAGGGATATCCACGGCTGGCGGTGCCATTGGAGCTCAGCAAAATGCGCTGGAAATGCGCCTGCGCCAATTTAGGGTTTTCCTCTATTTTTTCCCCCAATATATATACCACTGCGGATACATATATGAGCTTCTTATATAGGCGATTATGTACTTGAGATTCTATTTACTTGCTTGCACGGAAAGAATGTCGCGAAAATGGGCGGAAAAGATTACGGAAAATTAAGTTGCTCTTGGAAGCTACTTGAAGATGAATTGATTTATCTTAAGAAAACATTGTACAATATATTTTCTTTATAAAGCTAGTTATTTTAAGCTTCCAAGGTTCGCAACCACTATTTCTTAAATCACCTTAATTAAAATCATTTCAAGGGTCCTATCGTTGCTGTCCAATTTAACATGTATAATCTTTTTTGGTTTTACTCACGACCGTACATTGTTATAATACCTTTCATCTATTTTCATAAGGAATATAGTGTGGTATTTGTTGCTATCATTGTTAGAAGTTAACAACCAAATGCTGCGCCCAAATATTCAATACCAGCTTTGGAGGCTATGAGTTGTTGATTTTACAAAATTTTAAGTTTTTCGACGAAACCCCCACTATTTCCCAGAATTTTCCCGGAACAAGGCCCGAAATAGTTCCGATTAAGATAAAATCTCTGTAGAATCAATTTATTTACCGTCCCGACTCTGACCGACATTTTCAAAGGGCTAACCTTGGTCGGGCACGCACGTCAATTAGTTGAAGAAGCGGAAAGGTATGAGACATTAGCCAAACAATGTACAGGCTTTGTTGGACCAGTCGCACCTCATGATTAAATGGAATAACCACATTTACCACTTGAAGTAATTGAAAGCGGAGGGGGTGGTGATGGGTGGAGTTGGGTGGTTATGGGTGGTGATGCACACACCCCCACCCCCACCCCAGTGACACTAGTAAGCGTGTTGCGATCGGCAAAACTTCCACTTGAAAGCCTTAATTGATTTAACAGATACCGAGATACCGCGGAAAAGATGCCACCCCACTCGACCAAAACTCGGTTCGCAAGTCAATAGATACATAGATTCGATGACTCTCTATTTGTATCTGTATCTAGGGAATCGGATGTGGCAGTGATTGCGGTTACCGTTTGGCCGGCATCTTCAAAAGCTCGCTCCGACATGATATCGATTTGTAAATTTCGCCCGGCGATAAGGAGCTCGACTTTGGTGGCTTGACAATGAAACCGGGAGATCGGAGACCAAAATGGAGTCGCCGCAGTGTCCACAAGCCGGCAGATTGTTCTCCGCCTTTGTGGATGCCGCCTTACAATGTTTGACGAGTGTGTGTTTGCTTATCGCGATCGATAGATCGATAGGCAACTGGTATCGGCGTTGTTTGCCTGTTGTCTTTGATGCTTGACATTGTCGCTCGCATCGGGCAATCGGACAAATCCCTAATTAAAAAGACACTCGGGCACTTGATAGTCCGCTTATCTGCCATGCAAATATTGACCCCTCGCCTTAGCCAAAAGTCGCTTGTTGGCCAAACAATCACATCTGCCAGACTACCTGACTACCCATGTTCTGCGCTCTTCTCTCCGGCTTCCACGGGCCCGTCTCTACGGGCAACACTTGACTTTGTTTGCCCTGCCATCGAGGTCTCGGTCTTGTCTGCCTGTCCGCAAAAAAGGCAGTGGGCCACACCCACCCACCTGCTCAGGGGGACCTTGCGCGATTTGCCCGCCGTATTTGCTCATTTCAGTAATGGTTTATTTTTAAATGGTCTACAAAATTAACGCAAATAATGGCATGGAGTGCAATAGAAATAATAATAGTATGAGCTATATCTGAAGGGATTTTTTGAGCGCACATAAAGATTTAACTGGCAGCTCTTAACTGATTTATGGCATACACATAAATTTTGTTTAAAGGACGGTCCAAGTGAAATTAAATTTTTGAAGTGCACAACTCCACCCCGGTGGCAAAGCACTTCTCTTCCAATGTTTATCTATACACCTATTTTGACAGTTATACCACTCTTTCGCTGTAAAGTTTACACCAAAATATGTAGTTCATTTCATTAGATGACCGCACAATAACGTTTTATAAGTCAAATATATTTAATTGAGTATTGTAAGGCTAAATACTATTGCACATTGATTGTGCATCTGATTCTTACAAAATAAACCTTTTATTTAAGTAAAGATTTATGTAAAGGCCGCTTTTAATAAAAATCGTTTGCTTTGGACTGAGTAACGGGTATCTGAGAGTCGAGCCAAAGAGTCTAGCGACCATAATTAATTTAGCCTGAAAGCTTGGAAAAAAGTTATAAATATATTAAAAGAAAATATATCTAAAAATATACATATCGATATCTTGAGATCATTAAAAAAACATTTTATTAAAGAAAAAATATACAAAGAGATAAATATTCAGGAATATTCTTGATTGAGAACATTCGCTCCTTATGTAGATAAGATAGTCAGAATTTCCCCAGTTTACAAATGATTCGTTCTGTTCTTCCGAAAGCTATGAAAATTATTCAAAGAGTTCTCAAAGAGCTAAGCAAATACATATTGCACCCCGAAAAATCAAAACTACTACGCTCTAAACCCACTTCATTTGGTTCCAAAAACTGCAGCTCCATCCATTTTGAGGCTTTTATCGAGAGTTCACCGCAATTTTCTAGTTTCGCAAATTTCATCAATGGGCCGGCAGCAAATGTGGTTAAACTACAGAGCGGACTGAACTCAATTTCTGAATTTCAAACATTTCCCGCTAAAAGCAGCTCATTTGGGGACCGGGCAGAGGAGCTGGCTGACCAAAGGATAGTTTGATATGACCACATAATTAAATTAATTGCATGCGGAGAGCGGACAACCGGGGGCCCCGAAGAGGAAAATCATTTGTGGGTGGGAGATGAAAGCCGGGCGAAACATTTTGTGTGGGCGGCGGCTGGGGGCGGTAAATATTGGTTAAAAACGGAGAGCCGGCTCGTGTTCGTGGCCTAAACAAACACGGACTCTGCTGAATCGAATCGGGGTACAAAATCGAAAATCAAACAGAGGAAATCACTCGCTTTGATCGTTCGAAGTTCAAATTCAGCTGGAGTACTCCACTCTCACAGGGCTTATCTCGAAATGGAAATCTCTTAAAGCGGGTAAGGTCGCCTCAAGTGGGCATAGACACCTACATATGCAGTACACTATACTCTGCTATACTATTCCTGCTAGCCAAGATCGATAAGTTCATTTGGTTTTGCGCCTTGATTAATGTTGACTTAAGAACGATTCTGTTTGCTTAGCTTTTGTGTTCAGCTGTTGCCCGTTGATTAATTTGAGGCGATAAAGCTTAATTGGATTTCGCTTAGATAACTCACCTGAACAGTCGGCCGATAGATTTCCGATAGGCGATCGTGTCGAGGGCTGTTCAAATCGCGGCTAATCAGTGTCGGTGCGGTAAACAGTCGTCTTGAAGGGGAAAAGGTTGAAGTTGCTAAGCAGCCCTATTAGCAAGTGAGTATCTATCCCCACCAGGTCCGGGAATCGCCCGGAATCGTCGCTATCTCGGGCAAACAGAGCGAGGGCTTCTTTCTGCTACCGCAGCCTAAGTCTTACACTCTAACTAAGATGTCCACTTAAGTGAAATAAATTTCTACTTATGCGCAACGTTTCATCGAATGCGAATGCTCCGCCCAGGGAAGGGTGGCTCGCCATGCAATATATACTTATACTTATGCTCACAATCCTCCTAAAAGGCAATAAAGTTTATCATGCAATTAAGAACGAATTACGCTGCTAATAGAATAATTAATGCAATTTCCCACAACATTAGGCACGAGCACAGACGCAGACGGCGACCGGGGAAAAGGGCAGAAGGATCCAAGGAGCACAGGCTCACTGCGGAATCAAGATGGGAACTCTCTATCGGACTCGCCGCCCATCCCATGTCCTCGGTGACAGCCCCATCCCCGCCAGAACCCACTCCGTTTCACCCTATCCAGTGACAACTGTCGACGTTGGCCGGGAATGTTTTCGTGCGGCTGCGAAACCCCAGAACTAAGCCATTCCAAATGGGGTTTATGTGCGTGATCTGTGGGCCCAGCCAGGGGAGGGGCTTCGGCCGGCGGAAGGAGACTGCAAATTGGTTGGCCAACGCGTTTGGGAACAGTGAATATAGTGGTTGACAAGCTTGAAGCGCAAGAAAATGAATGGCTTAAAACATCATGTGAATGGAATGTACGAGTACTCACTCAAAACCTAACTAAATATTGTTTTATTTCTTTTTTTTACAGTATTTATACGGATTCCGATGACATTTAAAAGCTGTAAGTGTGCCGGCAGAGACTTAGCAGAGCAATTTCTGTGCCTGCTTTATTCGACGCTGACCACTGACGCTTAATAACCTTCTTTTTCAGATACATAAAATGTACAACTAAAATGGTAAACGATTTTTATGAATGCGAACCGCTTTGTTATCCGTTCAAAGGAATATATATTTCTTTATAAACTAAAATGATATACTGATGTTACAGTGAATAGTAACTACTATAAAAGAGGCTTTCAACCGGTGGGTATTCATATTGAGTTATTTATAATTGTATCTTATCGGAATGTTCCAAGTTGCAAATGTTTTCCTTTTTTTGTCTGTTTAGTTTCTCCAAGCCTGCTGATGTATTTTAATGGAAAGGTAAGTAACATGCTTCTCCAAAACGCTGCCACACTGTGCTCATGTGAGCTGTTCTGAGAGCAATTCCTGCTTTTTATTCCCGCCAGAAACCTCAGGCAAAACGCAGCCGGGAGTGAGCCCTCTATGAAAGTGCGGCTGTCGACTTCCCAATCCCAGTTACCAGCTCCCAGTTCCATTCGCATTTTGGCTCCTTTGCCGGCAGACTGGCAAAGTGTTTTGTGGCTGTGCCGCACTAATGAAAATGTCAAGTAAATTCCTGCTTTCGGACGGAAACTGCTGCCTCTGATGCTTCTCCTGCTCCTGCCAGACTGACGGTCGTGCCCGATATCGAGACAACTATCTCTGGGATGGCTTTTTATGGCAAGCTCATGGCTGATGGGTCGCCGGGTGGAAAATGCATTTTCGTGCCGGCTTCAAGCCAGCTTCCGCTCCATGTCCCGCGCGTTGATGGCAATTGTGTTCGGCTTTGCTATCCCCCTGCCGCTCTACGAACATTATAAACTCAATGAAAAGTGATGAGGCAGAATCAGAATCAGAAACAGTGGCTAAAATAATTTGCACTGCCAACCCATTTCCAAAGTGATTTCTTTCAGCAGTTTTCAGGTTTGCTTCAATTTATCTACGCTGGAAATTGCTTGTCAACCGGAAAGTAGTTGTCAAGATTGTTAAGTCCCTATTTCTTTCAGAGTCTGCTGCGAGCTAATAGCTGGAGGTAAAGGTGTCCTGGTAACGCATCCTTCGAGTGTTCCTAAGCGGTTTGGGTAAGGGAAACTGCTTCCGCTCCCAGAGATTTCCCTCTGCCTTGTTTTGGGTGAAAAGCATGTTCTTCTGCTGCTGCGAGCAACGTGCAAATTTAGTTTTACATTTTATATTCGTTTTCAGGGCATTCTTCATCTAGCGACTGCTTACAGTGGGCCGAAGAGTGTAAGTATCCCACAGTTTGCCCACAACTTTGACAATTCACTCGGCGCTCCACGGTAAAGAAGCTTTCAGACGTCTTAGAATTTTAAATGCAAATACCCAATGAAAGAGGCAGAACTACGAGCATACATGGGGTTTTACCCAAAGATTTATTTTGTGGTCCCGTAAAGCCTTTCCCCCTCTAAGGAGTAAGGAGTTTCCACAACCCTTCAGATTGCTAATTAAGTGCGTTGCCTAAAAGTATGTAACAAAAGAAAACTATACGATGGGAGGGATGGGGCAATAAGAGTTGCTTTATAAGACTGAGGGGGTTGCAAAGCCTTCTTAGCGCTGTCAACTCGATTGTCGCGCTGAAAGGCTGAGCAGCCCGCCTCATTTAGACCCATCCATAACTCTGGGGCTCTTCTTACGCCTTTCTTATACAATTACGCCTAAATCCCTTCTACACGCCGAGCATATTTCACGCTACTTTGCAAGCACTCCGCTTTTGTGGCGTAGAAATTTATGAAAATTTGATTAATCTTATCAAGATGCTGTGAGGCAAGTCGTCAATCAAAGGGTTGCCGAAGGAAAAATGAATTATCAACAATTTCTCTGCTGCTTGCCGGCTGCCTTTGAGTTAATTGAGTTACAGCCGAGTTGTGAAGAGAGTGTTTCGAAGTAACTCCCTATCGAAATACGCACAACTTGATGTCCATTTGGACCAGCCAGAGAGTCCTCCTCATCCCCGGAGTCGCAAAGTCAGCTTACAATCGATGGGCAATTATTGGGGCTTCTCTCCTTTAAACATATTCATAGGGTAATTGCCTGGACATGGGCACAGTTCCTGATAAGGACCAATTGATTCGAATGCGTATTAGTATGTATTTTTTATTTGACCAAGTATCGACTTATTTTGTATTTGTCCAGGGGCCACATCCTTTCAACCTAAGCTGCTTGTATCAATAAAAATTCGATTATACTCACACAAGGGACTCGGAAGCCGGTCCCCTGCAACGATTTATCATTGTGTTGACTTTATCGGCCAGGCACACATAAAAAACGGCGCAAACGGGGTCGGGGTAAGTAAGTGCCCGACTTATAGTTGGGGCCGACCCACCCAGACGCACAGACTCACATCACGCATACGCCTAGTTGGGCTTGACAATATCAGCTTAGTCTGCCGGGACAGGACGCTTCCTTCCAGGCAGCTCTTTCATATTTTTATAAATATTTTAAGCAGCAGCCGGGGTGAAATCTGCAGCCTTCAAGTAGCTTATCAGTCTCGCATGTGAGCTTTCCTCTTTGGACTGGCCCGTAAGCGTATCAAGTATCAACTGCCAAACAAGTCAACAAATTGGCAAAATCTTTGTTGTGTTCGCAAGCAGAAGAGGGCTTCCCAAAAAACTTGTCCGACATTTGACCAGTTAAGTAGTCGCCTCCGTTGCCTTTGAATTCCCCCAACGTAATCGACTTCGATTCGATGTGCCCCATTTGCCGGCTAAAGTTTTGCGGTGACTCCTTGGCAGGACACTCGAAGCGCAGGAGACAGTGGGACTTAATTGCTTATGTAATTGTTGGCATTAAGTGATTTCTTGTTTATTTCACAGCTGGCTGCATTCGAGTTTAATTGAAATTAGTTGGTGGCCGCGTTGGGGAAAGGGTGAGAAAATATTAAGCTAGCATATTTTAGAGGGCAGCCGGCTATTCCAAAATGTAGAGATATTTTCCTCCCAATAGCTTGATATTTTTTCATCTATTAGCCAAGTACTAAGAGCATTCACCTGCGAATTGCTAATTAAATAGAAAATATGCTTAAGATGGCCTAGACAAACAGAAAAGAAAGGAGCCGCTGTGTGGAAATTAAAAAGAAAAGTTTGGACATCAAAGAAAAACTTATAGAAAATTAAATAGGCAGATTAAGAAACAGAGGCAAATATTAAAAGAAGCAGCGTACAAATTAAAATGCACTTGTCAATGGAAAAAAGTTGGTAATTAAGCAAACACAAAACGGAATATTCAATAACTTGGGAAAAAGCAGGAGGAAAATACATTTTTCTTTGAACGTAAGGACACCGATAATCGCGTCTTTCATACATTTTTTGTGCCCGTGATTTCTTTTAGGGGAGGGAATGAATCCCAAGTTGTGTGAAATCCCGTCATTAAATGTATTCGGTTTCTGGACCCATCCCAGAAACTGTACATTGGAGCGGAACCGAGGCAGTTTTTCTCTAATCCAATAAGTCCGTGCAACTGACACCGCGACATTTCCATTTACAATTTCTAACCCTTTTTGTGGGGAATTACAAATCGAAAAAGAATCGCCTGGCTGGTCCTGGGCGAGAAGCACTCGTTATCCTGGCCCAGGACAATAATAAAATCACAGGCCGGCGAGCAAGCCGCGGCGCACTTAATTAGAAAACGTTTAATGCCCCCAGTGACATCCTTGTGGCGTTCGACTCCTTCAACCGGAAGCCATTTCGGGATTCTGTCCAAAAGAAGACGTGGCATTGGTATGCGGAAGACGGTTTTTCGCCATTTATTGGCACAGAGAGAGCTCACAGAAGACAGACTCATTTTCCAACTAATTTAGTTAGAGTGCTCAATAGTTGAGTTATGTATTTGGGCAGGCCATTGATTAGAAATAAAGTTTTCCCAAGACTAGGGGCGATTCAGCTGCTCGCTTGCGGGAATATCTTCGGCTGCAATTATATTTTTAATGAAATTAACTAGCAAACTTCTCAAAGTTCGGACCAAGGACAGAGGTAAAAGCAAATGCCGAAGATACTTTCTGCTCAAATGAACGCAATTAAAAAGTTGAATGCAAATGGAACTTTTTCAGCGCAGAAACCTTAATACATTCAATCAGACAGAAACTCCACTCCAACATCCCAAAAAACCAAACCCAGATCATATCTTAGAATCGGAACAGAACAAGCGTGTCAAACCGCAAAAATGCGCCGCATGAATATATTAACGATATGACAAAAGGCTGGGGAAACGCCAGAAAAATACGGGATGGGGGATACAGATACAGATACAGATACATTAAGTGGCAGGAGCGCAAGGAAAATTAAAAGGGTCACTTTACAAGGACTTACGATTCGGAATACAAAAAATGAAAAGACAAAAACAACACAATGGGAAATGAGATGAAAAGTATGGAAAATAAATTCATTTTTGAGACCAGCGAAGGGTGGGTGAAATCAGGACGCTTTGGGGTGGGAGTCGGCTGCTATGTTTGTCGATGATAAGGAGACTTTGCTTGTCCTTCGGTTTGCTCATTGGACGCAGATTCTGCGAAGGTTTTCCCCGGCTTGGGGTGACTGGGAAAATATTTACAAACATAATCGCTGAAAAATTAAGTTTTTGAAATTGCTTTTTTTCAGTTTATTACAGCATATTGCCTGAAATTTATCAATGGCACGAGCTTAGTCGCAATGAAACCCCCCGATTTTGTAAGGAGTACATTTTAAGAAAATCTTTGAGGCAGAAAGGGCAGGAAACACAATTAAAAACGAAGACAAAACGTGATCGAAAGAGGTCAAACCCCGGACAAGATTAAGCTGCGAGCTTAGCATACTTAAGTGGTCACGGGCCAGGGCTCTAAAAAATAGAAAAAAAGAAAATACGCGGCCCGGTTAAGCCCGGCAGTATCCCGAGGAGGGAAAAGGTCTCAAATAGAGTAAACGCGAGCGGAAAAAACAGGAATTAAAATCGGAAAAACGATAGATGTAACGAGGAACACACACAATGAAAGGGGGAAAATGGAGTGGTGGCCAGGCAGCGGTTTGTTTTCCGTTCCTAAGCTTATTTCCCAGAGAGGCATCCGCCAAAGTGGCATAAGATGCATCAACAACGGGCCGAAAGGAATCAAAATACAAAAAGCAAGGAATTAAAAATGTGAATGGTTGAGGAGGGCTCGAGGAGAACAAAGCGGGGAACATTAAAAATGTTGGCCAGCTTTCGGATCCTAATCCTTTTGGCAGTCGAGCTCATTATGCACGACCCGGTCCGCTTTTAATGACCCAAATCCGGCCGAACTCCTGGCTGCCCCAAAAGCGGACAGCTCGAGCTTCCATTTTTTGATTAATTGTGTGCCGAAAGTGAATGAGTTTCCGCTCCCGGGTAATTCAGGTAATCTGTGCATTGTCTATTTTGACATTTGCCGGGGCTATTCATTTTTTCGCCAAGAACGGTGGCTCAAGGTGTGCTGTCCGCACCCCCGCCCCTCGTTCCAGCCAAATTTATCAGATGCGTAATGAGCGCACGTGAGCCGCATACCATATGCCAATTTTCACCCAGGACCCCCGATATTCGTCTATTTTTTGGGGTCTTTCGACCACTATTCGGAAGGGGGAGTCAGCCGTCGGTCTGTTAATTACAACTTAAATTGACAGCAAAAATTGGACTGGAAAATTGTGGGTTTTCCATGCGGGCGGCATATTAAGCGCTTACTTCGCCGGAGTTGGGCGGCAGAGTAGCATAATTTCGCTGGCAGGAGTAGACAAATGAAGACTTAAGACCTACTTAAGGCCAAGAGCAGTCGGGCGTATGGTATTCAAAACTCCTGAGCTGCCCGAAAGTATTCCGCAACAAAAGCGCCGTACAAAAAATCCGAGCAAAAAACAACAAATTAGCTAAGAAGACGGGCAGGAGATGGGTGGTTGATAGGAGGGGGATGGGCGGATGGAGCGGGAGAAGCATTTAACCCTAATTTGGCACACACGCAACCTTGACGAATGGAGGGGGGAGGGTTGGTGCTGCAAGGGGAAGGGATGCGGCGTCGTACGGCAAGTCACAAATAAATACATTTACGCCTATCAAGGGTTACAGTGAACACAAAAAAAGGAGTCATCAGAGGGTGGCATCGACTTTATTATACCCTTTATAGATAAGTTGAAAAAATCTAAACAAAAACCCTCCTATTACTAATACTTGGATAAAATAAAAAAAAATTAAGAATACATTTATTATGCTAATGCTGAATCATATATCCTTTTCAGGTTGCTTTAAATATCCAACATCTAAAGTGCATTATACCAGGCTCCAGACAATACCGTAACGTATTGTAAAAAAAAAAAGATTGTAAACGATATTAGGAAAAGATGTTATCTGTTGGATACTAACACTCTAAGAAGACACGAAACCTTAATACTAAATATTTTTTCGATTAATTATAGCCTACCGATTTTAGAATACTACTTTCGAAGCTGTTTTTTCATGTTTTATTTAAGTCACGTGTTAAAATGCCACAAAATTTTATTTCGAATTCCTGAAAACCCTTTCCGATCTCAAGGACGGCAGTCGCAACTGAAACGTATGCTAACTGCCGTTAAATGCGAGTTCAAGGAAGACAACAATATCAATAAGTACTCCCCACACTCGCACCCACACATGCGACGAAGGGGTAAACGCAAGCGGATGGATGACGGGCGATGGGGTGACGGGATGTAGCGACAGCGGAAACGGAAATCACAACAAAGTGCTGACATGTGCCGCGGTCGGCGGAAGGGGGCGAAGCCTATGCGGTGGCCCACCCACACTCGCGTGCACACACACATGTGTGTGGGTGTCAAGTTCCTTTTCACGCGCAAATTGAGTGCTTAAGCGGTTTAGTTGGCACGTCTCTGCGCCCCGCCCCCTTTTTGGCCACCGGAAGCGGAAACTCCGCATGGGAATGTATTCACATTCGCGTTTGCCTCCGCCGTGTTTGCTGTGGCGTCGGTAAGCCGTCGCGGCATTCATCTCGCAGTACTCCAGTCCTCGCGACTCCAAGTCAGCTGGAGAACTCCACTTTCCATATCCTGGCGATAAGCAAGATTCGCATTTGCGCTTATAACTCATGCCCATTCAGTGGGAGAACAAAAATTATTATTTATTGTCAGCGCTTGCAGCTTCATCTTCCGCTTGATTATGTGTGGGCGCAGCGATAAGAAAGGGGCGGGGAAAATTGGGAAAGCCAGGGGGAGGGGTCGCACACATTTGCATACGTTTTGGCCGGAAATAAAATCGCAAAAGCGAACGCGTGCCAGCGACATAAAGAAAGCAGCTCGAATTGCGAGTTCTTTCACATTCGCCCACATACACATAGCATACTTACGGGCGGACCGTAGCCGCAAAGATAAAGATGCTACATTGTGAGGGCTATACTTTCTCCGCTCTCTTCCGCGCACTGTCCCGTTTGTTGTTATTTATGCTGAGCCCTAGTGGTATATGGAAATCCCACATAAGAACCGCGGTCGCGATTGCTCCTGTTTTCCTTGTCCTTTGCATACCCCGAGATAGAAGCAGAGCGAAAAAGGCAGCTACAAGGCAGCTGGTGCTGGGAAAATGGAAAATAATAATAAAAATAATAATAAACATGCTTGGGCTGGCGTTTTATTGCCGCTCAATTGATATCACGAAGTGAGGCCTTTGATTTTTATTGCCCCCAAAACATATGATGTTTCCTTTAAGGACATGCATATGGGTGTTCCTCCAAAGTCATGTCTTGGGATTATTTTTAAGCTACTGCCACTGCCTGCATATGTGGTCGCTGTAATTGCAATTTGTATTCATTTTAATGACGATGTTGGGGAAAACTTTGGCATAGTGCAGCTTATCGTTTTTGATCTAAAAAATAAGAGGGAGCTTTCTCGAAACCTGATACCCCGGCCATAGAACGTCTTTTTATCTCGGTGGTGGATTGATACCGCTGGCAACCGCAGGGCTCCGATACCTATAAAATGTAAATACCGCAAATTGGCAACTGTTTAGTTCGAGATGTTCGATTTGCTTCCTCATTGAAATGATACAGTGTTTTAAGTTGACTTTTTTCAGCTGCGACTTAGGCGTTCTGAGACTTTATATTAGAAGCCAAAAATATATAAATATGTCTGTCTAATTTGTCTCTATTAAAATATGGACTTTCTCCACAATTCCTAGTACCGAAAATGTTCAGAAAAGAAAACAAGTGCCCTTTGTAAGTACCCATAATTATCCAACGGTTTCACTTTCGTTCGCCGTCATTCATCCGCCGATCCGACTACGAGTGGGCAATTGAGTGGCGAATCTCTTACTTTGATAGTAACTACAAAAGAAAACTGGGATATCTGTGTATGTACAGATACCTGCGAGCTAACTATTTTGACGGGGAATTGATGTCAGTGACACAGTCGAAATACGAAGCTAAAGAGCTCGAGTCCGAGCCCGAATCCGAGTCCAAATGCGAACCCAAGTCGAAGCTGGAGCCAAGCTTTCCGAGTGGGATCGGCAAATGAAATACATGGGAAATCTTCCTGAGATGAGTGAGCGCATCGTGGGGCATCCACAACACGCTGCTTTTGGATTAGTTTAGTTTAGTTCGTTTACGGTCTTCCGCGAATAGAGATCGTCTCAGCCACCGTCTTTGCCAGTACGAATAGCGCGATAGAAACAAAACAAATCAAAATAGTAGTGCCTACTTGTGAGTTACGCAAGGGCAAATGAGTTACAATTACAAAAATTAGCCCAAAGCGCCTGGAAAAAGAACAGAGTTCAAAGGAAGCAAGTTCTGGAAAAGTTGCTATTCTAATACTAATATTTACCAAGAACACCACAATCAAGATAAAGTTCAAGTGATAAGCTGCGCATAAATTTAAATATACTAAGTGAATTGTGGGACACATAGGCTCTACATACGGACACACACAGGGGGCACACATTAAATAATAGAGCACACGTTGGGGACTGCAAGAGACTCTGTTATCCGGGGAGGGGCGCGCATAAAAGCCCATTCGGGACTGACAATAATAAGCGAAACGATACGAAACGGAACGTCGCTCTCCAGCTGTCTGACTAAACTAATTTGACACTCAAACAGAGATAGCGACAGTAACTATATCACATTGATCCAGTCCTAAGCCGAAGCAAAACAATGAGCGGGCGAAAATAGTGTTTGTCAGGGGGGTAAGGTCGCATAGGCGGTTGTGGCTTCCAGGGAAGGCTGATGCAGCGACTCTGCTGAGATTTACGTGCTCATCAATGTGCGAACCCGCCGAACCCCTGGCGCTATAAGATAAGTCCCGACCGATGAACATCTTCCGACTGGAGCCTTATCCCGGCCTTATCACACACTTTTGCTGTCTATTTTATAATTTTAGTACCCGAACTCAACCCGCAAACAAATCGTAAATTTCGCAGGCGTCCACAGAAGCAGCATGAGCGGACATCAACGTGTCTCGGGAACCGTCCAAGATTAGCTTAATGGCTTGGGGGAGTGATTACTCGGGCCAGAGATAATATTTTTATAAAATATTTGATGCACACTGTCGGAACGTCACTATCTTCGGTCGAATCCCGGTAGAGTCTGTCTGGCTCCGGCTGTCCGTCGATACAGTTAAGATCCGTGGCCCCCGGTCCATATGATGCCACTCGATCCGCGCCCGCCCACGCGCCTGGTTGATTTGTAGAACCCCCAGTTCCCCCAGAAACCAGCTAATTGCCCGCGAAAGATCTGGCGAAAATTAAGAAATATTCTGTGAAAGTGAACCCGAAGTGTGTGTGAGTTCGGTGCCTGAAAGCGGATGAGACCAATGTGCCCAGTGAGATCGCAGCCCAAGACAACCCCCAATTAGGATGGTGCAGAGCGAGAGTCCCAACGGCCTGGGACCCGAGGAGCAGGACGTGGAGACCGGCAGCCCGGAGACCCGGGAGGAATCGGACGTTGAGTCCAGACTTCTAGACAATGGAAAGCCCTACGACAAGGAGAAGGAGGCGGGCATCAAACCGGGAGGTGAGGAACCCACTCCGAAAGGAGCCAAGTCCAAAAAGAAGAAACAGAAATCCGAGCAGGACCGCCTCATGACGGCGGAGATCAACAGGCTGCTAGAGGAATCTCCGCTGGAAAGGAATGTCACTTGCGGCTTCTGGATATTCAAGGGAAAGTTCTTTCAGAGGTGGGTTAACTAAAAAGCTGTTTTGAAGAAATAGCAAAATAGCAAATAGCTGACTAAAAAATTCCATGATATTGGATGAGATGAGAAATGTGCTTGCATATGCAATTGCACTTGTAAACTATCTTTTTATCATGGTAATACGACATGATAGCAACGTATTTTTAACTTGAACAATATAATCATTTGTAAATGTTTTTCTTGTAGATTTGCTAATCAAACCGCTTACGTTTTGCTATACGGCATCGTGGGCTGCATCTTTTCAATGACTTACGCCTACTTCAATGGCACGATCACCACAATAGAGAAGCGCTTCAAGATACCCTCGAAGAACACCGGCATTATCTCTGTGGGCAATGACATAAGCCAGACTTTGGTGTCTGCGGTTTTGGCGTACTACGCGGGAAAGGGACATCGACCGAGGTGGATTGGGTTTGGTAAGACATATACAAGAATAAAGTGTCCCAGAAAGTAAAAAAATATTTTCCTATGTTTGATAAGGTCTTCTCACCATTGTACTCTTCTGCGTTCTAACCACCGCACCACATTTCCTCTACGGGCCCGGGGAGGATGCACTGGCTCTGACCTCGGAGTTTGGCGGGGTGCCTGATGAAAATGCCACGATGGAGGCCATCGAGGAGCAGCGATCCAAGACCCTTTGCCGGTTGAATGGCGGAGGAGCGGAGTGCGAGGTCGGTGAAGGAAACTTTGCGCCCCAGCTCCTGCTCTTCGTGGCGCAGTTCATATCTGGAATCGGAGGATCTCTTTACTACACCTTGGGAGTTTCCTACATGGACGACAACACTAAGAAGTCTAAGACGCCGGCTTTGCTGAGTGAGTTGCATTCAACCAGTTCTAACCAACCGGAACGATGATGGGGCAAGGAAGTTAATCTAGTTTATCTCAGCTGCCTTGAACCTCTGTGTGCTTGTTGAGATAACTGAACATAATCGCAGTCGTCATAACTGGGGGATTGGCTAGTCATTTAAGCTGACTCAGGGGCAATTGCCATAATAAGGGGATATCTAGAAATATGCAGAGCTAAAAATGATGGCAGGGCAGGTGGCTAATCTTCAATATCTCAGTAGTCTCATAACGATCCTAACTGGAGGAGTGGCTGTTCAATTTTTGAGCCCAAGGATTGAATATTATGCATAATATGAAGGGCTACAGAACCAGCGAAAAGAATATTACATATTCCTGACAATTATACTTTTAGGTATTTAGGTATTTTGTATTTTAGTAGACGTGGAGTATTTGCTTCAATATTTTGTAATGTCAGAAATAACATAGTTATCTTCTACAGACTTTAGGAAAATATTTTAATAGCTAGACAAGCTAATAAAGCGTTCTTTGTAATTTTAACGCAAGAGATATGCTTATCGCTGAGAAGATAACAACAAGTGCAGGCACTAATTGCATTAATTGGCCCATATAAACAGGTATACATATAATATTAATATTTGTATACTTTTACATTTTCTAGGTCTCTCTTACTTCCTGCGCATGCTGGGTCCTGCCATTGGCTATGCCCTGGCGTCCTTCTGCCTGCGACTCTACATCGCTCCGCAGATGCATCCTGTGATCAACAACAAGGATCCCCGCTGGCTTGGCGCCTGGTGGCTGGGCTGGCTGGTGATGGGCGGTCTGCTCTCCTTCTCCGGGGTCTTCCTCTCCATGTTCCCCAAGGACCTTCCCAGAGCGGTGGCCCGCAGGAAGGTGGAGGAGAATCGGCGGCGGGAGAAGGAGCGACTGACGGTGAAGAGTGCGGAGAATGAGAAGGAGCGCCTGACTGCAGAACTGGACCAAAAGGCTCCCGTGGAGGCAAAAGCCTCGTTCCAGGACATGCTGAAGACCTTCCGGCGCCTGATCACCAACAAGACGTACATGTGCAACACACTCTCGAGCATTTTCTACCTGGTTGGCTACACGCCCTACTGGATCTTTACGCCCAAGTACATCGAAGTGCAGTACCGCCAGTCGGCGGCCACTTCATCCATGGTCACCGGAACAGTGGCCCTGGCCTTCTCCGCCGTGGGGGTCCTGCTCTCCGGCTTCATCATATCCCGCTACAAGCCCCGGGCCCGCTATATGGCCGCTTGGAACGTGATTGTGGGCTTCCTCACGGTGGCCGGCATCCTGGCCTACGCCTTCATCGGCTGCCCGGGAAATGAAAGTTCCGTGATTGTCAACATTCACGATAGTTCCTTGGCGGGCAACACCACCACCTGCAATTCGGCCTGCTCCTGCGATTACGTCCGGTACTCTCCGGTTTGTGGCGAGAACAACATGACCTACATCTCCGCCTGCCACGCGGGGTGCAAAAGTCTGCACGTCAACTCCGAAGGAAAAAAGGTTAGAATATGGGGTTATCTCCAAAAGCGGTTTTTTCGATGTTTTTGTAAGGATTTCATGGAAAAATATAAACATTTATTTTGATCATTTCTGCAGGTCTTCTACGATTGCTCCTGCATCCCTGGCATTGAGAGTGGTAATTCCACCGGTCAATTCAAGCGCCTCACCAGCTTCGACTTGAACAGCGATGACTTCAGCCAGGACACGTCGAGGCTCAGCCAATTGGAGGTGAGACCACGCTCCAAAGACCTCCGAAGATTATTCACTTAAGGTCTTTGTAAATTTTAGAGCCTAGCGAATGGTCAGGCAATGCCCGGAGCGTGTCCCGTGAACTGCTGGACCCAGTTCGTGGCCTTTTTGGCCGTGATGTGCTGCCTAAAGTTCGTGGGAGCCAGTGGCAGGGCCTCCAACTTCCTGGTATCTGTACGTTGTGTTCCGGAAAAGGACAAGACGGCGGCCATGGGCTTCGGTATGACCCTTTGCTCGATGTTGGCCTTTATTCCCAGTCCGATATTCTTCGGCTGGGTCTTCGACAGGGTCTGCCTGGTGTGGGGCAAGACCTGCACAAACAAGGGGAACTGCTGGCTGTACGATCCGCTTTCTATGAGGTGAGTCCTTCCTCTAAGTACCGAACCTCAGTTTACAATGGTTCTTCTCGTAGGTACTCGCTGAACTTCACCGCAGCTGTCTTCATTGCCATAGGGGCCATTTTCGATCTGGGAGTTTGGTACTACGCCAAGGATCTGAAAATCTTCGACGAGGACGTTAAGGAGGTGGAGATGAAGATTGTCCAGCACGAGGAGGAGGCCAACAACGAGAAGAATACAGAGATCTAGACCTAAGTTATTACTACTCCTAAGTGTGATTGAGAGTTTTGGTGCCTTGCCTTGCTAATATGCATGTGTGATTTCCCCGTAGAGTCCAGTATTGTAACAGTCTGGTCGCCTCCATGTGTGTACTCGTATGGTAATTGCAGACAATTAAAGAACAGATCCCGATTAGAAAGATAAGACTCAGAAGGATTTAACTATAAAAACGAAGGTCGTCATTCGTTATCTCAACGTTTGCACTGTTTACCCCAAGCGACGAGCCGATTTCAGCTTGTGCCTGAGGCGAGGGTTTAGTGCTTTTAAGTAGTTCGACAGAGGAGGACCGACATGGCCAGTGAAGAGATCGATACCTCCAAGTTTTTAAAGGACAAGGAGGCCGGCAGAAATGAATCTGAAGAGCAGGAAGAACCGAAATCCTCGGATACCTTGTGTGGTTTCTCAATATTTAAGGGGCCCGCCCTACAGAGGTAGATCGATCCTTTCCGTCCTGATTTTTTCATTACGCTGGCCTGATCCTTAGATTTGCCACTGCGCATATGTTCGTGATCATCTATGGGATAGCTAGTTGCTTTCTGGCCATGGCTTTCAGCTACTTCACTGGGACCATTACGACGATGGAGAAGCGCTTCAATATTCCCACCAAGATATCGGGTCTCATAACGGTGGGCAATGACATAAGCACGGTGTTCTCGTCGGCCCTTTTGAGTTACTACGCGAGTCGAGGTCACCGCCCGCGTTGGGTGGCGTTGGGTAAAGTATCTCAAAGTGTGGTAGATCTAATTTGGTGGATTAGCAAACTACCCCTCCATTTGCAGGTCTCCTCATCATAGCCCTTTTCTGCCTGCTTATGTTGACCCCGCACTTTTTCTACGGTGTCGGCGAAGAGGCCCTGAGGCTGACAGAGGAATTCGGAGTGGAGGAATCCTTCGATAATTCTTCTATAAATTCTACTACCAAGAGTGACCTTCTTTGCCATGAGAAAAATTCAAATTGCATCAAGGGCGGTGGAGACTTTAAGCCAGTCGTACTGTTCTTCATTGCTCAGTTTATTGGCGGCATCGGGTGCTCCCTCTTCTACGCCCCAGGTCTCTCATACATGGATGACAATTCAGCGAGTTCAAAAACGCCGGCTATGCTAAGTAAGGTTTCAAATAAGTGTACTAAAAGCATTCGGTCATTGATTTTTGGACTATATCCCAGGTTGGAGCACCTTTCTGCGAATGCTGGGTCCTGCCATGGGTTATTCCATGGTTTCCTTGTGCCTGCGGCTTTACATCGACCCCTTCAAGAAGCCCTTAATTACCCCGAAAGATCCTCGCTGGATGGGTGCTTGGTGGTTGGGCTGGATCCTAATCACCGTTATTCTGGTGATCTCTGCATTCTTTGTGGGCATGTTTCCCAAGGAGCTGCCCAGGGCCAAGGCCAGGCGCCTAAAAGCAGACGGCGAGGAGGATATCCCTTTAACGGAGCGCTCCTTCCAGGACATGCTGGATTCCCTGAAACGACTGGCCACCAACAAGGTGTATATCTACAACATGCTGGCCTCCATACTCTACTTCTTTGGCTACATGCCATATTGGATATTCACACCGAAGTACATAGAGATCCAGTACCGACAGTCGGCATCGACTGCCAACATGGCTACGGGCACTTGGGCGCTGGGATTCTCCGCAGCCGGAGTCTTGATCTCTGGCTATGTGATCTCCAAGTACAAGCCGAGTGCCAGGGCCATGGCCGCCTGGAACTTTGTGGTGGACTACCTCACGGTGGCTGGACTCCTTTGCTATATCCTGGTGGGATGCGACGAGAGCGATCGAGCGAATGCCATGTCTATTGTGCCGCCCGGTGACAGCTGCAGTGCCTCCTGTGACTGCGAATACGTGTACTTAGCCCCGGTTTGCAGTCCGGAAAATATAACCTTTATATCAGCCTGTCATGCGGGATGCACTGAAAAGGGAGTGGATGAACTGGGAAGGATTATCTACACAGGCTGTCGGTGCATGGGCGGCCTTAACCTGACCTCGCTCTCAAACGTAACATCCCTTGCCGCCCAGTCGCAGATCGCCACGGATGGAGCCTGTCCGGTGGACTGCAAGAAGCAGTTTATCACCTTCCTGGCCGTCATGTGCTTCCTGAAGTTCGTCGGTGCCACTGGGAGGTCTAGCAACCTGCTGTTAGCCTTGCGTTGCGTGCCCTCAAAGGATAAGACCTTTTCCCTGGGCTTTGGCAGTATGGTGTACTCCGTGCTTACCTTTATTCCCAGCCCCATTGTCTTTGGCTGGATGCTGGACAGCTATTGTCTGATCTGGGGAAAGACCTGTAGCTCCAAGGGTAACTGCTGGATATATGACACGAAGTCCTTGAGGTGAGTAGTTCCTCAATGGACAAAAGGAAAATCACTAACTCTGTTCTTCATTAAGGTACACTATGAACCTAGTGTGTGCTTCTCTGATTTTCCTGGGCAGCTTCTGGAACATTGGAGTATGGTATCACGCGAAGGACATGAAAGTCTTCGATGAAGAGGACACAGCTCCCCAAAATAATCAGATTGAAGCAATAGAACTAAAGGAAAAACCAAAAGAAGTGGTTACAGATAAAAAATAAAAGGCCTTGTTAAGAAGTTAAGATGCTGTTTACGTTATTTTTGTTAATAATTTTATCGGGGGACACGGGGCCTACTAATTTTGAAGAGTTTGTGGCAGAAGTTAACACGTTTCCGAAGTAGATAAGTAAGCCCCGTCAATTAACTGATCTTAAAATGTAATTTTCATGCATAGTATATAAATGTCGCCTGTCTGATCCTCACTGTCTAATCTGACTGACTTGATAAGATCTAGAGGCTGTTTACATATAAGACGCGGTCGGCTATATGGTAGGGCGATCTGTGATAGATGCAATCAGTGTGCTCAAGTGGCTGGGAGATGAAAGTTTAAGTATGGCAGAGGACCGAAAGAAGGAAACTTTAGAGACAAGTGAAACCTTGCCCTTCATTGAAAAGCCATTCGTCATCTCGGAAAAGATAAAGGACTCCATCGAGGATGAAACGGGTAGAGGAGAGGATTCTAAAGACACTTCATGTGGATTCTGGGTATTCAGGGGTCCCTTTATGCAAAGGTAACGTGTAACTACCTACAGAAAAGGTTTACATCCTTAGGATATGCGCATTTCAGACTTGCTACTCAAAAGATGTATGTTATCCTCTATGGGTTAGCTGGCTGTGTGATGACAATGACCTTCGCCTACTTCAATGCGACTATTACGACCTTGGAGAAGCGCTATAAAATACCCACAAAAACCTCGGGCATTATCTCGGTGGGAAATGATATCAGTACTATGCTAACAGCCGCTCTCTTGGGCTATTATGCTGGCAATGGTCATAGACCCCGCTGGATGGGAATCGGTAGGTTAAGATCTAAGTTCTGTTTTGTCTTCCCAATGTATCTCTTAGTGTCCCGCTTAGGATTACTGACCATTGTGGCCTTTTGCCTGCTAACCAGTTCCCTGCATTTCCTTTACGGACCTGGCGAAGATGCCCTTAAGTTGACCAGGGAATTCGGGCAGGTCAACGAAACTTTGGCCAAGCAAGAGCGGGATAAGAAGCTATGCCAGACAAGTGCAGGAGGATGCATCCAAGAGGTGGGTCAGTGGGTTCCCCAAGTATTCCTTTTTGTGGCCCAGCTTATCTCGGGAGTGGGCCAGGCTCTTTTCTATACGCTGGGCATTGCCTACATGGACGACAATGCCACCAAATCCAAGACACCGGCCATGTTGAGTGAGTACCATGTTGTAAAACTGTTTCCATTTGTCAAGTTGTATCCCAATACCAGGCATGTCCACGTTCTTGAGGATGCTGGGTCCAGCGGTTGGTTATTCCTTGGCTGCTCTCTGTCTGCGTTTGTACATTGAACCCACCTTGGAGCCACTGATTGGGCGAGAGGATCCGCGCTGGATGGGCGCCTGGTGGCTGGGATGGTTAGTCCTGGCCGGCATAACCTTGATCGCAGCCTTCCTGCTGTTAATGTTTCCCAGAGAGCTGCCTAGTTCGAGGAAGAGACGTCTTCAGCTGAAGCAGACTGAACGCCGCGAATCTCTGCCCATTAAAGAGCGATCCTTCAGTGACATGATGAAGACGGTCAGGAAGCTGTCGAAGAACAAGGTGTATGTCTACAACACCACCGCCTCGATACTCTACTTCTTTGGATACATGGCCTATTGGATATTCACCCCCAAGTATATCGAAACGCAGTACAGACAATCGGCGGCTGTGGCGACCATGGCCACGGGCACAGTGGCTTTGGGATTTTCCGCCGCGGGAGTGCTAATCTCCGGATTTGTGATCTCCAAGTACAGGCCGAGTGCCAGAAACATGGCCTGCTGGAATGCCATTGTGGATTTTGCAACGGTGGCCGGAATCCTCTGCTATTTGGCCATCGGATGTGAAGGCAGCGACCGGCTGAACTCCCTGACCACCTTGTCCACTGGAAATAGCTGCAGTGCCTCCTGCCACTGCGACTATGTGCACTACGCCCCGGTTTGCAGCCCGAACAACGTCACCTACATCTCTCCCTGCCATGCGGGATGTACGGAACGGACAAAGGATGCACTGGGGAGGACCATATACACGGGTTGCCAGTGTATGGACTCTTCTAGCTTGATCTCTGGCACTGAGGTGGGCATATACAGACCACATAAAAATATTTGTTTTTATGATTCCCGCATTTCAGTCCCAGTTCGTCGTAGATGGAACCTGTCCAGTCGACTGTTTTAATGAGTTCCTTGTTTTTCTGGCCGTGATGTGCTTCCTGAAACTCGTGGGAGCGTCCAGCAAGTCAACCAACCTGCTCATCGCCCTGCGCTGCATACCTCCGGAGGATAAGACCTTCGCTCTGGGATTGGGTTCCATGGTGGCCTCCCTACTCGGCTTCATTCCCAGTCCCATTTTCTTCGGATGGCTGATAGATAACTATTGCTTGGTGTGGGGCAAGACCTGTTCCAACAAAGGAAACTGTTGGCTCTACGACACGAAATCCTTGAGGTTGGCAACCCTTAATACTTGAACTTAATTATACACATCTTACCGATTTATTATTGTTGCAGATACGCTTTGAATCTAACTGCCGCAACTTTTATATTTTTGGGCGGCTTTCTAAACATAGCTGTGTGGTATCATGCGAAGAATCTGAAGATATTTGATGAAGAGGATTCTCCAAAAGGCCATAATAAGGAAGTCGAATTAAGAATAATGGATTCCAAATCTCAAAAGAAGTAACATAATTTTATATTTTAAGAAAAATAAACAAGCTATGGCTGTACCTTCACTTTATGACTGCCTTTTTTCATTTCCAAATTCTTAATCTTCCTGCTGAAATCCTTTCCGGCCTGCAAAATGTCCGCTCCGGAGAACAGTTGCCGGCGCTGGATCCAAAAAAATTGGGTCGATGGTCCCTGTAGGAAGTGCTACGTGTCCTCCTGCGGTCCATGCGTCGACTACAAGGTATCGACGCCTTCCGAGAGCGCAGTCGAGCCGCAGGCCAATGTCATCCAGGCCACCATTGAGCCGGACGGTCCTGTGCGGCAGGAGATCAACATCCGGGCGGAGTGCAGCAAGGGTCGTCCCCTCCTGGAGTCCGACAAGGACAAGCTTAGGTGCTGCACCATGTGCGTGGCCCAGGAACAGAATCTTCGCCCAAACCTCTGCTCGGCGGCGTGCAGGCCACTTCAAACCTATTTGCATCTCAATGAGGTAAATACATACCATTTATACGTAGTTTCAGGTACTTTTCCAGCTATTATTTAATGCTTTTAAGATAAACGAAACGTTTTTATTGTTCTAACTTACATATTTTGAAACCTCTTTTCCCCAGTGGACTAAGCGGCCCCTGCCCAAACCCACCTATAAACATTCGGTTATCCTAGACAATAACACCATGGTGGGTCGCTGCTTTCCGGTAAAATTCCAGCTGAAACGCATGAAGAACAAGTGCCTGGACTGCGGAAACGATCTCTACTTCCGGTATCCTATCGCGAACAACAGCGACCTTTTGCTTATAAAGAACTGCTGTGAGGTGGAGGTATATCCGGCCAAGAAGGTGGAAAACATGAACAATGTGAGGGTGACAAAGATATCCGGAGTCAAGAAGTTTGCCAACAGCCTGCTGAAGGAGCATTCCGAATGCCGATTGTTCACCCTGGCCAGCCAAATGCCTAAAGAAGACCCACCTATGGATCTGCATGCCAGGAGAAGTACTCGGAAGAGCCGGAAGAGTTCTAGGAAAAGTACCAGGAAGAGCAGGAAAAGTAGGAAGAGCAGTAAGAAATAGCTTGACAGGACAATAGTGTAAGCGAAAAACAGGAGAAACAAACGAGATTAAAAATAATATTTAAATCATAAAAATATATATAATAAAAATAGATAAACTGAGAGTTATACAAGTGAGTTATAACTCGAGTCAAAATCCAACCCCTTTTGACACTTGAACTTGAGTGAAAGCTAAACCAAAAGATGGGAGCTTTTAGCGAAAAGTTCCCTTCGCAAGCTTGCATCCCACAGTCCAGAAATCAGTTAAGTTGAGTAGTTGTATATATCTAGTGTAAATTTAATTCAAATTCAGTCGCATAAGCATACATACATAGCGTAATCCTAGAATATAATTTATGATTCAGCTTACAACGTTATCGAGAATCATGTGAGAGTCGAGAGGAACGGGATCGGGGACGGGGAGTACCTAGTTTCGTTTTAATTCAAGACTTTTTACGTTCGATTGATGTGCTGCGGTTAGTTACGAGATACATATTACGAATACTTGATGCTGTTAACGCGGCTGCTGCTCAGCCCTGGGTTAATACGAGATTTAAAACTTAGGATCTAGCCGACGGACCGATCACTATTCACGGTCTCCGATCTACAATTACTTGACTTGCGGCGCTATAAATTTAGAATTCTTTCTGCATTTCGTCGGGTCGTTTGGGCTAGTTTTTGGAAAACTGTTGGAACACTTGGCCACTGAAATGCTTCTGGTTTGTCACTTGCTAGATTTATAGTTATAGGTATGGTATAGCTATTGCTATCGCTAGGGCTATAGCTATTATCGTTAACGTTCTGCGCAAGGCGTTGTATTGCAGTTACACCGATCATTTTGAGTGATTTCGAATGTCACAACTAAAGTAATTATACTTCAAGTAGTCGACTATGCTCTATGCTACGTAGTCTAGTCTATATGCACTTGATTATTAGATTAATTTAAAAATTAGCTACTCGTCGTTGGGCCTACTGCTAGATGGATACATGTAAATATGTGTATAATTTAATTTAAATAAGCGTCTCTATACTGCCGTGTAACGTCGCGTACTTTCATTTGTGCTAAACGGGACAAGCTGTGTGTTCTGGTGGCCCTGGAAGCTTGTCGGTTGCCTATGCGTTCACTGGAAAGAAGTCTTTCAGTAAGGTGGTGCGGCGCTTTTCAGCGATATCCATTTGATTCTCGAGATCACCCAGGTCCGTCGTCTCCGCACGCTCAATCTTCCACGACAGGTTCTCGATCTCGGCCTCCAGTTGTGCCTGCAAAGGAATAACATTTCAATTAAGTGACTTTGCAATACATAAATACAATCAGTCCAACCTGCTGGTACTCGAAGAGATTCTTCCGCGAACCAGCCTCCATGTAGTAGGCGTACGGATAGGTGTACTGCAGCGTGTATCGACACTTGGCCAGCAGTGCCGCCGCGTTGAAGAGATACTGCCAGTCGATCCAGGTGCCGCTGCCGTTCATCACCTTGGAGTTGATCCGCTGGCGCAGTCGGTCGATCGTCTGCTGCTCGAGTTTCAAGGACTTGGAGTGGTTCTCCCAGCGCTCGTAGTAGTGCAGGTACTTTTTCAGCGCCTCGCGCGCCTGCACGTGCACCGATTCGTTGGCAATGTTGGGGTTGTCCTTGTAGCGGGAGCACTCGTAGTACTCAGAGCCGTGCGTCTTCCAGTCGCCCAGGCACATCCAGCAGAAGTCGTGCTTACAGTTGAAGCACTGCATGTGGTTGCAGCCGCCGTTCTTTTCGATGCAGATGTGACACTTGGGGCAGTCTTTGGTGTGGGCACTGATGTAGTTGGCCGTCTCGCTGTCGTCGGCGCACTTGGTTAGCCACTTCTTGATCACCTGGCAGTCGGTGGGAGCGTGGTAGTCCATGCCGCACCGGAAGCAGAAGCCCGTGTGGCAAGCCTTGCAAATGGCACGTTTGGCGGAGATCTCCGATGATTGCACAATGATCTGGCAGTTTGGCCCGGGGCAGAAGCGCAGTTCCGGGTGCGACTTGACGTAGTCCTTGAACGCGAACTGTTGGTACTTGTCCCGCATCACGGGCCGAGTGACCAGCGTCAGCACCAGGTCCTCGGGCACACGCACATTGCACATCTGGGCCATGCAGCCGATTTGCGTGGAGATTCCCTGGAAGATCTGCGTCTCGAAGTAGATGGTCCAGCAGTCCTTGCAGAAAGAGTGGCCGCAGGCCAGGCTGTAGAACTTGTCCCCCAGCTGGGAGCTGGCGCAAACGGGGCACATCTGGCTGCGGTACTGTGGCACCGTTGATGCCGTCGTCTTGTACCCACTGCTCCCCAGGCGCAGCAGTTGGGCGCTGGCCGCCGCCGCTGCTGCACTCGTCGAAGCGGTATCCGCCACCGCGACCGTCGGCGGCTTAATGCGCGCCGCCACCAGCAGCGCGTTCGCGTCCTGGCGGTACTTCTCCACGACGGCCACGTTGTTCCACTGGTGCTCCAGCAGCAGCACCTTGGCCAGCGATGGCGTGATCTGCAGGATGGTGTTTAGCTTCTCCACGCGCTCGTTGAGCAGCTTCTCGATGTCCTCCACGGTGAGACAATCGAACTCGAAGTACTCGGGGTCTGCCCGCTTCGGATCCAGGCGCTCCACATCGCAGTCCTCGCCTGGAAGTAGGAAGGATATTAATAAGTTAAAAGTTCCGTACTTTAATAACTTTCAAGTTATAAAATATCCCTCTTAATTTAAGTCTAGTCCAGATTTCTGACATAACTTATCCATCTAAAAAAACGAACTAGGAAAATATTTCTTTTAATGGGGAATCGCAGAACTTTGAAGAACAAATAGAAGAGACTACCATTTGTCAAATTCACTTTAAAAGAAGGATAGCATGCAACCAGCAAAGGGGTTGTTCTGCAACTTTGAGTTACTGTTGGAGCGGCGTACAATCGGACACTTTTAATCCCTTATTGTATGTAACTGGTTACATAAGTTCTGAAAGAAAAGTTCGGATGGGTAGGGGTAAAACGTTCGTGGCATAATCCACTCAAGCCAGAAACCTTAAAGATTAAGGAATATTTTTAGGCAGAAAAGCTCAGTCGCATCATAAAAGATTACCATCCTCGCAACGCCAACCATGCAAGACACTTTGTTAGCCATGGCTAAGTCTCGAAAATAAGCCGCTCGACAAGGCTGCCATACAAATGCTCGATGTTACGACGCTACGGGTAACTGATTGAAGGCTGGCTTGCGAGGCGTCTTGGCCAGGTCGGAACACCAAGGGACAGGTCAAGAAGCGGAGACCGAGTTGACGGAAGAGCGGGCACAAAACAAAATGCAACTGCGTACTCGAGCACGCAGCTGAGATGGTGGTGGATGTGGTGTGTGCGCTGGTGTGGCTTGTGGAGCTGCGAAGAGCGTGAGCAGAGTGGCGGCCAATAATGAAGCCCAGCCACAAAGCACAGACCTCGCAATCAGTCTCCACTCGCAACTACGAATTGTACTTGCCAGGCACTGGGAGAAACTTGGGTAGTTTCGGGCTTGTATCTTGAGTTGCAAAAGAAAGCCGAAAAATTATGTTGATGAAAGGATGTTGACATTTTTCATATTCATCGAATTCATTCATTACATACATAATAATCAGTTTAATGATTCTTAAGTTTATTATTAATAATAATGATAAAAAAAGGAATATAGTTAATGTTATGCTTAGTTCTGGTAATCTATATTATTAAAGTAAATATATATTTATTTAAGAAATTATTATCACTCCAAATAGTAAAAAGTAGTTCCCATTAAAATTTTAAGAAATCCCGGTGCCACTCCCGAGTACTCTCCCCTTTTCTCTCTGTGTAGCTACGTGCGTGTGTTGGTTTCAAGTTCAATTCCATAATTTCAGCGTCATGGTCAGCGAAGAAAGGGCGGGGATCGAGTGGGGGCGTGGGGACGCGGGCCTGGTAGTGGAAGCCAAGGCGAATGTCAAGTGCTGAATGCAAATTCTCGGCTCCTATGGGCCCAAAAAGGTGAACAACCAAGCCAAGCCAAACCAAGCGCCTCGTGTGTGTGCCGTACTTCCTCACAGATACACTCGAACCCCGTTTAGGCCCAGTTAAATCGATGGCTGATTGTTGTCAGGAGGAAACCCCTGAGTGCGCCCCATTATCACCTTCTTACCTGTGTTGTAGTAGTCGTAGTCGTCGTCGTACTCCCCATCGTTGTCGGATTCCATGTCCATTTCCACATCGGAGTCCATTCTGGGCGACCTGCGGTTGGGATTGGGGAAACGGACTCGGGATGTCGGTTGGAACTGGAAACTCGAAACTCTGGCGAGGACACTCGGCGTGCCTGAGTGTGTGTGTGTGCGGGGTGTCTCTCTGCTCTTTTGTAACAGTTGTTGTAGGGCGCTGGTGGTTGCTGTTGTTGTTTACCAGGAGGTGGATGAAGGGCGCGGGGGTGGGAGATAGTGGCCGACTTAGTGCGATGCAGTTCCCCCGATGCTCGTGTGGATTAGGCCTCCGCGGGGTGGCAATTCATCGGCGGGGAGCGGTCCCTTGTTTTATTTTCGTTTATCCACATGCATACACACACACGCGCGCTCCCTCTCCCTCTCCCTCACGCTCTCACGCACACACACTCGCTCAGCCGTTGCACTCAACTCAAGGTGTCTCTGTTCCCCCTGCGGTCTATTTTCATCTTTCGCTATTCTTAGACCCAATCTATGCACCGCTGGCAATGCAGAAAATGCATAACACTCGCCAGTTGTCACTAACTTTTCGCTTTTCAGACGCGCACAGCTTTTGCAGAGAACATTTTGATTTGTTTCCTCTTTGTCTTTGTCTTTCTAGAGCTGGGTAGCACCCCACGATAGTATCGATAGGTCGAGGGGCCTGAGTTTCGATAGATGCCGATACGACCTTTTGAAGTTCATGACGGTTTGTGAGGGCCTTTTTGTAAAAATCCATATATGTTGACTTTATTATTATAAGGTTACAGCAATTTTTAGAAACACAAGTTAAATTTTAAATGAATGTTGAAGGAACACTACTTCAAGAGTGTATTAAAATGGACCCCATACCTAAGGGAATATCTTAACTCAAAGCCGAAACACCAGGCCTAGATCGGATTAATCAAACTACACTGTCATAAGTTTTATAGAAAGAAGTCGAACATTTTTGAACGAAATCGGAAAATAGAGGTCAATATAAGCGATGGACCTGATAAGAAACCCGCCAACTACAAAGCTGTTGTCCATGACACGAACCAAAACTACTGCGCCTTTCCAATACAAGAACCAAAATCTACATGGAAATATTATTAGAAGTTTACGTTGTTTTAGGATCCTGGAATGAATATAAGACATTTGGTTCGTAGTTTAAGTAGTAAATCAAATTAAATGAATTCAAGAACATCTTCATTTTTATGTGTTACGGTGC
This sequence comes from Drosophila biarmipes, assembly GCF_025231255.1. Classification (NCBI taxonomy): domain Eukaryota; kingdom Metazoa; phylum Arthropoda; class Insecta; order Diptera; family Drosophilidae; genus Drosophila; species Drosophila biarmipes. The sequence goes on along the minus strand of NC_066615.1, from coordinate 7,063,893 downwards.
TGGGATAATTATTGTCGTATTAAACTGTTTGTTCTGAATACGAGGTACACCACTTTTTAAAAAGCCTGCTACACAATTCACAGTTTTTAAGATAGTGCATTTACTTACTCAATTTTATGAATTTTACGTCACAACTTTACTTTATAAAAACGCAGTACATCAATGTAATAAAATACAAGTAATTTGAGCCAAAGACTACCACCGATTGATAGTTGCAATACCTTCTCATTCCTGAATCACTTTATCTGCTGTTTGACTGAACCGCCCTTGTGCTCTTGAGTTTTCTTGTCCTTTTCGTTTCCAGCCTTCACCTCGGTGCACAGAAAGTCCAGGAAAGGAGCGAAACTAGCCAAAAATGTATCTGGTACAAGTTTCATCATCTTTTCATCACCTTCTTTTTTAACTTTTTCTGCTTCATCAAAAGCTCCATTTTCGCATCCTACTAATAAAGATTGGAAACCACAGATGTTGGCAAATACAATATCCGACTTCAACCTAAAATAAAAACATGTATTTTATAAATTTAGTTTAAGCAGTATTAAAAAATAATCCCTTCAAGATCTTACTTTTTACTTGTCATCTTATTTTAGCTAAATCATAAATTCTCTCTTAAATACTTTAAGCATTATTTAATTAGGCTAACAAATATTTATACCTATCAAAACCCATAAATAATAATAATCTTAACTTAATCTGATCTTAACTTCTCACGCGCAATGCTAAGATTAGACATTCTAAAGTGATTGTTTCTTAGATTTTTGAAAATAAAATATCTAAATATGATCTTAAACTGACCTGCTGAAATCTATTTTATCTTGTCGTACATATTGGAAGCTTTGTTGACTTACGAGTTTCCTATCATTAGTGTCTTTTCCGGTTTAATATCGCCCGATTCGATCAGCTTGCCCAAAATTCGGGGATTCGGTTTTCCCAGGACGGTCGGCTTCCGATGCACGATCACCTCGATGGCAGCTGTCACAGTGCCCGCGTCCGGAACCCGTGACTTGCCCAGTGTCTGGAACCCATCCGTGCTGGTGGTCAGGAACAAGACCTTGGGGTTCTGGAGGTAGTTGCAGGCCACAAGCATTTGGTTCGTCTCCATGTCGTCGACTCTCGCCACCAGAACAGCACCCACGTCCGGGTCGAGAACCAGGTTCTGGACCCACTTCAATCTATTCCTGTCATCCGGTCTCTGATCATTGGCCACGGCACAGAAGCCGGCTTTCTGCACATCCTTGCGGATGCCTTCTCCTCCCAGAACGAGCAACTTCTTCTTGAACTTCCGGTCTGTAAGGTAATTCGAAACGGCACCTGCCGAGCTTAGAATGTCCTGCTCCTTAACCTTGAAGCCCAGGCACTTGGCCTTTTGGAACAGTTCCGAGTGTGTTAGGCAGCAGGCGTTGGTAACTATCAGGCTGCGTTTTCCCTTGGCCTGGATGGTGTTGAAGGCCTCCACGGATCCCTTAATGGGGTTGTTCTCCTGCCACAACACTCCATCCGTGCCGCAGATGACGGTGTCGATTCCGCCAAGCCACTCTGCCACCTGCGTTTTGGGCAGCTTATCCAGATGGCTTAGGCTGCGCTTAAACATTGTGCAATTTTGGGTTGGTTTAGACTTCTTGTTGAATTTTGAAATATAGAGTTCTTTGCCTCTGGCAGTATTTTCAAAGAAGGTGACTTTTAACTTCCTATTATTGAACCTCAATCGAGGGTAAACTAAAGTACTATTGAAAAAATTAACTAATAAAAAAGCAAACACTTGGTCCAAGCCAAAGGGAATTTGAACCTGTCATGGTTTACTCTTTTCACCGATCCAGTTAAACAAAAACACCAGTCAGATTGATAAAATTCGCCATCACGAGATGTGGTCCAAAATACCTCCAATTGGTGAAAATGCAAAAAGTGGTGATGATAAGTAGCTACACGTTCGCCTTAGATTAAGCGATTTTACGACCCCAAACGTGACTGAACTGATTCAGATAGCAGGAGTAATACTTTGCACAGGTGATTTCAGCATTTTGGGATCATGAGCTAGACAAATGGGCAACCTCTTTAGAGTCTTTTTTGACTGAACGAAGGTCACACACTTATTCGCAAAGAACCAAAAGACACAACATTTTGTATATTTCTAAAAGTCCCCGAGGTGGTAAGATAGTGAAATAGATCCTACCCCTTCAAGTTCCCAACTCTCCGAGAACCATGCTTTATAGAGCTGATTTAAGATAGAAATTCCAAGCGAGATATGTCCGGAGGTCCATAAAGGGGATATAAACCTAAATTTAGGTATTCTTTGTCTGGTAGACAAAATCCAGCGCACACGCATCGTGTCAGGCTATATAAGCCCGTGTTATCGTCTTAATTCGGTGTAGCTAGTGAGATTTCACCAGCAGCAAAGCAATCAAAGATGGGCTCCTCCCAGAGGCAGATTCTACTCCCGATCCTGGTGCTTTTGGCCCTGGCCGGAACAGCACTCAGTGGAGTTAAGGAGGTGCACAATGTGCTCGAGCTGACCGGCCAGCAGGCCAGCAAGCTGAGGTTCTCCACGGATGTGGCCGCCGACAAGTACACTCCGCCGGAGGAGATGGATCCGCAATTCTGGTACAACATCGCCGACGAGGAGATCACCAAGAGGCTGCAGCTACCACAGCCCAGTTCCCAGAAGGCCAAGAACATCATTTTGTTCCTGGGCGACGGGATGCCACTGGCCACCGTCGCAGCTGCTCGCATCCTGAAGGGACAGCGCCTGGGAAACACCGGAGAGGAGTCCTCGCTCAGCTTCGAGCGATTCCCCTATACTGGGTTGAGCAGGGTGGGTTCTTGTGAGGACCCTATTATTATAACTTAAATTAACACAACATTTCACTTGCAGACCTACTGCTCCAACGCGCAGGTGCCCGACTCCGCCTGCACGGCCACCGCCTACTTGTGCGGTGTGAAGACCAACATCGTCAACATTGGAGTAAGTGCAGCCGTGGAATTCAATAACTGCACCGCCAGCCAGGACCCGGCCAACCGTCTGACCTCCATCGCCGAGTGGGCCCAGAACGCTGGAAAATCCACTGGCATTGTGACCACCACCACGCTGACCCACGCCAGTCCCTCGGGAGCCTACGCCAAGACGGCCAACCGGATGTGGGAGTGCGACACGGATGTGACCAGCTATGGTGTGGACGCCAGCACCTGCGTCGACATGGCCACCCAACTGGTGACCCAGACGCCCGGCAAGAACTTCGAGGTTATGTTCGGCGGCGGAATGGGCAAGTTCCTTCCCAACAGCATCGTTGATAGTCACGGTAAAGCCGGAGAGCGATCCGATGGCGTGAATCTGCTGTCCCGCTGGCAAGGACTTCACGACGGAGGCGTCTTGGTCACCAACCGCGATCAGCTGCTCAGCCTGAACGTCTCTGCCGTATCCAGCGTCATTGGTCTCTTCCAGTCCAGTTTGATGGACTTCCACTTGGAGGCGGATGACACCTACCAGCCCACCCTCTCCGAACTCACCGAGGTGGCCATCAAGAAGCTCAGCCAGAACGAGAACGGATACTTTGTCTTCATCGAAGGTGGTCTTATTGATTATGGCAACCACTACACCAAAGCTGGCTACGCTCTGGATGAGGCCCTGGAGTTCGAGAAGGCCATTCAGCTGGCCAGAGACATCACTGACATCGAGGACACGCTGATTGTGGTGACCGCCGACCACGGACACGCCGTGAGTATTGCCGGCTATCCCGGCAGAGGAACCCCCATCCTGGGCATCAACCAGCACGACACCGATATCAACGGAGTGAAGTACTCGGTGCTTAACTATGCGGCTGGACCCAACCAGTACCTGGACGAGACTGGCCAGCGCATTCCCCTGGACGACATCATAGGTGCCGACGACGCCATCACCCCCAGTTACATCGCCAAGGACCAAGGCGTGCACTCCGGCGAGGACGTCGGCATCTTCGCCTCCGGTCCCCAGAGCCACCTTTTCACCGGGGTGATGCAGCAGAGCACCATTCCTCACCTGATGGCCTACGCCTCGTGTATTGGAAGCGGACAGAAGGTGTGCGACAACTAACTCTGCAAAATCTGACACCAAAGAAGAGGACATACAGGAAATCTTTAAACATGGATCTTTAAAAAAGACCTCACTAAGGCAATTGTCCAAGACTCTGTTTTCTCATAATAAACGTTTACTAAGCAATTCTATGAGTATGTGTATGATTTTGTGTTACACAACAAAATTTAATACGCCAACTGAAATAACTTTTTCCTGACCCTTAAAAACAATTAAGCAAAAATAAAAACATACAAAAGAAATTTTTTCCTTACTTTTAAACTTAGAATTCTGCTTATCGAACCAAGCCCTAGCGGGACTGCAAAAGTACTTAAGCTCATTAAAAATGATTGTTAGATAAGATATTTCTACTGTATATTACATTTGTGTGTAGGAAATCTCCTGTTCATAATTTTATCCCAAAATAATGTTCTGTAAAGAGAAGGGGGGTACCTGTTCGTTAATCCCTGAATCTATGAAGTATTACGGGTATTGCCATGAACTCAGGAAGCACTTATCCCCACCCACCCCCAAATGTTAGCCTTGAGAGTGCCATATGAGACAGGGATCTGGGGGGTCCACCATCTGTTCACGGTCCAAATCCTAATGTCGCGACCACCTATAAAAAGTCTACGTTTTTTCGTCTATCGTCCGCCACCCATTTGAACTGGTAGCCATGTACATTAACTAAATGAGCCTCTATAATCATAAACTTTACAATCTTAAAACTGTGCAAATATTAAATCATTAACTGAGATTTTTGGGAGACGTTCAAGCTATTAGGATTATGCCATGGAGATACGACAGTTGAGATAAAACCAGCCTGAAGCAAGTTTATAAATAGGCGCGTGTAGAACCCGAGTATCTGCTAAATAGCTTGCCTTTACTGAAGCAAACTTGCACGAAATTATTAAATATACCCTGTTAATAAATAAACAATGAAAAAAATGAAATATATATAAGAGGACAACGGTTAATCAGATTTCTTATCAGGACATTTAAGATGCTGGTGGTTTATTTCCTAAAAGTCCGGTTAAACAACAAGAACGTTCATCTCCAGAAAAAATGCAACCATTTTAGTGATATCTCTATTGCACGTTTCCTGTAGATTACGATCACGGGGTTGCTAATTTTTTTACGATCGCAAACGTGACTGATTCTTACACCAGATAGCTGGAATAATAATTTGCACAGGTGATCTCAGCACTTTAAGAATCATGAACAAAACAAATGTCAGAACGAAGGTCAAATATTTACAAAACCGATTTCGAACACGGAAAGAAATTTTGAAGTACATTCTTGAGCTGCTTTTAATAGCCGGTTAAGTACAGAGCAAAATAAAAATATTAAACAACTTTTTTTATAGGCATCGCCAATTCAAATCAACGCATTACGAATACTTTCAACTTACAAAAGAGAAAATTCCACATCCTGCAATGGCGCCCCTAGTGTCGAGTTTTTTCTTTTCTTATAACTTGGTAATGGATAGGATTCCGGAAATTTTTGGGATGATGATAGATATTGACAAACAAAATAAAATTGATGATACACTTTTTCAAAATCAAAAATGTGGGAGCTAGACTAGACTTAGAGTGGGTCTGTGGGCGTTTGACGGCATTAGAGTGGCGATGCACCTTGCTCAAATATACTTTCGCTTTCCTTTAATAGTTTCCGAGGTCTCTTTTACTTTCCAGAACATTTTCAACCCAGTTCATAGCGTCCGAATTTTCTCTGTGTATGAGCTTTACAGCGGCTAGAGGTTTGAAATGGGATAACAATGTAAGTTTTAGCTGATCATCCTTCAAATTCGCCATACCAGCAGAGATAAGTGTAAGGGTTGATAAAGCAGGAATAAAACTATATTTAGTACAATTATCTCGTTGCAGTCCATATAAACCTTCGAAATCAGAGCTGTTCGGTGTAGTTTGTAAAATTTCGCTGCATTCGAAAGTTGCAATTCTGCGAAATGCATGTTCTGCTCCAGATCCTAGTGCTCCTTGCCCTCTCCGGTTTCGCACTCAGTAGAGTCCAGGAAGTGCACAATGTGCTGGAGCTAATTGGTCAAACGGCAAACAAAGCCAGATTCTCCACGGATGTGGCCATAGGCAAGTACACTCCGCCGGAGGAGATGGATCCGCAATTCTGGTACAACATCGCCGACGAGGAGATCGCCAAGCGACTGCTGCAACCTCAACCCAATTCCAAGAAGGCCAAGAACGTCATTATGTTCCTCGGGGATGGTATGCCTATCGCCTCAATCACCGCTGCTCGGATCCTAAAGGGACAGCGCCAGAACAAGACCGGCGAGGAGTCGTCGCTGAGCTTCGAGAAATTCCCCTATTCTGGATTGAGCAGAGTGAGTTCCAGTCCGGCATACATTTCTGTGTTATTTAGTTCGTAGAACATGATTATATTTTTCTACTGTCTCAATACTATAAGGTTTGGCAACGTGCGCTTAAATCGTAAAACTTAGTTAAATGTTTACTCTTATCGTCACAGACCTACTGCTCCAACTCCCAGGTGCCCGACTCCGCCTGCACTGCCACCGCTTATCTGTGCGGCGTGAAAACCAACATCATCAGCATCGGAGTAAGTGCAGCAGTAAACTTCAACAACTGCACCGCCAGCCAGGATCCGGCCAACCGTCTGACCTCCATAGCGGAATGGTCCCAGAATGCTGGAAAATCCACTGGCATTGTGACCACCACCACGCTGACCCACGCCAGTCCCTCGGGAGCCTACGCCAAGACGGCCAACCGGATGTGGGAGTGCGACACGGATGTGACCAGCTATGGTGTGGACGCCAGCACCTGCGTCGACATGGCCACCCAACTGGTGACCCAGACGCCCGGCAAGAACTTCGAGGTCATGTTCGGCGGCGGAATGGGCAAGTTCTTGCCCAAGACCATCAAGGACAGTCACGGAAATGCTGGAGAGCGATCCGATGGGGTTAATCTTTTGTCCCGTTGGCAACGGCTCCACGACAAAGGCGTCATGGTCACCAATCGCAAGCAGCTTCTCAACGTTAACGTCTCATCAGCGTCCAGCATTATCGGTCTCTTCCAGTCGGGTTTGATGAACCTCCACATGGATGCGGATGCCACCTACGAGCCCACTCTTTCCGAACTCACCGAGGTGGCCATCAAGAAGCTGAGCCATAACAATAACGGGTACTTTGTGTTCATAGAAGGTGGGTTCCCTCCCTACAAACATGTCTGCATATAAGTTTACAACGAATTTAACTATTGTTTAGGTGGTCTTATTGATATTGCCAACCACTATACACAGGCTGGTTACGCTCTGGACGAGCTCCTGGAGTTTGAAAAGGCCATTCAGTTGGCCAGAGACATGACCGACATCGAGGACACGCTGATTGTGGTGACCGCCGACCACGGACACGCCGTGAGTATTGCCGGCTATCCCGGCAGAGGAACCCCCATCCTGGGCGTGAACCAGCACGACACCGATATCAATGGAGTGAAGTACTCGGTGCTTAACTATGCGGCTGGACCCAACCAGTACCTGGACGAGACTGGCCAGCGCATTCCCCTGGACGACATCATAGGTGCCGACGACGCCATCACCCCCAGTTACATCGCCAAGGAGCAAGGCGTGCACTCCGGCGAGGACGTGGGTATTTGGGCGTCAGGTCCTCAAAGCCACCTTTTCACCGGAACGATGCAGCAGAGCACCATTCCCCACCTGATGGCCTACGCCTCCTGCGTTGGCAGCAGAAAGAAGGTGTGCGGCAGCTAACTACGGAGGACCTGGACTTTTGCATTTAAGAACCCAAATTAAGTTAATAAAGTGGGATTTTCTTTATATGGTATGGTAAACTTCATTGCATGTGTAATGTGTTAAAGGATTTAAAAAATATATAAATGATATTTACTATTATTTCTGAATGAATTATTTTATAAGTACATAAAAGTCACGTTTGCTCCTAAATATGTTGTGGAATACATGTGACGATCGTAAGTACTCTATATTGCCAATTAAACTAGTCTAACTAATAAGCCCTTTGAGCTGCGAAAGTTCGGGTTAGGAAAGCTAAACTGTATATATTTAGATAGAGTACGATTTTTCTCCTTTGGCGGTTTTTGGGCAATCTTTATAACGTTTAATGGCACAGTTGTGGTTTTAAACTCATTTTGCACTTGGGACCTGCCACCGCTATTAGATCACCTTGAGGGTGGGAAGGGGTCAATCTTGGTGCCGTGCCCACATTCAGAACCCAATGTGTTCGCCATTCATTGGTCTAGAATGTTGGTCTGGCAGCCGGGTCTGTTGACTGAAAGTCCCGTAAAAGTAGTCATAAACTCTAATGACCAAAAGACCATAAAATAAATAAATACTAAACCATAAACTAAGATTTTTGGGAGACGTTTTAGCTACGAGGCTTATGCCACGGAGATATGACGGCTTAGATAACTCCACTCTGTAAAGGTTAATAAATAGCCGCTCTTGAAATCCTGGCATTAGTTCAATTGCTGGCCCCAAACAAAATTCGTCGCCGGAAAATGAAGAGCTACGTCGGCATTATCTTGGTGCTAAGCGGCCTGGTGGCCACCTCCTTGGCAGCTTCGGTAGACAGTGAGTGCCAAAGCACCCTGAATGTAACAGAGACGTCATAGAATCACATTTTTAGTTCAAGAGATCCATAATCAGAACCAGCTGGTGGGAGTGAGAGCGGCAAAATCCCGTGGAGCCAACCTCATCGATCCCAATGCCATGGCCAAGGGAAAGGCAGGGCCCGAGGAGGAGAAGAACGCGCAGTTCTGGTACGACCTGGCCTACGAGGAGATCGGCAAGCGACTGGAGCTTCCCCAGACGGACAAGAGGAGGGCCAAGAATGTGATCCTGTTCCTGGGCGACGGCATGTCCCTGTCCACCGTGGCAGCCGCCCGCATCCATAAGGGTCAGTTGAAGGGCAACACGGGCGAGGAGGATTCCCTCAGCTTCGAGAAGTTTCCCTACACCGGCCTGAGCAGGGTGAGTGATTATCTCAGGGCTTTTTATGGCTAGGATCGTGAATTATGTATCCGATTTCTCCGCAGACCTACTGCTCCAATGCCCAGGTTCCCGATTCCGCCTGCACTGCCACCGCTTACTTGTGCGGCGTGAAGACCAACATTGTGGCTCTGGGCATCACGGCTGCCGTGACCTTCAACAACTGCAGTGGCAGCGAGGACCCGGCCAACCGTCTGACCTCCATCGCCGAGTGGGCCCAGGACGCTGGAAAATCCACGGGTATTGTGACCACCACCACGCTGACCCACGCCAGTCCCTCGGGAGCCTATGCCAAGAGCACCAACCGGTTCTTCGAGAGCGACACCGACATTGTGACCTACGGCGAGGGCGAGAGCGATCCGGCCACCTGCACGGACATCGCCACCCAGCTGATCACCCAGACTCCCGGCAAGAACTTCGATGTGATGCTGGGCGGAGGCATCGGTAAGTTCCTGCCCAACACCGTCACGGATCCGTTCAACAAGCAGGGCGAGCGCTCCGACGGAGTGAACCTGCTGTCCCGCTGGCAGGGTCTGCACCCCGGCGGCGTTTTGGCCTACAACCGCGACCAGCTGCTGAGTGTGAATGTCTCGAAGATCACGAATCTGATCGGAACCTTCCGGTCGGGTGTGATGAGCTTCAACAAGTTGGCCGATCCCAAGGAGGAGCCCACATTGGCAGAGATGACGCGCAAGGCCATCGAAGTGGTCAGCAAAAATGAGAAAGGATACTTCCTGTTCGTGGAGGGTGGTCTGATCGACTACGGCAACCACTTCAACTCCCCAACCCACTCGCTCGCTGAGACCCTGCAGTTCGAGCAGGCGGTGCAGGAGGCCCTGGAACTGACCAATCCCGAGGAGACCCTGATCGTGGTCACCTCCGACCACGCCCATCCGCTGACCATCGCCGGCTATCCTGGCCGGGGAACCCCCATCCTGGGACTCAATCAGGATGACACCGATGTGAATGGCGTCAAGTACGCCACACTGAACTACGCTGTGGGCACCGAGCAGTACCTGGATGAGCAAGGACAGCGCATCGATCTCACCGATAAAATTGGTGCTGAAGGTATGTGCAAAAAGAGCATTATCAAAAATATTTAGTAATACAGGAAGGAATTTCGTTTGTGGCACACCACAAACACTTTTTAAATTATGCTTATTAGCTAGTTACATAAGATGATACTTAGTATAGCTTATTTAGATAAGTCACTGCAACCTAGAAGATAAGGGAAGTAAATTTTGCATTTATAAATTATTTAAATTGAAATCAGCAAGAGTAGGTGGTTACATAATTTGGTTAAGTTGGAATAACCATAACACATAAAGAATTCCTTTATTTGAATTTATAAATGTATCATTAGGCTTCTACAATAGACTTTATTAACTGTATAATAGCACCTTTATTTATAACTCAATAACGTTTCTTTAATCTCTTCTCTCCTCTTAGACTTCATCCACCCCAGCTATATCCATGGCACCATCGGCGTCCACGCTGGCGAGGATGTGGGGATCTTCGCCACTGGCCCCCAGAGCTATCTCTTCACCGGAATGATGCAGCAGAGCACCATTCCCCACCTGATGGCCTACGCCTCCTGCATCGGCAAGGGACCCACCCTCTGCGACAAGGAGGAGAACTAGAATCTTAATGAATACATAATGTAGAGCATTTCGAAAAGCACTCTCCCATTTGACTTTCATTCTTGGGGGCACTCTCGCGAAATCAATAATCAAATTGGCCCGACTCCCGTAATTTATTGCATGTGTCTGCCGAATTGACTTCAATTTAAAACGCATCAGCAGAGCGGCAGACACTCGCAGATGCAGATACACAGATACAGACACAGAGATACAATTTGTTGAGCGATCGCATCGATTTGTTGCCAGTGGATGCCTGTCACTTGCCGCCAGTGGCGGGGTATAAATATGAATTCGCCGAATGTCAGGTTCAAGCGTTGGCATTGCGGCAGTTGGATCCCCGACTGGCGATATGTAGATATATCGACTCCCACACGCATGTGGAGCAGCTCCTTCACTCGCCTGACTTTGACTTGTAATTGTTTGCTTGTTTATGGCCTGCTCACTCAACAGAATTTATTTAAATGCGCTTGACATGAAGTGAGCCGAGACGAAGGCGCAGCTCCCGACAATTAAGCTTAATGTTCGATCGTTGCTTACGCAATTAAGGATCGTCTTTTCCAAGGCACTGTCCTTGCCCCATCGACTTGAATAACTCAATTAGTCTACAACAAAGAAAACTTTGGGGCGCATTGTGGCAAACTGAAATACAATGTGAATCCGAAATTAAACAGGCTAAAAATATAAAAATAAATGTAAGTCAAAAAAATGAAAGATTAAAAATGAAAAATTATTTAAAAATTGAATAAATTGAATATACAAACAACACCATGTGCCTAAAGAACATTTAAATATTGTCACGGATTGAATCCCATAAATTCTGTAAAGCAAATTTTAAATTTTTTAAACTAAGTGTCTAACGACACACGGACGTACTACATAAGTCTAGTTTGGAACAACGAATCTGACAAAAAGGAACTGCCGTCAAATACCTAAAACTGAAACTTAACGATATTTATTTAACATTTATGAAAACATTGTTTCACATAATTTAAGAAACATAACTTAAAATGTAATATCTTAATAAGCATTTATTGCAGACATGCTGAAATTCTGCTTCGCTCGTGCCTTGTCCTTGCTCTGGGTTACTTTGAGAACCCCTTTTGTATCGTTTTGTTTGAAAGTTCTCAAAAAATGTGCTTGTTCGACGGTTTGTGGGCTCAGCGAAAAGTGGAAGCCATGGAGAAGGGGCTCGCAAAACGCAAATCGCTTGTCGGCAACGGCTTGTCGGCTTTTGGAGTCGCTGGCGTCGCTGGCGTCGCTGGTCGTTTCCCCGTTCGCAGTCCTCAGATCGCAGCTCGGTCTAACTTGGCTAACTCGGCTCAGTCTCAGTCTGGATTCCAAATCTGTCGCGACAGCAAACGCGCGTGCGGATCAGTTTAGCGCTTAAAGTTCAGCCCAATCTGACGCTAATTTCGGCTGACTTTCGGCTAGCAAACTAATAGTGCGCGAGTGTATTTTGCATTTAAAGCCCAATTTTGTTGATTGCCTCTTGAATTGTCTGTGACAGGTGAGAATTTAAAGTAGATAAACAGTAAGATAAACCGAATCCAGTTCGAGCTGCAACCCAAAGCAAGTGTTGAAATCGTAATTTAATGCGTGGCCTGGCGGGAAATCAATATCAGTTGGATTGTCTCCGGATTTGCGGTTGCCAGGCAGGTATTCGGTTCGGGAAAACAACAACAGGTGGAACTCACTCTGACAGCTATCAGCTATCACTTGATAACTAATCAGACAATGCAAGCAGCCTGATCCCGAGTAATACCCTAAAATATTTGCGCTGCTTCGGCTACTTAGGCTGCCTAAATTCCCAAGATAAAGAGCTACCCAAGTTAACCCACTTAACCCGACGTTTGCCCCTTTCGCCTGCTGGAAATTCGGGCCATAAACAGGAACATTTATCAGAAATCTGAGCGAACTTGCATTTTTCATAGGACGCACTAGAAAGTCGGGAAGATGGTTGTGCCACTTTGGGCCAAGATCGGGTCTGGCCAAAAGCGCTGATGGCAGTTCGTGGGTGCAGAGCAGATGCAGATGCCTTCACCAGATACGGATGCAAAATCTACCACAGTCACGCTACTAAAGAAAAAAGAAAGAAAATTCCCGACCGACACGACTGCAATCGATCATGGCGGAAGAAAGAGGTGGTTTTTGGCGCTGAATTTGTATCTTAAGCCAAACAGACAACCTGGGGATTGCGTCTTATTTTCGGTGTGCAGCTGGAATTCCTCCGGCGATGTTTACTTTCGGCATTCGGTTTTGCTGCCGTCAGGGGAACATGTTATTCTAGTTCTGTGTATTTTGCTCCACTGACCGTGAACTTGAACAAATGGAATTCCTGTAGTGCAGCGCACACTAACCACTGAATGCACTATCCCTAGATTCTAGTGCAACCCCTACAGGGGTCAGATATCGCTGCGCAAAAGGTGCTGATGCTGCCTAGATAACCACAAACACCTCTATGTAAATATAGACGGTCTCTAAGGTTAACCAGAATTCGGGCAGGAAGCGCTGCTCGGGCAATCTGTAACGACATACCAGAGCAGCCAGATATTCGGTATTGTTCAGTATCGTTGATAATCCCATAAATTTGTCAGTTTTTCATCTTCGAGCGCGCTACGCAAACACGCAATCCGGTCCAGTTCCGGCACCTCCCCCTCCGCAGCCGCTGAATAACAAAAACAAACAGCCAACACAAACACCTGACGAAGGTGAGTTGGCTGAAGCCAGACACACAGCTACTGGTCTTGTCCAGGTGATGTCATACTTACCTCTGCTCGCGGGATGGCTGCCCTAGGGTTTGGGGATCTTGAACTGGGCAGCACACCAGCTTCAGGCCCCAAATTATTCCTCCTCCCTGCTATACTTACGATCTTTATGACGCCGATCCAATTTGCATTTACATAGTTCTCAGAGACTTTACGATCAGTTAAGTGTTGGCCACAGCCCTCAGACTTATTTGATTACCTCCGCGGCATTTGCATAATCAATGATTCGAAACTATCAGATTTGCATACCACGAAATCGGATTCGAGAAAGTGTTAGTCGGGGCCCACTGTACAGGGGAAACGTGACGATGTCATTAGGCAAAGCGCCAGTTAAATGGATTGGCCTGGGTAGCACAGCACAACTCAGCTCGAAAAGCGGCAATTAAAATGTAAATTGCATCACAAGCAGTTTACATTCTGCCGTCAATTGCTCCGTCATCGCTTTGAAATATGGCTCATACGCACTGTTGGCCGACGGAGCTCGGCGGTTAAGGTTACTGCTATGGAGTACGAAAATATGTTAAATGCTCACATTTATTCGCTCGCAATTGACACGCTTGTATCGGCCTGATCTTAGCATATTCTCGCAATTGATTCGAATGGTTATTATGGTTATTACTGTTAATACTCATGACTCGCCGGCGGCTTGCATTCCAATTAGAACAGACGCCCACACACCCCGGCACTCAACTCTGACCTTTCGCAGGTGATGGAATGCCTCTATCTACTTCATTTTAATTTACCCATTTTATTCGCCACTTGGCGAGAAATACGATCGCCGTTGTCACAGCGGTTGCCACTAGCGTCGAATTTGATTTATGGCACGTATCGACTCCCATTCAATCAGCGATTCAATGGCGCTAAATGGAAAATGCATTTAGCTATCACCCGGCTGTGAGCAGGTTGACAAATGACGTCACCTCCGATTATCGTACGCTCCATTGCCACTCGGTTGCAGCGGCAAATACGGATCTGCGTGACGTCACGGCCCACCTGCAGTGATGGGCCTCTTTGGCCAGGTTGTTTGGCCAAGAAACATGTGTTGTTTGCTATTTGCTGTGTGCTTTTCCCACTCGCCGGGCACTTGGCCACAATATTTGTGGCCCATTAGCAGTTCACACCTCGGCGAGCGCTAAAGTGGCGCCCTGCGATCGAAAACAGGGGACCCGTTGGCACTTTCAATTATGCAACCAGTGCTAATTGAACTTGGCCAAAGTGAAACCCCGGTGCAGAAAGTGACAGCCAGTCAGATCGATAGATAGAGCGAATAAAGCCATACAAGTTCATGAATAAGTAGTTGACGTCGGCCGAATTTGCCTATCCATGAGATAATTTATTCTAACACCCTTTTGTAGAGCCCTTTTGTGCTGCTTAGATACCTTTATCATTAAAAAAAAATCGAGAGGAATTACTAAATATAAAAATGTTAATGCCTTCAATAAAAATAATAAAAGTTTCACCTTACATATTAACTAATCTTGTTATTTATGTTATTTTCTGTTTACAACAAAATCCCAAAGGGGGTTCTTCTCAAGCAAACATTCCATCAATTGTTGGGCTGCTTTAATTTACATTTTTCTGTGAACAATTAATTTATGAGATACTTAGTTTAGGTACTCTTTTATCCATTAATTTATTATACGAGGGCAATTAATTTATGATGACATATCGCCCATTAACATCACACAAAGTTTTTGGGCTAACTGCGCAAAACAATGGAACGAAAATTAACTAAACAACAATTGGGGCGACATTGTTGGACAGTTGACGAGCGTCAAAGAGGTAGACAAATAGAATTTTTGGGTTCGTTTGGGGGCACGTCATATCTATATCCGAACATGTATCTTAATAGCATCGCAATGATTCAGTCGCACAGCCAAATACCATTTTTTACCACAATACCAAACACATTAAGCCCGATGAGCGAATGCCTCGTCATCGGCGTGCAGACATTGACACTGACTGGGCTGAGTGTCACTGACATTGGATGAGGCCGCAATAAAATCGCGTATCCACGAATCAGCGAGCCCATGTATATGCTTCGTATGTGTATCTACGAGATACAGATACGAATACAGATGTATATCGCGCGCCAAACGATTCGCACTTGGCATTGGCAATGACTTTCTGGCCGCAACAATGGGGCAAACATCCGCGAAAGCGACAATTGTCGCAAGCACGAACACTTAATGATCACTTTGGGTTAAGGGGCTGCTTTCTGGCAGCTCATTAACCCATTTAACCCGTGCAGGATTATGGCGGAAACTCCCAGATCAGCGTTTTAAAAGAGGGAACTCCCGAAGAATAAAGAACGAGGTAAATTAATTTTTTGACATTTGTTAATTAAAGAAAAATCTGAAGACCAAATAAATTTAGAAAATGTATTTATCTATTTTATTTTAAAAAGATGTTTTGTATTCCAATTTATAACTTGCATCGTTTTTTTATCCTTCCTTTATTTTCTATTGTAAGTCCTATAATGTTTTTATAAATTCCACAAAGTCACATGTACCTACCGCCTGTTTTTAATTGCACAACTTGTTGGTTTATATAAATATCCCCGTGTTTTTCTTCGAATGCAGGCAATTAAGGTGTCATTCTCTGTCGAAAAGTAAAAGTAATTGCTCAGCCACTCAAAACCCGCCATCTGTTTCAAATGAAATTTTTGGCAAGTCTCAAGACACATGGATGTAGGTGTAAGTTCACGGTTCGCCTTATATTTTGTAATGCCTTGCAAGTACATAAGTACAAACAATTTTCGGTCAGCTGCGAGTGTAATTTCAAATGAATTCGCCTTAGGCCGCAATTTGCTACCTCTTGCGCTTGATTGGCGTGCTGAAGAAAGTGCCAGGAAAAGATTCGTCATGCGAATCAGGGGCTAAATCAGAACCAAGTCGGCTATGAATAGAACTCCGAGTGACACCAACGCTCCAGACAGACAAGCCGCTTGTATAACATTCGGATTCGCATTCGGGCTCAGATTGGGGCTCGGATTTATGTAACTCCGACTGTCTGGTAACGAGCGAAGCTAAATCCAAAGCCGGGGGCGTGTGGCGGAGATCGGAGGGCGGGGCGGCCGACGAGATCGCAGATACCAGACTTGCCCCACTGGCCTGCCAGAAGCCCATGCGCCTGTAGGCGGTCGAATATGGGACACACCGTATCGAAAGCACTGCTCTCAATATAATTAAAACATTTGTCGCGATCACATTCGCAAGGCAATTAATAATAAGTACGATTGAGCACATGAAGCCATTACGAATCCCAAGTGATGGAGGGGAACACAACTCCGCAACTTTAATAACGCGCAATTTCGACAGAACAATTTGTTTCTGGAAAGAAAGGAACCACTCACAATCTCTTTCTCAAATCTTTCCAAATCAACTTTTATTACGAAAATGCTACATAAATTTCTTATCAAATTGTATGTTTTTTCTAGAAAAAATGCAGAATTTAAAATTAGGGTGCTTTTAAAAATTCTTTGTCAACATGCTCACAGCTTTTTCGGGTACCTTTTCCCGCTTTCCTATAAAAAGTCTTCTTGGAAGGAAAACTATTATTAAAGTAAAGCAGTTTAAAATGTGTTTTGGAAATAGGCACTTTTAGTTTTATATTAATATATATTTTTTTCAGATAAGCCCAACCAGAAAACTATAACATAATTTATTTGTTTATCGCTTAATAAAAGCAGATGCAGCAAATATTGGCGAATACAGCTAATTGACGTCACTAATTCGTGGGGGAGTAAACCGCCTGGCGTGGATAGTACTGCCGGAAAACTGTTACGGGGGGCGACTTGTAAACAAATCATTTTGTCTATTTTGCCCACCGTTTTATGGGCCCATTGGCTTGTTTTCGTTCCCTTCGATGCAGCACTATAGAAACTTGCTGGCGAGGCATTTCAGTAAGTGCTAACAAACCGCGATGAACACAAAACTCGAGGCCCATCCATAAATCAACGCCGAAAAAGCGCCCTCTCGACCCCAGTGGAGCGCAACAGAGCTGTTAAGTAGCAGAGCCCGCTAACAGTGCTGCTATGCTATCACCGCGTTTCCAGCCTCGCCCGGCCCTACAATTCCCAACCAGTTCTGGCCCGGCCGCCTAGCAGTCCGCTCACTTCTCACGTAGCGCTGCGAGAGGTGACGATTGGGCTCGGTCTCGCTACACTGCTTGAGGGCCTTGTTCTCCCAACCCATATGTTACGACTTACGGAACAGCCTTGAAAACATCTGATCTCGCCTTTGTCTCAGAATGCATCTAGATTCTAGAACTTGTATCTCGTACTGCGCGGATGGGTTGAGTGAGTGGGGATGACGGAATTGGGATGACTGACAGCCGCCTAATTTGGAGACCAGCTGTTTGCGCCTGACATGAGCGATAATTACTGATCAGTGATCACTGCAAACATGCCAAAAAACGGCAGTACACCGCGCTGTGTGGGGGCACTCGAGTGCAATTCCCAAGAGCGGCGGAGTACACCTGCCCTGCTAATAAGTCGGCGGCTTCGCTAAATATAGAAGCTGACACTCATCCACCGCCCCTTGAATCGCTTTCGATGAGCGAATTATTAATTATCCACACAAGCACAGGCAAGTTTGGAGAAAAACAAACTTTTATCTAGCGAAAAACAGAAGTACCTCGCTTATTTGTTTTAAGGCTTTTAAAAACATAAACAGGGAAAGATTGTTCGCTGCGTAATGCGCAGCCGGGAAGCAGGTGATTCAGTGGAATTCGCCAGCGACACGGCGGAATATTCTTGATTGAGGGTTTCCATCCTCAAGGCCCCAAGATAAATCAAGTGGGAGGCCGAAATGTTCTATTTTCAAATTTCCACCTAATCGCTCAGCCGGCGATTATCAGAAACACACATGAATACCATCCAGCTAGCCGTGAATATTCCAAACTCATTAAACCATGACGTCGGTCTGAAGTGTTTGCAAATGTTTTAAAATTAGCCGCTTGGCTGCTTGGCTGCTTGGATTGCTTTCCAATCTTTCGTGAAACAACTCTTATAAATAGCCGAATCGCGGCGATCAGCTGATACGATTTGGCGATCCAATCGCCTGGCAGATCAAAACCAAATGGAGGGTCGTAAGCAGTAACTGCAACGATAGAAATGCAAAGTAAACCGACCAGCAGAGATGGGGTCTGCTGGGGCTGCACCCGGAACCACTGCTGAAATCAAAGCCGGTCAATAAATTGGCTAGCGGGCAGCTGGCCGAGAGCCGCCATAAACCAATTGTCAAGCTGTCAAATTGCAAGCACCTTTTTCAGCACTCGCATGAATAAAATACTCCGGCGCACGAGCAATTCCCGCGCGTAATATCCCTGACACCTCTGTCGCCGCACATTTGTTTTTATTTTCTTTCCCTCAACTGTTAATATAATAATTCGCTTTCAATGTCGGACGGCCGAACACAAAGTATTTAAATTGCATAAAACAAAACAGACGCCCTGCACTTGGTGCCCGACAAGTGGAGTGTAATTGAAACGAATCGACAATTTGAGATATTAAACACAAATATGCCAAAAAGTACGACCTCCACCCCTCCTACGGATCGCGTTCTTCTCTGTTCTTGCTTGCGGCTGCCGACCGAGAAATTGTCCCAATTGATAAATGAAACTAATTCAATTCGGCCGTGGTCACACATCCACTCGCTCTATTTCGTCATTACTTGGCCAGCATTCCGCGGAAAGTGTAAATGATGCGAATATTGCGTGCCAAACGGAGGGACCTAGACCTTGAAGACACGTACGTATCTCGAATCGATCTGCCTGCAAATTCCTCGCATACCTAGACGAAATTTCTCTGTAATTGTAATCAAAACAAATACCTCTGTTCCCACTGCATTTCGCTGGAATCATGCCGAAATATCCGCACAGCCGATCGGATCAGGGCTGCCGCTTCAGCTGTGACCCCGAACCTCAAGGAGAAAGCAGAAGTTCCTGCTCGCTTATACTTCATTAATTGCTTCACCAACAAGTTCAGAATTCCCATTCGCAATTGCACATAAACAAAGACAGACCGCTAAAGAACTGAGCAAATAAATACACTTTTTAATGGTCAGTAAATTGTTTATGGATGGATGAAGACGCCTCGGGAACTCTTCGTGAATTCTGGCAAATATTTATGCATTTTGGTATATTTGCCCTGCAATCCGTTCGACTCGAAAACGATTAACCACAGTTATTAAGTTCTGAAAATAGCCGCATTCGCAGGCCGATGGAGATTTCTTCAAATAAAATTACTTACGAAAGGTAAATTCCTCTGGCACAAAGGGACAGGGAGATCTGATTAAAATTCCGCCCGCCACTTCCTAGACAATAAAGAGGCTTTCATGGGGGAATCTCTCGATTTACGACCAAAGTTTCCACACTTTTATGTGAACACCCGCCCAACTTATCAATTGGCGACGAAATACTATGACGAAATACTATGAATCTCGGCCCAAATTGAACAATGTAAATCGTATCGATAACATCCGCGATAAGGAAGTTACATGTCGGGTTGT
Source organism: Drosophila biarmipes (assembly GCF_025231255.1). Classification (NCBI taxonomy): domain Eukaryota; kingdom Metazoa; phylum Arthropoda; class Insecta; order Diptera; family Drosophilidae; genus Drosophila; species Drosophila biarmipes. Next base: position 7,043,924 of record NC_066615.1, on the reverse strand, counting down.
CAGGGTGCCAGGTTGCCAGGTTGCCAGGTGGGATTGGCATTGGATTGCCCCGTTCTTGAACTACTTTTGCGTATCGAGAATATACGTTTCTTCCGCTCGCCCCGACCTCAAGTACCTGAAGTCCGAGCGATTCAATTTAATAATATGACTTCAGCGCCTTGGAATTCCACCAATCTATACGGGCCGCAGTGCGTATGGCCGGAATATCAATAAAATACCATTTGGGCCGCATAGCCACACAAATAATGCTTATCAGGGGCCAATTAAATAATGGCATAATTATGTTTGTATAAATACCCGCTAATTGATTGCCCAGTTTAAGTCAGGCATTGGCGATGATAAGGCAGCCAGTCAGGTCGGACGTGTTTCATTCACCCGGTGGAGCTTTAATGACTTCATTTACCTGGCAGATTGTCATCAATCCCTCACGTTGATAGCCGCTTTAATTGCATTCCAAACGCTGTGGATTTAGCCACACCGGAAAGGTTGTCGTGCTGTCATCGGCTAGCTTTCGGTATTTGTGAAGTTAGATAAAAGTATTCAGGGGCTACTCATGCCGTTTTAACGTCAGGGTAAGTCCAGTGCAAGTGCAATGCCAATGAATAAGCCAATTTGCGTGTTTTTAGCTATTGTTATATTGCACATTGTCTTATCGGACACTTGTTCTTGTTCTAATCTTAGCCAGGGCCCGGATATTAGTAATAATTCTTTCGGAAGAAAGGCAAGCCTCAGGCGACTCATTCGCTCCCCTCTCTACCAGTCTCTATATGGGCTTTGTCCGCTTTCGGCCAAAAGATTGTAATTTGGCTGGCAGCTATTGGACAGAAATCGCTCATAAAACCGAAGTTTAATGCCATGCAAATCGCGTCGGGCGACAGGGCGACTTAATGTCGTCTGATGGCTTTATTTCACACGTCTTGGCCTGATTTGTTACCCATTCCGCGGCGGAGACATGCTTTTTAATTAGGTCTCATAATGCTTTTGGCTTATTTTTGCCTTTCCCTGTTGGCCCAGTTTATAGAAAAGTGGTTAATGATTCACTCTATCGACCCCAATATTAAGAGGCAATAAAAGGGAAATGCTTACACTGTGAATCATGACTGAAACATTACTTCCGCTTAACGCCAGGCACTCCATGCGTTCTTTTCCGCTTTTGAGGGACTCATTGATTGGTAAATAAAGGTTGACGGCATAGTTGACTTATTTGTTGGCGTAATGGGGAATGGGATCATCCCGCACGATGACGATTCCCAGTTAACCGAGATGACGCGGTCGATACCCTATTGCAAGTGCTCTTAATGATAATTGCTCGTATGCAAAGAGCAGAAGTCCGCGATCGAAGTTAAGCGAAATGGCAGACAGATCGGCGATGATCGCATCCCCAAAACAACTGACAGCGCACTGCGCGACAAAGCATCTTAATGGGATTTTACCAGATACTTAAAAACTCTGCAGATTGCTCGAGACCATAGATAGTATGCAAATGTGCCACCGCTTTGGCCCGAAAATGGCATACCTACCTTAATTTAATTTAATTTGAATATTGCCCGAGGGCCTTGAACTCGAATTGGGTCCAATTATCACATATATATCTTATCAAATTTTCGAGCAGATAAGGGTAGACAAAAACAAACTGAAGAACTAATATTACTGCGCACAAAAAATCGCAGAGGAATTTGCACATGAAAGTGGTCTTTAATGATCTCTGACCTTATAGGTGGGCTGCAACCAAACACCCGCCACCCTCCCTGCTTTCACCTCGCCGCCGCTTGCGTTTGCCAAATTCGGCATACATGTTGCCCCCCAAAATACCTTGGGATGCGCTCTGTTAACCCGCCAGATACAAATGACGTATACGCCCCAGTGGCAGTAACAGCAGGACGGCTCTCTCGCTCTGGCGCTCCCTTCTCTCCCTTTCGCTCTGCGGACCGCCTACGCCCGAGCTACATGCCTAGAGCCCGAGATCGGGCGCTGAGCAGCGCCGCCGGCCGCAGCAATAACAGAAGCCGCAGCAGCCGCAGCAGCAGCAACCTTATGTGGTGGCCCATAATTCTAGCCGAATTCAGTCAGCCAGCGGCCGCGATCGGAGTAGGAACAGCGCGATAAGGAAATCGAAACCATAATATTTGAGAACTATAAAACCAAAGACGAAACCCCGATTATTGGACACAGAGTGCGGGCATTCGACTCGAATTGTGCAAACTTTTCAAAATGTTAGTACTGCGTACGGTGGCTGGAAGAGCAGAGGGTTCTTAAGCCTTTGTTTACCGGGCTGGCTGCTGTGTCAGCAAAGCCGGGATTGTTTGGAGTTCAATTTGAGGCCCCGCAGGAATAAACACGGGTGTTTGAGTTGGGCCGCTCGAAATGTGTCAATAGTCTTTGCCAGTCTGAGAGACGCGTTGTTTACTGGCTTCTAATAATAGAGCCCTCGTCACGGCTCCAGCCACAATTCAATTTCGTTCTTCTGGTTCCTTTTCACGCCAAAACTTTATTGCCAATTGGCTGGCCAATTAATTACCAACACGAACTTTCAAATTAATTATCACTAAATTAAAAACGGGTTCACCATTAGCGAACAAACCACGAAAAAATTCAAACCATAAGCCGTGGGGCGGGGAGAATGTTTGAACACCTTCGAGACCTTTGTGTTTGGCCACAGCCACTCGTGATCGGGAGATATCTAAATTTATTTGTGCGCTGTCTTTAATTGAATACATATTGTTATTGTGGCACCCTCGGCAAAAGTGCTGAGCCAGCGGGCGAAACAGGAAAATCTATTTGCAATTTGCATTTATTTATGAAACTTCTTGGGTGCCTCGCTTCGCGTTCTCGGCGGTAAACAAGTTTAATCTTCGTCGCCGTCTCCAGAGTTATCTGCCGAAAAATAGATACTTTATGGCACCGAAACAACGTGAAGTGAAGGGGCGCTTCGGGGAGTGATTTTTCGGATTTTCGGTTGGTGTGCGCAAATTTGAATTCGCTGCCGCATCAAAGAAGCCCAAACGGACCGGAAAAAAGTGGGGGAAAAGAGCGTTTTGGCTTTAACCGCGGCCGAGCTTCGTGGTTCGGCAAACCAGCTGGCGTCATCAGAATATATTTAGCGAGCTAACTGTTAACTGTTCGGCTCTGCACGGCCAGCGAATTTCTGATGAGGGCTACCCGTATCCGAGAGATACCAATTAATAATCTCCCCCAGACCGGACGGGTTCTCATCCCCTGGCTACGTTTCAGACTGCGATGAACGGGTCGTATGCGCGATGCGAGGAATTCTTTCAAATTGTTGACAAATTGCAAACCGTTTATCTGCCTGTTGTCTTAAGCGATAAGATACAAAATGATGCGCTAAATTAAAAATTTCCGTGCTTTCCCTCTTAAGTTGCAGATTAGTTCGAGGAGCCATGGTCATCAAGTGCGCCCACCTGGTGGGCCTTCTGGCCCTGCTAATCGGCGCGGCCAGCGCCTTCGATCCCACCCTGAAGCGGGACTTTCCGGGTCCTTACTGCGCCCTGCGCAACACCTGCTGTACGGATCGGCACGACGGCTGCTCGCTGCCCATCTCGAGTAAGTATACCTAACATTTTCGTTATAAAAAAATACACTTTTTTAAATAATTTTAAAATTAAAAAATACCTAATAACAACTTTTTACCCAAAGGCTTTTTATTTAGGACTGGGAAATAGAACAAATTATTTTAATCAAGAAAGGAATTTTGTGTACCCTTGCAGTCAATGTTAGTAACGCAACGTTCAATTTTTAAGAATTGTTACTAGCTTCAATGATATTAAAAAAATAATTTTTTCATTATTTCTCTGACCGGTTCGTTAACGGCTATATGTTAAAGTCGTTCGAAAAACACGGAAGATATAATTTGTTTCTTATTATTTTGATATATGTCGTCTGATTTTGATAAAATTAAATTCGAAATTCAGAACAAATTAAAAAATGTTCCAAGCGTAGGAGGTTGTATGTTAAAAAGTCTCCAAAAATGTAATTAAAAAATATTTTTTTTTGGATATTCCTATGGGGGCCATAAAATATAGTTGTCCGATCCGGATGCTTTCGACTTATATACTATCTTTAAAATAAAGAGGACTTTTGGAAAAGCTTAAGCCCGATAGATTTAAAACTGAGAGACTAGTTTGCTTAGATACGGACGAACAGACGGAGGGACATGGCTAGATCGGATTGTCTGGAGATGCCAAAATCATAATACCGTCTTCAAGGGTATACAAATTGTAACATTTTGTATGCTCACAATTATTTTATTTTAAAATATACACATTGTTCTGTAATCTAAATTTTCTATATAAAGCAAATAATGTGTTACCCCCTTTTGCAGGCACTCTCTGCTACTGCGATGAGTTCTGCGAGCGCGACGACTCCAGCGACTGCTGTCCCGACTACCGCTCCTTCTGCCTCAGGGAGCCCGACCCGGTGATCTCCTGCGAGCACAAGGGCGTGTACTTCAGCAAGTTCAACAGCACTTGGGACAACTGCAACGAGTGCCGCTGCCTGGAGGGCGGCAAAGTGAAGTGCGACGAGGATCTGTGCCTCACCGACGACGACATCGTCAACGGGGTGAACTCCATCCACAGACTGGGATGGTCCGCCCGCAAGTACGACCAGTGGTGGGGTCGCAAGTACTCCGAGGGACTGAAACTGCGCCTGGGCACCAAGGAGCCCACGTACCGCGTGAAGGCCCAGACCCGGCTAAGGAACCCCACCGACGGGCTGCCCAGCTCCTTCAACGCCTTGGACAAGTGGTCCAGCTACATCTCGGAAGTGCCCGACCAGGGCTGGTGCGGCGCGTCCTGGGTGCTGTCGACCACCTCGGTGGCCAGCGATCGCTTCGCCATCCAGAGCAAGGGCAAGGAGGCCGTGAAGCTGTCCGCCCAGAACATCCTCTCCTGCACGCGCCGCCAGCAGGGCTGCGAGGGTGGTCACCTGGACGCCGCCTGGCGCTACCTGCACAAGAAGGGCGTGGTCGACGAGGACTGCTATCCCTACACCCAGCAACGCGACACCTGCAAGATCCGTCACAACAGTCGCTCCCTGAGGGCCAACGGCTGCCGACCCGTGGACAACGTGGATCGGGACTCCTTCTACACGGTGGGTCCGGCCTACAGCTTGAGCCGCGAGGCCGACATCATGTCGGAGATCTACTACTCCGGCCCCGTGCAGGCCACCATGCGGGTTAACAGGGACTTCTTCGCCTACTCGGGGGGCATCTACCGCCAGACGGCGGCCAACCGCCGGGCTCCCTCTGGATTCCACTCGGTCAAGCTGGTTGGCTGGGGAGAGGAGCACAATGGTGACAAGTACTGGGTGAGTAACGCAAGATATTTATTTGTTTACCCTACAGAATCCCGTCTAACATTGAACCCTGCTCTTGGCCAAACAGATCGCAGCCAACTCGTGGGGACCCTGGTGGGGAGAGCGCGGCTACTTCCGCATCCTGCGAGGCTCCAACGAGTGCGGCATCGAGGAGTACGTGCTGGCCTCCTGGCCCTTCGTCTACAACTACTACAACGTGAAGTCGGCCTAAGGGCCCACGCCTCGCACCGAGCAATCTCGAGCTATGCAGAAACGAAAACAAATTTATCTCATGCTTCAAAATTTTCCATTTGCTGTACGGCACTCAAAGTGAATTAGGCGCTTCTATCTATAATGTTTATGCTTAGAACCTAGTGACTAAAATATTAGCTTTAAGTTGCGCGAACGCACCAAGTTAACTGCCCGCAGTACCAGGCCTGTCCCTAACCACTTTTCTCACCCACTAACTGGTCTCGAAGCAACACGAAACTGCCACTTACCACCGCTCCATCCCCCAAAAACTGCCACACGAACCAGAGGAACCCGAGGAACACGAACATCTAACACCCTTGTAGCGCATGTGATCGATGGAAGGACGAATATTGGATCGGCAAAGAGTCTGTAGGATATGTACGAGTGCGAACTCATCGTGTATTGTAAATGGAAGTTAAGTTTACTGATAGACCGATGCGAGTTAGTCGGCTTATATATTTTTAATAAACGAATTACTTTACATGTTTATCGATGTCGAGTTTTGATTCACTTAAGTCCAGGCCACACATCCAGGCGAGTTGTTTGCGTAAACAATGTGTTCTTAACTTTATTTGTAATACATATTTATACGAGGCGCGTGGCGATTCATGAACCAATTCGATAATGGTATGTAGATTGTATAATTTTTGTTTAACAATATTTTCACATTATTTTTTGGGGTAGGGTAGGGGGATTAAATAGTAAAGTAAAAATCTTGTTGGTGTTATTTACGCATAGCTATCATACTAAATAAATCGGGGAAATAATCAAGAATGTTTTTACTTTGCACTTACGATTACGATCGAAATCAAATTGACAAAACAAAAGTTGGTCGAAGGCCCACAACTTTCCTAGCCATGGAATTTCATATCTCACACAAGCAATTTGGATACTCTCGCAGAGCTTCGGTTTATCTGAACGGTCTACGAGCAAGCTGATAACTAGCAATATAAAAACAGGCCTGGCCGGTCGACCTGTGGTCTCTCAGCTCTTGGTTGCTTGCCGGGGTTGTCCGAAGTGGGTGGGCTGGGCTAATTGAGAGTGATGCCCGCAAAGGAGACCTCCAACGTGGAATCATTGGATTCCATGCGACTGCGTATGTGCGCCAGTGTGTTCTTGTAATGGCTCTCTATCTGCTTGGTCTCCTCGCTGGGTTCCAAGTTGGGCAGCTCCTCGTTCACCTTGGCGATAAGCTGTAACAATCCAATTTCGTCAAGTTTAAGGGGATTTTTTCTTATTCAGTTAGCTTTAGTCACCTGGTTAAGCATGGCCACAGTGATTAGCGAGTTTCCTCGTTCGAAGTAGAAGAGATAGTGATTCAGCAGCTCGACATACAGTTGTACCTGCACGCCGGTATCCAAGCACTGCGAGGCAATGCGAGCGCCCTTCTTTAGGCAGTCCAGAGTTCGTTTCTCATCTCGCATCTCCTCGCCATTTTGCCTAGAAAGGGTAAACACACATTAGATACGATTTGATACAGAGCGAGCAACCTACTTTCCACTCCAGAAGAGCGCCGCACAGGCCACAACTCCGCGACATTGGTCAGGCTTTTTCAGCAACTTAGAAGCGGCCAGCGCACAATTCGTCCTCAGCGGTTCGGCGTTCTCCTCCCCGAAGCAGGACATCTGCTCGAAAGTAGACATAATAAGCGTTATGGCTGCCAGCTGAGCCTTCGAGTCGGAAATCTCGTCTTCGTAGAGTGAAAAGGCCTGGGTCATGAACTCGTACGCCACCGTTTCGTGATTCGTATAGCCGATCTCCCCAATGACCAGTGCCCCTTGCAGATACAGACGCAAAGCCAGATCGGCGAGATCGGCCTTTGCCAGCGCACTGATGGTGCTGTGGCAGTACTGCACGATCTTCTGGCACTTCTTGTCCCAGTTCTCATCCTGCTCGGCGATCGCCTTGTACTTGAAGGATAGTTGGTAGGCGGCGAAGACGAGTGGAGGTAGGACATGCTTGAGTCGCTGTCCGCCACCATTTCCCAGATGCTTGCGGGCAGTTTGCAGCATTTTGTACTGCATGTCAGGTTCGGCCGACCGCAACAGGTGAATGAATCTAAATGGATCTAATTAGTAACAAGGGTCTTTTGAACAGGGAAATCACACATACCGTGCCACAACCCCCTGCTCTTCAGCAAACTCCTCAGCATCCGGACTTGTGTTTCCTGCTGTCGCTGCACTGTCTTTGTTCGTGTCATCATCCTTGATCAGGGGCGTGATGATGGTCAACAGACTATCCGCCTGGTCAGCCGTGGGAACGATAGTTTCGTTGTCCAGAATATTCATAACCAGATACAGCGCCAGAGATTTGCGGGAGGTGTAGTCAAACTTTTCGAGCAGTGGGCAGAAGTTGTGCAGTTGAATGATGGTTAAGGCGTTGTTGTAGAAATCGATGCAGATACGCAGGAGGCGGGATAGCTCCTGGTTTACGGACAGCAGATGCGAGATGCTGCAACGGAAAAACGTTAGGTAACCATAGGGTCTTCTTTAGAGTTCAACACACTTGTTCATGTTCATGCGCTGCAGGATTTGTGCGGTTGTGCCCAGCACTTTGTCCACATAGTCAACGCGATCGGGGTACACCTTCTGAGCCAGGCTCAGCAGTGCGACCTGCAGCGAAATGGTATCTTCCAAAGGCATGTCCATTCGGGTCTGCACAATATTGGCCACTTGCACACTAAATACTTCGAACAGCTCCACCTCGGCGGGTATGATAGCATCGATGGCATTGCCACTAGTCTAAAAAGGAATGGTTTTAAGCATTGAAAACGAGGAAAGCATGCGGGTATTACCTTGCCACTTCTCTGGTTATAGGCAGCCAGTCGCTCGATCAGCGATATTATAATGTTCTTAACGTTCACACCGGTCTCCAGCTGGGCACACGATTTCAGGAAGGGATCGAGAGTCTGCAGGTGGAACTCGTCGGGGAACACTTGGATGATGCACTCCATAAGGTACTCCTGGGCAATGGCATCACGACAGCTAACAACCTGCTCCAGAATGCCAGGCAGAATAAGCCGCTGGTAGGTCTCCAAGGTGGCCGACTCCAGTTGCGACAAGCGCACCAGATTAGTGCCCACCAGGATCTTCAGCTCCTCGCGCTCCTTCTCGCGCCGCGTCTTCTCGCTGGAGTGTCCCTGGTGCTGCATGCGGACCCACAGTTTGTTCATCTCGGCGAAGTTGGTCAGCACAAAGTCGATGGCATCGTACACATTGCCCTCGTGCTCGTTCTCCGCCACCATTACGTCGGGCAGGATGTTGCGGGTGCACTGCAGCAGGTAGTTGCGCAGGAAGAGGCCCCTCAGAGGGTGCTGTACACCACGGCACATCTCCACCAGATCCTTGAGAATACTGCGCTTCAGCGTGGAGTCGTTCTTGATGTACACAATGCCCACTGTGATAAGGAGATAAAGGCGGGGCACAATGGTGTGCGAGTACTGGACCAGTTCATAGAGGTCCGTCTTCTTGTCGCTCTTCTCGCTGAGGTACAGCTCCAGGTGGCACAGCTCGTTGGTGACGGCCATGTCTGGATGTGGATCAACACGTTATGGTCTGGAGGATGGTATCCACTTAATGTTACTCACACAACTCGTAGTAGCTTTTTGGGGACAGCAGAGAGGTCCTCAGCTCACTCAGCATGGTGCTGGCGCACTTGATGGAGTCCAGCATGCGCTCCTTATCGAGGAAGTGGTTCATGTGGAAGGCCTGCTTCCTCGCCGCTCCAATGGCCTCGGCGAGCAGCTTTTCCTGGTCATCCAAACCATTCGGCATGGTCTGAAAGGAGACATGGTAGACGATATTACTGGCTGGGGCGTACATAATTCGGTTTTGAGCACAACATGGCACACAATGCTCGAGATAAGCCCGCTTGGCTTACTCCGGATAAAATCCAGAAGCAGAGCAGGAGAACGACCAGAGTTGAAGATAAGAGGCTTAGAGATACACACATCCGAGATTCGCAATCTGGGACTGTAGGAGTATTTACCCGGGCGTTGGCGGCACTGGGCACCTGGCCGCCGTACGAGGACGAGCTCCAGGGGTACATGGCAGTGGGACTTGGACCGGGGGGCGTTGCTTCTCACCAGGGGCAGCCCCTTTTGACGTCGACAGGGGCGCAGTCAGCGGTTCTTGCTTGGGGCCCGGGCACTCGGCTCTCTGCCAATTCGCGAGTTCCGGCTTCTGGCGACTACTAGGCGGACCTGGACGCACTTACCATTGCTTCAGCGTTGGGGCGGATCGAAATTAGCCAATTATTCTCTAAATTTCTGGATTTTCGGCGATTTGCATCTGTGTGTGGAATAGAGGTGGGGAAACATCGATATTAACATCGATGCTTTTAAAAAATCGGTAGCATCGATAGTTAACAGGCAAACAGTATTTTTTGCAATTTTTGGTAAAGTGTAGGATTTTTTTTCAATAAAAAAAATACTGCAGTGCCGGTATAAGAAAATGTTCGTGCACTGCAGTAAGGAGACTTCCAACGTAAAAAATTATTGTATGCCTTTTTAAGGAAGTTACCAACTCCAGCCTATGTTCTTCTTGGCAAGACCTTGACACTGGTCCTCAAAATTGTCCAAATGGATTTAATGTGTGGAAAGCCTTATGGCGTACTATTTGATTTCTTAAATCGCTTGCTTGGGTGAATATGTCATCATCTCCTTAGTGCTATAGTTGAAATTGCGGTAAGTATTGCGTTATTGAGAAAACCCAAATTTGCACGTTCTATCGTTATCCTGAGCAGATAATGCTCAAAAAGTTTATTTATGAGAATTTGGTTGCGCGGAGAGAGCCTCCATATTGTCCAGTTCCTCATCTGCTTCCTTCCTGGACTTCACTTAAATGTTGGGTATAGTCAGCCATGATCGAATTCTTGCTGGCTGGACGACCGTTGGCTATAAGTTTTGACCACTTTCCAATCCTAAGAAGCTAGATATTGACAAAAGAAAACGCTATAATCGATGGCCTCGACTATTACATACCTATTACTCAGAGGGAACTATAGGTAAGCAAGTAGCAAAGCGTCAGTTCCCAAGACTGTACACCTTATAACAATAAATAAGGGACTTAAGGGGGAAACCTACTTTTGAGGCTTCAACAAATCAATTTCAGAAGTAAATTCCAGGTATTTAAAGTTACGAAAGAAATATTATCACGTTCTAATTGGCGGAAAGACAGGGAAAAAGTATACGTCCTATCGGATCGAGACAGCAAAAAATTGTTCGAAAGTAATGACTAACCTACATTTTAAACAATATAAAAACAATACATTAAAACAAAAAAGATTTTTTCCAGCTTGAAAAAAAATGTTGAACATCTCACTTTTTGTTAAATGAATTAAATTACATTAAATTTTTGAAGCAAGCTCCTTAAGAGTGAAGTCGGTACGTCAGCAAAGACACCCATCTTATAAGGCTCGCCGCATTTATAAGAGGTGGTGATTCGGAATCAGCAGGGCGAATTCATTCGATGTTTTTGCTATTCGAACTAGGACGGCGATGTATAAGAAAACATTAGCGATCTGGCAGCCCTTGTCTTAATTCGCTGCTTTAGTAAAGACACCAACCACATGCATAAATTATTCCGAATTTAAATTTCTTTATTTAAAATTTACAGCGATGCCGCTGTCTCAACTTATGCACTCTTTACACAAAGGGGGTTTTTGCTTCAGAGCAGTTAAATGCGCCCTTTAAGATCTTGCTTTTGATGCAGTCAGTTAATTTTAATTTATTATGTTTATATAGTAGTCGTCTACTTACGCTCTCCTGGTGCGTTTCGTAACTACGTGGAATGCCGTCCACAGTGATACCTTTCGAACCATCACAGCAGATTTCGTTTAGCCTAGTTATATTTTTACTGAAACACAAGTCGAATGGCATTTCATCTGTCTAAATGCGATAATCCTTTGAAAAGTTATTCGAAGAATCACTGGAACAGCCTATGGAGACAAGCCCCTGACATTTTCCCTACATATTGTGTTATGAATGAGCATATATGATCCTAAATCCAAATCTGGAAACGAAAAACAAAAAAAGCTTAGAAACACAAGCTGGTTGCCAAGTAAACTGGTCAAGACCGAAAAGAATTTCCCCTTCTTTTGAGGTTTAGGAAGGAAGCAAATGATGATTTGGACAACACGGAGACACTCTCCCTTGATGAAAATTGTAAAAAATAAATGAATAATAAATCCTAACAATCAACTATATTTGTTTAAAAGAAAAATTAGCTCTCGTCTGAATGGAAGTGCGGGTTTTCCTGGGAGAGCCCATCCAAATATGTTGCTGAACGCGTATCCATCCTTGGAACTCCCGCAGAACTAAAAATTACAAAATCAAGAACCTTAATGTTCTGAAAAGTCAAAGCCCCAATTGAAACACGATTATCGAAGGGTTATATTGAACTTTTCACATTTAATATACACTCATTAGACATATATTATCGGAGCGAGAAAATAGAAGCATGCATCAACTGATTACTACCCACTCTGACTGCTTACATTATGGCTGACTTTCGCTCTTCCCTACGTTTAGCATCTGTTGTACAATCTGTGCAAGTCGAGGGTACCTATCACCGCCCTTACAGTTTTCGGCTCGAATTCTTCCTTGATGTTGGGCGAGAATAATACACGAATTACGGTCAAAATGCCAGTACAGCTATATATTAAACTATCTGGTATAGATTGGTTATCATGCACGTATGTTGGGATGCACGTATCTTAGGATTCCTTCAAGGTTCCGGCTACTCCCGACCGTGATATTTGCCGGAACACCACTCCGTTAAATTCCAATGTGCTGCAATTGCTGGTGACTACATACTCAATGGACACCTATAGTATTGTACATTCAGTGGACATCTAGATTAGTACTGCCCGAGGGCTGGTGGAATGGGTGTGTGTTGCCCTAAGCTACTAGTGTTGACATTCATAGTTAAAAATCTCAAAACTCTCCCTCCGACCGCCGTATTTGATAGGGCGGGTCGCGCACGTACAATAACAAAATGGTTTTGCTCTCGATCAGTGGACCTTGTGTAAAATCACATATTGAACTTATGTAAAACTACGCTGACGTGAACCTAGTGATAAAAGCCCGGCGTACAACTAGTATTTCTTGCATATTCGTATCTTTGATTAATTTTGAAGTGGTCCCGACTAACATGAGAAACCTAGGGCGTGCCGTGCCGGTTGTGGGTGCACGTGGGCTTCTTCAAAAAAACGGTTGAGGCTAACAATTACGGCAAAATTCCTAGGTCTAGTTAAGCAAAATTGCACACTGTGGCTAATATACCCCGTAGCTCTCTTCGATCAATCGAGTTCTGAACGTTAATCCGAATGACACTCGTGTAATTTTAAAATGCAACACCTTTACAAATGTATAACTACACGTATATAATTAACAATAAGTTTCATCTTCAAAAAATCAGTACAATTGGTATCAACTCTTCGTCTCCGCACAAGGGTAAAATATTATTTTCTTTTTCAAAAATTATTGCTCTTAAATTTTTTTTTCCTCCGTGTTTTCAACTCTTTCAATCAAGTATAACTCAGTTACTCCAGTCGCAACTGGGATTAGGTGTCCCGGACAGATTCGAACATGGAAATAACCCAACTCATGCTGACAGGAAAACGAAAAGCATAAAAAACCAATTACAAATAATAGATTTATATTTAGACAAACTATATACAACGATTAATGGGGTAAATGACTAGCGTAAATTAAGGCTAAATTATACACAATATATACAATGGGAATAATACCCCCGGTAGTTGTCGAGTCTGTTCTGGTAACTTAGGAAGTAGTTATGCTTAGGATCTGGCATAGTCTATAGGAAACTTTCGGGATACACTGGGATTATTTTGAGCTTAGAGTACGTGCAGATTTTCGCAGCTCTTGGACTTCGAGTCCCGAGTCCAGACGCGGCCCAGCAGACCCTTGACTTTCAGGCTGGTGGAGGTTCTTGAGCCACGGTACTTGCGCGGACTGCAAAGGAGAGGGGTAAACAGCATTACTGGCGGATCTGAAAAGCCAGGGGTCAGGGGTCAGGGGTCGGGGGTCGTGACTCACCTGCTTTGGGCACTGCCAGGCGGCGTGGCCACCGCCTCCCCCAGCGGACCCAGCGGGGTGTTGGCGTTCAGGCAGCCTGCATTTAGGGGCGAGCAGGCGCGTCGCTTGGACTTCCTAATAGAACGCTTCCGGAACAGATCCCTGTGGAAGTAACAGCCGTGAGTACATTGGGCGAAATCTGAAAGGCGTCTCCACCCACCTGGACTTCTCGGGATTCTCCAGCTTGAGGCGTATCTGTGACAACAGACCCACCAGCAGCTCGTCCACGTTGTGATTAATGCCCACCGAGGTCTCGATGAATTTGCAATCGTAGGCGGTCGCCATGGCCTTGCCCTCTGCGGGAAGGGAGACGAGTGAGCGGTTAAGTGAAAATGTGTGGAAATTATGGCCAAAGGCATTACGGGCGAGCCTAGTTGGTCGCCCATCGCCCCGGTTAATCAAATCAAATGGCCCCGCTTAGTTAACTCTGAGTTGGCCATAAAACCTCAGCCTGGACTCGGATTTGTATCTAAACACGTTGGCGCTTTGACGATGCTGCACCCCATCCCCGCCCCATCCCCTCGTCACGTCTTGTCCACAGTTGTGTACACAACTCGTAAAATCTGAAGCATCAAAGTTCGCAGTGCGCCGAGGCACCTCCTGGTGCAAATTTTATGACAGGCTCGCATTTTTATTAACAATGTGACGAAAGTTGTCCGATACATATATATTTGTTCGTTTTATTACAGTTTGATGGACGGTCCAGCCCTTCCTGGGCCCCGTCCCTCCAAGGACTTAGGCTCTTAACCTCCCGAAGCTGGATTCTAATTAAAAGCAAACAGGAGTTCCCAGCATGGGGCCATATTTACCCAATTGAATAATTAGTGCGCCAGACATCATCAAAAATGTAAAAACTTGAAAGGTGCAAATGGAAAACGAGGAAAACGCATTAAAATTTTAAGAGCTATTTTCGACTTCACGGAGTGATTCAGGCCCACACATGCGAGTCTCTGTCCGTCGTTTTGTCCCGACCCGTGCACGTACTTTTTCCAATCACTGTGACAATGTATAGATTTATGAATACATCTTTTATCCAGACGTTTCTGGGCTAAGCGCTCATTTTATTATTGCCGGAGGCATACAAAATTCTATAAATACTTTATGAAATTAGGGCGCCGCATTAGGTGGACAGCAACTCACCGCCCCAAACTCTCAGTTCGAGATTGTGCGTTGGCGGTGGGGGTGGTTCGGGGGCCTGGGAGGTCCTGTTGTCGCCCTGTTTACAACAATAGGCTTATGGGCCTTAAACCTTGAGCGGAACACATGCCACACGGGACGAAATGTAATCAATTTTGCGCTGAAACAATTTCCCTGCCATTCGCCGGGGAACCCTTCCAGCCAGCAACCACCACCCACTCCGCCCCACCCACACCCACACCCACACCCGCTTTCATAATAACAAACGTAATTTAACGGAAAATATTGAATTACTAGGATGAAAGCGCCCGAGTTACCTTCTCCTTAAAGGGAATCCGATATAAAAGTCAAGTGAAAGTACTTGAATAGACACAAGAGCCCCGAAACGGGCGCCGGTGACCTTCAGTGGGGGAGTCTGCCCCACTCAAGACCCGGGCTGTTTGTGTAGGCGAACCGCCGGATGACTTCCGCTTGGGCGAGCTCTTCAGCTGGCCCCGGCCGCGGCTGCTCTCCACACACCCGAACTATATCGGCTTTTAAACGTATCTTTATGGCCGTATATCTATATTTAACAGACCCAATCGAGCGCATTTTCGAGTGCTAATGGCCACACGTTCGCCCAGCACACCTACCTTCGGAGGTGACCAGGCGGCTCCTGGCCAGGTCCGCCTTGTTCGACACGAGGATGACCGCCTTCTGGGCGATGTTCTGGTTGGTCCAGAGCACCTGCAGCACCTGCTCCGCCACGCTGAAGCTGCTCCTGTCCGCCGCCGAGTAGATGACGCAGTAGCCGTGCGGATCGTAGTTGGTCAGGCACTCATCCGGCTGTGAATGGAGGAAGGGAGCGGTGTGGCGGTGACACCGAGGTGACATTGAGTGAGGTTGAGAGCTGGCAAAGTGTGATTCCCCGCCCGGGCGGGTTAGTTGATGGCCGTGCATGCTAATGGCATTATGAAATGTCACAGATAGAGTGCAGGGCGCCGGACGGATGAGCAGGTATACATAATGGCGGTGGTCACAATAATAGCAACAAGGCCGGCACAGTGGGGCTTTAAGAGCATCTCTGCCCGGCTTAAAAGTCCATTTATTCGGAGTGACCCTAAGCTAAAAGCTAATAGTGCACTCTACACATCTGGCTATCCATTAGGAACACTTTATTATTTACATTTTCTGTATCCAATGCTAGGCAAAAACTAATCTACCAGAAGTAGGACTTTGAAAGTGAGTTATTGCGGCACACATATTAGACAGAATTGTTATAGATTATATTTAAATTTTTAAATCACTGTTATTTTGTGTAACTATTTTAAACTATTGGGACCCCGCATCACCCCTTAACACTAATGGACGGGTACTCACGGTCATTTCGGTGTATCCATGGTCGATGAATATCAGCTCGGACTCCTCGCCACTGAGTAATACTGAAACGGCCTTCTCGCCGGACTCGTCATCTGCACACATTCAAGAGGAGAATCTAGGTTAGCACCCGGGTATTGTCATGTGCAAAGCAAAACTATGGCCAAGTTCGGAACTTAAATGTCAAGCAATGAAATGATTTAGGTACAACATCCATTTTTGAAAGTGCAGAACAAGGAGTGTGCGCATGTGGCTGGTGTCTGTGGGTGTCTCTGATGGGTTCTATCTACAAGTGTCGTCCTCTACATGCGAGTATCTGGTATCTGGTATCTGGTGTGTGGAATTCGGGTACCCATTAGCCGAGTTGGATGAGCACGGCCGGGCACTGGCCGGAAGTCCGCCCCGAGAGCGCCGAAATGTATGCTAATTTATGGGAAATTAAACTGGCCCCCTGAAGTATGCAGCGCAGGGGTGCAAGCTCGTCTGCAAAGTGGAAAGTGGGAGAAAGCGGAGGGAAAGTGCGGGGACACTCAAATGAGTTTGTTTGCGATGCCAGTGCTCTCCCGATTGCTATTCATTTAATGCGTCTCTGTGCTCTTTTTGTTTACTTAATTAAAAACACTATATATAGCCGGGCATTTATAATTTTGAGTATATGGCACGACCATTGTGGCCCCTCGTCCCCGGCCGCAATCAATAATTGAATCATTAATTAAATTTCATTTGTTTGGGATGTGTGATGTGCATAATCATTTCAATTTCGATTGCCAGTCCTCAAGGCTGCCCATCGAAGGGCCATAAATCACGGGCGAAACAAAGGCCGCAATCGTTTGACATTCGATTGGAGGGTCTGCGGGTCTGCATGGTGTATTTGGTGGTGGGGTTCGTGTGGTTCTATGGGCTCTAACTTCCGGGGCGGGGCTGGTGGGCAGGTGTGTCACGGCTCTGTGGGGGAGTGGTCAGCCCAAGGGGGGATCGCAGGGCTAATGCAGTCGGGCAGTGTTTCTAGGTTGGTTTTAGTTGGATAGTTGGAAAGCGCTTCAATTGTGTGTATAGAGATAGTTGGTTAATAGTAAGAGTAGCATAGTTAACAGGTTATTATTAATATGGTTCAGTTGCTGGTTGCTTTTACCGTCGGCGGCTTTTTCAATTAGAATGCGTATATCACAGTTGCCTAGATCTGATATCGATATCGATATCGGTCACGATTACGGATCACGGTTTCGATTTTCGATTTTCGGTTTAGTTGTTGTATGTACAGAGATGTTGTTGTTATTTCGGTGGTTGTTGTTTTCGAGTTTGTAGGGTCAGTTAGAGACATTGAGTCGAATGATTGGTTGATATTCGGAATGGAGAGAAACAGAACAAATTATCATTTCTTTATAGAACAGTATGGTACAATAGCGGGTTTCAATATAAGGTTTTGTGTGTTGGGTAAGCATTTACACGGGGAGCGATGCATGAATATTTTTTAGGGATCTTGGTATGGGTAGTCTAGAATTTTCGCACCAAAAACCTCCGAATAAACGACGAACGACAAATTTAATTTTGTTAAATTTTCCACGCGCTGCCAGCAATGTTGTTTTAATAATTTTCGCCTTCCCTCGCCTGTGCCAATAGAAATGTTTATTCGAATCTTTTCATTGACTCCCTGCCAGAGAACGAAACAGTTTCCCTGGCCAATTCCGCTCCTTTATAGAATCGCAAAGCCCAAAACGAGGAGAATTTATTTTCATTGCAGCAGCGTTTGTTATGCTTTATGCCAATATCTGTTGACCCATCGGGTGGGGGCGATAGCTCGACACACTCATAAAACACCCAAGGCGAACGGAACCAAACAAGGCGGTGCCCGAACAACTGAAAATCAAAACTTTCCGAACACGGGATCGTAAAAAGCCAAGTGATACGGGGGCAAACAGACGGCACAGACACAGCGCAACAGAATACAAACTAAGATAACAGCCATTTAAGACAACATAACATAACACAGCACGGCTACAACATCGACTAGGAGAACGAGGGGCAGTGCCAGCAAATGAATTATGAAATAATACCAACTAAGGCCAGAGCACTCACTCCTCTCGAAACTAGCAGACAGACGAACGGGTTGACAGGGCGGGGCTATGCAGTGCACTTTGGGCGGGCGGGGGAGAGGGTGGTGGATTCCAGGGCTCCGGAGAGCGGAACTCGGAGCCCGGAACCCGGATGCAGGCATCTCCGGAGGCGGAAATGGACTTACCGATGCTCGTGTCGTAGGCGTGCAGGTACTCCGACGTCATGAACTGCGAGACGAGCGAGCTCTTGCCCACCGCAGGACCTCCCAGCATCAGGACCCTGGAGCGGGAAGAGGAAAGATGGATGGTATTGTGTGAACAAATTATCGTACCAAACGAGACAACTCAATTTATAGTGGTGTTTAATGCCAGTGCCGCCCAATAAATTATTATTTCACACCCCTGCCATGCAAATTGGCTCGTTCACTGTTTGTTTATATAATAAGCATATCATTTATACATAATATGAAATGAATGTTATGCTCATTTTGATATTTTTAATTCTGATATTCAACTTAATTGCATTCGCACTTTAAAACAAAAGTTTGAAAAGGGAATGGGACAGTATGATAAATGAATATTTATTCCCAGTGAATATCTCATTAAATTTGAAACTCCGTCATACTGACCAATTATTGATATATAGTTATGATGGCAACTCATTCCATATGAGCATTTTATTTCCATGCCGCGGAACGCCATCCCGACTCACCTGTAAGGTCCGTTGCCCGGGTTGGAGGTGCTGCTCTCCCGGCTGGAGGCCAGCGATGTTCTGGCGGACACGGAGGCGGGCGCGGACAGCTGCTGCTGGGCGGTCAGGTGCTCGGTGCTGGAGTTCGAGCTGGCCACGCTGTTATTGGAGCGGCTGCGCCGGCTCTTCAGGGAGTCGCCGCGGTTGACCACACCCTTGCCGGTGATCGAGAAGTGGCGCAGCCGGTAGTACTCCTCCTCCACCCCGGTGTTCGGCATGGAGGCCACTCTGAAGGAAACCTCCCATTTAGTAACGTGCTGCTACTCAACCCTGGCTAAACCTCACCTGGATCTCTGCTGGGGCAGGCACAACTGATTCGGCCTTCCCGACGCTCGGCTGCCGGGCATCTTAACCGATTGCGAGCGGCTGTGATGTGGTGAGCCATACCTGAAAGCCGAAACAAGGCGACGTCGTTAGTAATCTGAGTCCTCTTTCATCTTGGCAGATGGCGGACTGGGGGACAGGCCAAGGGACGACCAGTCATAACCGAACTGCAGCTGACAGCGGTTTAATGGGATGTAGATATGCATTTCTTACCCACCACCCGGCTCCACCTGCCATGTCCTTGGGCAGGGTGAATGCCGAAAGCCCAAAGGACATGTGCGAGCCGTCCTTGGATGTCGACGCGGGCTAACCGCAAGCCAGAAAGCGGAAAATATTGATAATTAAAACGACCAATCTGGCCAAAGCCCGAAAATTAATGAATTTAATGCGCTGCAGTCCAGCTGGCAGGCGGAATATTTGCAATGTTTAAAACTGCAGAATGACAATCAACTGCAGGAACTGCGTCCACGCGCAAGTCCGAAATGTTTGTTTATCCGACTAGTTCTGCAATGGAAACAAACCAAATTCGCCCCAGACCTGGCCACAGGTCGTGTGAGTAATTTGAAAAGTTAGAGTCCATTATGGCTTTATCCCTCGTCTGCTACAATGCAAAACTGCTGGCAGGTGAAGGCAATAAAAGTGGACCCCGCTCTCGTTTTTTTCGATTCTCCTCCATTTGAGCATTTAAAATTTGATTGCTTTGGTCTGGGCATTTTACGAGAGTCCTGAAATCGATTGGCATTCAATCGGAAATTAAATCTCAGGCCCGTGCCCGGTCATAAAAAGTAATCCGTCAAAGGTCAGCCTGGGGAACGTACCGCATCTCGAAGTCGCGCAGCTCCTCGATGGTCAGGGTGTTGGTCACATCCAGCAGTTGCCTCATGTTCTCGTCCCGCTTGTGTTGTTGCTGCTGCTGCTGCTGGTTGTTGTGGTTCTGATTGTGATGGCTGTGGGGGTGGGCGTGGCCCTGGGGGTGGTGGTGCAGGTGGGTCGGCGGGTGGGCCAGCTGCTGCGAGTTGCGCTTGCGAGCCACCAGCTCCTTGCCCTGCTCCACGCTGATGAAGTCCCCCTCGTTCTTGATTAGCAGCGTCTCCACCGTATTGTCCAGACTCAACGAGGGCTATAAAAAAGGGAAACACAGAGAGGGTTAGCAAAAAAACACGGAACAGAGGGCTGGGTGTCGGAAGTATCGTTGATTGTTAAGCGGATTGCTGCAGTTTCAATTGAATCGCAACCACTCGACCAAGTGCTCAGGCCCCGATGACTTCATTCAGTGCCCCTGCCCCTGCCACCCACGAGCTTACGAATTTGCAGCACAAACACTTGCCAGCCCCCAGCCAAGGACTCGCCACTCTCCAAGGGTCTTCCAGTGCGATTTTGAAAAGTTTTTGCTTTATCTAGACACCTTGAACAGGTGTTCTGACAGCCAGGAAAGTGCCGTAAGCCTCTGCGTTGCGTGTCTGCAGTTGCAAATTCGAATACTCCTCCCAATTCGTGTCGAGGTGAATTTCCCGCAAATTTATGTTTCGCCCTCGGTTAACTGGCCAAGGATTATTGACCAGAATTCCCCTGGCCAACAGCTTATAACGCCAAATGATACCCCCAACAAGCTATTGCTATAGGCTTAATTTGACTGATGCAAATCACCCCAAGCACTCGCCAAATGAAGTATATGGAATATTCAGCCTTGATGATTAATGCGGATTCTTGTCCACCCAGAAAACAATTCAGCAAACATAAGCTCTTCACATATGCTACTCCAGCCTGATTGCCCCTGTTTTACTATTCAAATTCAAATTGGTTCTGGCTCAAGTCCTACCCACAAATCCAATCCCAATCGCATTGTCATAGAACACTCGTACTTTCCAGAAAAAAAATATGTTTTCCCTTGTTTGGCCTAAATAAATCTCTATCAAAGTTCGGCTTTAAATTTGTCAGTCTGGGCGAAAACAAATGACTGCCAGCCATGTTAAATTACCACGAATTTACGCGGAATCGCCTGCACCATAAATTACACCGGCACTCGGAAAGGTCTACCTGGGAACACACACATTTATTTATTCTGCGAATGCCCAAATTAATTTGTGTATTTTATTGGCAGGCCTGACAGTGGGGGAGTAGGGAAAAAGTTGGCCTGCATTTCGGCCAAGCGCTAATTAATAACGTGCCAAAGTGTGTGTGGGAGGTTCTAACGATACCGCCCACTAATGGCTCTCGATTTCACAGCTCCTCCTACTTGGACCTTTCCTCATTCGAATCAAGTGCCTGAAGTGGCCAACTGGGAAACTTTTCGGCTGATCCGACCCAGGGGAGCAATTTGGCGGCGCCGAAAGGGGATGCGACACTTTGACCGATGACGAAACCGCCGAGAAAGTCTCGAGCATCCAAGCAGAACCACCGCACGAGCAATGACGCGTTACACGCGGCGTATGAGTAATATTGCTTGGGACACGCTGTGACGCTGCTCTTTTCCTCTTGGCTGCCATTTCCCATTTTCCCCATTACACAAACGCCGAAAATAGTTTTTCTTGCATCGCTTAGTGCGTTGGTTCTTCTTTTTTCGTCAGACTATTTTTAGCAGATTGCATTGGGGAAAAGTTGCCACATACACCCCAGAGTTTCCAAAAAGCGGAAAAGAAGTGCGATGAAAAACAGAACTTGCACGGTAGCACTGCGAGGAAAACGCTGGCTGAGCATTTAGCATTTCTGCAAAATGGTTTTCATTATTAAAATTTAATTCATCCTCCATGGCTGCTTGAAACTTAGATACAACTTCAGCTTCGAAACTTCTGCTCATATCAATGTTTAGTTTGCCAAACAATGCAGTTGCTAAACTGGGCAACCTGTCACTTGCCAGAGAGCATACAAAATTCCATTAGGCACTACATTTTAGGTACTTTGAGTGCGCAGTCAGACATTAATGATGAAAGCTTTAAACAAAAATGAAAACCTAATGAATTTTATCAAAAACTTTGCCAACATTATTATGATAACTTATTCATAGGTAAGCGAATTTCAATAATTTGTTTTCCATATTTAATTAATTCGCCCAGTAAAATTCTTGTTAAAATTTCAATGGGTAACTCAAGTCATATTCGAATTTTAATTGACTTTTTATAAAAATATTCTCAAAGATTCCTCGCTGGTGCTGACTAGAACTACGCAGTGGAATTGTGTATCCAAACGCCGGGAATCGGCCATTAAAAAGCAAACCGACTCGAGGTGTTAGGAAAATGTATAGCCCTCCCGAAAAACAGGCAGATAAAATGCTGGGAATTCGAAGCGAGGGAAAGCGAGGAAAGTCTGCCCCGAAAGAAGGGGTTTGTCAAAGGCCTGGTCTACGTGCTGGATGGCAGGAATCAATGCCTATAATTAATCAAGCACAGTGCTAAGAGGAGAAAACCAGAAACAACAGGCAGATGGGAATGCAATTAGTTTCTGTTTTGTTTAGGCAAACTGAAAAATGCAAACTGCAAATGGAATGGAGTGCTCCATCTGAGCTATGCGAAATGCCCGCGTAAATTATAATTGATATTACAGGAGCTGCCAGAACTCATTTCACACCCGATCGAGCGGCGCGCTCCCTCCAATTTTGGCATCGCTTAAAAATACATTTAGTGCGGCGAGTGTGTATTGAAAAAGGCAAGCGCCATGCATGCAAATCACTTTTTCCATGTTTTTGTTTTATTTTTACGCCGCTCTGTGTTCAATCGCCTGTGAAATCCGGCTAAGGAGCCGGCGGTCGGGGTGGCCAGGTTTTCTGGCTATTTTCATGCGGCACGAATATTAAAAATAAAAAGCGTTCGCGGGGGAACTCGGGACAGCGCGGAAAACACGGAAAACCTGCTGGGGGCCGGCCCAGCGATTTGTTCCCGGTGCGAAAGGAAAACATGGCATTACGCTATGATGCTCCAAACACCATCATTTTCTCGCCACACACTAATCACGAGAAGTGTCTGCGATTTGATTTTGATGGACCGCTCTTCCCCAGAACAAAGTGAAACATTTCGGGCGATTCCTCCTCGTTAGGGGATTTTCTTGCCAGCTGAAATGGTTCACCTGTCTGTCGGGAAAGTGCAAAGTGCAGCATGCCAGGTAAAGAACCTGCAGCCAACTATTCGCTCGCTGGAAAGCGTTTCCGCGAACGATTGCCTTTGGTATGTGAGACATGAGACATGTGCGCAATAACCAGAGCAGAGCGCTCTCACATCTATATCTCCTTGTGCGTGTTTATTTATAGCAAAGGTTTATTTATGGCTCCGCTGCAGAAAGTGCAGACTCAGATGCAGATGCAGTGCAGCAAACGCAGCAGTAGCCTTCGCGCGCCGAACGGGGTCAACGAATTCGGAATCAAAGGGGATGCAAACTGGCCCAGGTGCGGGCCCGTTCATAAATCAACCAATTAATGTCACTTTACAGGGCAATTGGCCTCGCGCAGAGTGGCCTACTGAGTCCGAATCCGCCCAGAGGCACAGTGCCCTCAAAAGAAGGGAAAGTGATTCCGAAATGGCCGCGGGGGTCAAGAGGCCCCAGCACGTCGAAGTGGGGGGTATCAAGTGGCCGAATTAGGCAGCCGTTGGCAATTATCAAGCATACGCAGCGGTGTCCAGCTGGGAGGAAAGTTCAGGCCAGGTCGGGCAATTAGTGGGTTCAGATGGCCGGTCTAAGGTTGAGGTGCGTCTAATCGCGGCCCTGACCACAACCCTAGACGCCGAGCAGAAGGCGGGCGAGTGTTTAGCCACGCCGCGTTATAATTAGCCCCATCGGACACTGCGTGGCCCTGGCAGAGTCAATAACCGTTTTGGCCATTTATCATGTATCAATGATCGGCCCATTCGGCGGTTCTCCGCAAACTAAAGAGTGAATGGCCGCGGGGCCCAGTGAAAGTGCCAAGAAATGTTCGGGAACTGACCTTTGAAGGCTGAGCCGGCCAATTAATGTGTGTGGTCGTGGTGATACAAATAATGGCCAATTAGTTAGCGAGCCATGCTCAGTGATTTGGGTAATTATGGCGCGGATCTGGGCAGAGCCGTTTAAGGCGGAAAAGCTGCCAAGGACGCACCGGCTTATGGCGTCCAAGGCGAGCAACTGCAAGTGCACGCTCTCACACATTTGCCTGCAATCACAGGAAACCATTGGGGCACTCAATGTAAAATCAATAGGAAACAACCGACAATGGGGGAAAAACTGGAAACATGTTTGCGTTTCTGCCGATGTTTACTTTGAAGGTGGAAGTGGCATGGTGGGGCAGTGCTGGGGGACTAGTTAACCTCCAAACGAACACTCCCACCACCCAGCACCCGCCTTCCCCAAGGCTGCAGTCGCAGCCAGGTGCGTGCCTGCTAATAATTCGCCAGAGAAGCAAGGTGAAAGGGGCTGAATCGGTAGATAAATCGCCAGGTATCGCTGGGACTCTGCAGTTTATGTAGATTTATACGTCTCGATGCCCACACACGCACACCCCAAGTCCGAAACTTACGGCAATCGATCTGCGCGGGAAACAACTACACTTTGCACCTGAAGGCTGGCCCCAAATAAAGGAGGATGAGGCCCTCGCTCGGTTCTTTGGAAAATCTCCGTTCCGGACGTCACTCTTTGGCTTGTTTTGGATGAAAATATAATTTCCTCCCTGTGCGCCGCATTCATATATGCATGGCCGTTGTTGTGTTTTCCCGCCCCCACCAGGAAATGCCTTTGCAACGAACACCTATAATCTATCTGAATCTGTTTGTGAGTCCAGATACTACGCATGCACTGCTCCAGCCTCCCCGAGGACTTTCCCTCTCTGCTTATGCATAATGGGCAAAAGTTCGGAGAATGAAATGCTAACTCACTGCCGTTTACAATGAAATCGTTGAACACACTCGGCCAGATGCTATATCTGCCTATATGTGTCTGGGTCTATGACAAGTTCCCGCCCCTTTGCCCCCTCCCACCGCTGCCTGCGGCGGCCTTTGCTTTTATGTTTTCATGATCCGATTTGAGCAAGTAAATAAATAAGGCGAAAACAACCTGCGATCTGGCACTGGACCGACGGCGGGTCTCTCTATAAACTGGGCAACTGGGTCCCTCGGCCGTTGTGGTAGTTTATTTTGACAGCTGTCATCTGCGAGATGTGCGGAATAATAAAGATACCCCCATATTTCGCTGTCACTTGCAACACTTTAATTATTTACGACAAATTCATTGTGGGTCAGAAACTCATTCACTGGAGCGACGGCTCTGTCGCCATATTCACAGCCATAAGTGGGTGTCTCCACCCGATAGCGAGCGCCCGAATTCCGATCTGGGAGGGAATTAATCCACAGCCACTATCTGGGACCCAAGCAGAGCGGAGCGGGATGAAATTTATGGCCAAATTGACGTCACTGCCCATCGATAAATCTCGCCTATCGGTTGTTCGATGGATCAAGGCGTCAACTCGGTATCTTATCAGTGTATCTATGTATCTGTGTATCTGTGGAGGCTCATTGGAGCCCGGGCCCCCGGCTGGTTGTCGGCTCATTAGCACAATCAATCAAGCGGGCGCGTCAGGGATTTTGTGGGATGCCCCTCTGCTAAGGGGGATACATATGCATGTCGCAGCAAGATTTGTGGGATGTACCCAAGCCAAGTGGGGAGTAGCTATAGTTACCTCCTTGTACCGCTTTGAAAGACTGCGACATATGCGTTTGTAGAAGGGCGCCATGATTCACTGCTTCGCCGGATTTATAGACTTCGACACGGTATTCAGGTGCAGATTGTATTGTCTTGAATTTAACTCTTAGTATGTCCTCGAGTCACTGAGTTCACATAGCGAACACTAACAGGTTGGCACTGAACAACACGATCTTTAATACTCGGTTCTTGTATCTGGTTCTTCGCGATGCCGTTTCCCAATGGCGATGCTTCGCTTTCGGATTGCTCTCTATAACTGACGAGATCGGCGGCGCGCGCCCCGTTTTATTAGCTGTGAAAATCGCCGAGAGAGATACTATATGGCGAGAGCGAAAGCGGGAGTGGGTGAGCACGGACAAAGCGGTACGAGTGGCAGACCCCACAAGGGAGCGAATCGGAGCTGGAGAGGTGGACAAAGAGAGCTTCCGTCATCTGTATGTGCCCCAGAGATGTGCTAGGAAGACATTGTCGATAGAACCTGCCCATAAATCAATACGAACTCATTATCTGTATCACAACCGAGAGTTCTTGGGAAATGGTATTACACATCCAGGAACTACTACCCTCTATTCGGATCTTGATTGATTTTGGGTAAAATAGAGAGAGATGACTTCGCCTATTGATCTTTAATTATGAACTCATAATCTCATTACAATTGGGAGTTTCTTCGGAAATGAAATTCTACATCCACATACTAAGACCCTTTATAAAGAACTTACAGGAATCAGCAGATTTTAGGTGTGTAAATGGGCAGGTAAAATAAAGGGAGATGAAATCATTAATGGATCTTTAATTATGAACTTATAATCTTATTACAACTGAGAGTGTCTTCGGAAATCGTAGTAAAAATCCTTCAGGAATCCTTCATAAGAACTTACTGTACTCAGTAAACGGAGATGATGTGTTGCAGTTTTATAGATCAATTTTATGTTTGAAAGATTTAAACAAGAAATTCACGTTACTAACTGATCGTATTTTTACATTCCTGAATCAATCAGAACTCATAATCTCCGTTTCTTGGGCAAAGGAATTCTATCTTTTTATTGCACTTCGTTTATTGGTTTTAAATAAATATATTGGTGATGAATTTTTATAAATAGACAGGTAAAAGTAGGAGACATGATGAGCAGCAGTTTCATAGAAAAACTATGATACCGTTACAATTTTTAATCAGAAATATCTATTACTGGATGATCATATTTTCAGAAAAGGTAAGAATTTTTAAAATCAAGCGAACCACCGTCATTAAATTTTCTAATAAATAAATCCTTAGTTTTGTATCCGCAAATAAAATTATTCCTACTACCTCACCCCCCACTGTACTCACCTGCTGGACGACGATTGTGGCACGTGGCTGCTTGCAGACGGCGGCCGCCTCCAGGGGATTGGCGGTCACGTTGATGGGTCCGCCGCCACTGCTGCGATCCTCCGTCTGGATGTAGAAGTGCTCCTCCTTCTGGTGCCGCTGCTTGCTCTTGAAGGATCTGCGGCGAGCGGAGTCCGTGGGACTGACGGCGGACTCGCTGCCCGGACTGGGCATCATGTGATGCAGATTCAACAGGGACCCGGACCTCGACCCCGATCCGGACATGGAGCCGTGCTTGGGCGGGATCTGCTCGAACTTGCTGGCGATGTCCTCGAACTTGTTCAGCTCGGCGTAGGAGTGGTCGCTGGGCGAGGAGGAGGACTTGGCCTGGGGATAGAAGGCGTCCGAGTGGGGCACCTGTTCCAAATCGTAAATCGTCTTAAACAAATTTAATTAAGTCTAAGGATCGTTAAGAGCCATCGGGAAAAAGCTAAAACTAAAACCGGCATTTCAAATTAAAAAAGAAGGGTTAAAAAAAAAACAGGCCTACGAGGACACTGGTCTTAGTAATAAGGAAATGTTGTGGAAAGAGGCGGAAAGATAGACACTAGACAGCACCACATTGGTTATTACAGTACCAAGACCAGGGAAATTGATCACCCTAAGGAAGAGCATTTACCTGGGGCACGTACTGCTGGTTCTCCCGGATGGTCGTGTGGATCACGGAGTCCGGCCGAATGCGCTTGGAGTTCTTGCGCGAGGGCGGACGATCGCGCTCCTGGTAGTGCTGCTGCAGTTGCTCCTGATGGCTCAAGCGCGAGTACTGCTGGAAGATGTCTGCCCCGGACTTCCTCTCGTACACGGAACAGTTCTCCGCCTCCGAATCGCTGCTGTTGCTGGCCGTCGTGGAGCTGGGGGCGAAGCACTCCCGCTGGATGCGCTCGTAGTCCAGAGCCTCGCGATCGAAGGGGAACATGGTGCCGGGGCCAGTGGCCTCTCTCAGGCATCTCTCGCTACTTCCGCTCGAGGAACTGGATGAGTACTTCCGCTGCTGGGCGGATGGGGACAGCTGGTGGGGCGGGATGTTCTGGGATTGCCTGGACTGCTTTTGCTTCCCGGAGCTCCCGAAGAAATTCGCCTCCTTCATTGTGGGCGGCGCCGAGCTGACCTTGGCTATGGCCCCCGTGGAGGCGATGGGCGTGGTCCTCCGCTTCTCCCGCTTCGGACTCGCCCGGCGACTGTGAGACGGCGACACGCTGGGCGAGATGTGGTTGGGGTCACGCTCCCGGGGTCGCAGCTTCTTGCTGCGATGACCAACGCTCTCGCCACTGCGCTCGTCATCCTCCTCATCGCCCTCGCTGGCGGCCACGCCCCCGTTGCCTGAAGCCCCCGTTCCAGGTCCTCCCCCTGCTGCTGCTCCGGATCCTGCTGCCATGTCCTTTCCCGAGTCATTACCATAGCTCTTGAAGGAAAAGTGGCTGGCGGACTTTTCGCTGCTTCGCGCCGACTTCGGTGACTGTGGGGGGTCGAAGGTGAAGTGCTCCCGCCCCCGAGTGGGCGGTGGAGCCGTGCTGGGCTCCCGGTCCCGGCACCGCCGCTCCTCCCGCTGGCTGCCCGGCGAGTGGCCGCCCGTAGGGTGACGCCGCTGCGAGGAGAGGAGGGGGGTGGTGGAAGACGGCTCGCCGGTCAGGATGGATAAACAGGACTCCTGGCTCTGCAACGCAAAAGGGGTAAAATGGTGGGCGATGTAGTTTATAGGTGGCTCCATAAGGCTGATGTATGCACGCTACGCAATCAATAAATAATAAAGCTTATTGCTTCAATCAGGATAAAATAACAAGTCTTCTGGCTTTGCAAGACGATTAAGTAAATTGTAGGAAAACGTCGTAAAAAGTATTATTTTACGTAAACTATACTTTCCTCATAACATTAAACTATCCAGTACACTGATATTTTTATTATTCCAAATAATTGCTAGGATATTGAATTTGAAATGTCGTTTTAAATATTTAAATTTAATAGAAACATATACTAGTCAATACAAAATACATTTTCTTGTTCAATTCTTTGGCCATTCCACTAATTAATGTCCTGTTAAAATAAATGCCTAAAATCTATAACTAGTGTAGTTAAATACTTACAATTTATTTATAGCCAAAAATATTTTGAATGATTACAATATTCTTGAATTCAATAATTTTTTTTATCACTGTAGGTTTTAAAATCAAGTTACTTCAAGGATACGCGTGCTCTATCTTGTAAAAATAAATATATCCTTGACTTTGAGTCACGACGATAGCAACTCCCATTTGTCACGATTTGCTAATAATAAATTGCCAGTTTTGAGGAATTTCAAACATTGAATAATCTGAATTTCGAGCTTTAAAGGGCATAAAGAACCACTTCAGGCACCCTTCATTGATATCAGAGCACAATGCGAAGTAAATAATCACATGATTCAGGGCCGGAAGCGGTTGCTGGCCAAGCGGATTAAATCCGGAATTAAATTCCGTTTCGTACCTCCACGCTGTCCTGGAGATTCATGTCGGGCCTGGGCGGGTACCTCGAACAGCTCGTTAGTTCCAGCTCAGTGGCACCGCGTCCATTGGCTCCTCCCACACCGCCCATGCCACCCACTCCTCCGAATCCCTCGTGCTCCGAGTCGATGTGGACGGCGGTGAGGAGCGGTTCCTCCAGCGAGCTGAAAAGCGGCTCGCTGGGTCCCGAGTTGTCACCTGAGAAGGAAGGCACCAAGGAGCCCGCGGAGCAGCGGGCCAGATTGATTAGTTGATTAATTAATGCGGCCCGCGAGGACATCAATCAGGCAATCAAAGCAGGATGTGTGCTCTTACCCAGGTCCAGGGAGTCGCACGTCTCGGAGGTGTCCGTGTGGGTTACGTTCGTGATGAGGGTGCAGGCCGAGTCCGTGGACGTGTTGATGGTGGTGTCCGGAATCGAGGCCGATGAGGTCCCCATGACCACCAGCTGCAAGCGGAGTAGAGTAATTACTTTGGCTCTGCCAATACTCAGTGCTTCAAACCATTATATATTTCCTTTATAACGACTAGCTATCGAGCTTTAATTTCATTTTTTTGACATAGTTCAACCACAAATCGCCAAAGGATATTTTGTGTTTTATGAGAATTTATATATGGCATATACAATAGGCCCAAAGGTGAACGAAATTCCAATTCCTTATAGCCTATTTTATAGGTAACTCCACTTTATCCCCAATATTTACCTTCGGCACTCCACCTGCAGTGGTCATATTGTGCATGGGTCCGGCTACGGAGTTGTGATAGGCACTGGACACGGGATTCAAGGGAAGTCCATTCAGAGGAGTCGCCGACGTGGTCGAGGCATTGATCTTGTTCTTGATGCTCCGCCCGCTCTTGAAGTACAGGCGCCGCAGAGCCGTGGCCGCCGAAGAGCCGGACGCACTGAACCCATCGTTGTCGGAGCCACTGGAGTTGCTGCCGCCGGAGAAGAGACCGGAACCGTTCAGCTGGACGGCCGCCCTGGTCGCCGAGGGAGTGGATGGCTTCGAACGGGACACGTTGTTGGGCAGCGAAGCGGCATTGGATATCCTTCTGGCACCGGGATGGGGTGACGGCGCCTGGGATTGAGACTGGTACTGCGCTTGGGGTTTAGATGGGGCGGGCGAGTTGGCTCGGGGAGCTGGTGGTGACTTGTCGCTCCTTCCGCCCGAGGTCTGACCCAAAGCCAGGGCCATCATCGCCGCCGATCGGGTGCTCATATAACCAGCCGGTGGCTTGGACTTTCCGGAGACGCAGTTGGAGTTGGCTCGGCTGCTGCTGTTGGAGCTGCTGTTGTTGTTGTGGTTACCCTGTGCGGCATGAGCAAGAGATGCCGTCATGGCTGAGGGTTGGGAAGAGCAGATCGAAAGACAAGTCGGTTAAGTACACTCAAAAACAGTTTCGGTTTCCCAGGGGACCCTTTAATTTTAGACTGCGGTTTCCTATTGCGGTCGCTCAAGTGGGGTTGCCTGACCACAAAAATACAATATGTCGCGTGGCTTTTTGAAACCAAGCTAACCTTTAAAGCAGTGGATGTTTTTGTTTATCTCTTGGTCTTTATTTTGATTTTATGTGGTATAGTATATTCTATACTATATGTGGATGAAAATATCAATGTTATTTAAAGTTAATTAAATAAACAAACTTATTTTTTTTAAATGTTTGATTTCCCGCCGTTATAAAACCCCTAACGTCAAACAACAACTGTGTGGCACTGCCATTTATTTAATCACATTTTTCCCTTCCTGGAGTTTCACTTGTACCCCTTTTAATTGGAATATTAAAACCGCAGTACAAGGGTTCCTGGCATACGGGTTCTGTATGTGGCTTTTGCAACCCACAGACGAGAAGCGGCGATAACCGTGGGCTTCTGCCCCCTGCAACCATCGCTGTTCCATCCTAAATCAACAAATAAAATCGATGGCTGTGGCGTGACACGGGCACCTCATTCACCGGTGGCTCACATGTTGCGCCATTAGGTGACTCAACCCCGAACGGGGGGTAACTGGGCTGCAGTCTCCGGGGGAGAGTGGCGTGTCCCCGGGGACTTTCCCTGGCCACAAAGTGGGGAAGGGCGGGAGATTTTCGCACGTAAACAGGCGAACTTTTCGTGGAAAAACAAAGCACACAATCGAACAGCGCTGAGATAATAATCATCAAATAATCGAATTCCATTCCACAATTAATTGTGCGGACCGGACGACAGAATATCCCGGTCTTCGGACGGTCTGCCCTCCTCCACTCCCCTACCTAATTGTGGTTGTTTATCCAATCGCACTCAACGAGATTCCCCATAAGGTCGCCATCTCGCCAGCTTAGTCCCTTGGATGGGCGACATGCGGACCGGCGGAGGTCAGGGAACTCGAGGCGCAAAAAGAGGTCGACTCCGACGAAGGCTTTGGCCCAGAATTCGCGCAAAGTTTGACAGGCCCGGAAATTATACGGGCAGGGCCATTTGCATGTTTCCATTGTACATTATTTACACAAATGTCGCAGAAACTGTGTCAACTATCAGCCATCAGACCACAAATCTTATCGCACACAGAGAGAAAGAGCTGTGTTTTCTAGGAAAATGTTGGGACGCATTTCCAATAAATAACTGAACATTATAAAATGCTCTATGCTGGCAAAAGTACTCTATAAACTCAATCACGTGGCTTCAAGAAAACGTCACTTAAGTGCGAACTATTAATTTACTCTTTACACCGCCGTGGGCACCTACCTCTGACTCCTCGGCTCCTGGACGTTGCTGATCCTGCGGCTGCTCCTGGTGCGGTGGTGCTGCTGCTGGCGGTGCTGCTGGCGATGTTGCCGGAGGGGGATGGCGAGGCGGAAGCGGAGGCGGAGGAGGCTGAGGTGGGCGGTGATGTTATAGGCCCCGCGAGGGCGGGGTGGGGCGTTGGGCTGCTGGAGTCGCGGAAGATGGGGGAGCCGGGGACATAGCGGTCGGGCTGCAATCGAGAAAATAGTGAGCGGCTATAGTTTCCATTAATTACAGCTCAAATAAAGTTGCATTCCGTGTTTGCCTGCGATAAGAAGGGTGTAGGTACTTGTGTCGCGCGCTGTTTGCCATGTGTCAAACATCCATCGCCACGGACAAACATCGACTCCACTCGAGTCAGTCAAGTGCCAGCCATCGAGGCCAACTATTCCGGACTCGTATTCGCGTCTACCGCTGTCAGAGCTTGAATCCCAATAGACGTCAGCGCCATGAATCCACCGCTCGGACTGTCAAAATCCGCGCTCTTCACAGGACTCTGCGTCGCCTTAATGTCAGCAGCCCTTACGAATGGTACATTTCCGCGAGGTTCTTCAATCATCCTTACACCCACCCGACCAGATCCTAACCTTCCCCACTGAGTGGCACTGAAAGATCGCTTTGCAGGTCGTTTTCCGTTTAACTTAATTAGCTGTTTTATTGCGAAATTGCCGTTCTACGACTCATAACTCAGCGGAAAATTAGCGAGAAAAATCAGGTGAATTTGAAATGTTCTTGGCACTCGTTCCCTCATTTCCCTCGACATGGACGTAGACATAGACCCCCACTTGATTCACAGAACTCTGCCTTCCGTTCTATTCTTACAATTCTGTTCGGTTCGGTTCACTTCGTTGTGTTTTGTCGAGTTCAGCTGTCGACGTCACTCGCCTGTGACCGCATTCAGATTTATTGATTGCCTCACAAAAGATGATACAAATCATTATTCAAAGACCTGCGAGTGCCCAACTGCGCGGTCCTCCAGGCACAGTGGAGTGGCGGCCTCAAAAGCCAAGCGAAAGGCAGTATAGCTCAGTGGTTGTCTTTGGAATTGAAGTTGACATTTACGGAGCTTAAAAGGGACTTCAGTCATCATTTTTGGGAGGCCCCTATCCCCAATAAGTAACCTTTTAATAAGAAGTATTTCCCTACTAAATGTTGTTTGAGAATTATTTTAAATCATATTTAACACAAACATTTATTGCTTTCAAATTTCAAATAGTTTAAAAATGTTCAATAAATGCCAAGTGTTGCTGAACCGCTTGCATAGTGCTCGTTATTTTTATGCAAGTGAGTAATCGTTAAATTCCCATGGACGACATTTATTTAGATCAAATATCCCATAAAATAGCTGGCATTTTTCGCCGATCTGAGCCCATTGTGACTGTTCTACTCGAGATGAGACAATGTTCTATCTTTCGACTACCGCGAACCGCATCGAAGCGTGCCAAGAACGAGCCCCGCGGTCACACTTTTATGCAGAACCCATAATGCAAAATCACAGCAGAAATAGAACAGTGTTCGTGGTAGGAGCTTAGGATGCGATCCGCACCATCTCAATGCCTTTCTTTTGACGGGCGGCACCATAGTCGAGGGTCGGCCGAAAGTCGAAAAGTCTCGTGTCATCAATCCGTTTACACATCTCGGTCCGAAGCAGTGGCCACTAGTGGGGCCATTGACGTCATTGTTATTACACAAAAGGCTGATTCAAATATAGAATGCCCCGCGTATACGCATTTAGATAGGTATAGCCGGCGAAACATGTCGAGGACGCTGTCGTGCCAGTTGGCAAATAGACAGAAAGTCTGCTGCCAAAATTCTCACTTTAATTCAATTAATTATTGTGTTTTTATAGATGCTAATGTTTGTTGTTATTGCATCGCCCGCTGGGGGTGGCTATTAATAAATTCTAAGAAAAGCACAGCGACAACGCGATCATTACGACGATCATCAACATCAAACTTAAATTCGAAAACAACGAAACGAAACCGAAAGGCAACGTCATGACCTCGTTCAATCCTCTTTTGTATATCGCACACTTTGCAGCTCTCGACTGCTATGCTTGCAGCTACTTGGACGGGTACAGTGACACCTCCTGCCTGAACAACGCCAGTGCAGTGCGCGTGATCAACTGCACCAAGAAGTACTGTGTGACGGTGCGCCAGGAACTGCTGGTAAGTGTGTGAATTGTTACCTAGGACAGGTGTAGGTCCGGATGACATCACATAATGTATTCCATAATATATGTGGTATAGTGTAAAACAAAAAAGAGTCAGCACTCAAATACTTATTTCTTTTAAAATTCAAAACATTTAAACATTTAACATTTCCAAGTTATATGATTGGAGATGCACAAAATGTTGTCTACTCGGCTGGGCAAAAGAGTACAGACACACTTTCCGACCGCCGCCGTGTGTGGAAATTTAGTGGAAGCCGGAAAAACTTCTCCCTGGTCGTAAAACGCCGTGGAACGTGCTGCAAGTGTTCCCGGGCGTCGGCGGACGGGAATGGCGGAGCGTTTAACTCTTCACGTACGCCGGCAGCCATCTGCAGACACACTCCCAACGCGGGCTGCCGCAGCGCAGCTGTTGCGGCAACAAAGTAACACATGGAATGCCTGATTTTATGCATCGTCCAACTTTGTTCGGCTAAATGTTGCCACAGTAGAGTTTCGCCCCTTCTGGAAATTAGCGACTCTCACGTAAAGGACAAGCCAACGAATAAAAAATGCCATGAACCATTAAATCGTGCCAGCTCTGTACTCCGCCTAATTGAATCCTGAGCTGCACTCTCGGCCGGCCCTCGCGGCGTATGAGCAATGTGAGCTTCAACGCTGAAAACAACTTCTGCAGTTCGTACACCTAAAAAATATGGAACTTAAAAGTTTTAATATAATTATTGACATGATTGCAAACAATTTAATCCTAAATTTTTACACCCCGCATTTTTACATTCCCGCATTAAATCGAATTATTTCCCATCGATTCTGGGTTGATTTTAAGCCCGACGACTAGATATTTTGTTAAGCCCTCGCTTCTTGATTTCAAACAAAGGAGAGTAATCCTCGGAGGGTTAAGTCTTGATTTTGTAGCTGTGCAGCAGTCAAATGCAGACGCTTGATGAAGCTCCACTCCCTGATTATTTCCACAGTATTGACGCAGCTCGTCTGGCTTTAATTTTCACCAGTAAGCGGCTCAAATCAAAAGAGCCGGCCAAAGGAGGAGAAAGCGGGCGTAAAATAAGCACGAGCACAGAGTGCATAAAAAATCCATTACCATAATTTAATGGAAAGCCAGAAGGGCGTGTAAAGAGCACACATAGTATGGGGGACAGCCATCGACTCCACATAGCCGGGATCCCAGGCCCAATACCACGGAAGGCTTAGGCCAGCTTACACCCCCACAAAGTCAACTTTGTCGCCTACTTTGGGCCCCTTCCGCCCTCGCTTTTTACATAACCAGATGAGGTTTCGAAATTTGCAAGTGCCTCATTAGACGGGCCGAATGCGCTGATTGAATTTCGGGGGATCAAAGAAGTCGGCCGGCTTGGGGCGTGCCTCGAGCTTATGTTAGATGTTAGTCGTCTAGTTCGCCTTGCCTTTAGCCGGCGAACTGCAATGCAATTAAAACTTTGGCCGCCTCCCCATCCGCAGCCACATCCATCCACTCCGCGTGTCCCTAGTGTGAACTTTGTTTACGCATTAGCTCGGGGCCATAGATTGCTTCGGAGCGGGTTCCGCACAGCCCCGACTGCAGTCCCCACCCTTTTTGGGAACTTGGGACCCCGGGCATTAATTACTTTGCCCGCCGGAACGAGGGCAAATGCAAATTCGATTCGCAGATACGATATGCGAAATGCAAATAAGCCCTGGTGGCCCAGTGCGATGATTGGTGGCGGGCAGGCGAGCGTCATTAATCAGTCACACAGATATTTGTAACGTGGACTCCCCACTTCCATTCCCATTTCAGCGCAACTCGAGCAAGGTAATGTCCTTCCTGCGCGACTGCCAGGACGAGCCGGTGGTAAGTGAAACCAGTACAATTTACCTAAAAAACCCCTTCTATTTGCTTTTAATATAATAAAATGGAATGTTTCAAACGATAAATATTCATGTTTGAACGTCTATAGAAATAGTTGTGTATCATATTCTGTTTGGCTTTTGTGAAATATCCAGATTAGAACGTCCCTGTTTGCTTTTGCCGCAGATGCTGTATGGAAACAGGCCAGATGAAACGTTTCGCACCTACTACACCTCCTGCCAGCAGAACCGCTGCAATGGACACAATGGACGGGTTAAGAACTCAACCAGTGGAACTGGGGGCGGTGGGATTCACAATGCCATAGTTCCAGGAAAAAATACTGGCCAAGGGGCGTCTTTCACTCCACGGTTACTGTTCATTTTTCTTGTCCCTGCACTTTGGCAATTGACTTAGGCAAATAAGACTGGTATTCTAACATGAAAACATGGAGAACCCTGACGTATCGAACATTTATCTCTGGTATAATGAAGTGAAAGTTATTCAAAGCAGCGGCAAATGAGTCATTTTCTCGTAGTATACACACATAGATAATCGATTTAAGAAAGTTTAACGTTTTCCTTCGCTACACACAACTGTACAAAATGTTTATAAGGTGATTGCCAAATTAGAAACAAGCATTCGCTTTAATATTACTAAAGAGATTCAAATAAACAACAAACCTGCCTAATTAGAGCCCTTTATGATATAGTCAAAGGCTCAAACGAAAAGCCCTCCCGCTACCCAATTACATGGCTTTCAAGCCTGGGCTCACTAGCTAATTGCTGTGGTTTTGGGCTAGTTGCAGGCGTTGACAAACTTTTGCGTGTGTCTGATCAAGGATGCAGGATACGGGAGGCTCGCCATGAAAACCACAGCCGTAATTGCAGCGACCGCCAGGCTTTTAGGCCAACATCATTGGATCAAAGGTCGCCGACACTTCCGGCGTGTCCACGCGCTCGGGAGCGGCTATGAATTCCAGCTAATGGCACTCTATGGGGACGCTAATTGCGTGTATCTAATGGATTCGCTGACATCTTTACGCAATGAAACGCAAAATCTCAAGTGCAAATTGCTCGAGAAGGCTGAGCCAAAAATGCAGGCCAGTTAGAGCCGTCTCGCAGCCTCCGATTCGCTTATAAATTGCGCAATCAGCTCAACTGTTTGCTCTGCCTCATTTGAGTTGCACCGAATAAATCTGACAACTTTTCGAGTCCTTGACTTCTTGTGCAAACACTTGAATTTGTGTTTGCCGAGCTCCGCGCATTAAAGTTGCCATATGTAACGCCGCCAGTTTCCAGTTTCGCTCGACACGCTTTCGGCGACGGAGCCGGCACTTTCGGCCAATACCAACACGCCAACGAGAGCAAACAGCCAACAAACAAACAGCGGCGACAACAACAAGGACAACAGGCCAGGGTACCGCCCCCGCCGACATGACAAGTGCTCCGGTCCGCCCCTCCGCGTTTCCTGTTCAACTTCATTCCGGTCAGTCGTTAAAAGTCGAAACCCAATCCCGAAATGGCAGCCCGGTCGGGCACGTTCTCTGGAAAATTGGATAGGACAAGGCTTTTACACATGTTTTCCGCGAACAAACTCAGCAAAATAATGAAATTTCAATATTAAAAAAGTTCGCTTGCGACGATTATAAAATGGTATGCCAGGTGGGAAGTTCTGGCAAATGGAAATGGAGTGCCCTTATGGTTTAACGAACATATGTTAGAGTACAATATTTTGAATAATAAAGCGGGAATATTGTGTTAAAATTTCAATAGCTAGTTCTGGGAAACGAATGGTTGTCATGTCAACCAAAAGTTGGTAAAGAATATTAGCAATTTTTAAAAAAGGGGTGCTATATTATTTTATTAAGGAATGAGCTTTCACCCATTTTCTTTGAGAAAGCAAGAAAATTGTCCCAGCAAAGTGAAATAAAAGCAAAAAGACGAAACTTCATAAAATATGTAAACGAAGCACCACTTTCGAGAAAGTTGCCCCATCAAAATGTTTATAAATTGTATGGAGCAAGTAGATGGATAAATCAAAACCAAAATGTTTATTAAATAAACACCCGTGCAAGCAATTCATAAAGCATGAAAGATAAATAAACTTTTTTCATTACTACATGACAAATTCCTGCCCCTCGAGAACTCGGAGCATTCCCTAATTAAAACGTTTTCGGTCACGTGAAGCAAAACATTGTGCAAACAATTGTTTTTAATTTTTAAATTAAGACAGCAGCAGGAATGCCAACATCAAGGTGCCGAGGCCCGAGAAAATGAGGGTACTTAAGAAATGCCACAGGAAGTAATTTTTACTCGACAAATATTGACTTGATCCCAATAACAAGACAGCGCCGTAAAATAAGTTGAAAGCATTCCTGCTCCGCCGCTTGAGGTGCTCGCATCCCGAAGAAATGTGGGTGTCGAAATTGGTCGGCGGAGATGTTCACTTGACAGTGCCCACCGCGGCGGTCATAAACAATGGGGACTCTCGAAAATGGGCAGCGGTTGCGGTTCCCTTTTCCTCGGTCTTATTTGCAGTTATCCCCAGCCCCCACGGAGATGTGGGGAATTTCACGTTTTCCTTCTACACATGGAGAAATTATTTTGAAACTAACATATATTTTTTAAGCCAATTGTTTTATATACAACTAATTCTACTCTAGAAATCATTTTCGAAACTGATTTGAACTCATATTATATAAATAAATGTATATTTATGTATTTTTTGGTGACCCAAAACCCTTGAATATGTTGTGTCAAAATATGTATACGAAACCCAACCCAAGTTGGTAAATTTAAATTAGAAAAACGAAATCCTGAAGCTATACAGACCTAGCGAATGATACCCATATTTCCTTGGTGACCCCAACACATTTAAAATTGGGCTTAGCAGGGACTACAAATACCAATTTTATTCGATTTTTTATGTATTATTTCCCTACGTGTAAATTGTAAAAGAGGTGTGCTTACTGCAGGAATTGTAAATTCATTCGCCACGAAATGGGGACGCCGCCAATGCTGGCAGTTCTCGGGGGGATGTGCCACGGATGGGCTTGGGGCACATTTCTGAGTCAGCGGGTTGTCTGCGCTTGATGTTCTTCGGGGTCGGTCTGCTCGGGGGTTGGGGAATTGCAAATAGTTCTGTCCGATTGTGATTCCTTGGTCTGGTTATGGCCAATTGCCATTCAACAATGGCTCTGGGTCCCCGTCTCCAGCCCGATGATGATGATTCCATCGGTGCGTTGAACTTTCCCGTCTGGACAGCGGGTCTGGCCGACTCCTCTGCCCGCCGGGAAGGGGAAATGAAATAATGGCACAAAGCCAGCGAAGTGCGTGCCGGAAACTATGCAACCCTTGTCTGCAGTTGCCAATGCATTTGCAATTGTCTCCAGTGGGGGGATGTTGTCCCACAAAACCGACAGTTTATTCCACCCAAAAAGGGAAGTAAGCGAGAACACTCGATCACGATGGGTAATCAACGATACTTTTGCGCATCTATAGGTATGCCTCATCAAATAAAAGTGTGCATGAGTTATAAAATTCATTTTGACAAAATTCCCCGCAACAATGGAACAGATAAAAAAATAAATATTCGCCAAAGGCAACAGAAAAAAAGATAAAACAGGCGAAGGCGGAACAGGCAGAAGTGAAAGCCACTTGATTTATGCCTTCTCGGGAAGCTTGGAGAGAGGTGGGCCCAAATGAACCTGGGAAATTGGAACACTTTTGGGAAAGTGGGCGTGGTAGCTGCCAAGAGGCACGTCTGCATCTGCTTGGATTTTTGCACAATTCTGTATACAATGTCTACAGTTGTTTTCATTGTGGGTTACCAATGAATAAAATATGAAGAATATTCTAGAGATTGCGCAATGCTGTTGCGCTTTTTTTGACAAATGGACGCATGAGTCGAGCAATTAAAATTAAATAAATAATTTTGTGGGTATGCAGAAGGAGCAGTATGAATGGAAGAAAATGTGTATAAAACAAACTTTTTAGGAGTAAGAAAGAAAATTGAAATTTCTGTAATATTGTTACGAATATCTGAAAAGGTATTTTTAGGTACATGTTCTTCTAGTACTTATTATATTAAAAAATTCTGAATACTCTCACTGCAACGTACCAATGTAGTTAATAAACAACTTTAAGAGTTAATAGGAACTGTCAACTGTACTTCTTCTACGAATGTCTGAAAAGTATGTATAGGTACGCGTACTTTAAGAGTACTTATTATACCAAAAAACGTAATACTCGCACTACACCCTACAAATGTATTTAATAAACTACTTTAAGATTTAAATAAATTCAAACGCTTCATTCGGTACCTGCTCTTCCACGAATACCTGAAAAGCATATTTAGGTAAGTGTACTGTAAGAGTACCCATTATACCAAAAAATACTAATACTCCCCTAACCAAATTAAGAGGTGTTGTAAAAATCACGTGATTGGCTTATATCTGAGGGCTTGTTGACAATATATTTTTTGAAACTAGAACATCAACGATGCCATTTAACCGCCCACTCGTTGAAAATTTTGATGTTTGAAGGATGTTCTAAAAAAATGGATTGCTCTGGCTGGGCCAACTTATCTTCGGCGACCGTTGGCGAGCTCTTTGTAAATATTGTAAAAATAATTGCTTCGCTCACCGATCTTTACAGAAATGATTATTGATGAACACTTTGGCCTATTTTATCAAAATCAAAGCAGACGCGACAACGTCACTTTTTGCGCCAATGAAGCGTGAAATGCGGACCGACATCGTGGGCAAAGCGCCAGCACACATTAAATCTTGCGAAAGTTTAACCCGTCCAGCCAAAAAGTGAAAAAACGCCCAGCACACCTTCTGATGGACCTTAGTATGGTCTATAGACCAAATGAGATTATTTCTTGGCAAGTGCCGAGGAGCCGATGACGTCAAACGGCGACGGTCGGCAGACTGTTCGAACAGACCAATTCGACCAAGCTTTCAATCTGCTTTGATATAATTTTGTAGGCACGCGTAGGTGGCTTTTTGAGTCTCCAGGAAATCCCCGTGAATCACCCGGGGGACGGGATTTGCTCTTGAGCCGTGCCAAGGGGATTGTGTAAACAGAAAAGTCGCCAGGGAATTCGACGGGGAAATGCCAGGAATGCCAAAATATTGATGGAAGCCAAGCCGAAAGGCTTTTAGCGTCGCGTGCCAATCGGCCAAGATCCGTTAATGTACACACATCGCTCTCGGAATATCTGGATATATGGTGCGGACGCGTTATGAGTGACTGGACGAGTGGGGAGTGTGTAATTCCATAGCCGACAGCGGACGGCATTATCGTCTAGGGGCGACAACAAAGATCTCCCGCCGAATGACCAGACACATTTATTTGTTTACCCAGCTCGGTTGCCGTTGCCTCATCTTGACAATCAATTAATTTCCCTACCGACCGCCTCCTGCCCCGGGAGAGCTCCTGGTGCTGCGTCGACAAAGGCAAGTGGCGTCGTTGGCGCTAATTGTTTTTAATGCAAATTGCTAAGGGCTTAATAAGGAAGGAGGCGCGGAACAAATGGATCTTAAAATCCATTTCAATTATGCCATAAGTTTCCCGTCACTCTGAGTGGTCCACTACACCACAACGGTGACGTCAAAGATTGCAACACAGGCCAAGTCCTATTCCACCTCTATAAATATGGATTTTATCATCTTTGTCTGCGCCAGAGTTCACTGACTGAGCAGAATCTCGGACTGCAGGCTGCGAAAATAGTTTTGCACATTTTAACGAGCCCCAGCAAGCAATAGAAAATGGGCGTTTTCATCTAGCTAATGTTTTTTCCCAGTCTCCGTGTATACACAATGCATTTGCACGGATTCGAGCTAATTAAAGCTTGGCAAATATGCTTTCCAGCCAACAAAGCGGCCGCAATTATAACTAAAAGCCAACCTCAGCTAACTATTCTAGCAACGCCCACATAAAGCCGAAAATCAGCAGCGCTGTCTGTCGACAATTTTGCATTTTTGCGAAAATTTCCACAGTACGAATAAATACTGAAAAGGAGGTTAACCAATTTGTTCGCTTGCGGCTAGCGAAAGTGACAACGGAAAACAGCGGGGGACATGGGTGCTCTTTACAAATGAGTTTCCGTATTTCATTGAAAGCGCTCGCATATGCAATTCTGGCTATAAATACATTAAACTTGTTCTTTTTTCGCCTGGCATTTTCACTTTCGCTCGGTGCTCGGTGCTCGGTGCTCGGTGCTCGAAACTGAGTCAATGCGATGCGTGGGAGGAAGTGCAGAAAATGCAGCTG
Source organism: Drosophila biarmipes (assembly GCF_025231255.1). Taxonomy (NCBI): domain Eukaryota; kingdom Metazoa; phylum Arthropoda; class Insecta; order Diptera; family Drosophilidae; genus Drosophila; species Drosophila biarmipes. Next base: position 7,001,087 of record NC_066615.1, on the reverse strand, counting down.
CAGTGGCAGAATTTTAACGACCCGCCAGTGCCAAAAATAATATTCGATCATGTCAACCGGCGGGCTAAACACCTCTTTTAAATAGAAACGATGGCGAAAGTGAAAATTTAGATCTGCGTGGGCCGATGGCCAAACGCAAGGAGTCAATGCGCTCATTAAGCATCTAATCCCCGCGAAAAAATCAAGATCCCAAATCAATCATGAGGACGGAAAGAGTTGACAGTGGCAGCCAAACACAATCGATTCGGAAGTTCAGGGTCCTTTCAGGGTCCGCACTGAAGGTGAGTTAGTGAACCCACAAGAAGTCTAACAGGCTGAGACCAAACTAAAACGACCTTGGGGGCTTGCCAAAATTGTGGCTAATATGTCAACACTCAAGCAGAAAAACCGATGAAATAACTCAATCGAATGGCGAATATTTCTCTCAGAGTGGAAACAACCAACTTTTATATTGATTGAATGGGTCATCAATTAATAAATAAAAAAAATATCCTTGGCTGCTTCACTGGACATGAATTAAGGGTCATATTTATCCGGCTCTTTGAAATATTGCAGTTCGAAATTAAAACTTATAAATATCCTCTCAAAATCCCTTAGGAACTGCAAAGGAACCCATATTAAAACTCCCTACGGACTAACTTACTTTAAATGTTCTTTTAAATGTTCAGGAGAAGGTTCCCTCCTCCTAATTGAATCAACTGATACCGGTGCAACGAAATTTTTGTTTTTAGAGCCGAGATGCTCACGTTCGAACATAACTTTTACCTGACTCTTGACATTTCCCAACAGCTCTTCAAAAGTTTTCTGCTCCTATTTTTCATCGGCATCGCGGCATTGAACCAGCTCAATAAGGAGAAGTGCAATTTCTTTCCATTAGCTTCTGCTCAGTAAATGTAATTCCCCAGCACGTCTTAAAGCCTAAGCCATTTTTATCTGCTTACAGCTGGGCAGGAACTATAAAAAGAGCTGCAATAAATTGCCCAGAAACGCTTCTGTCTGCTGGAGACTATTTCTCAATTCAATTAGTCGGCCGTCGGACCCACTTTTGAGCAGGCAAACTTCGTTTCCGGGCACTAAAAGCCCCTCGACGGGTGCAGTTCCAAACGCATTCAACACTGCCGTCCGCCCCAAATGAGTGAATTCGATCAACTTTTTGCAGTCCAAAAGTATGCAGCACTAATAGGCTACTGCATGAACTTTCTCACAGGGCTTTCGCTTTCGCACACTACCCAAGGAGAAAGTACTCGATGGCAGGCACTTTCACCTATCGAAAACTCGGTAGGCGGCCTGCTGTCAGATCCTTCAAACGGCAGACGGGGCCGGTCATTCTTTCGAAAATTGTCGCAGCGAGCAGAGCTCTTGAAAAGTAATAAAAAATAAAAATTAAATTCCTCTCATTGAGTCGTTGTGTTCCGTGTCGAGCAAAGTACTTGAGTTTCGCCAACCAGCACGCGCGTGTGCCGTTCTCGTTAGATCCAGATCCCAAAGTCCAGGCCCGGGTCCTCAAAAGACACACAGTAGCCCCCTCCCCCACCGAACACTCGTGTGAACAAACCCACAAGTCGCAGTCCCATTCAAAGCGCAGGAAGATGGTCACCGACGCGAAGGACACCCTTTCGGCCAAGAGCTCCACCAAGGAGGTGCAGTGCCAGCACTCCGGCTGCGATGAGCCTCTGGCCCAGGACGGGGCCCTCTCCAGCCCCACCTCGCTGACCACCCCCAAGAGCGCCCGCGTGGGCATCTTCAACGCCGAGGACTTCCTGTCCCGCGCCCAGCTGAACGACAAGATCAACAACATCCTTCGCTCGCCCACAAAGGCCCCAAACGGCGTGCGTCAGCGCTCCGTCTTCACCAACAACAATCCATCGCCGGTGAGTAGGGTTGCCATGGCCCCAAAGCAATTTTCACCCCAGGGTTGCCAGGCACTATCGTATGTCACAATCTTTAGGGGTTCACCTGTCACTTAAAAACTCTTTTAAGGTCTTAAGTTATCATAGTCTGTAATCTGATGAACAGGGATTTATTTCATGTTTATATACCCGCATTTTCTGCAGACATTATTTTTTTAAAGGTTCTGAGGTGTCTTTTTATAATCTAAGAGCTAAAAAACACTCCTTAAGGACATGACCTTTAAAGGAACGTACCGTGGGTGCAAGCAGTTGCTTCCTAGCACTTCGGGATGTCAGTGTCAAACATCAAGCAACCGCTGTTCTACACTGTTTGTGTGGCGGCAGAGAAAAAACCGAGCTGGAGGGTTATCGAGAGTTGTTATCTTATTTTTTAAGCAGGTCATTAGAGAACAATGACTGAAACAATTGGTAGTAGTATAAGGTTCTAAAGTATACGAACATCCCTTTGCTGAAATTAGGTATAAACTAAAGAGCAACCAAAGCTAATCAAGACCTTCTGATAAGAGATAACCTATCCATACCATCCCCAGCAAGCCACCATGCGCCTTGTGTCGTCGATGAGCAGCGCGCTGGGTCCTCGCCTGAGCAGCTTGTCGCTGAGCGCCGGGAGCGTGAGTGGCGTGAAGCGCGGATTCGAGCGCGGCCTGGAGCGCGGGAGCAGCAGCAGCAGCCTGGGGAACAGCGCCAGCGTGGGCACCAACACCAACATCCTGGCCAAGGAGTGCTCCAGCCAGACGAGCAGCAGCGCCCGTCCCTTCATGCACCTGGGCGTCCATGCGGCCCCCCATTCGGCATTCGGCGCCATGCCGCAGGTGACCGCCGGCTTCGAGGCAGTGGGCCTGGAGATGGACGCCGCGAACATCACGCGCAGCGGCAAGAGCCTCACGGGGCGCTTCAACTCTGGATATGGCTTTGAGGTCGAGGGAGCCTATTGCCTGGTAAGGGATTGACCCCCTATCATTCTAATTAAACTAATTTAAGGGTATATGCTACATTCCCAGCCTCAGGCGCACCACACCCAGCAGTTCCCCTCGCCCATGCCGCCACCACCCTACGCCCTGGGCCGCGTCAGCTCGAGGAACTTCGAGTTCGACAACAACACTCCGCCGCCGTGCCCCGGCTCCGGACCAATCGCCATGAGCAACGGCACCATCCAGCTGCGCCTGCGCGAGGGCGTTCGGTTAGTGGGGATGCTCTACAGATGGGAAAGTAACCCTAACCACTGCCCCAATCTCTTTCAGCATTGATATGACCTTGGACAAGGCGGTGCGGGTGCTCAACCAGCGCAGCATGGTGGCCATCGCCCTGTCGCGCAACTGCAGCAACTCGGCCCTCATCCATCCCAATGGACGAATCCTGCAGAGCGGCTCCAAGGTGGAGATCGTCACCTACGACGGCATGAAGGCCAATAACTTTGTGTAAGTTGTAAATTCTGTTTAAATGATCATGATTAGATAGTCGATGTTGACTATTTTGATGAACTTCAAAAGCAGTTGTATCCATTTACAAGTCCCCATCGTGCTTTTTCTTTTCAAATCAAATCTGGGGTCCCGTTATGAACCAATATATTAAGCATCCTCCCCGCGAGGATTTTCCTTAAGCTGAACAATTTGATGCTCAATAACATATCAGTGAAAACCCTCTGACCTCCTTTCAGTCGCTATGCCAAAATGTGGTACAAGGGCGTCAGCTTCACCAGCGAGTCCTGTGCCCTCATCTATCTGGTGGACACAGCTGGCACGCGCACCACCACCGACACCTTCACCGACCTGACCAAGGACTACACACTGGCAGTGTTCTACGAGTGAGTGCCTCGCCAGGATTGCCGAAATCAATTCCCCCAGCTTTTCGTTCTAATTAACACTCAACCCAAACCCAACCCCTCAGCGACTCGCGCCACGGCCCGTCCTTTATGTCGGATGCCCACGACGTTATCGCCAACTCCACCTACAACTGCGCCGAGGACGGCACCGAGGTGTACGACATCAATGGATTCCGCATCACGCAGGCGGCCGACGGCCTGGTGAAGGTCACCCGCCAGCACAACAAGTGCCTGATTCGCACAAGCCCCGGCAACGGGTCGGCCACCCTGACCACCCCCGGCATCCACTGCACGGCTTCGCTGGGGAAGACCTCGCACCTGTTTGTCCGGTGAGTTTGACGCCGCATCCTTACGGGTTTCCAATAATGATGCACTCGAAAAAAGCGACGTGCTCACTTTAGTAGGTCGCTTTTCGGTAAAATCCATATCAAATATGGTTAAGGTGAATCAATTTCACTGTACCTGGCTCATCATAAACTGGGGCTCTATTGACAAATATCTTGAACATATACTACTTATTATTATCTATATAGACATTATACACATAATTTAAAATAAGGGACTATGTAAAAGTATTATTGTCAAACATGTATCAAAGTTAGTCAGAACATTGAAAGGCCAGCCCACCTCTGCTCAAATCTTTTTAACAAATCAGCTTAGGGACAAATCAAGTTACTTATTAGTTCCCTGTTTCTAATGACTCCTTCTTCTCCCACCTTGCAGTCGTAATGAGAAGCGCATGCACTTCGACGGATCCTGTTTCATTGTGCGCAACGCCGGCCACTCGGCCGGATTCAATGAGAACAATCTGCTGATTGTCTACTAAGTACCGCTCGCAACATGGGATGTGTCCGGCGATGGGCGTGTGCCACCACCTGCGACCTGGCACCGCCCACCCGAGCACTCGAGTCCACCCCATCAACACACAGACACCACAGAAAACACACACCGACACCGACTCAAGCGTCGACAGCGAACACCTTCGGCCACCCCAAATCCAAGTTAGCACCGGGCCTCGGCGTGGAGAGGGATCATAGATCGTATGAGAAACCGAATCTAGGCTATGGTCAACAAAAAAAGTTAATCGTAAACTGCACTCAGAAAGACAGCTCGAAAAAGGGCGCGAGCAACGAAAACAGGTCAGTCCCGGGCGGGCACGTCCTCCGCCCCCCTGGATTGCTCTTCGATTGCTCGACGTAGGCGCAACGCAACCACCAAGGAATTCGTTTCTAGACCCCATTATAATCTCACCACCCCTCGATATCCCCAGTTTTATACGCATACAGTTGTTTCGTGCAGGCAGGACGGGCAGAAAGGTCCCTAAGTCTGCCCACTGCCTGGAACGCTGGCCAGGACAATGGGATTTCGATCAGGGCCAGCGTTTGGTGTTACAAAAAAAGAATGTATTCTTTCGCGTTCCACTCCGTTTCCGGCTCTATCCATCCAAATTACTTCCTAAGGCAATTCCGTGCAACATTCGAGGAGAAAGTCCGGCAAAAAAAAAATTGAAAGTTTCAAAATCTGCACAAAAAAATCAATGTTTTATAATGTCCAAATTAGATTCCGGAGAGTCTTAACAGCACCGCGGCTGACCTGCGGACGGATCTTTGGCGTTACGTCCGGCCCACGTAACGCCAGTGTCACTTCAGTTAGTTCTAAGTTACCAGTTAAGATTAGTTAACCCAGTTGCTGCAATCCCAGCATGTTCGTCCACACCCACCCAAAGCACACACTGGAAGTAGAAAGCTGAGTAGTTTTTGTGAAAGGGAAAGCACGTGATCAAATTTCCAAGTGTAGTAGATGGCAGTCGACCCCACTCACAGAATCACACCTTTTCGCACACATTCACCCAATGCAAAGTGGGGAATTGCGACTGAAATGGAACACGATTTTTAATTAGCTTACGAAACACTCGTCTGAAAATGGCAGTCGTCTTTCAAGCCAAGTTAGCACACGCACACATCAAACCAACAACGACAACCCTCTGAGAAAGTGACAGAGGGCGAAAAGTGAAACACCACGCAATTGAATGTGCATAGCCTTACGACAATCTCCAAAACCCTAAATTTACGCTCATGCAAATCGAAATTAATGTGTACAAAAATCGATTTAAAAAAGTAATAAATGGAAATCTAAAATAAAGTAGGGAAATGCGGTGTTATTCTGCCAATTTTACTACTGAGTCTGGGTTAATTTTCGGCGGGAAATGACTGTCAACGCCCCCAGGCAAACGTATGCTACTCCGTGCTGTATGTCCTCGGAGACCTGTGGTATCATATATGTACAAGAAAATGGTTTTATGACCACCATTCACATCGCACTCTTTGTGGTGGGGTTAGTGGTCCTGAAGGACTACTTTAAAGTTGCCAAGTATTTTCCCAAGATTTGGGCACAGCTTTAATTTATACATTTTTCTTTTATGAGTGTTAATGGGTAGCATAGCTTAAGAATATAATATAAGTGGTACATAAGAGGTATTTTGAAGTCAAGGGTTTACCTGCAAGCAAATCCAAAAGCACAACGATATGGGATCGGCAGTCATGCAGACCAAGCTCTCCAACAGACTTAACCCGGAGTTGGCGCCGGAGGAGCGGCTCGGCAGTGGCTGTTGATAGAGATTATTGGATAATGGTTGGCGGAACTATGGGCCTCGTCTGTCTTTGCCTCTGTCATAAGAAGAAAGTTGTTCCAAGGTTAGAGGGCACACAGAGAGAAAGCGGGCGAGCAAGGAGGTGAGCTTAAGCGAGGAGCGGTGAGAATGAGCGAGTGCTGAAGCCACGGCGGGGATTCGCAAGCGGCGGTGGTGGGTGGGTGCCTCCAGCTCGAGCTGGCACACGCATATATCAAAATACGTCTAAAAATGCCTTTATTCTAGTGCGAGTGCTGCGAATCAAGCGAACTCCGACCTGAACCCCGAGCCCCGAACCCGGAATTCTGAAATCGGGAGGCGAACCCCGGCGACCCCTCACATATGGCGTATTCAGAGCTCACGCTTGCGTGACTGGCCGGAAAACACGGAGAAGGGGATGCGGCCCCCGGATCCCCGTCCCCGCCTTTTGCTCTCGCACCCGTGCCCGACATCAAACGCTTTTCACACTTAATTGGGCGTAAAATTAAATCAGAATTGATTAAAACACTTGAATGACAGCGGCAGCAGCACAAACGGCAGTCGAAGCTAGGGCTGTATTACATGGTCCCAGCCCTCGGCTCCCAGCCAAAAAGTCTAAGCATAAACAAACTTTTCGGTTTCCATTTTTCCAGCTGACGCATGGCACGTAGCTCCTTCTGGCCGAGTTTCCCCCTCCGCCCAGCGCCGTCCCGTTTAAAAGGACTAATTGGTGCCTAGAAACCCAACTCCAGCTGCCCCTGCTCCGTTTGCCTTTGGAAAGTTTATCAAATTCAATTTCCGAGTAAGCGAGGAGCCCGCTCCAAGGGTAGGGCATCCATTTTTCTGCATTACCGTTTAATGGGCCGTCAATTATGCGAGTCCCGGTCCACCGGCTACAGGCTCACATTTATACATATTCAATAAGCCTTAATTCATGGCCATAAATCGCCGAACGGGTTCCGTCCGACTCACCTGGCCCTGCTGCTCTGGTCATGCAGCAAATCAATTCGATTTCCGGCCGAAGGGAGTGCCATCGGACTGCAACTTCCCCCGATGATTGCGCTTTAACCGATTTGCCCAAGAGTACGGCCAGCCGGGCAGCCAGAGACAGCAGTGGATATACGAGTATGTATGCAAATTCGGGCCCGCTTAACCTAATGGGAAATGAATGGCACTGGGGGAAATGAAAAATTATGAATATTTGCCCCCGGGGCGAGTGGCTTAAGCTGAACCGGAGACTACCGCAGAACACATCCAAGTTTAAGCGACTCCATCTGTCATGGCCTGTCGGGAGGACTTCAAACGAGAGCCGACATGGGCTTGGATGTGCAAGCCTGTGGGCTGTCAACCCACCAAGGCGACGGCAATCAAATCAATCAGTCGAGCCACCTGAGCAGAGCACGGTCTTCAAAGTGAGTGCTCGACGAATGTTTTGAGGGGAGGGCGTACCTTAACCCCTTGAACCCCAAACCACACCTTGACTTCGGATCTTTGTGGATGATTGGGATGACAAGTTGCCTGTACACACAGTCCTTCGATGCCAAGCTGTCATGGTTGATTGCTGCATGCTCCAATTCGTAAATTATTTATTTGTCTTATAATTCCTGCGACATCGAGGATAATTAGTCTAATTGAGAGCATCTCGAAATGCAAAGCAAGCAGGTTGCAAACTCATTTAGTTGCACCTTTGCGCAGAACCCTGCGAGCCTTCACTCTTCACTCAGCTCCCCGTTTTCGGTTCAGCAAATACAAATTAAAATTGAGTAAGTGCCGGCTAACTCTGGCAATAACAGTTGAAATGTAACAACGGACGAGCGTCAACATTATTATAATTGCGTTTAATTAAGCCGCCGAGTAAATCCTCTCAACACTCTAATTCGAACTGGCAGGCCAAAAGACAACAAAGACAAAAGGCCCAGCCGATGGCCAAATATTTCTGCCCTAATCCTCTTGGACGGCCCAAGGAGCTTTATAAATTGGCACAGGGATGCCTCCACTTTGGCTGATGGTGCTCTCCAATAAACAAAGTTCCGGGCTGACGAACAGGAGGGCTTGGTAAATTGTCCAATATTTGCACATGACAATGGACCTCACACAGTTGCGATCGGAGCGAAGAACCCGAGTCGAATATGAAAGTTTTGGCATGGCTTGTGGCCAGAAGTTCTCTGTTTTGGCCAAAAATCATCATCAAAATAGTCCGGCTGCACTTGCCAAGGCAAACCTAATTAACTAGGTGCCTTCGCAGAACCTTCAATGCATGAAATCCCTTTAAATACAAAACCAAAATCTCATTAAAATTCATTACCATTTTGTCGGTGCCATCCAACTCAAGAGCCTCCACCTTTCACGCTGGTTCCGTGCCACATTCTGCAGGAGATTCCTGCTTTCAGCGCCACATCCCCGTATTGCCAGCTAGCGCACTTTTCAGTTGACGACTTAATTAAGTCTAATGGTAAAATGTTGTTACGCAATTAAGGCGGTGTCGTCGTTTTCGGAAATGCCCTTTTATTGTGGCCCACTCACGTGCTGACCCTGTCTCTGGCCGCGGGTAAACCAATTGCGGCCCACATAATGTGAAGTAAATGCAAATCGAATTACCAATAACGGTGGCAGTTCCGAAACTTCTGGGAGCTGTTAACACCTGGGCGAAATGGTAGTTGATGGGTGGGCCTAGTGGCAGATCCCATTACAAAAGCCCCAATAAATACTACAAAGCTTTTGAATAAACTGTAGACTACAATTTGCAAATTGTTCTACTCCTTAAAGTGATACCTAAATTGGTTTTTTATACTGCGTGTAGTATACTATTTCGGGAAGAAGTAATGTAAACTTGTTTTTAAAACAAACGTTTTTCCAATCCTCTAAACATGCCAAAAAGTCTCTTTGTTGTATTTTCTTAGTTGTCGCTTGATATTTGGGAACAGCCAGAAGTAATACGCGTCGAATTTTTGGCGAAATGGTCAGGAAGAACGAGTGCTGTGTGAGGGGGTGCATTATCGTGATGCAAAAACCAAGAGTTTTTGGCCAATAATTCTGGCCTTATTAGAAAATCTTGTCACTGGTCTTTGCTTCACGCAAACGCCGTAGTATTCTCTTATTTACAGTTTGGCCGGGTAGAAAAAATTCAAAATGCACCTCACCACGAAAATCTGGAAAAAGAACCATGCACTTTGCCCATACTTATAAGATCGGACCACTAAAATAGAGATAGATATAAAATCGATGTAAAACAATTTTAGTTTCCTTGTTTTTTTTCAAAATAATATATTTTAAGTTTATGGAATCTCAACATAAATTGTTTCTTTGGGGTGCATCGGACGTATATCGTGTGCTTAGGCATAACTCCGCCCAAAGAATTGCCTGTGACAGAACCGATTGAATATCTGATTTTAATTGCAGGGATATTAAACGTCAGCTTGCTGAAGTTTGATTTACTTTTCTTCATAATATTTATCTTTTTTAATTAGATAATAGAGTACTTAACAATACGACTTCTGGAATTTCGGTTTGCTCAAGCTTGCGGTGCACTACAAGGAGATTTGCGGTGTCAGGTGTAAGATACAAGAATTTCAGCGATATCAGCTCCGTTTTAGCGTGGTTGGCTGCCGATGCCACAGTTCGAGTATGTATAACGTAGAATATGCATGCCGGGGCGAGCTTTTGTACTGCATATCTGTGGGGTGCGTGGAGCGTACTTACATGATGGGCGAGGCCATTGATGTGGCTACCGTCGGCGGCAGGTCCCTTTCCCGATCCTGCAGATGCTGCGGTTCCCTTGCCCGCTTCACTGGGGTAGTTCGACGAGTCCTGGCAGTAGCTGGTGCACCTGCCGGCGCCTCTGTCGGAGATGTGGGCGTGGCTGTGGGTGTGGCCGTGGGCGCTGGCAAGGGGCAGGGGAGAGGCCGGCGGGGTGGGTTGTTGTGGAAGAGAGGGGCCCGTTCTGTTGCGTAAACGGGCCAAAGCACTCCGTAGACCCTCCGTATTGTCTTTGTCGGGCCCCTGTCCAAACGAAATGCATCCGCAGAGCAGTCCCCCAGCCTCCCACGAACCGCTCCCACTTGGTAGTGCCCCTCCACGAAGCAATGCTCCTCGGCCAAGTCCACTAAATCGAGGGAGAATCGCACTTTAATCGTAGGGCATTAGTGACTGGCCGCAAAGTTTGCAATTGCAAACCGCAAGGTTGACAAGCTCAAAAGTTGTCGCCCTAAGCGAATTACTCAACCTTGTTTCTAGCCGGTTGTTTTGTGTGCTTCAATTGTAATGCTTTTACAAACCAAATAGCAGGATGTATGCAGACAACCCAGTCTACAGTATCTGTAAATACATAGAATGAAGAATACTTAGTTAACTGTTAATCTAAGATAGCCTTTTCAGCATGTTGATATTTTTGTACCATATTTTTTGTTTAAGTTTTTGTTTATTTTTAATTTGAAATTTTAAAGCGAAAAAGATTAATTTTTATGTTAGTTTAAGGGAGTACTTGATAATTAAATAATTGGAGCGTAGCCAAACAGCTTATAAAACATTTAGGACCGAAAACAACATAACTTGACACTTAAGTTTAATTACTAAAATGGTTTTTTTCAAATAAAACCAAAGTACTTAACTTATATTAATGTTCGTTGGAAAACAAGCAACACGTTCGTGTTTTTGACTCAACAAGTCACTTATAATTGTCATCTATGGCTAGCAATATTTGGTTATTCGACAAATTTATTTCTGATCTATTCACTTAACTTTCTGAAAGCCTTTACAAAGCCATCAAGCACTCGCAAAAAGCCCAATTAAATATGTCTGGCTGCAAAACATCGGGGATAGAGTTACTGCTGAAAAACGTTATGCAGAAAAACAAGCAGTTGAATAGTACGAAATAATACTCTTTTTTAGGAGCCATGTTTTGCCTTTTGAAGGACCCTCTAATTTGCACTGCCGAGGAGTCTTGCCTCCGGTTACTGTTCCAGGAGGTAACAAAAGCCCGCCGAGGCTTGTTGATGACGATGCGCCGGCGGTGGGAAAAGTGAAACATAATTTCCGACACACAATTAAAAGCCAGGTCCTCTGGGTCCCCGACCGTATTTCATATTCCGCCCACAGGCAGCGCCGCTTGAGTTTTGGCCCTGTTGCTGGCGTTGCCATTTTTGTTATGCATACGAGAAGCAAGAACCGAGACCCAAGGCTGCGAGGCTGAGGGTGGGCATGTGTCACCAAGAAAGTGAAAAACAGCTTTGGCGGGTCAACAGCAAGAGTTGAGGAGCAGCCAAAGCGAAGTTTGAATGCCCTTGGATTAGCCAGCCCCAGAAACCATACGACACGAGAGATTTTTGGCTTAAATTCAGGAGCTCTGTGGCGGTTGCATTGAATTCGGCAAGCAATAAACCCACTTAGAATTTCAGTTTTCTTTGCATTTTTCAAACTGCACCTCAGCATTTATGGCAAATGTGTTTCTGGGTTCACAACTCACTAACCCATGTGGTTTTCATACAATCGGGGGATTTCAGTTGGGAAACGAAGGCCCTGAATGGTAAATGAATTTCCTCTCGCTCGGGCACATATGAATATTGTCGATAGCCAAAAATACTTTCTCAGAAATTGGGAAATCTAATCAGCCAGTTTTAAATCAATGTGAAGAGTACTCAGTAGTTTAATCTTAGTTCTCAAAGCTATGAACAGAAATATATTCGATTTTAAAGATTTTATTTTCTTTGGGAGTGGAAAACAACAAGAGACTGGCATTTAAGAGACCAAATTAAACCCCAAAAGGCTGCTGCGTTAGTCATTCGAAACAAATGTAAATTTACCGAAATAATAAATGAAAATTGCGCACCGGGGGATTTGCGGTTCCTCCGAAGACATCAGTGAAGCCTTTAAGCCGTGCGCTTACTCCTGAGTCCTTGAACTACAATTTTGCCCCGCCACGCCCCTTGTCAGCCCCCTTTGTAAACAGGTGTATGGGTATGCAAATGTCCAAAGTCATTAAAATGTTGCTCCTGATAATAATGATTTATGGCGAGTGCGAAAGGAGAAGCATCAGCCGAGCAATGCCAATGACAGACTCGAGATTCAGGGCCCGAGCCTCGAGTCTCCAGGATGTGCAAGGAAATTCGGTGGAAGCCAAACGAGTGTTTTGGTCAACAAGAGGCCAATAAACACGGCCATAAAGCCCCCGCTATTCCGTTTGCCGGGGAAGGGGGTCCGGGCAACGAACACGGGAAACCATTGTAAACGAAATCATTTTCTGGGCTTTTTCTGTTTAAAAAAGACCCAACTTTTCTGCACTCTCATCGCTTTTGATTGTACGGGAATGTTGGGGAGTGTGTGCCGTGGGCTCGCCTCGAAAGCAATTTAGTCGCCAGTGGAGGCAGCAATTATTTTCTCATATTACGTATACGCAACGCGTGCCCAATGCGCTGTTAGCAGATTTATTCTTCCATTATAAGGCGAACAATTTTCCATTACGCTGCTGACTTTTCGTATTAAAAGTCGACGGACAAGGCGCAGAAGCCAAAGCTGACACAAATTGTTCCCCGCAGTATTTACATAATTTTTATCAAAAGCCGAGGAGAAAGATGTGGCATGAATTGACAACTGAATTCTCATTAAACGTCGAGGCAAATTAACTGTGCACCCGCTGCGGGCGATTGGACTCCCAAATGGTCAGCGCATAAATCTCCTGAAGGAGTGGGTTTATATAAATACAGAACAAATTTGCATTCTTATTGAGTCCCAGATTGTGGGGGGTGTCCAAGAGCTTTGGGAGTGCCACCTGCCACCCAGTGAAGTCATGCGTGTGTAAATACCCTCGTAATTGATTTCCTACGCTCATCACTCATACGCACTGTGGCCGCTGGCGACGCAGGCGGGTAAATCACCATAACAATAATTGTAATCATCACCAGCATAACAGTAATAATACTTCACAGATTTTTACCGCTCACCAGAATTGATTATTTCCTTTTGAATTTGATTGATGTGTGCCTCGTGCGCCGATGAAAATTATGCCAGTGGTGATACAACTAATTTACCATGCAGAGAAGTATATAACATCATAAATCTCATCCCAGGTGCTTGTGCAGGAAATAAATTAAAGAGCTCAGTGAAGAATAAAAGGATGCACACAGGAAAAAGGGATTAATCACAAATGCAACGTTTTGAAGCCAGTCAACTGCTCTAGTAAAATTCCACGAGCTGGTAAATCCTTAAATATTTGTTGTTACCATTTTCTGTAAATCCTAAAGGGCAGAGCTTATAATTTTTATAGGGGGTTTAAATGATTTTAGCGAATTTACCCAGAAATAGTGGGTGTGCTGCGGCTTTTTATCTAGTTTGAAATGCAGCTTTCATGTGGCTTGTGGGATCCGTAGTAGCTACTTAATTAACTAGATGTAGGCCAACTTTCGGCTGGCCTGATGGCGAAGTAACTTTATTTGCTCGACAAGAGGGTCGCCAGGCTCAAGGGATAACGACCAGGACACCGTTGACAAGTGTACACCCACCCCCAGCTCCGCCGACAAGTCAAAGTCCCACTCATTCAACATCAAAAACATTCGGGAAGGCGTGCCTTTGTTTGTGCGATTTCCAGTCGAATGATTAGGCCAACATATCAGCAGCAGATACAGCCAGCTCATCGCCAATGCCCACACACTCAAAGAGACAATCGATACGGGAATAAAAGTCGAACGGAATACGATTTCCCCTTCGAGGCTCTTCATTAAAGCGGCTCAATGCCTGCGAATAAGTTCTGGGGTGAATCGATCTGGAACCTTCTCATAAACTGCCACATTACTTCGTTTATCTGCGGAAAACAATATTCACGGGCTAAGCCGGAAAAGTAAACTGACCCGTTTGAATGAAGCTGTCCATCAGAGTGGTCGCCAAACATCATTACCCGCGCAATGAGTCTTCACATTCGCAGACCGAACTCAACCTTTTCGGCAGGCTCTCCACTCAATCTCCAAAAGGTAACCTGGGCAACAGATTCGATTATTCGGTGCACGGGAGTAGTGCTCGACCTCAACAATCCATCCAAACGGTGTCTCTTTGTGGACGCTTTCAGTGCCACTTAATGAGAATCCCCTTCATGGCCTGGCCGCTGCCACACTCAAGGGATACAAGGTAACGAGAAACAATGCTGAAGCTCAGGTCCAGATGAAAGATGCCGATTTAAACTGTTCTATAACAACATTTGTTGGTATTTATGAGACATTCTTAAGAACTCATTGCAATAAGGGGTAACTTTTCTTAAAAATGCTTTGCTATTCCATGGTCTTATTTTGTAAACTATTTACGTAAATGTTTCCAGAGCTGCATTTTTAAAATATAAGCTGTTTAACTGTCCATAAATGTGAAAGCAATAGGTTTAAAATCCTCGAAGGTGTCTAAAAGTATGCAGTGAATAAGTGATAATTTTACAGAATGAATTCATGGTTCATCTGAACACAAATTGCTTAAAATTCATTTAGGTGCTTAAAAGTGTGCCATGGAAAAATGGTAATTTAACAGAATGTAGCCGTTGTTCTAATTATTGTTGCATATGACCCCTATGTAAATGATTTCAAGAAGATAGTTTTGTTGTACCACCGATTTTTGCAAATGCAAGGGGAGATCCGTTTACTGCCATCCCAAGGAAACCCAATTGCTTTTGGAAGGGTCTCCTCCGTTGCACTGCGCTTTCGCTGGCCAAGTACAAAAGTCATTGGCCGGGTCGAAAGCTGCACTGCAACAGGAGCAGCATGAATAAGGCAATGTCTGCTGTGTCATCTGACGAGGATGGGGTGGCATCTTCCCCCGATTCGGAGCCATTTCCATTTGGCAGTGCCGCCGGCATTGTGCTCGTGCAGAGAACCACTTTCGACATTGAGTTATAAGTATTTGTGCTGGGTCGTTGGTGTAATCAAGCATGAAATAGTCCACGCCCTGTGGGATATATCTGCGGGGAAGTATGATTAGGTTATTGACTCGCCAAGTTGAAATATTTGCAAGGGCACTGCTCTGAAAAGCACTTAAGTTGGGGACTTAAAACCTGTCAGCAGGAGGAAAGGAAGCAGTCGTAAGCTTTCATCCAGGGATTACGCGGCATCTACGTAATTATATCAACGTAATTAATTAAACACTTGAAAGGTGCTGGCAAAATAAATACGGACGAATATCGAGCCTGCATTTACACCACCCCCAGCTGAAGTGCAGTGAAATCAGCTGAAAAGAATTGTTTTAGAAGAGGAAAAGTTGGCTTGGAACATGGCGCCTTCACTTTAAAGTGCGATTTATCTCCTCAGTTTGCAATCAGCAGTACTCCGCCTTAATTAGCGTTATTCAAACTGGATCCTGTATTTGCAGAAGAGGGGAGACCAGGTAAAATTGCAAATCCAAAACATCTGGCAACCAATTAGCCTAATCCAGTTAGCTTCTGGGCCAGAAATTTTGAAGCAATTACCGTGACAAGTGAACTGAAGCTACACACATGCCTATCCAGTCACAAGAACAACGTCCCTGGCTCGGCAACGAAAACAACAAGAAAAACTGATTGATGGCTGTCACCTGGCAGGGGAGGCGGAAAAGGGGGAGGCCCACACCGGGTCTGCGGTGCCTGCTCATAAATCACAAACGAATCAGCGAATGCTTCAAATGACTTCATTAAAAAGCGTAACACACGCGTCCTGGGAAATGGGGAAAGTAGGGCGATAGGGAACGTGCACGCAGAAAATGTTCTACGCACAGAAAAGTGTATGGGTTAAGTGTACTAATGCTAATCGTTACGAACTAAAAATAGGGGTTAACAACTATTTAACATTGTAATATTTATTTTATGTTTAGTTTGTATAGGAAGAGTAGAGTAAGTTGTGAGTATCGTTGTTATGAGAGTAATTCTTTCAGCTCATTTAACCATAATATATTTGTGCAATATCGAAACAAAACTAAAAAAAGTATTCAAATTTCAGTAAACATACTTAGTTTATATGGGTAATACCAAAAAGGGCTTATCTTTGAGCGAATGGTACACAAATTTCATATTTGGTACTGCAGGAAGAGCTTCCTTCACAATAGAGTACGATAATAATGAAATGGCGGAAGCGAATTAAGTAGAATAAAAGTGATATGTTTTTTCTGTGTAAGGATAGAAGCACCGTCAGCAGGCTCAGTCAAGTGTGTATGGGGATAAGGAGGGGGCAAAACGAGCTGAGTAAGGGCAAAATAAACCCACTCCATTATCCATTATCTACAGCTACGCAGCGGGCTCATCCCCTGGGCCTCCGCTTCGATTCGCTATTAGCAAGGTCTCGAGTTCTATGAAATCCGCTCCTTTGTCTCCCAAAAACGCCAGCAGATGGGAGACAGCAGAGACTTTCCCAAGACCTCACAGCCCCGAATCTATTCAAATTTCAGCTAAGCAGATCCTAATTGAAGCCAAAATGTTTGAGTAGTGTCCGAGCAATCGATGGAGGAGCAGGTGGGTGTCAGGGGGTAGAGGTTACGTTGAAACCCAAGGCAATCGCAACTGAAAACTCTAAGGTCGACAGGAATCCGGCAATTGTTAAAATACTTTTCCCTTTTCGCTTTGTTTTAAAAACCCTCCTTGAGCCAACTACTTAGAACTTTAACTGGAAAAGTTTCTGGTTTTTCCCAGTTTCTGTTTTGTTTTTCCTTCCTTGTTTTCCTTATTGTGCCCCCGTGTTCCACTTCCTTGCGTGGCTTTCTCTCGCCACATCCCGCCACTGATTTGCCGCTATTGTGTCATTGTCCAAAATTTTATTATGACCCACAAAAGTAAACGGAAAGCAGTAGGAAAAACTTGGCCAGTGGTGGGCGGACACTGTGGCACAAAGGAAATTTTGCGCAGCGGTCGGGAGTTTTAACGGCAGGCTAATGATAATCGGCCTGGTCAACGACCTGTAATCCCGCAAATTAGGGCTGCTTCTGTTCTAATGGCCCAATCCGATTTTAAGCATGGGTGGGGGCTCAATAAACGAAACTATCATGTGGAGCCAATTTAAAAGTTCCAAACTGACAGTTCGGTTTCGGTAAAGTTGGGCTTCCCAAACTTTTAATTGATTTGCCATAAATACGGCCAGCCGGGGCAGTTTTAGACAAAACATGGGAGCAGTAGCGCCCACCCCCGGTGAGTTTGCCCCACTTTATAGACATTTCAGAGCGTTTCCCTCAAATCGCACTGATTTGCATGCCGCGTTTCCTAATCCAATGCTTCTCTAGACAAGAGCCAAGCTGGGTATTTGAATACAAACGACACGCCTCCATTAGGTATGCAAACACTTCACGTGTTTTGGCCCCTTCCTGGCCTGGCCAACAGTGCCGCGGCTGTTACTCACAAATTCCGTATGTTCTGCAGCTGGCTCCGGCTCCGGTGTTTGGATACGACTTGCGATTTGCATGCGCTGGGGGTTTTATTAAAAATTATATAATTTTATTTTTAGCTAGGCGAACGGAAGCGGCCGAGAGACAGACGCACACACTCGCGCACACATAGACACGCGGCCCCTTTCTTCTTACTCCGAGCACATTTCGGTAGCGTTGGGGATCCTTTGAGTCCTACTTTCTTTTGCACTTTCTCCTGGGCAGCGAGCACGACCAAAAGCTTCGAGCGTTGAAACGCGACTGAGACTTGGCTGGCAGGAAACGCGGCTCCGCGGCGGAGAAAGTGGCCAAAGAGCGAGAGGAGAGAGACGACCCAAAATGAACGCGCAAAAAAGAGAGGCGCTGGGTGGGTGGTGGTGGGTGGGTGCCCCGAAGCACGAGGACGCGCGAATTTGTGTCGAAAAGGCGGGCGGAAGAAGCAGCAGCTGACACATATTTCGCTTTGTTTTGGTTGTGGCCCCAACCGGCAACGGCTCTCCCGCGCCTGCGCACGGCCCTAACCTCTCTCTCCCACACCCAGTTGGACTCAAACTAGGCGTAAATAGGGCCAGAACTCGTGGCCTAAACTCGTGGCTGGTCACTGTTTTCGTGGCTCTGGTTGTGGACCCGCCGTCTCTCTCTCGACTCTCCCTCGCTCACTCGCAGGCGTTCATTCTATCGATTATCCTTTGGCCCCACGTTCCGGTGAACGCTTTGTTTACGAATTTCAGTGCCACAAGGCATCAGTGGAGAAGTGAGTGCGTGTTGGTGAGTGAATGAATCCACGAGAGTAAACAGCTCTCTCTCACTCACTCCCAAGCTACACCCACCGTGGCCTTCTCCCTCTTCCATTTAAGTTGAATGACACTGCGCCTACGAACTCTCCGCCCCCGCCCCTCTCCCACGACGCCACCTTCCACGACCCACTATTGCATTTCTCTGTGTCCCCCAATTCCAAACGGGGTGCTTCATCTGTGTGTTTGTGAGCTACACGTCATCGTTTTGTAATGCACATGCAGGGCAGAAAGAGACAGCTGGAGAGCCCCGCTGGGCTCATAACTGTAAATGAGCAAAATTAACGGCTCTAGTATGCCCCGCTCCTTTGAACCGCTGTCCGACCACTTTGCTGGCCAGTGTAACGTAATTTTCCCGTTGCCGCCCGAAAGTATGCAATTACGGCAGAGATAACCCCGTTCCCGTGCGATAGTCGATCGGAACGATTGTCATTTCAATCGACCGCCGCTCACCAAATTCTATTGTTTGCACGCACTCACACATTTGCCTAAGTAAACATGGGCCGGCGAAAAGTGTAAATAAGGCAGCTAGCAATTGTCAACAAAGCGGTGACCATTCTAAATAATTCATTCGGTGCCGCAACGCTTTGTTCAGCGGGCGAGCGGTATTAAAGCGCGGCTTGGCGGACGTCGCTTCCACACTCAGCGGCTGGAATTCCCCCGGTAACAACAACACAGCGGAAAGAAGAGGAGCGCCTCGGAATGAGCAGCGAAGCGGAGGAGAAAAGAGCCAAGGTACGGATGCGGATTGCAGTGCGAAAATAGGGGGAAGCTCCTCTCGGATGCAAAGTGCACCTTGAGAAATAGGGTGTATCAGTATCAGTATTTTACGATTGTTTTTTAAGGGTGTACGTCTTTCTCGCCAAAATTGGCTCTTTGAGTATATGACCATAGTTCCATAAACACCGGACTCTAAAGGTCAATCTACTTATACAGACAACATTAGGTAAAAATAGATGTACGTTGTATAAATTGGATATTAGGTAATCATCTTGGATGATTGCTCTTGTGGAACAAATTAATTTTATTGTTCAAATTGATTACTTGGAGAAATGGCAGCCCCTACTTTGAGTCTTCATAGCTTAAACATTTTTCTGAATCAGAGGTATTTATTTGATAGTGGGAGATTTAATATGAAGATATAGATAGATAGATAGATAGATAGATAGACGAAAAATGTCTTGGCTTGATATTTGGCTGAGATCACCACATTTTAAAGACATGCCAATATATTGTTTAACAAGCATACTTTAAACGCTTGCGAGACATTGCTGACTTGGTTTTAATTAAAAAGGGTTCTACAGAAACTTTTGTAACCTGAACACATTTTTCCAGCTTCGTTAGGCGTTCCTTATTGAAAGCGCAGATAAAAGAAAAAGTGTTTGCTTTTATAATTCTGGAGCTCTAATTAATTGACATATCGAGTTGATATACTAATCAAGTTCAGAATTATGCTGGGTCCAAGCGGAAGTTATGCAGGCACCCCTCGCAGCTCACTGTTAATGAAACCTTCGTCCCCCTGGGTTCCCCTCCTGACCCTGTAGTTATAGTATTATACCAAAAGATAAGATACGTTATAGCGTAGGTGAGAGACTGGAAAAAACGTAGCCTCTCCGTAGAGAGGGAAGGCGAGACCGGCCGAATTTGAGGAGGTACTTTAGGATAACCAGTGCAATGGGGCGTTCAGTTGAGCGTTAGACGCCGTCGGGATCGGTTCTTCGGTAGATCTTGACCAAAACCGGGAGAATGAGCGGCAGCGAGAAGAGTGTGCGGCGACGCGTAATAACGCCGACCAGCGATCCTCCGAATACGGATCCATTGCTCCGACCTCGTGGCTCGCAACAGTATGAGGTAAGCACCCACTTCGGGTCCTTGATTAGATTGCTCTTCATTTGGGTGGGGCACGGGCTAATCTCCGGCGATCGAAGCAGCCGCAACATGAGCACTACCCATGGCTAAGTTCCGAAGGTATCGATTTTGGCGGCGTGAGTACAATACTTATCTGGGAAGCACTCGTTAATTAACGAACAGTGGATACTCTGAGATAGCAACGGCCATTCTGCCCTAGTTGCACCCCCGTTTATCTATCCGTGTGGGCTTAGTTTAGTGGAGCAGCCCCAACACAAGGAGCCCTACTATCCAAGTATAACCAATTCGATTTTCGGTGGCAACAGGTTCTGCGCCTTTGCCGACTGCCGGGTTGACCAGCGATAAGATAACTGTGATGGATTAAATCTAACATTCGACTTGATAGCTATAGTCGATTCCAATTTCGAAACTGACTCACTCATAGTTCCAGACGTTAATGTATCTAGTTATGGGTGCTGTCCATTTTATGTGAATGAAGTCGTTTCCGAAAGAGCCTATCACTTAGTCGTTAACGAATAAATGCAAAATTTCTATAGTACTAAGTTTGCGGAATTCCGAAAACACGATGAGTATAAAAAAACCACCAGTACTGAGAAGCATCGAGGCTGATTAGAAAGTTAGAGGTAAAGGAATTCGGAAATATTTGTAATATTTCTATTGTTTATGTCTTCCAGTTTCAAGTAATTAATTTGTCAAATTTACCTTGACACCTTTAAATTATGTTCCTTAAATCATGCCCATATATCATATCATGATGATATATAACCGGATATATATTTAAATTCATTCTGTAAAGGTATGTGTAATTAATTTATCTTTGAACCATCTTTTTTCAGGCCCAACCCAATGGCTGCGAACGAGCCTTTGTCCAGGGAAACAAGATCAAGTGGTTCTGGGCTCCAGCCTTCTTTGGATTCTGGCTGCTGCTCTACGTGGCCATCTCTATCCCCGCCTGCCACCGCCTGCCCCGCCCACTTACCATTCAGGATGAGGCCAAGTACCCTGACCAGTTCATCGCCGAGCGGGCGGAGAACAATCTCCGCGAGCTGGTGAGTCTGGGACCCCGAGTGGTGGGCAGCAGGCAGAACGAGATGGCTGCTCTGAAGATGCTGTCCCAAAAGATGCAGAAAATTCGCTCAGGCTCTGCCAACGATATCGAAGTGGATGTCCAGGTGGCCTCCGGGAGCTATGTGCATTGGTCGATGGTCAACATGTACCAAAGCATTCAGAACATTGTGGTTAAGATTAGTCCCAAGGGATCCAACAGCACCACATACCTTCTGGTAAACAGTCACTACGACTCGGTCCCGGCAGGACCAGGTGCTGGTGATGATGGTTCCATGGTGGCCACCATGATGGAGGTATTGCGAGTGCTGGCCAAGTCCGACAAGCCCCTGAAAAACCCTGTGGTATTCCTCTTCAACGGAGCCGAAGAAAATCCTCTGCAAGCTTCGCATGCTTTCATCACCCAGCACAAGTGGGCCAGGTTCTGCAAGTAGGTTATTGGAATCTTATTTGGCAAATTGGAATTATTCTATGTACTCTCATATAAAGAGCTCTTATCAACCTGGATTCCTGTGGAAACGGCGGTCGGGAGATCCTTTTCCAGTCGGGTCCCAATCATCCCTGGCTGATGAAGAACTACAGACGCGCCATCAAGCATCCGTATGCTTCTACCATGGGGGAGGAGCTGTTCCAGCACAACTTCATTCCCTCCGACACTGATTTCCGCATCTTCCGTGACCACGGATCCGTTCCCGGTTTGGATATGGCCTACACCTACAACGGATTTGTATACCATACACGGCACGACAAGGCAGAGATCTTTCCAAGGGGCAGTCTCCAGCACACTGGAGACAATCTGCTGGCCTTGGTCCGACAGATTGCCAACAGTCCGGAGATTGAGGACTCCTCGGTAAGGTTGCTAAAAAGCTTTACCAGGAATATATAACCCAATATTCTTATTATTATCTTAGAAATATGCCGAGGGACACACAATCTATTTTGATGTTATGGGCTGGTTCCTCGTTTTCTACACCGAAACCGAAGGCGTCATCTTGAACGTTATTGTGGCGTTGGCAGCCATCGGCATTTGTGGCTTCGCCTTTAAGCTGATGTCGGTTGGCTCGGGCATAAAGCTGGAGAAGATCCTCAAGCGGGTCTTGCACACCCTCCTGGTTCAGATCCTATCTGTTGTCGTGGGGGCAGTCCTGCCAATTCTTCTGGGTCTCTTCATGGACGCGGTGCATTTGCCGCTCTCGTGGTTCACGAACTCCTGGCTCATCTTGGGCCTGTACTTCACCACCTTCTTCTTTGGTTTGGCAATAGTGCCAGCTTTGTACTTCCACTGGACCAAGCATGTATGTATTTCAGTTCAGTTCAGTTTGTTAAGGGCTGTACTTAATCCCGGTTCTTCGCAGGATAAACTACCCATTGGACAGCGGATTCAGCTGTTGCTGCACTGCCACTGTGTGCTTCTGGCGGTCCTTACTCTGGTGTTTACCATCTGTGGAATTCGCTCTGTTTTTGTTCTGATGCTCAGCTGCTTGTTCTATACGATGGGTCTAATCATCAACATTGCCACAAAACTGCACAGCAAGGGTATGTTGTATTCGACTTTCCTAGGAAACATGATTTGTAACTAGCCTCTTAATTTCCAAAAGATGTGGCCTGGGTCATCCCGCACATTGTGTGCACTGTTCCGCCGTTCGTGTTCTTCGCATATTTCTCGCACGGATTCTTCACCACCTTTATTCCCATGTTCGGTCGATTTGGTGAGAACCTTAACCCGGATCTGGCGGTGGCCGTTTTCAGCGTTGCTGTTGGCTTCCTGTGCTGCGGCTTTATTATCCCGGTTCTGCAGCTCTTTAACAAGTCAAAGACTATTATTTGTGGCCTGATGGGCATCACTTTGCTGTGCTTCATTATTTCAATGACTCCAGTGGGATTCCCCTATCGTCCGGAAACCAACGTGCAGCGATTCGCAGTGCTGGTAAGGCTTCACACAGCTTCTTTTATGAGGAGTTCTTGTAAGAGGGTATTTTCCTTTATTAGCACACCAAACGTACCTTCCACGACGCCGAAAACCGTGTGCGCCGTCAGGAATCGGGTTACTTTATTATGCCTCAGGACAGACGCACCTACACAGTCAAAAGTAAGTTTCCTGAACTGTAATTTTCAGGATTATTAATGAATTTGCGGTCTTTCAGATGCGGTTATCAACATGACTCTTGCCCAACGGATCGGTTCCGATTGCGAGAAGGAAATAAATTGTGGACTACCCCTGTACAATCAGCGTTGGCACAAGACGAGGTATATACCTATACAAAATCTAAATCCTTTCCTGTTAAACATAAAAATTTCAACTCTTACAGAAAGAACAGCTTGTGGATACCCGCATCTGAGCCAGTCCTTGGAGAAGACCTGCCAACTGTGATTGTTCTATCCAAAAAGCAGCTGTCATCTACCAAAATTCGTTATGAAATGCAGCTAAGTGGACCCAATCACATGGCGCTTTTTATTCAGCCCTTGAATGGAGCAAAGGTGGCGGACTGGACCTTCCATAAAGTAAATAACTTTTTTATTTTCATAGAGACTTCAATGTTAATATTTGATTACCTACAGGCTCCTTTACGTCTCAACTTTGAGCCGCCATACTTCATCTACTTCTCCTGGGGCGTCAATGGAGATCCCCTTAAATTCTGGCTAGAGCTGGATGTAAGTTGTATCTAATTCCCAAAAATAATCGACTTAAAATCGTGTTATATCTCTACCAGAAACCCAGTGGAAATTGGAATTCAAGCACTCTTGAGCTGGGTCTCGGAGGCCATTGGACCCATCACAAGGACTTAATAACGCCGGACTTCAAAAAGTTCCTCGACAGTTTCCCCAATTACGTGGACGCCACCCCCTGGCCAGCTTCGTTTGAAAGTCGCATCTATTAGAGGGACTATCCAAACAAAACGATTTTTTGTACCTAAGTAAAATAAACGCTAACATTTTTAGAAATGTCGTGCGAACTTTGAAATATGATTGATTGGCTTCACCTATACCCATTTCCCCTTATTGGGCTATAAATTTATCAACAGCTCTTCACAAATAATCCCCAAGGTGTGTCGGTCAATATCAAAGTGCTTTGTGTTGGAATGTAAAATACAGAATTTTATTTAAAACGAGAAAGGAAGATAACTTCGGCATGCCGAAGTTTGTATACCCTTGCAGTTATAAGAAATAATCAACTTTAGTACTTTTTTTTTCATATTTTCCCCACTAATTTCCCGATTGTTCCTATGACAGCTATTTGATATAGTCGTCCGATTTTGATAAAATTTAATTCGAAATTCAGAACTAATTAAAAAATGTTATTTCTAAGCTTAGAAGGTTATATGTTAAAAAACACCGAAGATATAATTTTTTTTAAATTTTTTCCCCGATAGTTCCTATGACAGCTATAAGATATAGTTGTCCGATCCGGCTGGAATACTATCCGACTTATATACTACCTGCAAAAGAAAAAAGACTTTTGAAAAAGTTTCAGCCCGATAGCTTCAAAACTGAGAGACTAGTTTGCGTAGAAACGGACAGACAGACGGACATGGCTAGATCGACTCGTCTAGTGACGCTGATCTTTACTTTACTTTATGGGATCGGAAACGTTTCCTTCACTGCGTTGCAAACTTCTGACTGAAATTATTATATCCTCTGCAAGGGTATAAATATAGACATTTTTTACAAAAAAACAATTCCTATTCACTGCTAGTTTATGACTTTGTATGGATAAACAAACTTGCGCTGCGTGCCAAGCTCCTCTAGCTCTTATAATTTCCGAGATCTCAGCGGTTTACGGATGGACAGACGGACATGGCTAGATCGCCTCGCTAGTGATCCTGATTAAGAATATACATATATACCCTATGCCGTCGGAAAGGCTTCCTGTAACCTGTAACATTCTTTGCGACGAATCTGTATACCCTTTTACTCTACGAGTAACGGGTATAATGAGGACGCTAGGTTTCTAGTGTTATGGTCGTTTGGGGCGTAAGAGTGTGACTGACACACTGTTGAAAGAAACTTGCACAGCGCAAGACGCTTAAGAATCTACATGTTAAGTACCAACTTTTTACCTTTATGAGTTTTAGTTTGTAACAATTTGAAAGATTCCAAGACCCTAAAGTAGTTCAACGCTCAGGAAATGTTCTGAACTGCTAAATGTGGCAATTATTGTTCTTAAAGACCTTAAAAACGTGACTTTTTACAACAATGTGTTGTATGTCAAAGGTTGAGGAATCTCAAAGGATACACATTTTTAGAGGCAACCCGAAATCGTAAAAGCTGTTTTTGAGAAATAAAAAAAAAGTTCAATCGTTCAGAATTTTCAGAACCCTAATATAACGATTTGGGATAAACTTACTACCAAAATCAAATTTTCATTTTGACAAGTAACCTGAAATTTTGCTTGTGAATTACTTTTGAACGGATCATCCGATTTTAAAAAATGAGAGATCAACAACTAGGTTAATACACCTAGGTAATACACCGGGTATTTATCCCCACAGGCGTTTGGTGTAGCCATCGAAATTGTTCTTTAATAAGCTTTAAATAACTTAAGAATCGAAACAATTTTTATGATAATGGTGTTATATTTACTTGCAGTTCTGTGCGTTTTAGCGCCGGCGAGAGAATAAAAAGAGTGTAACCTCTCTATAGAGAGGGAATACGAGACCAGTACAAAGTGTTATGCTCTACAATGCAGTGGGACATTTAGTTGAGCGTAAGATGCCGTCGGGATCGGTTCTTTAAGAGATCTTGACAGAAAAACCAGGGAAGAAAATCGGGATAAATGATTGGAAGCGAGAAGGGTGTGAGGCGACGCGTTTTAACGCCGCCCAGAGATCCTCTGAATACGGATGCACTGCCAAAATTGCACCAGCATGGGGTAAGCCCTTACTTTAGTCGATTCAGATTTCAAAAGTGACTCATTTTCAGTGCCAAGCTAAATGTATGGGTCAAATCCATTTTATGTGAAGGAATCGTACAGAAAGTTGCCTATCATTTAGCTTTTTTGCTCAGTTTGCGGAATTCCGAAGGCACGATGAGTATTACAAAACAACCAATAGGAGTTGAAGAACTCAATTTTCGTATAAGTACGACAAGCTCTGACGTCAACAATAGATTAGAAAACAATGACTTTTAGAGTTACCCCTTATTTTGTAGTTATTTATATTTATCGAGTATACAAAGTTTTTAATGAATGTTTATATGAATAGTACGGCCCTTATGTTTTTGTTATTTAGTCAGGGCTTTAACAATTATCCCAAAGTTTTCCATAAATTTGTTAATTTTCTAATCGGTACCATCTATATTTTAGGACCATCCCAATGGTTGTGAGCGCACCTTTGTCCAGGGGAGCAAGATCAAGTCGTTGTGGGCTCCAGCCTTCCTTGGATTCTGGCTGCTGCTCTACGTGGCCATCTCTATCCCCGCCTGCCACCGCCTGCCCCGCCCACTTACCATTCAGGATGAGGCCAAGTACCCTGACCAGTTCATCGCCGAGCGGGCGGACAACAATCTCCGCGAGCTGGTGAGTCTGGGACCCCGAGTGGTGGGCAGTAGGCAGAACGAGATGGCTGCTCTGAAGATGCTGTCCCAAAAGATGCAGAAAATTCGCTCAGCCTCTGCCAACGATATCGAAGTGGATGTCCAGGTGGCCTCCGGGAGCTATGTGCATTGGTCGATGGTCAACATGTACCAAAGCATTCAGAACATTGTGGTTAAGATTAGTCCCAAGGGGTCCAACAGCACCACATACCTTCTGGTAAACAGTCACTACGACTCGGTCCCGGCAGGACCAGGTGCTGGTGATGATGGTTCCATGGTGGCCACCATGATGGAGGTATTGCGAGTGCTGGCAAAGTCCGACAAGCCCCTGAAAAACCCTGTGGCATTCCTCTTCAACGGAGCCGAGGAAGATGGCCTGCTTGGCTCTCATGCATTTATCACACAACACAAATGGGCAAAATACTGCAAGTAGGAGGATCTTTAAGGAGGATCCTTAAATTCATAATATAATTTTTGTCATTCTTCAAAGAGCTTTTATAAATCTGGATTCCTGTGGAAGCGGCGGTCGGGAGATCCTCTTCCAGTCGGGTCCCAATCATCCCTGGCTGATGAAGAACTACAGACGCGCCATCAAGCATCCGTATGCTTCTACCATGGGGGAGGAGCTGTTCCAGCACAACTTCATTCCCTCCGACACTGATTTCCGCATCTTCCGTGACCACGGATCCGTTCCCGGTTTGGATATGGCCTACACCTACAACGGATTTGTATACCATACACGGCACGACAAGGCAGAGATCTTTCCAAGGGGCAGTCTCCAGCACACTGGAGACAATCTGCTGGCCTTGGTCCGACAGATTGCCAACAGTCCGGAGATTGAGGACTCCTCGGTAAGGTTGCTAAAAAGCTTTACCAGGAATATATAACCCAATATTCTTATTATTATCTTAGAAATATGCCGAGGGACACACAATCTATTTTGATGTTATGGGCTGGTTCCTCGTTTTCTACACCGAAACCGAAGGCGTCATCTTGAACGTTATTGTGGCGTTGGCAGCCATCGGCATTTGTGGCTTCGCCTTTAAGCTGATGTCGGTTGGCTCGGGCATAAAGCTGGAGAAGATCCTCAAGCGGGTCTTGCACACCCTCCTGGTTCAGATCCTATCTGTTGTCGTGGGGGCAGTCCTGCCAATTCTTCTGGGTCTCTTCATGGACGCGGTGCATTTGCCGCTCTCGTGGTTCACGAACTCCTGGCTCATCTTGGGCCTGTACTTCACCACCTTCTTCTTTGGTTTGGCAATAGTGCCAGCTTTGTACTTCCACTGGACCAAGCATGTATGTATTTCAGTTCAGTTCAGTTTGTTAAGGGCTGTACTTAATCCCGGTTCTTCGCAGGATAAACTACCCATTGGACAGCGGATTCAGCTGTTGCTGCACTGCCACTGTGTGCTTCTGGCGGTCCTTACTCTGGTGTTTACCATCTGTGGAATTCGCTCTGTTTTTGTTCTGATGCTCAGCTGCTTGTTCTATACGATGGGTCTAATCATCAACATTGCCACAAAACTGCACAGCAAGGGTATGTTGTATTCGACTTTCCTAGGAAACATGATTTGTAACTAGCCTCTTAATTTCCAAAAGATGTGGCCTGGGTCATCCCGCACATTGTGTGCACTGTTCCGCCGTTCGTGTTCTTCGCATATTTCTCGCACGGATTCTTCACCACCTTTATTCCCATGTTCGG
This sequence comes from Drosophila biarmipes, assembly GCF_025231255.1. Classification (NCBI taxonomy): domain Eukaryota; kingdom Metazoa; phylum Arthropoda; class Insecta; order Diptera; family Drosophilidae; genus Drosophila; species Drosophila biarmipes. Next base: position 6,972,439 of record NC_066615.1, on the reverse strand, counting down.
TCGATTTGGTGAGAACCTTAACCCGGATCTGGCGGTGGCTGTTTTCAGCGTTGCTGTTGGCTTCCTGTGCTGCGGCTTTATTATCCCGGTTCTGCAGCTCTTTAACAAGTCAAAGACTATTATTTGTGGCCTGATGGGCATCACTTTGCTGTGCTTCATTATTTCAATGACTCCAGTGGGATTCCCCTATCGTCCAGAAACCAACGTGCAGCGATTCGCAGTGCTGGTAAGGATTACAGCAGTTCTTTAAAAATCAGTATGGGTAAATCGGTGACTTTTTCTAAAGCACACCAAACGTACCTTCCATGACGCCGAAAACCGTGTGCGCCGTCAGGAATCTGTTTACCTTATTATGCCTCAGGATAGACGCGTCTACACAGTTGAAGGTAAGTTGTACCCTAACTCAGGTGAAAAGAGATTGGTGCATGGTGTTCGGAAATTATGCAAATTATGGATTTTACAGATGGGGTCATTAATATGACGACCGCCCAACTGGTCGGTGCTGATTGCAAACAGGAAATCAATTGCGGATTGCCCCTGCGTTGGCACAAAACAAGGTCAGAATCTACAACAGTAGTGAGCTCATACATTTAGACACTTACAAAAAGTACAGCTTGTGGATACCCGCTCCTGAACCAGTCCTTGGCAAAGATTTTCCCACTGTTACAGTACTATCCATGAAGCTGATGTCTTCCACCAAAATTCGTTATGAGATGCAGCTAAGTGGACCCAGTCACATGACGCTATTCATTCAGCCCTTGAACGGTGCAAAGCTGAAGGACTGGACCTTCCCTAAAGTAAATATCTAACTCATTTTTACGTAAACTCCAATGTTAATATATTAGTCATTACAGGCTCCTTTACGTTCCAACCCTAGGCCACCCTACCTCATTAACTTGTCCTGGGGCATCAAAGATTCCCTCGAATTCTGGCTAGAGCTGGAGGTAAGTTATGGCTTATTCCCATAAAGAATCGACTTAACGATGTTATATCTGCACCAGAAACCCAGTGAAAATTGGAATTCATCCACTGTTGAGCTGGGTCTCGGAGGCCATTGGACCCATCACAAGGACTTAATAACGCCGGACTTCAAAAAGTTCCTCGACAGTTTCCCCAGTTACGTGGATGCCACACCCTGCCCAGCTTCGTTTGAGACTCGCATATACTAGAGACTAGGACGATTACACATTAAGAACATACAACTGACACGAACATTTTCCAATCATTATCAATACAATTCCGAAAAATATTTAGCAAATTTCCATGACTTTTGATTGTTAAGGTGTAGTATCGTACAGCTTACATGTCGAATGTACTTATACATTGTATTGAAATGTAAAATATAGCAATTGACAATGCCAATCCTTGCACTAAAAAGAGTGTTCGTTCTTTCGGTGTCCGTAAACAAGATTACCCAAATTCGTTTTAACTGGAATTTTACGACTAAGTCGCTTTATAATCTTGTGTAGATTTTTAATTTATAGCACAGAGTTTAAACGGCTTGCGCCTACTGAAAAAATGTGGCGAAAACAACCGAAGTCCCCAGAGAGAAATTTAACAGTGTTCATTCACCAAAAGTGTGATGCAGACTGATTCGACGGTAGATTGTTAGATTAGGTTTTAATAATTAAATATGAGCGAATGCTTATCGGAGTGAATAGTCAACAAGTCGATGAAAATCTCTGAAGTGGATTCAAATTTAATAAACGTGGGAGCCAAGTTGCTTGGTTGTACACGGCTTCCGGTTGAGGCATATTGATAAATAGTATAAAATCTGGTTAAATTTTCAGTTTCACATAGCTTGGTTATCTCACCCAAAAATCTAATACACAGCGCGAATAAAAGCTGCTACAAAACATTGTGGGGTTTCGGGGTTTATCTGCACTCTTTTTAATTAGTGAATTTTAGATCAATACGCTTATTTTATAAATGTACACCCAATCTAGCCTTACGAATAAAAGAGTCAAAAGCCCTTATCTGACTTACACGTTTTGGATTTATGCGGACCGATAAGGTGGTAAAATTTCCCAAATTACCGCGATAAAGTTACCTTAATTATACCTTATTTAGATATTTTAGATTTTGGACCCCACCGAAAGATCTCCGCCGAACGTGCGACCTAATCGCGCTTGAAATTGCCCTATAAAAGGTTATAAAGAGAAACAGCTTCTGGTATCGCCTATCGCAGGATGTAATCATTTTATGCACCAGAATCGACGATTATAATCATAATATTTAATTTTTATCGCTGACATGGGGCGATAAGCGATCCACGGTGCCGAACTTGGCCCTACTTAATTCTTGGGAACCGGCTCGGAGCGTCTTAGTTGCCCAACGGCTGGGCTCTGGTGCGGTTGTATTTCTTCGTCTTTGATTCGGCCCGAGTCGCGTGCGATCTGAAGGTTAGTGCCGTACCATAATTCACCGGGTTCTGATTAGGATCTCAGAGTGTCCTCAGAGTGGCAGTGCCGCGATTGTTGTCCGTTCGCTTAAAATATAAGGCTGGCTGTCGGAAAAGTGAAGGCACGTCTGGCGATAAGCTCGCGTCTCGTTGGAGGAATTCAAATCAGGGGATCGTGCAAAGTGATATAACAAAAATACCCCTGTTTTCTTCGCTTTCTTCGAGTATCCATAGGCGATAAGGAACTTTATATCGGCCGTAAAACCAAGCTTTGTTATCGAATGCTGTTTTTAGACCAAGTCCTCGTTACCTTTGAAATTGTTAAGGCCATAAAGCTAAGTGCTTCTCCTTAGGGTGCTAATTGCTTTATCGCCTTTTTACTCTCTCCAACGAAGCTTCTTATCTTTATTTTATAAACTAAACTTCGGATCTCAGGTTTTTTATATAAATATATATAAATAAAATCGCAATTCCAATTTTGGTTTTACAATCAAGAAATGTGAAAATAAACCGTTAAAGAATTGTCATGCATCTTCCGATCTAAATTACGTGTATTACTTATATTCGCTCGAAAAACTACTTATCCAAAAACAGTTTCATTATATAAAAGACATTTATATAAAATTCCTGATCCTAGATTGCAAGTGTAAGTGGGTGTAATTCTGAATATCGTAAAACGTACGTATTCTTAAAAGAAGCCTAAAAGCATGCCACGTTTTTTCTCTGATGGTTATTGAAAAGCGCAAATTTGTGAAATTGCTTAAAAGAGTTTCATTCAGATACATGGACTTTCATAATACTTGACATCCTATAGCCAACCAAACCTTTTTTCGCAGATGTCCTTCTCAATCCTCGACATCACAGCCGAAAAGGATGGCGGCAAGTCCAGGGACAAAAAGTGGCCTTGGTTTGGAGCTCCCATTTACGCGGCTGCCGCCTTCGCTCTGTTCTACGCCGCTGTGCTGCCCAGTTTCCACAGCTATCCAACGATGCTGTACCAGAGCGAGGAGGCACTGCATCCGGACGAGTTCATCGGCGAGCGGGCGATGCGGCAGTTGGCCGAGTACTCGGCCATCGGCAACAAAATGAGCGGCTCCATCAACAACGAGGTTCACACGGTCAATTTCCTGCTGCGGGAGATCCAGAAGATCAAGGACGAGGCCCGCACAGATCTCTACGACATCGAGGTGGACACGCAGTACTCTTCTGGCGGCTTCCATCTGTGGGGCATGACCATTTCCTACACCAATCTCTCGAATGTGGTGGTCAAGATATCGCAGAAGAGTTCGAGCAACGAGAACTATTTGCTGGTGAACTCCCACTACGATTCGGAGGTCCAAACCCCAGCCGCTGGAGATGATGGCGTCATGGTGGTGGTTATGCTGGAAACCCTGCGCGTTATCTCGCTCTCCGAGAAACCTCTCATACACCCAGTAGTCTTCCTCTTCAACGGAGCCGAGGAGGCCTGCATGCTCGGCTCACATGGATTCATTACTCAGCACAAGTGGTCCAAGAACTGCAAGTAAGTGAAATATAAATAGTCAGGAGTTCAAACAAACAATGAGGGAAATCACATCTTACCAGAAATCTATTTATATATTAAATTTATTTTTATTCATATTAGTTTATGTTGGGGCACCATTGAAAATATTTTAAAGTGAAATTAACTCCAATTATTTATATTTCTCACCCATCTTCTCTTTGTGCAACCCAGAGCTTTGGTAAACCTGGACTCCACTGGCGCCGGAGGACGTGAGGTGCTCTTCCAGACGGGCCCGAACCACCCATGGCTGGCCAAATACTATCAGGCCAGTGTGCCCCACCCATACGCCCAGACCCTGGCCGAGGAGCTGTTCCAGCACAACTTCATTCCCTCTGACACCGACTTTCGCATTTTCCGTGACTACGGAGGAGTTCCCGGTCTGGACATGGCCAGTGTGATGAACGGATATGTCTACCACACCGAGTTCGACAACTTCCGAAACGTGGAACGCGGCACATACCAGTCGACCGGTGAGAACGTGCTGCCCCTGATCTGGGCTCTGGCCAATGCCCCCGAGTTGGACGACACCGCCGCCCATGAGAAGGGGCACACTGTGTACTACGACTTCTTGGGCTGGTTCATGATGACCTACACTGAAACCACGAGCATGGCCATTAACATCGTGGTCTCTGTGGCCGCCTTTGTTTGCATTGGCACCTCGGTGTACATCATGACATTGGACAATGGTGCAGATGCCCCAAAGGCGGTGTTTATGCGATTCGGCATCATCTTCCTCGTCCAAGCGGGAACGCTGTTCGTCGCCTGCGGTTTGACCCTGCTCGTGGCAGTGTTTATGCAGGGCGTGGGACTAGCCGAGTCCTGGTACTATGGCAAGTGGATGGCCTTCGGCCTGTACTTCTGCACCTTGTTCTTCGTCTTTGGCATGCTGCCTGCACTTTACATCGGCTTAACGAAGAGGAAAACCAACATGAAACTGGATCAGACCATCGCCTGCTTCATGCACGCCCAGTGCATCCTGCTGGCCCTGCTCTGCATCATCATGACCGGCATGGGTATACGCTCCAGCTACTTCCCCATGGTCGGCGTGTTCTTCTACGCCATTTCCGTCCTGCTGCAAATCGTCCTTAAGCTGACGCTAAAGAGTAGGTTTTTATATGAACTTTACTGGGCTTTTGGATCTCCAAAGACTTATCTTTACCGCAGAGAGCTACTTTGTTACGGTTCACCTCTTGTGCCAGGTCTTACCCTTCTTCTTCTACACCTACATCTGCTATACCACGCTCCTGACCTTTATTCCCATGGAGGGTCGCGATGGGCCCGAGAGCAGTCCCGATATAATGGTATCTGTGTTCATCATTGCAACCGCCATAAACTACGCCGGTTTTGTCGTAAGTTTACCCAAGAAACCCTTAGTGCATAGGTTAATCTGAGGATTTCCCCTTCTAGATTCCCATCATGCACAAGTTCCGCAAGCCCAAGACTATATTCTCTTCGTTTGGAGTGATGACAATCATATTCATCATCTTGGCTTGTACATCCGCCGGTTTTCCATTTGTGAAGGAAGTGGCTCCTCAGCGCTATTACGTGCTGGTAGGTCTACTGTTTGCAAATTTATTTGGATAGATTATACTTAAATTAATTTCCTTCTTTAGCACACTCAGCGAACCTTCCACAACTTGGATGGTAGCAACAAACAGGACTCTGGCTACTATATTCAGCCCGTGGATACGCGTCGCCATGAGCTCGATGACACCACCTTCCAGAACGCGGAACCAGATAGTTGGACAGCTGCCTCCTGTACAGCCGAGCCCTTCTGCGGTCTTCCTCTGTACAGTGGTCGCTGGATAGATTGGAAGTGAGTTGGGGATATTAAACCAAACTAACTAAGTAGTTAACCTTAATTTCTCATCACAGGGAATCCGCTCGTTGGATCTACAGCACACCGCCAGTTATCCCACTGAGCATAAATCTTACCCAGCTGTCAAAGCAGTCTCTGGGCAGCAACAAGGTGCGCTATGAGTACAATCTGAGGGCCAGTGATCGCGTCATGATGTACATAGATCCGCTCGAAAACGTCAAGGTCACCGACTGGTCCTTTGACCACACTCCGCTGGAGGAGAACCACATACCTCCCTATCTGATCTATGCCATATACTCCCAAACCGAGGACCCGCTCAACTTTTGGGTGGAACTCGAGCACGAGGAGAGCAACACGGAGGGACCCTACATGAAGCTGGTGGTTTCCGAGCACTTCCAATACCACCCGGAGCACTACACCGAGGACTACAAGCAGTTCCTCGCCACTTTCCCCGACTGGACCTACACCACCGACTGGTTCTCGGCCCTCGAGAGCTGGATCGTTTAGGCGGCGATGAGAATATAGACTCCAAGGTTGGCTTATCTTAATAAATAATTTATAGTATATTTTAATAAAATTACAAAGTAGTAACTACAGTGTGCTAATGGTAAATACAAGATAGGGTGTGCCACGGGCATCGACACTTTGTTCGTTGGATTGGGGTTACTGGTACACACAATAACTAATGAAGTAATACCAAGTTAAAAGTAGCTGAGGTGTCATGGCAAAATGGGGTTGAGTTGAGTTCGTAAAGGAACCTTGGGCCTATGCTTAGAGCTGCCAACTGTTGTAGGAGCCAAGCCAGGAGCTGACGTGCGCCCAAGGCGGAAACGTGGCCAGGAAGTCCCTGAAGTCTTGCGTTATGTACATGTCGTCGTGTATTCGGTGGCCCATTAGGGCTATCTTAAAAGTGCCCCCTGACCAGTTCGGATCATCGTGCTGTAAAAGAGTTAACATAACTCAACAATGACTTTGCTATTGTGTCATATCTCAATGAAGTTCTACCTCGAATTCCAGTGAAAACTGCAGCGGTTTGGGGTCCAATGCGTACGACCAGTACACATAGTAGGGAGGCGTTACATTTTTATCTATCGGCTCTCTGACGAACGACCAGTCCACTAGTTTGCTACCGTTTAGCGGTTGTATGAATATGCTTGTGTGACTTGGTCCAGAGATCTCAAGCTCGAACTTAATATTGGTTGCCGAACCACTAGTCTTATCCAAAATGGTCAGAGTGGGAATATATTCCTTATTGGGCTCGGGTCCAGGTACGAAGTAGCTGTTGTCACTGTCGAAAAATAAATCGTAAGTAATGGAAAGTTGATTGAAGAGCATAGGCCCCACTCACACTGCATTCAGCCAGCGAGAGCTGTAAATGGGAAAGCCGCACATAAGCTCCGAGTCACAGTCCACACGTTCCGCCTTCGTGAAGTTGGTGTTTCCAAAGAGGATATCATCCACGGTGTGGGGACGTCGGTCGACCGGAAGGACAAAGTATCCCGAGTCCGTGTGGTTCACCGAACTTGCAGCATCGGCGTTGTGGAAGGTCCGAGCTGTGTGCTGTAAGGAAAAATATTAATAAAGTTACGGGATTAAACCCTAAAACAAGGGACATACCACAGCGAAGAATCTTTGGGCGGCCGTCTTCTCGGCGTAGGGAAAGCCAATGGGTGTTGCGGCAAATATGATAAATAGTATCGTGCAGATGCCAAAAATGGAGATAATTGTCTTGGACTTGCGGAACAGACAGAACAAGGGCACCAGGAAGGGCGCAAATAGCAGGACCATCAGCGCCGTAAAGAAGCCCATCAGAATCTCCGGGTTGGTATTACATTCGCGTCCCTGCATGGGCACAAACACCACATAGAAGGCGTAGCAGCAGTACGTGTAGAACATGAAGGGCAGCACCTGGCAAATGCAGTGCGGTATGAGCCACAGGAAATCTAAAACACAATGAAAGTGCTAAAGTAGGGTAAAGAAGTATACCTTGTGGTTAAACTCACTTGTTTTATGGGCCTTGGTGACCAAGTTGATCAGCACGGAGAGAGTGTAGAAGCCAATGCACAGCATGATGATAAAGGCCGATCGAATACTGTAGCTCACCATTATGGCGGTGACAACGGTCAAGATCAGACAGTGCGAATGCATCAAGAGCTGGATGCCATAGCCCAAAGGCAAACCGTGCTGTAAGGAAAGTAATACTGAGTTTAAATAACAATTAAATAGGAATCATTATCCAAACAAACCTCCTTGGTGCGACTGAAGTAGATAGCCGGCACTATGCCCATGCCGAATATCATGGGGCAGAAGTACAGACCAAAGAGCATCCAGTTCTGCGAGAACCAGGACATGGGCAGATTCACTGCGTCCAAGAACAGGGCTATGGACATGACCAGGCCAATGCCCAGGGCAACGCCCGCCACCTGGAGAGAGGCCAGAATGCCGAACTTGGCCCAGATGCGTCGCCGGAACATGCCCGTACTACTGGACATGACCCAGATATAGCCCACGATGGTGATGCACACCAGCACACACACGGATATGTTGATGATGACACCAGTGCCCTCCGGGTAATAGACGAAGAACCAGCCCATCATGTCGAAGAATATCATATGGCCCTCGGCGTATTTCTATGGGGAGAGCAGGGCTCTTTAAAATGACCACATCTCCGAAAGTCTTTCCAATAACCTACCGATGGGTTCTCCAGCTCCTCAGCATTCGCCAGAGCCTTGACCAGAGCCAAAATATTTTCGCCAGTCAGTTGGTAAGTGCGTCGTGGGATGATATTGAACCGATCATATTTGGTATGGTACACATAGCCATTCAAAGTCTGCGCCATATCGAGCCCTGGCAGAACAGAAGCATTAGAGATTAGGCTTTTCGTACTTCACTTTATATTACCGGGTATATGGCCATAGTCGCGGAACACGCGATAATCGGTCTCCGAGGGAACGAAGCCGTTCTGGAACAATTCCTCCCCGATAGTGGAGGCAAATGGATGAACTATGTTCTTGCCGTAGTACTGAAAAGACATAAAGCGGATGAATAACGATCAACAAGGAGTAAACAAAGTAATGCGAGGTCTACCTTCATCAGCCAAGGATTATCGGGCCCGGATTGGAACAGGATTTCGCGTCCTCCGCTGCCAGCCGAGTCCAAGTTAATGACCGCTCTGGAAAATGGAAAGGTTTTAGTTTTGGTTTGTCACTTCTGGTCAAAGGAGCAGGGGAAACTCTCCACTCACTTCACGTTTTGGGCCCAAGGATGTTGGGTGATGAAGGCGTGGCTGCCCTGCAGGGGGTTCTCCTCGGCTCCGTTGAAGAGGAACACCACCGAGTAGGTAAGCGGCGTCTCGTACTGTGTGATCACCCGCAGCACTTCCAGCATGATGACACACATCATGCCGGCATCCCCGGCTCCCGAGCTGCCCGGCACGGAATCGAAGTGGCTGTTGATCAGAAGAGCAGCCTCGCTGGTGGCGTTCTTGGGCGATAGCTTGACCACCACATTCTGGATGCTCTGATAGACATTGACCATGGACCAGAGCAGGTAGTTTCCGGAGGCTACCTGGACGTCCCTCTCGATATCGTAGAGGTCCAGTTTCGCCCCGTCGATGATGTCGTTAATCTCGCTGAGCAGAAACTGCACGGCCACCTGTTCGTTGGCCGCACTGCCCACGACCTTGGGTCCGATCTTCGAGAGCCTCAAGAGGGTGTTCTCCGCCCGCTCCCCGATGAACTGGCCCGGCTGCTGGCGCTCGTCCTCGATGGTTTTCAGTGGCGGCATGCGGTGGAAACTGGGTATCACCACCAGGTAGAAAAGCAGGAACCAGCAGGACACAAAGAGGGGGGCCCAGTACCAGCCGATCTTGCTGCGGTTGTAGATGATCTTCATGTTCTCGTACTTTGATTTCATTGTGGCCTGGAAGGGATTACAAATGCTCTTTATTGGTCATGAAGCATGGGGGTATCAGCGCAAGTGTCAGTGTCATCGCACTACTAATTAAGTTCAATTGTCGAATTCCAAGGGTGACGCATTCCACTGATAAAGCTCTGTCGATATGTTTAAGTATAAATCGCGTCATCGCGGCTAATCGGTCCGCTTTCTCTGCCGATTTCGAAGGGGCAAGTTAATGCGGCCACTTGAGCGACGAGCATCGATTAAATAATTACTGGTGGTGATAACAGAGTGCGACCAACTTTGGGCTGTCACCGCAAACGCATTCCTCCCACTCCAGGCTTCATTGAAATCAATCAGGAAATATGTTGATAACTATGAGCACGAACCTCCAAACATGAATGGAGTTCTGCCCTGGCAAGTTGTCCTCACTATCGCCCCAAGCAGTGCTTATTCAAAGCATCTGCCAGAGATAATACTTATCGGGTCTAAGAAGTGTCAAGAGGGCAGGAAATGAATAGGCTACTAAAATCTGAAGTACCCACAATTTTGAAAAATACAAAAACACCAAGATGTGTTGCCATACGATTAGCTAGGAAAACATCTTCACTTTTTAGTCGAGCATTTTTTAGGGCCTCATACCATACACACTAAATTGCAGACCGGAAAGCATCTGCTGACCATTCGGCACAAAAACCGAAATGAAAAGTAAAAAGAAAATAAAATAATGCAGCTCTAAAAAATAAACAATGAGCCCCCATGTTCAAATTCGACATTTGGGGATCTAGCAAATTGAGCAAATATAACATCGGCATTCGGAGCAAATCAGCATTGAACGAGACACATTTTGTAATTTTCTGAGCGGTATTTCATTCTTATTTATAGCCAACTGGGCTATAATACATATATTATCGTTTAATGTTCACACATGTGATGCGGCTGAGTTTTGTGTGTGGGAAATATTTAATAACAAGTCTGTTTGTTTGCTTCTACCGCAGAAGAATACAATGCTGCTTTGTAGGATGAATCAAAAATGGTCTTTCCCCTATTTTCGGTTTTTATAAAGTCTTTCACATAGAATTTGATTTGTCCTTTTAAAAATATTGAGCACTTTCTTTATTTCGCTATGACTCAGATAATCTTGTTTAAAGAGTGATCTCAATATTAAGTAGCCCGTTAAACTGTTCAAACATTGCGTTTTTCGAGATGAATGGCCACTAAAATAAAAACTGACGGCAAGTGTGTCCTAAAAACGAATAGGAGCAGTGGGTGGGGTGGGCTGAAAAGCACTGGCTGCCGAGGCAATTAAGCGAAATGTTTTTATTCTCTGTTTTCCGCGACCGAATGCAAATACCATTTGGATTACAGTGCGACATCGACCCATTTTCCACTGACTTCTAGGTGACCCGCGCCGGCGGCAAGAGGCGGAGCGTGAAGGCAACTTCTCGGCGATTAAAAGTGAAGCGGGTAGAAGCAGATGGGATGTGCAAAAGTAAGCTCCCCAGGCGTTCCTTACTCCCCTGCCCCGCTTATCGATCGAACTAATCACTTTCCACAAAAACAAACAAACTGACGGAACGCCCTGTGCGGGAACCACGCCTACTTGATATCGAAAAAGAAAATATGGGGGAAATGAAAGAAGAAACTATTTAAAGTCAGTTTGAATGCGGGGAACTGGAGGAGTGGGAAAACCAAAACAAATCTCGTGCTTGCAGAGGCGTCGGCAATCAACTGTGACGACAATGGGAAGGAAAGCCGGCAAAAGCGACCAACAAATAAGAAGAAAGCCGCGGACTGTTAGATACCTTGGAATCAAAGAGATTGACGAGACCAACGGGGGAGAATCTTTACATAACCGTAGTTCCATCAACATTTAAATGGATTTTTAGCCTAGTGAAATGATGCAATCTTCATTATCTCAGTTTTTAATTAGTCCTTTTTAGGAAGCTTCAATTTGAACTATCTCCATCGCGATATAATGACAGTAAAGATATTTATTTTTCTTTTAAACATTGTGTTTTCTAAGGTCTGAACCACTCGTTCTTCCCGTCCTATATACTCCTCCTCAACCTCCCATCCATAGGTATAGGAACACCATCAGCTCGCGACAAGAACCGCATTTGTTTGGACCAAACCCAGGCGGACGCACTGGAAACAAGAAGTTGGGACAAAACAATCACCAGCACTGAAGCAGATACAGATACAAATGCAGATGCAGACGGCATTCAAACATAAACACACATAAAACGCGACACGCTGCAAGGGCTTGAGTCAATAACCTGCTGAAGAAAGGAAGTTGCGGCTGCACTTGCGGTTGTTTGTTGAAAGAAAGGCCCAGAAGAAGGCGCGAGAGAGAAGCCTGGCAACTGCTTCGTTACCTTCGGCCTGCAGGGGAGTTTTCCGTCCGCGGGAAGACGATCACTTGCACCGCGAACCGCCGGCACAATTAGTTGGCACTCGCGGGATTATTAGCACATATGACCGAAAATAAACTGACACCAGTGGTGGGCGAGGCGGCGCGAGTCCAAGTGGAAAGGCGGTCGCTTGGCTGCGGAGGATCAGCTGATTGGAGGCGGGCAGAAGAACTGTCCCCTTCGACGGTCGGCGGTCGTCTGCGGCTGCGGCTGCTGCGCTGCGCCGCTCGCTTGGCGACAGAGCTCTCTGGCCTCTCTTTCTCCGGCAGGAGATTGGGGTCACCACGCGGCAGAGAGAGCGCAGGCTGCGCCACTCTGCACTCTCCCCTCGACTGTCCCCCGTCCTCCTCGCTCGCCGTCGAACCCTCTCCCACTCACGTGTGTGGGCCCGAAGACAGGTCGAACAATCCCAATCTCCGCTAAAGAAACCGAAATCTCCCGTTATCCGTGGTCTCTTTCTCGAGCAGAAGATCAGGGTCACCAAGCGTCAGGCGAACTCACTCTCCGATTCTCCTTGGTAAGTGAAATGCAAATCCTCGGTGACGAAAGCGAAATCTCCTGGTACCCGTACTGCCGTAATGTAACCGCTTGCCGGACGGAGGCCAACTAAAACGCCGGACACTGCCACTGGCAGCTTTATACGATTCGCATTTATTTGCGGATTTCAGTGCTCACGGCTCGAGAGCCGGGGGCTTATCACAAGTATCGAGTTATCAGTGGCGGACACCTAAACACGTAATTTGACAGGTACAACTGCCCACTTGGGGGCAGGGCAGGGCGTGGCGGAGGACCATCGCCTGATGCCTCCGTGCTGGCATCGCGATTACATCCGTAATTGCCGGTAATCGAGATTAAGTGCAGGCGATTAGTGGGTATTACTAGCAGTTCGCCGAGATTGAATGGATTTCTTTGAACTCAATTTGAGTTGCGAAAAGTGACAGTGCTTGACAGATAAGGATTTGCCAGACTAACGACACTTGAGACGAATTCCCCCTTAGTCGACACAAAATTGGCAGCGTTGGTTTCCAAATTTGTTTATACTTACCCCGTGGATAGCACTCGCAGCTATGTAATCTAAGCAATTGGGAATTACACAAAAACAACAATGACGAATACGAAGAACTGGGAATTCGGATGACAAAATAATCTATAGTTCAGAACTCTTACTTAGGTTTTCAATACTTCCAGTTTGAAGGGCATTGGGCCTTGTTTTCTTAAAAACAATAACAAGCAAACTAAACTGTATTGCAATGTGCTCTATTAAAACAGTTACAGATGTATCTAAAAGATAAGTTCTGCCTATCCTTAAGAAGTAATGAGAACTTAGTTTTAAATCCATAAGGGTAAAAATATTAATGTTGGTATTTGTACTAATATTTATTTGTAAGAAACTCAAAACGTTCTTGTTCGTTTACATTTTTTATGGACACGATTTGTCGTATCGTAATCCGATCAAGTATGAATTACACCATCAAAGTAATAAAGGTTTTCTGTGTGATAAGGGGCATGACAACCACTGGAATTTGTCAGCTTTTTTGAACAATTTTTATGTCTGTTTCACTAGATTGGGTACTGACAAGTTAACAATTGCCCCATCATAAAAACTAGTAAACAATTATGATTAAGGTAATATGTGTGTTTTTTTTCTTGTTCACTTTTCTTAAATCTATACTGAAGGTTGTTTTGGGGAAACATATTTAGAAAGACTGATACTTTCACCCAACATACATGTGCTACCCATTATCAAAAACACTTAAAAAACCTTTTCAAAAAGCTAGCGAATCTTTGGTTAATTACAAGTTTCAAATAGTTGTTGAAGTGAAATTACAAAGTTTCTCCGAGGAATTTGTAGGCGTTCGGATACATCTGAAATTGCCAGATAGGTAGCCCTATGCTTCGTTCAGTCGAGCGGGAAAACGGTTGACATAATTTGATAGCCGCCCGCCAGTTTCCCAGCTATCGAATCTGCTCGGGCGGAACAACCTACAACGACAATTCAATAGACAGGTGAATCTGAAATACATGCAAAAGCAATTCAAATACGTAAACAATCTGTTAATCAAGCGAAATCAGCGGAACCCAAGCCCCCAGGAGGACCTGTGACGGCGAGACAGAGGGCAGGGCAGACAAAGGTGGAATGACACATAAACGAAAATGGAATGAAATCAGCGACAATCGTACAACTGCCGGGCCGAAATTAATTAGTAAACTCTGTAAAAAGGCGAAGCAAGTGGGGCTGAAACTCGGATTGGCATGGGGTCTCTGGGTAGCTGGGTGTACCCAGACTCTGGAGGCTAATGCCAGTCAGTCGGAGGTAACGCTAGCGAAGAGAAACATCTCGGGATTTTGGGATGCAGTTCGATACGATAACATTCCACTGGTCAAAACTTTATGGACATATCTAAAGCGACGACAGCCGAATATATGGTTCCAAGCTTCCAATTCGATAGTGCCGCCGAACCGTGTATCTTAAGAATTGCAAGCCATAACGAGGAAATTGTTCCTGTACACTTTACGATACAACTGGGCATTCTCTACGCCATAAAGATAAAACTCGGTTGGCAATTGCTAGTGCCCCCAGCGCATCGAGCGTGGAAACAAGAAATCTAATAAAATCCCCACCCATTTAAGCCGAAACTGTTATACTAGTGCTTGTTTATCGGGCAGCAGCTCTGATATCAGAGAGTCGCCGATACTGCCGATAATTTCCCCTCGTTGGCGAATTCCTCAGACCTTCAATGCCGCTGGGCTTCATATATCTTTAGGGGACCGCGGTGACTGGTGCCTCAATTGGAACTCGAAGGTTGAGGTCCCCGGTTGCGGGTCTATTTTAAGGATTCGAAACGCGGAGCGGTACGGCAGTGTTCTGAGAAGTCCTTAAAGTTGTTGGTCCTTCAAAGGATATATCAATAATAACCGGATACCAGTGCAAAACAGAAACACAATACATTATGACTGTACGTATACTAAGGGTCCTACGTGGTAAAAGAAAGAATAATGCTTACAAATTTTAAAAACTCAAAGTTGTGAAAACAGTGATCAAGAAATCGATACAAAGAAAATTATATCTCTTATTCTATGAATTGCGCACCCTTTATTAATATATTTCTTCTGTTGATAAAAAAAAATTATCAATAATAAGTGCAATCATATCGAAATATTTTCAGAATGTCTAGAAATGACATCTTAGATGTCAGGACACGAGTTGAATTCCTGGCCAATATACAATGTGTGGTCATGAAGAGTCAGCAAAAATTACATAGTTAAAAATAAGAAGTCATAATGATAAGAAAAACGATTAAAAGTTACACACTTCAAAGATGCCGCAATACATTTTAACAAAAATTGCGAATTTCTTAGCATGTCCGAGCGATAAACGGTGCTGTTTCTCGTTATTAAGGCGTTATCGGTTTATGACAGCAACTTCAGAGGCTTTATAGTCCTCGACAATCTCCCGCTGACCACACGCCCGTGAATCATGAAGTGAACACGCGACGAAAGCACGATTTCAATGTCGAGCATTGTTTACTCAGAAAATCAAGGAAAATAAGGAACTCCTATCGATTAAGACGGATTGCCAAGCAGTAAAAGTTTATGTTCCAGCTGATATCCTCAGGAATTCTCCCCGATGTCGGCAGCTAAAAGTGGCAGTAACGACACTTAACTCAGTTTGCAAAGACGTTTACGGATTGTTTCAGATCCGAAGTTTATTCCGCGGACGCGTTTGATAAAAGCTATTAGCCGGAAATTTTTGGGTTCGCTTAGACATGCAGCTGCCAGACCAAGATTAGATATTCTTTGCCCATGGAAATTTTAAAAATTGATGACAGGACCGAAATAAAGCGTTTAAAACGCGTGGACGACAAAAGGAGAATTTACAAAAGGCTAAGGCTTATACGGGTTTAATTTTTGTTTTAAAACTGTTCATTTGGTAGTTTTTCTGTGTTAGACGGATATCTATGGTCGACAGATATTTTAAACAGTGAGAATTCTTGTAAAATATTTTAAAAGAAATATTATTATTTTTAAAGACCTGCTTACATCACCATATCCTTCTGATTAGAGATGAACAGGCCTAATTCAAAGCTTACTTAGTAATGCTAATTTAAATATACATTTTTGAATCTTGGACTGAATATATCTTTTGTGATGTGTTATATATTCTTCTTAAATATATTACAAAGACCACGCGCATGAAGTACAAAATGTTTACATATAAGCTTTTTAGCCGTCTGTTAATGACATATGGGTACTTCAAACAAATTTAAGTGAACTTTGTACTAAAACCCTTCTAAGCAATAAAATAGTTTAGCTCAGACTAATATCTATAGAATTTTTTCCAATCTAGACTCACCATCTAAAATAAAAAGAACTCAAAATCTTATTTCACTTTAAACAGTTCAACTCTAAGTATCACATCGATGTGGACTTCGAGGTGCCCAAGAAGCTGCAATGGTACTACGCTCCCGCCTTCTTCGGCTTCTGGCTGGTGCTCTACCTCTCCCTGGTCAACACCCAGATGAACCACATGCCCCAGCCACTGACGCGCAGCGATGAGGCCAGTCACCCGCACTCCTTCATTGCCCAGCGGGCCGAGGACACCCTGATCGAGTTGACCCGCATCGGACCGCGGGTTGTGGGCAGCATGGCCAACGAGGAGACCGCCGTGGAGTTCCTGCGCGCCGAGGTGGCCAAGGTTGAGGCCGAGATGAGCGATAGCCTCGAGATCGAGGTGGATGTGCAGCAGGCCAGTGGGGCATATATGCACTGGGAGATGGTCAACATGTACCAGGGCATCCAGAACGTGGTGGTGAAGCTGTCGGAGAGGAACTCCACCAACGAGAACTACCTGCTGATCAACAGCCATTACGATTCGGTGCCCGGCAGTCCAGGAGCCGGCGACGATGGTTCCATGGTCGTGACCATGCTGGAGGTGATGCGGGTGATAGCCAAGTCTGGCGACCCACTGGCCCATCCCATCGTCTTCCTGTTCAACGGAGCCGAGGAGAATCCCCTGCAGGCGTCGCACGCCTTCATCACTCAACATAAGTGGGCAAAGAACTGCAAGTGAGTGTGATCGTTACTTCCTACGATTTTTAAATTTCCTAAATTTAGTAAGCTAGAGTCGGGAATTATTAACAATAACTTATGTAAAGGCGACAGATCCTATTGGATTTCCCACATATTTTCTTCCCAATTTCTCACCAAAGTTTCATAGCTGCTCTTAATAGATAATAAAAGTACTGTAGTAAAATTCTTTTTAAACAAGAAAGGAAGTTAACTTCGGCAAGCCGAAGTTTGTTTACCTTTGCAGTTATAAGAAATAATTAACTTTAGTAACACCATGCTACATTTTTAGGGATTGCTGCCGACTACAATGAAATAAAAAAAAATGATTTCATTCTTTTTTAAGACCATTTTTTTGACATCTGTATGTTAGAGACATTAAAAATAAAATTTTTTCAAAATTTTCGACTAATTTTCCGATTGTTCCTAAGACAGCTATATGATATAGTCGTGCGATTTTGATCAAATTTAATTCGAAATTCAAAACCAATCAAAAAATGTTATTTCCAAGCATAGGAGGTTATATGTTAAAAAACACCGAATATATATCTTTTTTTAAAATTTTTTTCCCGATAGTTCCTATGAGAGCTATAAGATATAGTTGTCCGATCCGGCTGGTTCCGACTTTTATACTACCTGCAATAGAAAAAAGACTTTTGGGAAAGTTTCAGCCCGATAGCTTTAAAACTGAGAGACTAATTTGCGTAGAAACGAACAGACAGACAGACTGACGGCCAGACGGACAGTCGGCCAGACGGACATGGCTAAATCGTCTAGTGACGCTGATCAAGAATATATACTTTATGGGGTCGGAAACGTCTCCTCCACTGCGTTGCAAACTTCTGACTGAAATCATTATACCCTCTGCAAGGGTATAATAAATATGTCATATAAGTCTACTATAACTGCATGACAACTCCACAGAGCTCTCATCAACTTGGATTCGGCTGGCAGTGGTGGCCGCGAGATCCTGTTCCAGTCCGGACCCAATCATCCGTGGCTGATGAACTACTACCGGAGTGTGCCGCACCCCTTTGCAAATACACTGGCCGAGGAGCTTTTCCAGGCCGGAGCTATTCCCTCAGACACCGATTTTCGCATCTTCCGTGATTTTGGAGGAGTTCCCGGTCTGGATATGGCCTATATCTTCAATGGCTACGTTTATCACACCAAGTACGACAGGATCAACGCATTTCCCCGGGCCTCTTTCCAGCACACTGGGGACAATGTTTTATCACTGGCACGATCCTTGGCCAATGCTCCGGAGTTGGATGACACAGCCGTAGGTTTGGGAGAATTAAGTTGTGGTGCAATCTTACTAATCCTTAATTTCAGGCCCATTCCGAGGGTCACAACATCTTCTACGACTTTCTTGGCTGGTTCATGATCTTCTACACGGAAACGACGAGCATCATTGTAAACGTGTTGATCACACTGCTCGCTCTTCTGGGAGTCGGTATATCCCTGTACTTCATGTCTGTGCGCTCGGGATGCAGTTGGAAGGGTGTCCTCCTCCGCTTTTCCGTCACCATTGGCATGCAGTTTGTCTCCCTATTTTTGGCCGTTGGTCTGGCACTTCTTGTGGCCGTTTTTATGGATGGTGTGAATCGTTCGATGTCGTGGTTCACCTCTCCTTGGACCATCTTTGGCCTATATCTGGCACCCATTATCTTCGGGCTGAGCATCCTGCCCGCTTTGTATCTGGAGAAAACGAAGAGGGACCCCTTGGGCCTGGGATTCCGCATCCAGTTGTTCATGCACTCGCACTGTGTTTGCCTGATTGTGATAATGCTCACCCTGACCGGTTTGAGCATACGATCGGCCTATCTGATAATGCTATGTGTGCTGTTCGACATCTTTGCGCTGATTGTGAACCTGGTGACAAAGTGGCACCGAAAGGGTAATTATATTACTTTTTACGACTCTGAGTACTTATTTAACTTTTCGCCTACAGCCTACTTGTTTGCCATCGCTGTCACCGTATGCCAGATACTTCCCTTCGTCTTCTTCACATATCTGTGCACCGTGGCTCTGGTGACCCTAATGCCGATGCAGGGGCGATCCGGGTCCTCATCGAATCCGGATATGGTTATAGCAGCTCTGGTCTGGCTATTTTCCCTCATGTTTGCCGGCTTTATTGTAAGTTAAGCTCGCAGGGGTCCCACAAAAGTAATTGGGGAACCTAAAAAATTCAAAAAGTTTAATTGTTGGCGTCTAAAAGTATATAGTGAGCTATGAACTTTAATGGCTTTATTCAGAAGAGCGTCTAATCTTTTTTCACTGCATACTTTTAGACACTCTACATTTGGTTATACCTTTTTCAAAATATTCATACGCCACAAATAATATGTGTTAAATATTTTGTTATTGCTTTTGGCCAGGCTCCACTTATCATGTTCTTCCGCAAGACGAGGACGATAGTCATGTGCTTCCTGGGAATTACCCTTCTGTTCATTGTTATTTCCGTCACAAGTGCCGCTTTTCCATACAAGGAAAAGACTTCGCCACAGCGCTACTCTTTGATTGTAAGAACAACTTTTTGTGGACTTTGATTATATTGTTTTCATTCATAAAATAAATCCATTGTAGCATGCCCACCGTCGCCTCCATAACGCCGATGGAAGTACTCGTATCGATGAGTCTGGCTTGTATATTTATCCACAGGACCGTCGATTGGATATTGCTCGAGGTAAGCAAGAAATTGCGGTTTACATTTAGATATTATGCCTAATAATTTTAACTGAATACGTAGATGAAATCGATGCCATTGGAGAAGTACAGAAAGTGAGCGACTTTTGCGATGAGGAAATGTTTTGTGGCATGCCGCTTTATAACCACCGATGGAACAAAGCCCGAGAGTATAGTCTCTGGATCGAAACGTCGGAATCGCCCGAGATACCTACCGAATATCCCATGTTGGTGCTACAAGACAGCACCGAACTGGAGAGTCCCACGCAGAGGAGGTTCAACTTCACCGTGGCAGGACCTTCCCACATGGGAATATTCATCAATGTGAAAAACGAGGCAAAGATACTGAACTGGTCCTTCAATGACACGCTCATACGAGAACAGGCAGAACCACCGTACATGGTGTACTTCTCCTACGGACTGGACGACAGTCCTCTAGAGTTCACCATCGATGTTGAGGTAAGCAAATACGTACTAAAGACCTGTAATTGTATGGTTAGTAGCATATCAATTTATTACTTGTAGAAGACGACCTCAACGTTTGACACGTCCACCCTTGAGATTGGCATCGGGGGTCACTGGGTGACTCAGGATATCACTGCTATCGAAAAGCTCAGCAGTTACATTAGTCGATTTCCGTCCTACGCCTACATTCAGGGCTGGGTTGGCACCTACGAGACCTGGTACTTCTAAGGCCGAGCCGCAAATGATATAGCTTCTGCTGTTCTAATTGTAGTGTTTAAGCGTTAACAATTAACTGTATAGAATCTGATACAAAATTACACATTACATTACTTTATTAAACTACATTACGAATGCTATAATTACGATCAAAAACCTTGGTTTTCTCTTCAATCAAGCTTTCCTCCAAACAAATATAAGAGCCAAAACATTCAATTTCTGTACTATACGTTTGCTTTGTAAACAAACATTGAAATATGCTAGCAAACAGGTGCGTAGGGCAATCATTTCCCTATTCAAGCAAATTCCTCGGGGACTATACATTAAGTGGATTGGATCCGGGCACGAAAAGCTAACTTGTAAACATTCTAAGACTAGACACCCGCTATAAGAGAACTCTAAAACGTATACATAACCGAGAGTGTTTGGTAAGGAACGTGAGCGTGAGAACCGAATTTGCATTGTAAAAATTCTGGCCAAGATGATGCGCCTAAGGCAAATAGCCTCTCAGATGAACTGTGTATCTTCGGAAAAGATGTGGCAAGTCTTACGTTCGCGCTTCGATTCCTGCCACAACAAGGTGATTATAGTGTTTTTTAGATAACTTTAAAGTCGGTTTGATTAATTAAGATATTTTACTAAAATATGTAATATGTATCCCAGAACTCCGGGAAACTTTTATCAATCTCTTCCTCCGCTGAAAATAATTTATTATAATTAGAATGAAATTCGCGCTTAGATACAGTCGTGTGCCTCCGTTGCCAAACAACAGTTATTGGGTTGTGGTGGGTCTAGTTATCAAGGCGCATGAAGTCCATAATCGTTTGCAATATAGATAAATTTGAACATATATTTAGTGCTTTTGCACGTTTGTCTTAAGGTTGTTACCAATTGTTGAAGTGTCATTTTAAGGACTTTGTACTGTCATAATTAACTTACAAGTTTAAGAGCACTTGGAAATCATAAGCTATCTGCTCATGCAATAAATGAATGGACTCTTTTTAAGTCTATAATTTTCTTAAATTAATTAATTTATTCCTTAATTTTCACTTTCCTCAAAAGGTCAACTTAGGTCAATGTTTCCACTGAATCACCAACTAATATACTGTATATCCAATATATAAAACTGTGGACGGCAGTCCACGTAGTGATGAAGCGCACCAGGAGGGAGTGCGAAGGCGACTACTATATAAGCACGAAGAAATTAAAATTTTGAACATTTTATCTGTTGGGGCCGGCACAGCTTTAATTGTACGATTTTAATAAAGCTTGCCGAACGTAAAAAAATAAGAAAATTTTATACATTTTCGACACAAAAGTGGATATCAGAACTTTTGTTTGCTGTAGGTCCATTCACCCTCTATATTTTTACCTCGTTAAGTGGTGCTTTTAACTGATACTGTAATATTTTTGGGATCAAGTTGCAACCTGTAGACGTGGTCAAGTCAATTATACCCCTCAAAGTGATACAATAGACTTCAGACTTTAATTATTCTACTTTTTCGCCTATAATAATAAGTGCAACCCTGACCGGCCGACAGCAATTGAATAAGTAAATTAGACTTTACTAAGCAATTAAGATAAGTGAACTTATAGCTGATAGATATTAGATGTGGGCGTAAAATCATAAAATGTGGTAATATTTGAGGAACGGTAAATTCGACTATTTAAACACCTTCATTGTTATCTTAAACAAATTAACACATAAATCTATACCTAATTATCGAGAGTGGTTTTAAGCTTTTCTCGGATAAAAAATTGATTTCGTATTCGACCAATTATATTTTATTTTGCTCCGAAAATTAAACATATAAAGTGAATGTGTTTAAATTGCTAAGAGTGTCTAAATATTACACTTTATTTTTTCTTTGTCGTTCATTACTTTCTGCCCTCGCTTGAAGAAATCTTTATCGACTTCAACGCTTATAATAAATCATAATTTGCTTAAACATCTACACTGCTGATATGTATAATAAATTCATTATAACTTTATGGCTTTTAACTGGTATCTTTGGATTTTTGGGGTATAAAAGAACTTGACTCTTGTTTGAGGAAATCAGTCTGATTTTTGGGAGAGCAGTGCGCAGAGCTGCTTAGAAAGATCGACAAAATGGGAGACAAAGACAAACTGGTAATCTAGGAACATTAGGACATGTTCCACTTCTTTCTGAAAAATATTTTCCACTCTCAGATTTCAGATGAGCCCATCGAAGGCAACGGCGGATCAGCATCCTCAAAAAATGTCAGAAGGCAGGAACTGAACTTCAGAGGACCCTGGTACCTAGCCAGCGGCTTTCTTCTGTTCTGGGCACTTTTGTTCTTTGCGGTTGTGATACCACTCTTTTACCACCTTCCCAAGGGCTTGACCTTAGAGGACGCGTCCAAAGGAGTCTTCATTGCCGAGCGTGCCCAAAACCACCTTTACGAATTTGACGAAATCGGAACCAAAGTCGTTGGTAGTGAAGGCAATGAAATCAAAACGGTTGATTACTTGATGAGCTTAGTGATTGAGATACAAGAGAGCTGTCTGGACGAGTACTTCGACGTGGAGGTCGACCTTCAGGAGGTCTCTGGGTCCTATATTCATTGGACCATGATCAATCAGTATCAGGGAGTGCAGAATATAGTCATAAAGCTGAGTCCCAAGAACTCCACGAGTGAAGCGTACCTCCTGGTCAACAGTCACTTTGATTCCAAGCCAACGAGTCGATCTGCCGGCGATGCTGGTCAAATGATAGTCTCTATTCTGGAAGTCTTCCGAGTTATGTGCACCACCGAGCAAACGATCCAGCATACCATAATCTTTTTGCTGAACGGAGCCGAAGAAAATCCCTTGCAGGCTTCGCATGGTTTCATCACCCAACACAAGTGGGCAAAGAACTGCAAGTAAGTAGAGACCCCCTTCCTAGAAATGCCTTGATCAACCGAATTATTTCATTTTCAGAGCTGTAGTCAATTTGGACTCTGCTGGCGGTGGCGGTTCCGATATTGTATTTCAAACTGGACCCAACAGCCCCTGGCTCGTAGAAGTACGTCTCACTCATAACTTACTTATTTTTCAGTTTCCAAACTTATCAAACTTTTTTCAGCACTATAAAAAAAGTGCTATTCATCCATTAGCTACCACCATGGCTGAGGAAATCTTCCAAACAGGTATCCTGCCGTCGGACACAGATTTCGGCATCTTTGTTAAGTATGGAAATCTTATCGGTAGGTGTAAAAATCGTGGCTGTATATAAGCATTTATTAAGTTACCAATAATCCATTAGGCCTGGATATTGCACAGTTCATCAACGGATTCACCTATCATACAAAATACGATCGATTCGCTAATATTCCCAGGGGTTCGATTCAGAGCACGGGAGAAAATTTGCTTAGTCTGGTGCGATCCCTATCTAATGCCACTGAGCTTGACAACACAGCGGTAAGAAACATAGTTCTCGAAAAGTCGTCGTATAAACACTAATATTTCTTAGGCTTACGCCACTGGACATGTCATATTCTTCGATTTCCTGGGACTGTACTTCATCAGCTATACGGAGAGCAGTGGCGTTATTCTAAATTATTCTGTGTCCGGAATAGCACTGATCCTGATATTCGTATCTATTTGGCGCACCGCAAGCATTTCTTGCATATCGCCTGGATACGTTCTTAGCTGGTTCATCCTCATCCTTGTACTCGAGATCATCGCGTTTGTGCTGGGCTTCGGTCTCCCGCTAGCAGTAGCCTATGTCTTTGACAAGTATGGACTCTCCCTCACCTACTTCAGCACTCCGGCCTTGTTAATCGGTCTGTACATTTGCCCCAGTCTGCTGGGGTTGAGCTTTCCCTCTTACATCTACCTTAAGTTGCAACGAAGCGTGAGTAGCAGAATTTAAAAATTCCACGAATAGGTAACAAATTCGTATCCCTATAGGCTAAGGTGGCACTTGCTCAGCAACTGCAGTTGGTCCTTCATGGCCACGCTGTAATACTGGCCCTTCTGGGTATTGGGTTGACTGTTTATGGTCTGCGAAGCACCTACGTGGTCACCTGGACTCTTATCTTCTACGAAACTCCTTTGGCCATTAATCTGCTGACCACCCTGCACGACCGTGGCTTTTCCTGGACTGGCGTGCTCAAGACTTTCCAAATCATTCCTTTCCTTTACAACAGCTATCTGATTTACACCTTCTTGGTGACCCTGATTCCCATGATGGGCCGTTTCGGCAGGTGAGATCGGAAAGTTTTGTTGCTTTACCAGGGATTACTTAACCATTAATACTTTTGTAGGGGCACCAATCCGGACTTGATTATCTCAGCCTTAAACGCTTTAGGAACCATTTTAGCCTTGGGTTTCCTGGTAAGTAGAAGGTTACCTCTAAACGATTTCCATATCTAAGACTCGTCTCTTTCTAGATTCCCCTAATTAACATGTTCCGACGACCCAGTCTGATCTTGTTTAGCCTTTTGGCCATAAGTGCTGTGACCATTTACACGGCTACGTCCACCCAAATTGGTTTTCCCTATCGACCAAGGACCAACGTTCAGCGACTACCTTACCTGCAAGTGCGGCGAACCTTCTACGAGTACGATGGCACTGTTGTCAAGGATGAGTCCGGCTATCTGTTCAACTTCCAGGATCGCCGGGGACCGGCTCCCTTGGAGAACTCGAAGGTAAATCTGACCGGCTTGGTTAGCATCGCGGCGGACTGTGACAAGGTCATGATGTGCGGCTATCCTCTTTACGACCACCGGTGGGTGAAGAATCGTGAGCAGATCATGTGGCTGCCACGGGAGGCAGAAATCGTTCCCCCATTTGTACCGGTTCTTGAGCTTGTGGCTAAGACGGACCTGGGAAACAATACAATGCGCTACGAATTCAACACAACTACTACGGATCACACCAGCGTTTTTATCCAGCCAGAGGAGGATGTGACCATAGTGAACTGGTCCCTACTCTTGGCTTACATTGGGCAGCAGACGACCTATCACCTTTACTACTCCAGTGGCAAGAACATTCTACCATTGACTTTCTATATTGATTTTTGGGTAAGTACCGGGTTAATTCACAGCGTATATGTACACAAAATTATTAACTTTTTTTCAGAAACTCGATGGAGATTTCAATGTACCCGTAACCCAGTTGGGAGTAGGTGCCCACTCCATTGGAAATGAAGGCGATGCGATCAGTCAAGAGTTTGCCAGTCAGCTTCCAACTTTTGCTGCACTAGTGGAATGGCCAGCCTCATATCAGCGGTTCATTTTCTAAGTTTTCATTGCTAATAAACATGTTAAAAAAGTTAATAAACTTTAAACAACGAGTTATATAATTTATTATTGGTGTTTGGAAAAAAAAACATTGACTAACAAACGCTCAAGAAATAACAGAATATTTTGTTGTTTAACCATACCAAAGAATTCAACGTATACATTTTTCTTTTAAATTACGAAAATAAATGTCAAATCAATTGAAGGAAAGCGGAAAAGTGAATTGTCAGTTAGGTTTAAATTAATTCAAAGTTTGGTACACTGGGCACCCGGTTGGCGCGCAGTGCTGTTAGGCGCGATAAGTTTGTTATCGATATACACTTAACAGTAATTTTTGTTTTGGACAGTTAATTTTAGTTAACGGAATGAACATTCAAATTAAGCTCATAATCATCTTAAGTAAATACAAATAAAACAAACTATATCAATATTAAAATATAAGGAAATCATTTAAAACAAAAGCCAGAAAGCTATAAAAATAAAAATGTGGGTAGTATATAGAAAGTTTATATATATAAAAAAAAAATGTTTTTCATTTGTTAAATGTGGGTAAATAAAAAATATATTTTACCATTAACACGAATCAAAAAATAGCCGAGATGGCAGCACCGATTTTGCATATTTGCATGCCAATCGATCAGAGATACAGGGAGAGCCACATGTGATCGTAAACCGCATAAATTCCGATGCATAAACAAAAACATCGAGTAATGTTCGTTAACAATACAAAATGTTTGTAAATATGTACACATTCGACAAAATAAAATATGAAAAGTAGCTGCTCAGTGCGAGATACAAACAAAAGTGATACAATATCACTCTTAACTGTTGACTGTTATATAAGCACAAACTCTCAACACCGAAAACAACGTCAAAAAAGGGGGTTTCCACAAAAGAATCTGCTGACTAGTTAATGACTGTACGAACGAGTAAGAGTCAGCACGCCAGGCAATAGAACAAGAAGACATAAATTTGTCAATATGGATTTCCTATCAGAGGTAGGTGTTATATATTTTACATTTCTAAGCTGGGTCTAAAACTAAAAAGCTTCTCCACCCAATCGAGGAAAAGTTTATTGTTTGATAACAGCATTAATGAAATTATGGTTATTATCTCATAAATCAGTTGCTTGAAAGTGAGGGTAGTTTTTGCACTTCAAAAGGTCAATTTAAAAAATGCATGTGTACATTTATCGGACAGCTTGAAGTGGGGAGATTACTTAAATGGTTTCTAGATAATGGAACCAGAACGGTTTGCACTTTTACACATCTCTTTAAGACCCTATAAAATCAAAACGCTTTAAGTATCTTAATATTTCTTGATATCCATACATAAACTAGCCATCACAATAACGGCCATCATATCTAGATATGAAATCAATTATGTGTGAGGTTTGAAGTTTATAAAAGCAGTTACCATTGGGAACTGATCACCAGTCGCATTTTAGAAGGAGATTCGTGCTAGTGATATCGAAGATCTACTAAAACTCTTTTAAAAGTTTAGCGCAACTGTTTTTCAAAATATTTTAATTTCAGGCGTTCAAGACATCCGGCAAAAAGCTGAGTAAACGATTGCGGAACCCCAGAGGGGCCTGTTTTTTTTGGCCAGTGGGTTTTTCCTGTTTCGGCTGCTTCTTTTTCTGTCAGTCGTAGTTCCATCGCGTTCCGGGTCCCAAAACCATTGAGGATGCCTCCAGGGGCGTTTTTATTGCCCAACGGGCCATGGATAACCTATATAATCTAGTCAAAATCGGACCCAAAGTAGTTGGCAGCGAAAATAACGAAGTTAAAACTGTCCAGTTCCTAATGAATGAACTGGCTTTGATCGAGCAGAAGGTCTTGGACGACTTGTTCGACATGGAAGTTGATCTTCAGGAGGTATCGGGATCGTACATTCACTGGACAATGGTGAACAAGTATCAGGGAGTGCAAAACATAGTTGTGAAGGTAAGTCCGAAGAACTGCACCTCCTGGTCAACAGTCACTTCGATTCCAAGCCAACAAGTCCTTCCGCCGGCGGCGCAGGTCAAATGGTGGCCATAATCTTGGAGGTGCTGCGAGTGATGTCCTACACCAGGAAAACGTGGAAACCTCATAGGTAGGCTTGAGTGAAAACTAAACATTTTTCCCTATAACGTTCTTTCTTAGGTTTGGACTTGGCTCAGAACATCAACGGCTATACCTACCACACCAAGTACGATACCTTTGACATTATCCCACCTGATTCTGTTCAGAGCATGGGTGAAAACGTTCTCAGTTTGGTGCGCGCCCTATCCAATGCCACGGAGCTACGAAACACCGCGGTATGTCCCCTTATCTTGGTCCTAACATGACTTATAACAATTCTACTCCCTTTATAGGACTACGAACAGGGACCATCGGTGTTTTTTGACGTCTTGGGACTGTTTTTCATAAACTACACTAACAAGACTGACATTATTCTAAACCTATCTGTGGCTATAGCGGCCGTACTGCTTATCTACTTATCCCTGGGTCGCATGGCAAACCAATCGGACGTGTCTACCAATTATTTTATGATGTTCTGGTTCGTTCTGATTTTAATCGTACAAATCCTGGCCGTTGCCCTGGGCTTAGGTCTGCCCATAGGGATTGCAAAATATTTCGATAGTAGGGGCTTGAGTCTTACTTACTTTAGCGCAAAGGAGTTGATGTTCGGATTGTATGTATGCCCATGTCTTTTCGGCTTGATTTTGCCGCCCTTCATTTTTCTGGGCGTTCCACGACACGTAAGTAAAGTACACTCATTAGTTTTCCAGAGACTTGTAGGTGAATATGTCCGTTCAGAGCAAAACTTATTTTCGCCAACGACTACACATGATTCTTCATGCTCACGCCCTTATACAGGCGGTTCCGGTAATCTGAACCTGGCTATCAATCTGGTTATGCTTCTGCACGACCAAGGAATTTCCTGGACAGGAGCAGTGGTTATCCTACAAATTTTTGGCTTTCTGTACAACAGCTTTCTGCTGTATACCCTAGTGCAGACGATGATTGCTACGATGGGGCGCCTTGGCAAGTGGGTTTCAACTAAAGATTTCCCAGTTTTTATACTTACTTTCCGGTTCAGTGTGCGGTTCAAGCTCACGATTAATACGACCGATCACACCAGTCTGTTTTTCCAACCATACGAGGACGTGAACATTACCAACTGGTCCTTCCCAATCAAGTACATTGGACAGCAAATTACCTGTTTATGTTTACTTCTCATACGGCAACAACAGATCGCCATTATCCTTTTTCACCGAACTCTCGGTTTTCCATTCTTGTAAATAACTTTCCCGCAATAATTATAATGATTTTCCCCTATAGAAATCTAATGGGGACTTTAAAGTGCCTCTTTTCCAGTTGGATGTGTGCGCCCACTTTATTGGCGACCAGGGTGATCAGCTGAGCCAGAAATTTGCCAAGTCTTTTCCCGACTACGCCGTGCAAGTAGAATGGTTTGATCTTGATTATACAGAAGTCCCCTAGCCTGTAAATGACCACCAAAACATATGTTAAAAAATAAAGTTACATTAGGGATGTCAAAAAAAGAAAATAAGAGTTAGAAAAAGTAAATTTATACCTAAAGAAAAGATACATTTAATAAAAACCACAAGTAAAGGATTTAGATATTTGTTGGATATGAATAAAATGGTAATTTTCAATTAAACAGATATGGTATCATCGACGATTATTAATTTCATTATCAAGCGCGTGTGCCGAGTTAAACAAGCCACTTTATGAACCAATAAATTATGTCGCGAAGATTGAATTTACCTACAATAAAGCACTTCGATGCCTTGGGTATAAGTAAGAAATAATTGTTTTCCCATGGCGCCCGTGTACTTGGTAACAACTTCAGTTTGGTCCCCAAATCATTTCTTATCTTCAAGAAAGAAAAAATCGAAATGGCTTGGGCTATCAGATTTCAGCTATCGGCTATATTCTCAAGCTTTACGGTTATAACCCACCATAAAATGCGTTGCCCTTTTAAGAGCAGTTCAAGCAATTACGAATATAGGTTAACAAAACCCACCAACTAAAATAATTAGTATTATTGAGGAGACAAAGAATAGCATATTTCTTTATGGGTTTATACAAATGCCTTACCTATTTTACATTGAAACTTATCCATTCATAACATAGTACGAACGATGCGATATTTCGAAAGCAAATCTAAACAGACCTTCAACGTGCTGGTTCTTTTGGAGCGACCCTCGCTGCTTTAAGTTGTTGAGTAGTATTTGAATAGGGCATATAAAAAAGGTTCATACTACAAACAATTAAAGATACGACTGATAAAATTGGTGACTACTTCTGGTATATAAAAGCTCTGAATAAGCGGGACAAGTCTGTCTAGTTTTGACTCCCATTTCGCAAGTGGGGCATAGACGGCAGTACAACGATGGGCGACAAGGACAAACTCGTAAGAACTGTCGTTAAAAGTACATGAGTAAATAAACTAAATATGTTCCTTGGTTCCGTTCTTCAGATTTTGGACGAACCCGTCGAGGACGGAATCAAATCGTTCTCCAGAAAGCATGGTAAAAACGCAAAAGAACCTCTTCAACTTCCCTGGTACTTTGCCGGCGGCATTGTCCTGTTCTGGGGACTGCTTTTCGTTGCGGTTGTGAAGCCCCTCTTCTACCGTCTGCCCGAACCTCTCACAGTAGAGGATGTCTCAAAAGGTGTCTTCATAGCCGAGCGTGCCCAGGCCAATCTCTATGATTTCGAAGCCATTGGCACCAAGGTGGTCGGCAGCGATGGAAACGAGCATAAGACTGTGCAGTTCCTGCTTAAAGAACTGAATCTGATCAAGGCGAACATTCAGGAGGACCTCTTCGACATGGAAATCGACTTGCAGCATGCCTACGGTGCGTATGTAAAGTGGAATCTGGTCAACATGTATCAGGGCATCCAGAACGTCGTGGTTAAGCTCACTCCCAAGGGCACCACCAGCGAAAACTACATCCTGGTCAACAGCCACTTTGACTCCCAGCCCACCAGTCCTTCAACCGGCGATGATGGGCACATGGTGGTCTCCATCCTAGAGGTGTTGCGAGTGATCTCGTCATCCAGGCAATCGTTCGAGCACCCCATTGTCTTCCTGATCAACGGGTCCGAGGAGAATTCGCTGCAGGCATCCCACGGATTCATTGCCTACCACAAGTGGGCAAAAAACTGCAAGTAGGTTCAAGAAGCTCGCGTAACCAAGGTCCACAAGGCTTATGACAGCTGTATCTTTCAGGGCTGTTATCAACCTGGATGCAGCTGGAAGTGGAGGCCGCGAACTCATGTTCCAGTCGGGTCCAAGCAACCCATGGCTGGTCAATGTAAGAATATTTGTATTTCCTTTAGGAAGTGTTTATAATCTTATTTTTCGACACCACATCACCCAGGTATACAAGCAGAGCGCCAAGCATTATTTTTCCACCACCATGGCTGAGGAAATCTTTCAAACTGGACTTGTGCCATCCTACACAGACTTTGATATTTTCGTTGAATACGGAAACCTTGTTGGTGAGCTAAGCTAACAATTGATTGTTTTTTATCAAATATGATCGTTTTCACTGGCAGGACTGGATATTGGGCAGTGCATCAATGGATTCGTGTACCACACTAAGTACGATCGCATTGATGTGATCCCCAGGGCGGCTCTTCAGAACACAGGAGACAATCTTCTCGGATTGGTTCGCACCCTTTCTAATGCCACTGAGTTGCTTTATCCCAGCGTAGGTTATTCTGTACTAGTGGTGCCGCTCTTTTAAGTGACTTTGAAAATCCTCTTGTCCTTATCAGGCCAACCCAAGTGGAAACACCATCTTCTTTGATGTCCTGGGGCTGTATTTTATTAGCTACTCGGCCGACACAGGTGTGAAGCTTAACTACGCCGTGGCTGCAGCCGCCATTATCCTGGTCTATGTATCCTTGCTGCGCATGGCGGATACGTCGAGTGTCAGCTCCGAACAGGTCCTGAGCTCCTTCGTCTTGGTTCTAGTCGTCCAGGTGATAGCCTTTGTTCTGGGTCTGGCCCTTCCTCTTTTGGTGGCCTATGGCCTAGACAAATACGGATACTCCCTCAGCTATTTCGCCACTCCATCGCTTTTGGTCGGCCTATACGTGTGCCCTAGTCTCCTGGGACTGGCACTGCCCAGTTTCATCTATCTGAAGCTGAAGAATTATGTGAGTTGATGGGATATACCAAGTCGTACCCCATAAAGCTAACCCGTTCACACCTGAACAGGAGAAGATTGCATTCGCCCAACAAGTTCAACTGGCACTTCATGGTCACGCTGCCGTCCTTTCGGTTCTCTGCATTGGCATCAATTACTATGGTCTGCGGACCACCTACGTTCTAACATAGACTCTCGTTTTCTACGTCCTGCCCTTGGCCTTCAATCTCCTTACCACCATGCACGACCGCGGGTTTGCCTGGACGGGCATCTTGAAGATGGTCCAGATGGCTCCGTTCCTGTATAACAGCTACCTCTTCTATACCTTCGTTGTGATACTCACGCCAATGATGGGTCGCTTTGGACTGTAAGTAGTCTAACTTGAATCTTAATCTGTGAATTTTGATGCAAATTCTTCAATTTTAAGGGGTACCAATCCAGACTTGATCATTGGAGCTTTGACTGCCCTGGGAACCATACTATCCATGGGTTTCCTGGTAAGCCATCATTGAACCGACTTTTTACCCAAGCTAAAATATTGCTCTTAACCCCCAGATTTTACTGATTAACATGTCCCGCCGATCAGGACTCGTTCTTCTCACCCTGTTTTCCGTGGCCGCAGCCGCTGTCACCATCGCCAGTTCCTCTGATATCGGATTCCCGTACCGCGCCAAGACCAACGTACAGCGAGTTCCCTACTTGGTGGGTTTAAAATCTAGTGACTAAAACCAAGTGTACCACTAATATCCTGATAATTTGCAGCAAGTGCGCCGTGTGTTCTACGAGTACGATGGAACCGTCAGCAAGGATGAGTCCGGATATCTGTTCAGTTTCCAGGATCGTCGCGGAGTTACCCCGTTGCAGGACTCCGATGTGGATCTCACCGGCCTGGTCAACATGACATCCGACTGCGCCAAGTACATGATGTGCGGAATGCCCCTATACGATCATCGGTGGGTGGAGGCCATGGACGATACCATGTGGCTTCCGCGAAAGAATCCGATTTGGACGCCAGCTGAGCCGATCCTGGAGCTGCGTAACAAGACCCTGCTGGCCGATGGCAAGACAATTCGGTTCCAGTTCAATCTGAACTGTACGGATCACACCAGCATTTTCATTCATCCCAACGAGGATGTAACCGTCAGCAGCTGGTCGTTCCTCGAGGAATACCTAGCCACCAACTCACCACCTTATCACATCTACTATTCCTTCGGAATCGACGATACACCACTCGATTTCTCCATCGATCTTACGGTATGCAATGCCTACATTAAAGTTCAAGTCTTTATATATCTTTATATCCCTTTGTTTCCTTAGAAATCCGACGCCGACTTCAACGTCCCTCTCTTCGAACTGGGAGTTTCAGCACACTACATGCACGTTGATGGCGACGCGGAAGCGGTCCAGTTCTCCAAAACTTTCCCAGATTATGCCGTTACCATTCAATGGCCAGCTATCTATAAGAAATACCAATTCTAAATTAATATTTAGTTATCCAATAAGTTTAATTGATAAACATAATTTTTAGCATTTTTTAAATATTTTGTTCTATTAGCAAAAGCAGACTAAAGGAATAAATAGAAACAAAATGAAACCAAACTTTATTTTGCGTTGGGAGGTCCTTACACGATAAGGAAATGCGATCCCTTATGCTCATTGAAAGGCACCTTCGTGCCTCATAAACGAGTTCGAGTGGCCCTTGGATTAAAACTGTATGTGTTCAAGTAGTTAGCAGTATCATTGGTTCCAATCATGATGTTGCGGTGGGTCTGAAACCATAAAGATCCGCTATCAACAAAAAAGGCGTGCGAAAATGCTTGAGACACAACGATTAGGTACTCGTTGGATTACTCTTCGATTCAAAAGAGGGGTGCTATATTAGTTTTGTTTCCTTTTTTTTCAATTAAATAAAACGAGACTATAATTACGAGTATAATTGGTATATGGTTATGGATTTGGGCTTAGATCGGAATAATGGCATACTGTACATATACTAAATGTTTTATAATCATTAAGATGGTCGATCAACGTTAATGAATATTTATATGTTGTACTAAAATGGTAAAATGTTTTTTTTGTACTGCAAAATATTTCGCTTTTCGTTATTTTATTTAATCCATCCCCGCTTTTATTACGTTTAATAGGTAATAATCCATAATCTTGCTCTTAATCTTAAACGAAACGTCTACGATAACTGAAATGCTAATTACTGTTAAAGGTTATTCCCACCGTTTTTGAATATAAGGGACTCCACTTTCCAATCAGTCTCATTCTGTTGAATACATCGCTCAGAACAGCAGCCAAAGACCGGCGGAATGGGCGACAAGGATCTTCTTGTAAGAAATGATTGTAACAATTAAAGAGTGATTGGTAAACTATTTAACCCCTTTCCAGTTGTCGGAATCAGTTGATTCAATTGAATCGGCCAAAGCAAACAAGAACGTGGGACGTAGGAGTCAGATCCCCAAGATTCCATGGTATATGGCTGGTGGGTTCGTCCTTTTCTGGGCCTCACTCTTCCTGTCCGTCGTAGTGCCGCTCTTCTACCGCCTTCCTGAGGTCAATACCCTCGAGGATGTGGGCAAGGGAGTCTTCATCGCCGACCGTGCCCAGGCAAATCTCTACGACTTTGCAAAGATCGGCACCAAGTTGGTCGGAAGCGATGGAAACGAGAACAAAACCGTCCAGTTTATTCTTAGGGAACTGGCCCTAATTAAGGCAAATGTTCTAGAAGACTATTTCGAAATGGAGATCGACCACCAACTTGCTTATGGTTCGTATGTGAGGGGTGGAGCGCAATACCAATACCAAGCTGTGCAAAACATAGTGGTTAAAATAACGCCCAAGGGCAGTACGAGCCAAAACTACCTGCTGGTGAACTCCCACTTTGACTCAAAGCCAACGAGTCCATCTGTCGGCGATGCGGGTCACATGATTGTGACCATGATGGAGGTGATCAGGATTATCACAACCTCGACGGAAAAGCTAAGCCACCCAATTATCTTTCTCTTCAACGGTTCCGAGGAGAACTCCCTGCAGGCATCTGACGGCTTCCTCAGTTCACACAAATGGGCACCGTACTGCAAGTAAGTCAAATATATCTTTGTCTGGTATATTTCACGAAGCTTGTCCTTTAATTTGTGCTTTTAAAGGGTCGTAATTAATTTGGATGCAGCTGGCAGTGGGTGTAAGGAGCTGTTATTCCAGACAGGACCAAACAACACATGGCTTGTCAAGGTATAGTCAAGGTATAGTCTTTTTAAATTAAAATCAAAATCAATCAATGTTTGCAGTACTACAAAGAGAACGCGAAACATCCATTTGCTACCACCATGGCTGAGGAAATATTCCAGACTGGTATTGTGCCCTCGGATACTGACTTTGATATATTCACCGAGTATGGTGACCTCGTTGGTAAGGAACTACACATAAAAATATTCAATCGACGTAACAAGATGAACCTATTTTACTTCGCAGGTTACGATATTGGTCTGGTTTGCAACGGTTTCGTCTATCACACAAAGTACGACCAATACGACATTATACCACGGGCTTCTATTCAAAACACTGGAGACAACCTCTTCGCCCTGGTTAAAGCTCTTGCCAATGCCCCGGAACTGGCTGACACCACTGT
Source organism: Drosophila biarmipes (assembly GCF_025231255.1). NCBI lineage: Eukaryota > Metazoa > Arthropoda > Insecta > Diptera > Drosophilidae > Drosophila > Drosophila biarmipes. Next base: position 6,936,870 of record NC_066615.1, on the reverse strand, counting down.
AATTTACAGACCAAATACTCCCAAATACCTTCTAATGTTTTTCCGCTTTAGGAGACCGGAAAGGCCGTGTTCTTCGATGTCCTAGGATTGTTCTTCGTTAGCTACTCGGCGGAGAGTGGAAAAACCCTCAACTATGCCGTGGCTGCTGCCGCCATTATCCTGGTTTACGTATCCCTTTTGCGCATAGCAGAGGTCTCCAATGTGACCTCCGCACAGGTCCAGAGTTGGTTCGTCCTCATCCTTGTCCTCCAAGTGATAGCCTTTGTGCTGGGACTAGCTCTTCCCATAGCGGTGGCGTATATGTTTGACAAGTACGGACTCTCGCTCACCTACTTCAGCACTCCGGCTCTTTCTCTGGGCTTGTATGTTTGCCCAAGTCTCGTGGGACTGGCTCTTCCCAGCTTCATTTACCTCAAGCTACAGAAGAATGTGAGCTTAAGATATTGAAACAACTAGTTAACCTGTGCAGTAACGAACCTTTATCCACAGGAAAAACTTAGCTACGCCCACCAACTGCAAATGGCTCTCCATGGACATGCTATTGTTCTTTCGATCCTTGGGATTGCCATCAACTATTACGGCCTGCGTAGTACCTACATCGTCACGTGGACTCTGGTCTTCTATGTCGTCCCCCTAGCTCTCAATTTGGTGACCACTCTCCAGGACCGCGGATACTCATGGACTGCGATCGTAAAACTGATCCAGGTTGCCCCCTTCCTTTACAATAGCTATCTGTTCTACACATTCATCGTAATTCTCACTCCCATGATGGGTCGTTTCGGACAGTAAATATGGCTGGGTTATTATGAGGATATGGTTTTCAAATTCGTTGTCATTTCAGGACCACTAATCCTGACTTGATCATTTCTGCCTTGGCCGCCTTGGGAACTATACTTTCAATGGGATTCTTGGTATGTTGGTTTACTGCTTATTATTGCAGATTTTTGTTTACTTTCTTACCTCTGAACCATTAGATTTTGCTTATAAATATCTCACGGCGATCGGGACTCATTCTGGTGGCTTTATTGGCCGTAAATGCGGCCACTATTTACATTGCCAGCTCCACGGAAATTGGTTTCCCATATCGTCCGAAGACTAATGTCGAACGGGTGTATTACTTGGTAAGTGAATTAAGAACATTGGAATCCTAAAATATAAGTTTTGCTCAAAACATTTTAACAACTTCCTCTTTCCCATGCAGCATGTGCGCCGGACATTTTACGAATACGATGGAACCATTAGCAAGGACGAGTCCGGATATCTGTTCAACTTCCAGGATCGTCGAGGTAGTGCTCCCCTGCTGGAAGCCAAAGTGGATCTGACTGGCATGGTGAGCATGGCATCCGACTGCGCCAAGTACATGATGTGCGGAGTGCCCTATCCCGATTCTCGCTATGTAAAGAGTCGTCTCAACGGAACTTGGTTGCCACGAGAAATACCCATAGAACCGGCGACCGAGGAACCATTGGTGCTCCTGAACAAAACTATTTTGGATGATGGCAAGACCGTTCGGTTCGTATTCGAGATACGGTTCACAGACCATTCGACGCTGTACATCCAGCCCTATGTGGATGCGACCATCACCAAGTGGTCTCTACTGGAAAGCTACTTGTCCAGTACACCTCCCTACTACATGTTCTTCACTTACGGCGTGGATGGTTCCCCTCTCATCGTAACCATTGAGATCCAGGTAGGACGTCGAAGCCCCTTGCTTCCTGAAATGAATACTTAATGGAATTCGCTTTTATAGAAATCCAACGGAGACTTCAACGTACCAGTCTGTGAAGTCGGAGTTGGCAGGCAGTTTATGCATACTTCTGGCGACCTTACTGCTCAGGAATTCGCCAAGACATTCCCCGACTCCGCGGTCCTGATTGAATGGCCAGCGGACTACCATCGATACATATTTTAGTTGATTAAGAGGTACGACTTTGAATTTCGTAAATAATAAATAATACAAAATTTCCAAGGAGCTATTTCTTGAATTTTATCAGTTTCAACGGGTACAAGTATTACTATTATATAGCAACAAGGTCTGAAACCATAAAAATTACTTATCAGAAGTGAAATCAAATAGCTGTATCAGTGGAAATTTAATTTAATAAGTCACTTGACTTTTGATTTTGAAGATTAATTGTTAAGCTACGTTAGTATAATCTTATTTCAATTAAATCAATAACACTATTAACTGCAATCTCTGCACGACTACCTCCACTTTTATTGCTTTAAAATGGTTATAAATAACCATAAACGGCCAATACGATAAGCAAACGTTTAGTTGATTTGCAGAAGGTTGTTATTATTATGATCCGTCGAAATTTTGGGTATAAAGGCCCAAGTAAGAGACTTAATTTCAGTCTACTTTTGGCGGAGGAATAGTCACAAAGCAAGAAAATGTTAGACAAGGACTTTCTTGTACGCATATTTTGGCAGTTCTTGACCTTTTAATAAATGTTCTTTGATTTACTTAAGTTAAATGACGAGAGACAGCCACATTAAAGAGCACTCTCGGAAAAAATATCAAAATCCCTAAAAGTTCTTTGTAGTTTACCGGTAGATCATTGTTGTTATACGATTTCCTTTTCCTCGGCGTCGCCCTCCTCGTGCCAATACCTTGGAAGATGTATCCAAGGGAGTTTTCATCGCCGAACGTGCCCAGTCCAATTTGTACGACTGCGATAAAATCGGCACAAAGCTCGTCGACAGCTATGCGAATGAGAACAACACCGTTCAGATTCTGCTGAGCGAGCTGGCACTGGGCAAACGTTCTGAGAAACTTTTTCGACATAGAGATTGACCGACAAATAGGTTCCGTTTCGTATGTCAAGGCTGTTGCGCTCTTCTAATATCAGGCAGTACAGAATATAGTGATCAAAGGTACGACCAAGAACAGCACAAGCGAGGATTACCTCCTGGTCAATACCCACCTTTATTCCAAGCCCGCGACTCCGTCTGCCGGTGATGCGGCTCACATGGTGGTCTCCGCCCTGAAGGTACTGCGAGTGTTAACCACCACCAGGGAAAAGTTTCAGCAGTTTCTTCTCAATGGAGCCAAGGAGAATTCTTCTTTTAATCTTCTGCTCTCTAACTTTGGTAGCCCCATTTCAGATTTTGCTTGTTAATAAGTCCCATCGATCCGGCTTTATTATTGTGTTCCTAATAGCCATGAGCGCAGCTACTATTTACATAGCCAGCTCAACTCAAATTGGTTTTCCTCATCGTCCTAAGACGAATGTCCAAAATCAACTTTTTGGACAAATAGCTTTAACTACGACTTCTATTAAATCGGCTTTTCTATTTCTTGCACGTGCGGCGAATTTTACGAATTCAGTGGAACGGTCAGTAAGGATGAGTCGGGGTACCTGTTTAATTTTCATGATCGGCGTGGTACTGCTCTCCTGGTGGAAGCCAGTGTAAATTTGACCGGCATGGTGGGCATGGAACGAGATTGTGCTAAGTACATGCTGTGCGGAATGGCAATCCCCGACCGCCGTTACATGAATAGTCGCCTAAACGGAATGAGGTTGCCTTGGAATACGCACGTGGAGACGGTTCCCCTGGACTGCCCCTGGAGCTCCTAAACAGAACAGTGATACATAGATGATGACAATATCCTGCTGATCGAGCTCAAGATCTTTTACACGGATCACTCCAGCTTGTTTATTCAGCCGGAAGAGGACGTAACCATCACCAAGTAGTCGTGAGAGGAAATCTACTTAGCCACCAGCCCACCTTATTATGTCTACTTCAGCTCCGGTGTGGATAGACTCACCTGTAATCCTAACTCTTGAACTTGAAGTACGCATTTGGTTTATTTTAATATCCTCATCACTGCTTAAAATAGTTATATTATTTTCCAAAAAACCGGTAGCGACTTCAATGAGTGCGTAGTCCAAGTAGGAGTCGCCAGGCAATTTATGAATTCGACAGGCGATTCAGTTGCCCAGGATTCCCCGACTTTGCGGTGCTGACTGAGTGGCCAGCTGATTACCACCGCTATAAGTTATAACTCACGTTTTTTAATCGATTTAACAATTAAATTTTAAATACAACAGAACTAAATACAAAGATAAATTAGTATCATTAAACAGATTGTTTCGAGAGTATCCTGTACGAAATAAAAAGTTAAATTCTTCCCCACGCCAGTTTTTTCGCTGCCTTCTCTTTATTGATTTATATTTCTAAAATTTACGAACTTTAACAATAAAATTGTAATATTAATTTACTGTAGCCATCCTCCCGTTGTATTAAGTTTGATTAGGTAAAAACCCTAAATACTCATGCATTAAATTTAAATCAACCGCCAAAATGCTGAAAACTAGTTCGTTTGGGCGAACTCACTGGTTCCTTAAACCATTTGCTTAAACAGCTGTTCGGTGTAACTATTGATAGCTTGTTGACTCCCGTGGTTAACGCTTCTTAGGACTGACAATGTCCGATCCGTCCCTCAAACCCCCCGCCAGCAAAGAACCGATGAAGCCACCGCAAGTGGTGGCCCTCGCTGGACCCGGCGGTGGCCTCCAGTTGCCGGTAACCGCGCCTCAGAAGCTGAACCCCAGCTCCAATGGACCCTCATCATCCTCCGCTTCTGGCTCGGCCACCGGTAATCCTCGCAACAAGTGCGCCCTGAAGCCGGGGTACTCTCTGATGAGCTGGATACGGCTGTGCAATTCTGGAGCGGATTTATCGGGAACCGGAGGACGTGTGGTGCCCGTCTCCCGGCTGGAATTGGCACGGCACAACAAGGTCGACGACGCCTGGATGGCGATTCGAGGTCGTGTGTTCAATGTTACCCGCTACATGGACTTCCATCCCGGCGGAGTGGACGAGCTCATGCGAGGAGTTGGTCGCGATGCAACCAAACTTTTCGACGAGGTACACGCCTGGGTGAACTATCCGCAGTTGCTGGGGAAATGCTATGTGGGACCGCTGAAGGATACGGATACAAAACCCCCGAAAGATAGCCCCACTATTACCAGTGCGCTTTTGAAGCCTCCAGAGATTGTGCCCCGTTTTGATTGGATCCAGCAGAGGGGCGAACTTACCCTAATTTTCTACACCCGCAGCTTGGCCAATCCGGGATTGCTAGTCCGACGAAAAGATTCCTTGCAGCTGACAGTGCGGGTCTTAGTCCAGCACAATTGGCACACCTTTGACTTTCAGCTAAGCAACACTGTGGTGTGGCCTCCAAAGGCAGCGAAGATCGGTCCAGAGACGGGAAAGATTGAGTTGGTCTTGGTCAAGGAGGAGGCGGAACCTTGGCCAACGTATGGCACACATGTAGCCAGCAAACTGGAGTCCACCAGCACACAAGAAGAAAGCTACGAGTATGAAGTAACAGAAAGCAAGGATTTCAATCACGATTCCTTTGACTTCATCTTGCAAAGCGTGCAGCGGGAGGTAATTATGCTTCTGCCAGTGGGTTATCATTTGGATATAGAAGCGACCCTGGAAGGTGGACCAGTACAGCGAAGCTACACACCTGTGGATCCGTCCTACCTACATTTAGATGAGAAATCCTCTTCTAGTTTAGGGTGTTTAAGTTTTCTGATCAAAAAATATCCCAATGGTCCCGTCTCCAGACACCTGCATCAACTCCAAGCAGGATCCCGCGTCCAATTGACCACGCCGCGTGGAACCTTCCAGCTCTCTGAAATCACAGCGCACAGAAACATTCTACTGCTGGCAGCAGGAAGCGGGTTAACGCCCATTTTAACTCTAATTCAACCAGTCCTGAAGAGGAACACAAATCGAATGTAAGTTAATAATGGAGCTCTGAAGCCGGACACTATTTACATACTCCTTAAATTCACAGTGAGAGCCTGCAGCTGATGTACTTCAACAAAACCCAAGAGGACATCTGGTTAAAAGAAAAACTGGAGGAAATACACTCCCGGGACGAGAGATTCAGCTGCACAAACTACCTTTCCCAATGCGAAAATAGTCCTCAAAGGATATCCCTGGAGCTTCTGACCCCAATGTTCCAGAAAAAGCAACCTGGACGATGTACTTATGTGGCCATATGTGGACCCAGTGGTTTCAATACCGCTGCCATAGATATTTTGAAGCAACTTGATGTTGAGCCTAACCAAATGCATGTGTTCCGCGGCTAAATGAAAAAGTTATTTCATTGCGCACTTAATCTTCATCACTTTTATTTACTGTATAGCAAACGGTTTCGACTTTTGTTGTTTTTTATTGTTCTTACATGTTTTCGTTTTAATAATTTAATAAGTTTAACAAATACTAGAAAATTGTAGTTGGATTTGTTTTTTCATTTGCTTGTGAACAGGCTGCATCGTCAAAATCGCCTCAAACTTACTCGTTGCCTACTCGTACACACTATTCGCTTATGAAGAATTGTAAATAACCGACAACCAAAAAGTAACCAAATGGAGGGCAGCGTACAAAGATAAATAGAAACAGAAAAGTTTGATATATAAAGAATATATAGGATGTACAGAAAAGCTGGTTTTACATTTCATCGCAAAACGCCAGGAACCGCTGCCCAGTTCCTAGTTACCAGATGGTAGCACTTTGCAGCACATTGGCGACTTGACAAATTGTTTTACTGGCGCCCCACAAAGACGTTTAAGTAGACATCCGTAAATGTGATTGTGTGATGGTATGGTGTGTATGCGGGTGTCCTGCAACTCCAAATCTAGACTTAATAGGAGCGGATTGCTGGCGGCACAGTGGAGACCTCGTTGTCCAGCGTGGAATCGATCACGTTTCTGTAGTCCAGCGTTATGTCTCCGTTGTCATTGCACACCCACGAGAGCGTGTGCTTGCGCCAGTGCTGATCCATGGGCTTCTTCTGCTGACCCTCAATGGGCTTGCTGAAATCCTGCAAGAAATAACTACCATTAGCACACAGTTTGGAAGATTGATTGTATCGGAAACTTACATATTCATCCTCGCGAACCTTAAAGTCCTCGCGGGCATGGGCACCGCGCGATTCCTTGCGCGCCTCAGCACTCACAATGGTCATCTGGGCATTGGCCAGCAAGTTCTGCAGCTCCAGCGTCTCCACCAGATCGGAGTTCCAGATAAGGGACCTTTAGAAGGAAGGAAATGTTAGGTAGAACTAAAAAAACTATATTATATTTATAGCACACCTATCGACAACCTTGACGTCCTTGAATTGCTTGTAGATCTCCTTCATCTTGTTCACGCCATCCTGAAGGATAGGTCCATCGCGGAACACAGCAGCATGGTGCTGCATGGTCCTCTGCATCTTCAGGCGCAGATCGGCGGTGGTGATCGAGCCGTTGGCGTGGCGCAACTTATCCAGATTAGCGACCGAAGCCTCGCCAGCGTTTTCCTTGAGGGTGGGAGCTGGGGCACCGGGCTTGTTGAACTCGGCGATGGTCTTCGCGCAGGCACGTCCAAAGACAACCAGATCCAGCAAGGAGTTGGCACCCAGACGGTTGGCACCGTGCACCGAGCTGGAAGCAGCCTCACCGGCGGCATAGAGTCCGGGCACAACCACGTCCTTGCCGTCCTTGTCGATGGTGATCACCTGGCCGCGATAGTTGGTGGGCACACCGCCCATGTTGTAGTGCACCGTGGGCAGCACGGGGATGGGCTCGCGGGTCACATCAACGCCGGCGAAGATCATGGCGGTCTCGGAGATACCGGGCAAGCGCTCAGCCAGCTGCTTGGGCGGCAGATGGTGCAGCTGCAGGTACACGTGATCCTTGTCGGGTCCGGCGCCACGGCCCTCCATGATCTCAATGGTCATTGACCGCGAGACGACGTCACGGGAGGCCAAATCCTTGGCCACCGGGGCATAACGCTCCATGAATCGCTCGCCATTGCCGTTGATCAGGTATCCACCCTCTCCGCGGCAGCCCTCTGTGATGAGGCATCCTGCGCCGTAGATTCCAGTTGGGTGAAACTGCACGAATTCCAGATCCTGGGAGGGCAGACCCTGGCGGGCAACCATGGCGGTACCGTCACCGGTGCACGTGTGCGCCGAGGTGCAGGAGAAGAAGGCGCGTCCGTAGCCGCCGGTGGCGATGACCGTGTTCTTGGCGCGGAAGCGGTGCAGCGTGCCATCCTCCAGGTTGAGGGCCAGCACGCCGCGGCACTCGCCCTCCTCGAAGATCAGATCCAGGGCGAAGTATTCCACGAAGTAGTTGCAGTCGTAGCTCAGGGATTGGCCGTAAAGTGTGTGCAGCAGCGAGTGACCAGTACGATCCGCCACAGCGCAGCAGCGATGAGCTTGTCCACCCTTGCCGAACTTCAGACTCTGTCCACCGAAGGCGCGCTGGTAGATCTTTCCGTCCTGGGTACGCGAGAACGGCATGCCGTAGTTCTCCAGCTCAATCACCGCCTTGGGCGCCTCGCGAGTCATGTAGTGGATGGCATCCTGGTCGCCCAGCCAATCGGAGCCTTTGACCGTGTCGTACATGTGCCACTTCCAGTCGTCCTCCTCCATGTTGCCGAGTGCCGCATTGATTCCGCCCTGGGCGGCGATCGTGTGTGAGCGGGTGGGGAACAACTTGGTGATCACCGCCGTGCGGAATCCCTCGGCCACCAGGCCGAAAGCCGCCCGCAAGCCGGCTCCTCCTGCTCCCACAACGATCGCATCGTAGGCGTGGTCCACCACCGGGTACTGCTTCGAAATCTTGTCCGGGTTTGCCGCCGAGGCCTGCTGGCGGCCGTGTGTGATGTGATAGCTGCGCTGCACTCCGATCGCGGTGGCACGTTGCTGCAGAGGATAAATAGGGATTAATCAGGGATCAGGGATATAGTTCATAACTTGTATTAAAGGGTAATTTAAAAATTATTATATAATTTAATAATTAATAAGAATGGCGGTCTTAATGACTTGTTCTTTAATATATCTTCCTGGAATGGAATGGAACATCGGTTATAAAGATACATATATATAGCTGCGCTGTAGGGTCATAAGGCAACATTTAATGACCCTTCGGTGCAGTTTGGCAGAAAAAAGAATTTACTGGCTTTGAAGCCCGGCTTGTCTATAAAGTCGTCAATCCATTGTTTGCGTTAGTCATTCAACCATAATTCACAATCGTTTGTGAAAAATTACGTAAACTTGAAAGATTACTGCTTTGCTGGTCTTTCCTCAACAGCATTAGGGAATTGCATTTGCATGAAACCATTATCAAAATATAAGTAAGTTGCATTATACATAGGTTTGTACGGATTTAATAGCATATCAGGCATAAGGTAAGTTCTAAAGGGGTCTTTTATAAAATAAAATAGACCGGTTTCATGACTACCCATAATAATTATGTATCCGCAATGGCTAAGGATTGTTATCTTATCAAGAGATTCCAAAAAGTAAAGGCTGGAAAGTGCAGAAAAAGTCTTGCAACGGACACTTCGACAATTAGTTCTAGCAAAATGAAAACAAGATTAACAGACTAAGATAGAGGGAGTCCCATAGCTCCTCTAGGGAGATGATCTGGTGCCGTAGCATTGGGGAGATAATAGTGGCAGAAAGAGAGACTTGCAGTGATAACTGCTTATGTAAGAGACAAATCAAGCAATTGTACTGCCCTTTTTCGCGGGGTGTATAATCTGCGGAGGGGGTCGGAGGGTGATCAGCTCAATTGTATAATCAGCTGTTAGATTCGTTGGCTGGCGACGTGCCTCCCTATCGCTCTGCCTCTCTTTATTGTCTAACTATATCATCCGCTCTTCTACGCCAATTCCCCGATTGAGCGGCACTTACAAAGCTTTTCGAGGCGTGTCGTGGATCCAAAACTAAATTTTTTCGAGTGCCTCCGTTGCACGCATATCGAAATGCACGATACCAGAGTTCGCATGCGAAGTGCTACAGGGGGCGGGGCGGCAGCAGACATAACCTCGCTGGTGCACACCTTACTTTTCGGTTTAAAGCCACGAAAACTGCCAAGCGCAATTAGTGGGATTAGTATCCGCCATATGGCCTGCGGTGCAGACCTGCAGAAGGGCCAGTGCTAGCACCTGGCCCACGAAAATTCACGAAATTACATAACACAACTACGGCGCGGCGCATTTTTGGCCAATTTCTCGGACCTTTTCTGTCACATCACGAGCCGTTGGGTTCTCTGCGGACCCGGTTGTATAACCACTGTTGCAGGGCATAACCCAGGAGGGGCCACCCACTTTTTCGACCCGGGGACGTACGTACCATGGATGCGACTGCATTTTTGGCCAAAATCAATGGCACACGCATGATTCCGGACATGGTTGGCTGGGCTGCGGGGTTCTGCTACTGCTGCTGCAAGAGATGGACCGGAGACTGGGTTACGCGCTTGTAAGAAAAGGTGTTCGGTGTTCTTAGAAAACAAATAACTACGTGTATTGATGTGTCTATGTGATCGAAAGGAAAAGTTTACAAACTTTCAAATGTTGTGTGTGAACTGCCGCTCGTCGGCACTGCCGTTCAGTTCACTGGGTCGCTCCAGGTCAAAAGAACCGGAACCAGATCACCCGCGTGCAAATGCAAAGTACGATAGATTCCAGGGTGCATTGACATGTCTTTATATGTGCCTACATATTTTTGGAACGGAATCCTACCACCCCAGTTATACGTACGTATTTGCATATTTAAATACGAAATAAACACCGGTTCATCGAACCACATATAATGAACTGTTTTTCCCCTGAAAAAAGGGACCAGAGCGCAAAAATACCAAAATCATTGAAATGTACAAAACAGCTGATTTATTGTTTATTTTGGGGGTTGGTGAACGAAAAACATTAAAAATACAAATGCGCATTCCTCGAAACACAGAGAGATTACTGTCGTTAAAAAATCACTGTTTTAAAATGAGCCATGGCTGAGATTCTGGTATTCAATTTGGCGGCTTTTTGCCACAGCGCTGGGCGAATTCTTCGGGGGTGAGGTCGGCCAAGTGGTTGATACCCATTTTCCAAGTCACCTCGCCCTTCTCGAATTTCCGATTGTGTTCATCAATCCGGGCCTTGGACTTTGCGTACAGCTCTCGACGCATCTGGTCCTCCTCAGCCTCGTAGCTCTTGTCGAATTTGGACTGAGGATTATACTTTAGGGATATGGCGCCGTAGGCACAGACACAGGGTTCCTCACCTTGTACTCCACCCACTCTTCATCCGTGACCAAAGACATCTTGACACTTGTGTTTTTTGTGGCAGACTAAATTTCGTTTCAATTTCGAGGTTTTATCACAGTTTCCGTGAGTCACAACATATAAACACAACAAAGAACCGATAATACAGCTGATCAGAGTTGCCACATCGCCGAAAAGCAGACGTAGATGACAGTAAGACTTCGCTTTAATGAAAATTATTCCACAAATAAACATTAGTTTTTTTTTTTGCATTTTCTCTTCGCTCCACTTTTTAGAAAGGGATGCAGATTTGTCGTTAATTTTTAACGATTTAATTAAAACATTTCAAACACAAAATTTGACTTCAAAATTTTTGATACACGAATATTATATATTTGGATATATTTGTTTAGGAAAAAAGAAAACCTTTCGATTTCAACTGAATTACCCTTCATTTGATATTAAAAAAACCCAATTAAAATAAGTATTTTTTGAAATGCTTTTGAATTTTGTACAATTTTTAAGTTTTATTTATTATGTGTTTGTTCCTTCGTGTGTGTCGTGTTATTTGTTTTTATATAATACGATTTTAAATATATATATTTGTATGCATTTCTTACACTAAACGATCTTTAAGAAAAAATTTTCCGGAATTTCGTTCGATTTCTTCAAAAGTTTTTTTATTTGCACAGAGTGAGAATGTTGACAAATTTCTAAGGTTAATCTAGGGACAAAATCATACAGACTTTTTTGCTTGATACCGCAAAAAAGTTGATAGAAATAAGCTTCTGTCGTTGCGCAAATAATCAGTTTAATTATACTTTATATAATTATCGTCAGTATTTATTTTGCTGTTTTTGTCTAAGGCTCAGCAATGCATGTGTTATGTTGTATATAGAGTGTTTTTGTGTGTGAATGGGTGGGCTTTGATGGGAAAAGCAGAAACATTCGATTTATCTGGCTTTAATCGGGGTTTACATTTTAATGCAGTTATTTTGAAATTTAAATGCGATTAAGTTGTGCCTTAAGGTTTTACATGCTATGGCAGTCGTATTTAGTTAGTTGCAGTGCTCATTATCGGTATTTTCGAATATAATTGGGAGAGTGATTTCAAATCAAACACATCTACTTACAAAAGAAATGCTGAAACTTGAATCTTGTAGGTATTTTACGGGAAATCCCTTTCTTCTGTGATTGTGTTTCTGCTTTCCTCAGAGAAATCGCATGATTTAATGCGGGTGTGTTTTTGGATTTTGGTTTCTTCATAATTTATTGGTTTTTATAAATATATATATGTATATGTATGTATAAACAGTTTTACGTACATAAAAATATATAATTATTTATATAAAAAACTAATACAATTGCTGCATGTATACAATTTATTCATTCGTTTGAGTGCAAAGTGTGGCTGCCCGGAATTTAAAACAAAACAAGAGAACACAAAACATAAAAAGCGATCTGACAAATCACACACTCATGCTAAGAATATCAAATTGTGGTTGTTGATATTGATTTTATTGCATTTATAAAAAATATTGCATTTAAGTATTATGAGTACATACGCATGTACCACGCTTGTATGTATCTAAAGACAAAAACTGTCTTTGTTTTAAACAAATCTTTGCTTATTCTAGAGCTGCCTGGGAATTTCGACCCCTATCTTCTGTTCATTTGTTTCACTATGTAATGTGTTTACGTAGTTTTGTTTAAAAGCTAATACATCTAGAAGATTTGTATGCAAGTTACTTGTATAGAACAAAGTGGCGTGTCGGATATTGCGTGTGAATCTGCGAATCTCCATTTCGTTATCATACAAATTGTGTGGATTGCGTTGCTGGTTTGGGTGCCATGGACATCGTATAAATTAAAAGTTACAATTATATTATATAATAGATATAAGCTGTGAATGCGAAGTGGGGGAGGGGCTGCCTTTGGGGTGTCCTCTTAGTTGCATCTGTATCGATTTTAGCTGCTCATTTGTTGCTTATTAGGCCTCTCTCTCTTGTATAATGCTTCTTTTGCTGATCTGGCTACAGTTTCCTTTTTTCGTGGTTTCATTGTCGTTAGTTTACTCGGTTCCCACGGATGGTGGGAGGGTGTCAAGATTGCTACTCCTACTGATCCCGCTCGCTCCTGAGCTTAGGCCTCGGCCTTCTTCTTCTCCTTCTTCTTTTTCAAAAACGACGGTGTGCGCAGGCCCTTCTTCTTCTTCTTGTCTTTCTTAGGTGACCCGTCCGTGGAGACGTCCTGGAACCGTAATAGAAAATTGCAGTGAGAATATCGGTTGGGCTTCGGTTAGTAATTCAAATGAGGTTAGCTAATGCATGATGCAGTGAAGCTGGTTGCAAACGATGGACCGTTTGCAGTCAGCCTACAACTTGTGGGTATGATAAGTGGTCGCTGATCCTGGATCTAATCAGACTAGTTACCTCTTTACTGCTCTGGGAGAAGGTGCTCAGGTGTGCCTCCGAATGATCGCCGTTTTGTACGTTTTCACCTGTTGTAAAGGGGCGAAAAGACTAGTTAATACGGAATACAGCAGCGAATATGGATTGGGTTTCCTACAAATGTACAAATGTAACTCAGTGGACGCACACATAATACCAAATATTAATTTTGCAGGAACTTTCACCTTTTGGACACGCACTAAACAGAGTCTAACTAAAACATCAATTGTATTAAATGTCTTTTTGGTTGAGGGTGTATTAGTACATAGATGGAGTTCGGGGTTGGGAAATCAAACACAAGGACATGCAGCAGTTTGGGCAATCAATATTAGTAAGCAAGCAGACATGCACTAATCGCAAACATAAATAAAAAATGAAGTATGTTACCTGGACATTGATTAAACTTATCTTAATTTATGAACAACGGGCATGAGCTCTTAACTTAAAGCTTCGAGTTTTATAATGAAAACGAGGTTTATTATATTTAAATTATAAAAATATAAAACAAAAATTAAGATTCGACAAAATTAAACTTAACAATTTCACAGAAGATTAATTGTACAATGGTTGGTTTAGATTCAGTTTTTAAACAGTTCGATTTGCTTTTCCATAGTGTCTTCGTACTTTCTAAACATTTTGAACAGGTAAAAATGCAAAAGTTACTTTTAGATTCACAAATTTCCTTACTAAACTAATTTAAGTGTGTTATACAATCTGTTTACTGTTGCCGGGTTCATAAACATTTAAACAAAAGTGAAGATGTACATTATTTCTCCAAGTAAATATACATCTAAGAGGTGGCCAATCCCTCGGCCAACTGCGAGATGCGAGCTCGGCACTCGTGAATGATGGCCCTGTTGTGCAACATGTGCGCTGCCACCACGCTGTTCAGCAAACGCTCCAGTTCTTTCTCCAGACTGCTGAGTAAGTCATTTAACGGTTCACCCTCCGCTGGCAATTGTGGCGAGGCTTGATCCTGCTTGGTCGACATATCCGCCATTCCAACGGCGACATAGCTATATGTGTGGCAGAGCTCCGGCGCCGAGTTGCTGCGCTGCACCAAGGACGATGAAGAAGGCGGTGGCGGCGGAGGCATTCTTGTGGCAGAGGGCGTAGCCAGAGGAGCCCTTCGTGTCGTCTGCTGCTGGAGTAACTCTGCTTGACGGTGCTTATAGGCAAGGTGCTGCGATATGTAATGAATCTCTTCGTCGATCACCCTCTCCAACTTTGAACGGAACTCCTGCTCGTGCGTCTGGACCGTTTCGACGCACTCGGCATTGCGCAGCGACACATTAATCAGGATCTCGATGGTAGCTGGCGATTGTGTAGGCGAGCTGCTCAGAGTCAGCTTGACGTGTTTGCCCTGGGAGTAGGCCTCGGCCTCCTGAGTGGACGAATCATTGCTGGTGGTGGCCAGTCGTGGACGACGGCCGGGCGCCGAATCGCCCAGGCCACTGTCTTCCGTGCAACGGAAACCTTCCTCCTGCTCGGCTTCGGGTCGCTCCCGATCAGTCTGCCCTCTGTGATTGGCATCCGTATCCTCCGGGAAAGCATGATTGTTGGGTAAGAAGGTGTAGCTGCGGTACAGAGCGCTGTCCTGCTCCCGCCTGCGTGGCGTACAGATGGCTAGGCCGCTCATCAAGGAGTCCAGCTCATCTAGACTGTCATCCAAGCCGCTGCTGGTTGTGCCGCTGTAGACCCTCTGCTTCCGCTTTGGAGGCGAAACCTCCAGCTGAATGTGCTTCTCAGAGACAAATGATTGGGATTGAAGTTGGGTGGGCTGTGTGGCTGTCACCACATTTAAGAGCTTGCGGTTATCCAGGCTCAAGGTCGTCAGGTCAATGAAGGACACCACCTTCTCGCGCTGCTCGGCCACTGTCTGCCAAATGGATCGGTGTTCCGGATGCAGCAGAATGGTTGGCGACGTAATCAGTGGACAATTGAAGCCAAAGTGGGAAATGGTGCGATAGGGATGGGTTGATGAAAGACCCGAACAGGACTGATTCCTCTCGTCCGGCAATGAAACTGTTCCCCTGGGTGTTCGAATGGGGGTGCTACTGACAATGCCCGTATCATTGCCTTTAAATACGGCAACACTCTCGTTATGTTGCATACTCGTATTGCCATCGTGGACTGGCGGATAGTTGTGTTTGCTGACTGCTCCGACCTTGTGTATGACATAAACCTTCTGCTCCACTGGACCCATTTTCATGCAGGCGTACATGTATTGGCTGGGCGAATACAGAAACGCATACTTTTGGGCCAAGTGTAATAGAAGTGCTAGAAACAAAAGTGCGGGGGTTGTGCGTAGTAAAACAAAAATGTTTAGCATGATTTTCAGACCTAACGAATCCAAGAACGCTCGCAACCGACGGGATGTACACACTTGACAGAGCACAACTAACACAAAAGAGGAGGAGATATGCTAACAATTATAACACTGGGAGGGGATCTTTACTGCTTACACTTAATCTTAAATGTTTAAATTGCTTACATTATAGAGACTACAAAACTTTTAGTTTCCTTTTATAAACAAATCAGTGTATATCTTAACAAATTCTTAATTATAATAGTGTTTACACAAGATTCAAATTATGTTTTCCTTTAAAACCACTTTTCCTTAACCGATAAAAATTAGTAATTAATTACAAACTACTTTTTAGTATATAAAATACTGTTATTATGTAAAAGATTACATATCCAATATTTTATTTTCCTTCAACCATATCACGTTATAAAACATAAACAGATAAATGATTAATAATAATGCTACTGAAAAAAGAAAATCACAAATCAAAGTTCATGACAAGCAGTCTTAAAATTAAAGGCAACGGTTTCAAATCTTCTGTTGCTCAGTATTACTAGATTTCTGGTTTGACTTCCTCTGGAACATGGGCCTCGCCATCTTGCTCTACCAACCCAAAGCTATCCTCAAACATTCCCCCAAAATCAATAACTTCCTCTGAATCTTCTTGCTTTATCGGCACCACCTCCTGCACACACAACTCCAGACCATGCACACTGCAAACTGTGTCCAGGGTGACCTCCTCAACCGCATCCTCATCCTTAGGTTTGCGTTTTTCTTCCAAACTCATATTCTTATCATTCGCCTTCACCACAATTTTCAGTTGCTTATCGCCTTCATCACTGTCAGCTATATCGTTTTCGTTTTCTATTATAAATATTTTGTTTTCTGCAAAAAGAAAATTTTCGGGTGTGCTGCTGCCTGGATTTTTCTGCATATTTTCCGGAAGGTATTCTCCTTCATCGATAAGGTCACTTCCATCATTACTTTTAGGAGTTTGATGGGCTTCAGAACCACCTGTTAGTCGGGCCGATTTCATCGAAGCTTCATCTTCGTCGTGCTGACTTGAGATTTCTGACGAGGGTGCAGACAACTTTTTATTTATCTCCAATCTTGTGGAATCTAAAGATTCCGAATCGGTTGTATCCTGGGTGTTGCCATTTGTTGCATCCATTTCGACTTTCCGTAACGACGAGCCTCTTTTATAATCGTTCGTTTTCTTTGGAATATCTAAAGCCGTACCGGATGAACTATCATAAGTAGATATTTTGGAGCTCTCTAGCAAGAAAGGCCTTTCAGAATAGTCCAGAATGTAGTTGGGTTTAAATTGCATATCCTGTGAAGATTCACCTTCCTCTTCCGTTTTGTCGTTTGCGCTGTAATACATGGAGCTGTTAGTTACATTCGCTTTATTTTGCGCTATCGGGGACTCCTCCTGACCCTCGTCATTATCCACCAGCAGATCCTCCTGACTTCCGTCCATCTGAAAAGTGCTGGTGGAAATATTATCCGAATTTCCATGCTCTTCGTCGGCCACAAAGAATGTGCTGCTGGAAAGAGTTCGATGCAGGGATAAATTAGACGTACTAATGTCGGGATTCTCGCCTCGATTGTGTCCAAGACGAGGGCGCCGCAGAGGTGGTAAGATGACAAGCGGCTTGCGACGTTTGGCAAACGGCGAGGAGAGGCTACCTCGCACGGTGTACAAAGTCCGAGCAGGACTGGTCGTATTGTCCCGCTTCTGAACTGATGCTCCCCGTGGAGGTGTTGGCAAGGAAACCCATAGACGAGCTCCACTATCCCGCTGGCCACACTGAAAGGCACACACAGAGGATGGACTCGATATGGGTCTGGGGGTGGTGACTTTGTTGCTTCTATGCTTCTTCACCGAACCGGCGGCACTTCGCGGTCTGCTGGCATTGCGAATGTTCTCCTGAATAAAGTTGCGCTTTCTGCGCGGACTGCTCTTGCACACAAATGTTGTGGAAGAGATAATTCGTTCCAGACGCGTCTCCTCGTCAGTCATGTTCTGTTCCTCCTGCTCGCTCATCTCTCGGTTCTCCTCCTCCCTTTGCTGATTCTCCGACCAGGATCGCGACATACGAGGTGTTGGTCGGGTGACAAGGTGAGTATGCGCCATCGAGCTGCTCGGAGCACTTATATTATGAGCAGACAGGGAAGTGCCACTTGGAGTCAAAGTAGTATTAACAGGTGGTGCAACTTTCGACAACGGTGTGGTTGGATTAGGATAAACATGCGTGAATGTGCGAAAGATCTCCTCGCTGACCAGGTCCCGCAGCTTCTTGGGTGTCATCTTGTTGCGAATACTGTGGTCAATCTTTCCGAATATGGGCTCACTTTCGTCAAGTCTCTCATCCTCGATGCGCTGGAGGATCTCGCGCTCTAACGGAGTAAAAAACGGATTGTCCATCTCCAAGGAAAGGACTTCCGTAGATTGGAGCACAGCCTCCACCTGAAGGTCATTTTCGTCTACGTCTTTCTCGTCGTCACGATCATTTTCTTTATCTGTGGGCCTCTCTGGCTCCGTAAGAATGGGAGTCACTGGCTTTTCGTCGTCACGCTTCTCCTCCTGTTCCAAATTGTTGGGTGCCCCACTAACATCTTCGCTGCAATTACTGTTATAGGAGTTGGTTGGCAAGGCGGAATCTGGTTCCTGTATGGACACAGTGTCATCTTCGGGTATATTCTCCAAACTAATCGAACGAAACAGAGGACTACTATTGGCAGATTCCTCTTCAACTGCGGAACTACTAGGTAAAACGACCGAAGTGTCGGGTTCCACTGCCTGTAGCTTCTTGGTGGTGGCTACTAGCTTTTCTAGGTTTTCGCCGGCTAGCGTAAGACTTTCCTCGAAGTTTTGCAGTATTTTTGGAAATTCATCGCTCGGCTCTGTCAGAGCCTCATCTTGGGTATGCTCATTATCAACCTCTCCTTGAGACTCGTTTTGTTCCATATGCTGATCCTGGCCTAACCAGCCATCTTCATCGAGGGGCCCTTGCTCCTGCTGGATCTGCTCCCTGGCTTCAAAGTATTCGACATGATCTTGCCATAGCTCCTGGAACTCAGACTTTCGACGCTGGCGCTCTTCACGGGACATTAACTGGCGATCGACATGATCAGATGTGTGTTCGCCACTCGGATTCTTCGTTATCTCCAAGGTGATCCGATGCTCGGTCAGTGGCTGTTGGGCAAACTCATTGGCATTACTCGATATCAACTTGCCCTGCGGTTCCAACCAGCGACCAAAGCTCCACACTTCGGTGATGTCGCCGTGTTCCGCATGGTAAATCCTTTGAGGAGCTGCACTTGTGGCACTCGCTCGAGCACTTGATGTTGCCTGGTCCACAACCAATCCGATGAGGCTAATATCGCTATTGACAGCACCCGGAGAATAGTTAACATTGGCCGATTCTTCCGAGAAGTTGAACCTTTCGATCTGACTGAGGAAATTTATGGTGGAAGAGGAGGCGGAACAGGCTTGCGTCTGTGTCTGTGCATTCCGTTGGCTCCTCGGATGTTCGGGCAGCGTCGCCACTCCCCCAAAATTGTCGTAAAATTCAGGAAGAGTTTTTAGTGGTCGGGCCTGAATGGGAGTGCTTACGGCACTCGTTAGCTCCTCGGCACAACTACTGGCAGCTGTGGCGCCTCCGATCTTCTGCAGCTCGGGCTTGAGGCGCAGAAGCTTGTCGAAGCACACCTGGCACAACTGCTCGTAGCGTGGTGTGGCGAAGATCTCCTCGTAGCTGATGCCTCGCTGCATGGGTCGGTATCCCATGACCTGTTGCTCACGCTCCCTGGGCACATGCTTGTGCTCGGTGCGTGGTTGCTGGCGTGGTGAGTTAAATCCAAAATGGGAACCAGTGCGGTACGGCATGGGATATATCACATTCGCCGGCTGCAATGCTCGGCGTGAGGTGGTGGACGAACCCGTGGCGCTAGTTATAGTGCATGTACTGGAGGTGGTGGCATTCGAGTGCCCAGCTCCACAACGATAAGAACTGGCCAGATAGCCCAGTTGCTCAGAGTGGAGAGCCCGAAGCAGAGCGGAGCACACCTGCGGTTGGACACACTGGCCCAAAGAGGCTGCCGTAGCGTAGACATACGAATATAGCTGCTCCGATGGGGGAACAGGATCATCGCACTTGGAAGGAAACAGGTCGCGTCGGCATTTGCTGTTAGCGGACAAGTTCCTGTCCCGCCCCTGATGCTGGTTCTCCTTGTCCTCCACTTCATCTATCTGAGAATCGTGATTGTTATTATTTCCTAGTCAACGCGAAGATATCGAGGTGAAGAAGATATAAGGTGAAAATGTCTGTTAGTATGTGTCACAATCTATAAGAAGTCCGGAGCCAGCATCTTGGGCAGTGCGGCACTCGAAATATATACATACATATGGACAATACGTACTGGATTACGTATCCATTGATCTGAAATGTAATATATCCTAGCATTCCAATATATATTGAAATGGATAATACTTTTTTAAATCTATTCTGTAAGGGAGAACGCCTTTAACTTCCAGTTGAAGTAATTTTTAAGTCTAGTTTTGCTGTAAAGTAAATATTAGCCAAATCTAACGATGTTAATGGATTTAATTGGCGGTTCGTAATAATGATTACCAGTAAGTGACTATTGTTTAGTTTGAGTGCAACAGAATTTGCCGTGGGCTTGTGGATTATATAGGGGTTATACATAAGTTTACACCATTAAAAACGATCAGCCAAGGGCCAGTGGATTATATGGGGAATTATATCATATATATGCACCGAATAACGAGTATACTATCAGCGGTTATATACAGTGGGCGTTTAGCCTGAGTACATTGAAGGGTGTATTTAAGATCTAAGGGGTGTCTTTCGATCGGGTCTTGTTCGTTACCTCGGCCAGTTGGCGGCTTGCGATTTGTGGCTGTGTGAGAGCGTTCGCCGTTTATAAAACTAAGAGTGGCTAAAATAGTATTGAGAAATGAAATTATAAAATCATATTCAGCGACAGATGTCAGCAAGTAAAACGCTAAACAAACAGACGTATTAGGTGACTTAAACTAGGAATACGTAGTGTGGCGAGTGTTACAGTTTAGTATCGATTAAGCATGCGTAGAAGGAATAGAAAGGGATTAGTCTTTGGCTAACGTAGCTGGCTAGGCAACTAAAGAAGCAATCAACAGAAAACAGCTGCAGTTTAAATTAAAAACGGAAAATGCAGTTAACACGAAGTAGTCCCAACGAAAATGAACAGCAAGTTGCAGTTTAAGTTCTTGGCTAACAGCGAATATGTGATTCAGCTAAGAGCATTCGGCAAAAGTTAACATGGCATGTTTGATGGGGTTTAGTGTGCACGTGGTTTATGTTATGTTTATGTTATGCTGAACATTTTTTCTATAAACTAGTTTCTTGATTTTTCGTTGTTTTGAAGTATTTTTTACTACACACTAAACCTTTGGGGCTGCACTCACCTCCAACTCAAAAGGGTTTGTTTTTTAAACTGCTTTTTAGTTATTTATTGATTTTTTTGTTATAGAGCGCAGCAGCCGCAGAAGTAGTAGTAGAAAAGGTAGTATGTAGTAGTAGTGGTAGTAGTAGAATTTTGTGTTCTGTTGAGAGCTTCGGTTGCTTCTTGATGTTGGTTGCTGGTCTTTTTTTTTTATTATACATTTTTTGTTTATTTTATTGTTAGCCTACACACACTTTACTTTAAGTCAATGCTAACTAATTTAATTTGGAATTTTTGCTCTTTAAGCTGCCAATTTATTTGGTTTTGGGCTTTCTTCCTATGTGGAACAATAGAAAGGTAAAATTTTGATTTACAATTGGCCAAATTCAGAAAATGAAGCAATAATTTTGTAAAACCAAGGAATAACTACAACTGCAGCTTTTCTACAATAATAAACGTTTTTGTTATATCAGTTGTGGTTGTTGTGCTGTCGTATTGTTGCTTGTTGAAATTAAAAATCATTTTATGCACGCCGTACAACAGTTGGTTCCTTGTAAGTATTGGATAAGGGTGAATTGTATTGCACAAAAGTCATAAACTAATGAAAATCCAAATAAAACTGTGGTGTCGTCGTAAAAGGGGAATGTTTAACAAAGGGAAGTTAAATGTTTTAAATTGAATGGTTGATCTCCACAATTTTGACTAGTTTTTACAAAAAAGAGGTCGTGACAGTGTCAATTGCTACAAGTAGTTTTTTGTTTACTAATAAATTGTTTAAAAAGTGTTGGTATCCATAAAATGTGTGTAGTTTTCGACGTACGTGTTTTTGGAAAATTTAGTATGCAAAAGTACAGCAAATAAAATAAACGAAAAGAAGGGAAATGGCATAAAAGAATGTTATTAAATGTTAGGAGTCCAATCAAATAAGTTTACCAAATAATCATCTAAATATGAAGGAATTCAACTAAAAATAAAGCTACTTAAAATACGTAATAAATATAGCAAATATTAAAGAAATAACACTAAATAATCAACAAAAACTAAGTAAAAACTAAAATAAAATGCATCAATAGGGATAACAATGAGGGATAACAGAATAACTTGACAAAAACAGAAAAAAAACTTTATAATTGTGGGCACTTGATGGCTGGGAAACGAAACAACGCTTGGACATGTGTACTTGAAATGCTTTAGATTGTGCTTGATTAAATTTAAATTGTAGAATAACAAAAACGTAGAGTAATTGCAGTACACAAATAAACTTACCATCGCTCAAAACGACTTCCGCCTGCCTTGGCACCGGCGCCTGTTGTGTCTGGATCTCAATGACCTGGTGCTCTGTAATAAGAATTACATATTAGTTGTCGGTAATAGAATAGTTTGAAATACTGAACATACCGGTCTCTGGTTCACTTTGAGGGTATTTCTTTGTCTGCAGGACTGCTTCTGATTCAGAGAAGTCTGTGTCGGTATCTTTGAAGAAGAAATGAATATATAAAATAATGGCAATCCAAATGTCATAAGCTGCCAACTTACATTCGCCATGCACCGATTTCTTTTTGCGCTCCACGGTGCGCTTGTATTCATTGAGTTCATCGTCCGTGACATTGTCGAATGGGTTTTTGGCATATGGAGCCTTGTAAACCGTGGCATTGTGTTGGAATCCACGCTGGATGATTCCCTTGGAAGCGGCACCCATCATGACGACATGGTCGCCGGCCTGCGAGACCGTTGCATCCTTGAGTCGGCTGGCCTCGTCCCATGTTACGCCCTCCAGAATATGCGACTGAGGTCCCGCGGAAATCTTATCGGCCCGGCGGTTGTCCTTAATCTGTTTTGATAAGCTCTCAGATTACGAAGAGATCTATTAAGGATTAAGCGTATCAAATACTAACTAGTTGCTGGACTCGCTTGAACTCTCTTGTATTTGTTCCCGCTGGCACAAACTGCAGTGGATCTTCTATCCTCACTGGCGTTGAGTGGGTGGGTGAACCCTCAGCCACCCACTATTTTTTTTTTTAACCGTAAATAAAGTTTTGTGTGGAGTTTGGATGGGGCAATGCAAATAGAAAAGAAAGAGAAAGAAATTTGTGTTTAAAATAGGTTGAATACTCAAGATTCTTATTAAAATGGGAAGATCTTAAACATTATAATTCCCATTCTAGACGATGTCCGTGATTTTGCTTAACATTTGGTCATTTTACTTGGTTACATATACTCCAATCTTAAAAATATTGTTAGTTTAAAGCATTCCATTTCAAGCTGTTTCTTCTATTTAATAATTTTCTCACATCAATAAGTGTGTCATAGTATTTGTTAATACTCTAAGATAGTTTATATATATTTTGTATTTGCAATGATTAAACAAACATAAGTCAACTGAAAAAACAAGCATAAATGATTTTGTGCCTTTAAAACAATGAAAACAATTACAGAAAGAATAAAAGAAAAATGCCATTAAACATGCAAAGAAAAATTTGATGAATGAAAAATAATACGGTTAAATATGAAATCAATGATATAGAGTGAAATATAAAAAGATGTTTTAACTGTTACTTAGTGATTAGTATTTATAGCAAATTTCTTTCTCTTTCTTTGCATTGTTTTAGTGTTTTCAACATGTTTTTGAGGCAGCAAAATCCTTAAAGGAGGCACAAAATCATCTATTCAAATTTTTTCGTTTATTTCATTTATTTGATTAATGCACAATACACAGTATTTGTTTGCTTGCTGGCAAAGCATGTAAAATAATTTTGGTTTAGCACGTGTTCAAATTCTATTTCCAAAGTATATAAATATATTGTAGATTTTGTATATAGATTACTTAGTTTTCTTAAACTCTAAGAAATTTTATGCGTGAATATAGTTGCAGCATATTTGCAGAATTGGAACTAAAACTGAGTGCTAACGAAATGGAAATCATATATGGAGTAGCAAGTGGAATGTCTGGAAAGAGTTGAGGGATGCGCTATCCAACAATTTCAACTATTTCCCCTCAATCTCCTTAAGGCTGGTGGTTTTGGTTTGCTTCATATCTTCAAAAGTAATGATTTCTACCTTTGTAATCTTCTTGGGGTCCGGAGTGCCGGTCTCCAAAACCTCGACCTTCTGGTAAACGTTGGGCGAGTTCAGCCACCGGCTGCGGTCGCCTCCCTTGCGCAGGTCTCCCTTCTTCCAGATCCTAGTTCGGAATAAATTATATTAGCAAAAGACTTAAAAAGGCAATAATAAGTATCTATCCTACCCCTGACGGAAGAGCTCCTCCTCCTCGAGAAGATAGCCAAGAGATGACACAGCTGGTGGTAATTCCACATCGTTCTTGGGCTTGGGAGGATCCGATTTGATCAGCGGATGTCGGTAGATGTAGCCAGTGCGATAGCCGGCATTATCTAACATACGCATCAAGGCCTCAAATTCGGCACCGCCAACACGCCACTTGGGCGGACTGCCCACCTTGGGCACGGCAGCTTCAGCTTCCTTCTCAGCAGCGCCAGCACCATCTTCGCCAGACGCGACGGCGGCAAACTTCTTCTCCAGATCCTCGGGTGGCCGGCGCGACTGCTCGTAGATGGCCTTGCGCGACTCCTCCGGAATCAGCACCAAGTTATCCAAACCAACAGGCAACAGCTTGAGTTGGGTCTCGCACGCCTGCACAATGTGGCAGGCTGCAAAGAAGGCTTCCTCGATCGTTTCGCCGCAGCACAAAGCACCGTGGTTGGCCAGCAGAATCACCTTGGAGTTGGGACCAAGGCTTCGCACCAAACGATTGCGCTCCTCTTCGTCGAACAAGCCGGTGTACGCGTGAGTGGTGATCTCGCCCAGCACACAGGCATCCTTGGTAAGCGGCAGCAGACCGGTTTTCAGCGAGGAAATGGCCACAACCGGACTGCAGCCGATGTAGATGGCGCATCGAATGTCTGGACGGGCAGCGTGTACCACAGAGTGGAGGATAAAGTCTGTAGAAAATTTAAAAAATTGTATTAACTTAACTTTTAACAACAAAATCGTTCATTTTACTTACGGCTCTTGTTGCCCCCAAAGTTGGTGGTGCCCTGCTCCACAATTTGGCCCTGCATGTCCACCTTGTTCAGCGCCGAGGCAGTGATCTCGTGGTAGAGCAGGCCGTAAGGATTAACCAGGAAGTACTCCTGGTCGACCTTTAGTCGGGCGGTGATCTGTGCCCCCAGACCCTGGGTCCAGCCGTACAGATCGAGCAGACGGAATGTGGCGGCCAGCTTGCACCGGAGTATCTTTTCGCCCTTGGCGTATCCCATGGACTCGACGCCGCGTATGTCATTGATGGGCACCATGCAGTTGCTGCTCTTAAAGACGCTGCCCACCCGCGACACCGGTACGCCCACAATGTCCGACAGCTGCTGCAGAATCCCACTGGCGCCAGCTCCTCCATCTCGGGCCGAATCGACGATACGCTCCAGCTCCTCGCGGAACAACTTCGAACCCATGATGGCCTCGACCCGCTTGCGACGTTCCATTTCGCGCATATCCTGGAGATGGGGAGGGTAAGGAAGAAAAAAAAAAGCGAGTGAGGGGTGGTTGTTCAATTAAGGCTTCAATGGATGCACTTACCTGTTCAATATCCGCGGGACGTGCTTTGCTGCTGTCATCATCTTCGCCGGCAGTGGGATCTATGCCATTCTGTGGCGGTTGCTCAACTTCAGTCATGATTTATTTCCTTTGTATTTTAGTTAAAATGCTGCAAATCAAAGAAAGGGAAGTTTTTCTTTATTTCTGCGAAGTACTTCTTCAACTTAACGCTCAGCTGGAAAATTTTCGACTGACCTTAAAAAGTGCAGGCCACTAGCACCAAAAAGGGGGTGGCAGACAAGAGAGGAAGAGAGTGAAAAGAGAGTGTAGCGCAACCACCCGAGTTCGAGACTCTCAGAGAGTGGAAAACTGAGGGATTTCCATGTGAGTGTCAAAAACGGTTTTTGGGGGAAAGCCGAGAAAGTGGAGGGGTGACAGAATAGACGGCCGCATATTTCCACTTTAGTTAATGTCTAATTTTGGCCAAAATAAATTCTCAGTTTTAGGGGGAAAACCCTGGGGAAAATGCATGTGTACATCCGTATTTTTCCCCATACCCACGTGCTGAAGCGACAGCATAAACGGAATCGGTGAAAACTATTTTAAGATCCATTTGGCTGTTTGGGAAACAAAAAATTGATGCCTCGAAAATCAAAACGAATAGAAGGAACTCGCTATGGCTACATCGATCCCAGAATGAGAGCGCAAGAAACCAAAATAAATAAACAAAAAATTTAGCCTGCTCTTTAATTCTTTAGGCGTGGTGCGTCAAATACCACGAAAATTAACCTTCAAGTTCTCGTAAACAATCAGCATGCGAATAAACAGCAAAGAAATTGTCATCAACGATTCGCAGGGCTGAGAAACAACAAATCGAAAAACAATTTCTTGGCTCAGCCAAAATTGCAACCCAAAACAGCTAAAAACGAACCGACTTTTGCTCGATTCCTACATGACACACTTGGAGCAACCGTAAACCATAATTAATGTGCATTACGCTGACCTGATTTCTTCCTACTACACCCACCAGCATTTCTTTAGTTCTTCCGCCAATTAAAAGCACAAATTTTCACAAAGTGTGCCAATTTAGAGAGGAAATTGCAATAAGCCAAGGAAGTTCACAGAGAGAATAAGATTGTTATCTTCTTTATAAATTGTAATAAAATGTTTTAACATTAATAATAAAGATTAAATTATAACAAATTAAGAAAGCCTTTTACTCTATGTAAGGTATAACCCCATTCGCGAGCGGTGCCTTTTGTAGTCGGCTTATGAGCTCAGGGAAAAACAAGATTACAAAAAGAGGCAGGCACAAGGTGGTTGAATTGTAAAAGTGCATTGCCACAGGCTATATCTACTTCTGCTTTTGCCATTTGCTAATTATGACGTATTGGCAACGCGTGCCGCATATTTTAGTTCGATCTTAACAACAATATCGTGATGCGGAGGTAATTGAACTTTGCTGCCAACGGCTACTCATCGCAGCGTGCGTGGGCGGTAGAAGTTTTCAGTTTTGGTTGAAATAAAACAGAATAATGCTGAATAAATGCTTTTCAAGTGACTCCAACAACAAAATGCAGACGAGCTAGGGAGTTGTGTGTGCGTGGGCGTTGAATAAACTTAACGAGCCAAAGAGTTTTCCTGCGTGGGCTGGTTCTGACTCCTCAAAATCGAGTTGGAAGTTGCGTTGGTGGCAAAAGGTTGATTGAAGTCAAGAAAAAGAAGATTTCTCACGCATTACAACCATACAAAATATCTTTATGCAGTTGAATATATTTTAAACGAAACGTAATGTATATGTACGTATGTTTAATACAAGTATACAACTTTTATTCCACCTGCTTTGTAACCAAATGTTTCAAAAGAATGCTGAAAATAGCCAAACTAAACTCGCACTGCCAACCAAATTTAGTCAAAAGTGTCAATAGACTAAAGCCAATTTTAAGTTCCATTTAAAAGCCTGCATAACACTTGGTTTATTGAACCTTGGCAATGCTAAACAATACCTCCATATCACTCTCTCTTGGATTTTCTCTGTGACCTTTTTGTACGGAAGACAATAATTAAATTTAGGAGCAGCCACCGCCACAGCGACGCCACCGCCGCGTCACCGCCGCGTTAGCGTCAGACAATTGTTGTTGACATTATGCAATTACATCACACTTGTTTGGCGCGGGACACACCCATGTCTTTCAATGGGTAAAATGTGCCGGCTCCAAAACCGGCAAACTGAGAATTTATGCCAGCATGTTATCTTTTTTATAGAATGTTGAAAATGTTATGAAGGTAAGGCCGATAAGAGAGACCTCACTGCAAGGGTACCCCAGCCTAAAAGCTTAGTAATGGCTAAACAAATTCTATATTTGAAATACCAAGCATTTTATGTTTAACAGCCAGAGATTCCTAACCACTATTTATTAAACAACTCTGATCTACACAGGAAATTC
Organism: Drosophila biarmipes; assembly: GCF_025231255.1. Lineage (NCBI taxonomy): Eukaryota > Metazoa > Arthropoda > Insecta > Diptera > Drosophilidae > Drosophila > Drosophila biarmipes. Next base: position 6,908,618 of record NC_066615.1, on the reverse strand, counting down.
TTATAAAACTAAAACTCACTTAAAAAATATAACATCATATTAAACTAGCAAAATAAGTTAAATATTTTTTCATTACTTCCATTTTTACATTTTAACCAAAATATGAATTTCGTATTCCAATTAGTCAGCTCAAGCCAATTGACCCAGAGAACCAAACACCCTCTATATGGTTTTCACACATATGCTGCTGGCGTTAATTAAATTTCCCAAGTATTCAATTATCGCGCAACGGAAGAGATCTTACGTAATCTTCCACTCCATCGAGCACAGCCCAGACAGCTGTCCCATCGCCTCGAGTGCGAGATGTAAGAGAGGCGGGCAATAAGGACGCTCGCAAATGATTTCATTCAGTTTTAATAATGCAACAAGTCACTCACGCAGTCAGTGGGGTACATGATAACGATGAGATCAATGATCATGATGAATTTTTAAAGCCACAAAAAAAGAAATCCATCAATCCCGTATGGCGGCGACAACAATAAAAGTGAGAATAGTTACAAAAACGAGTGCAATAAACCAGCGACAAGTGTAAATAATGATTATTTGTACTTCCCGATGCAACTGAAAAATGGAATTCTGTGCATTCATTCATTCGAAAAAAATTGGTTCAGAGCTTGCTCGAGTTCTAAACCACTGGAGATTTCGCTATCCCTATTTCACATAAAAATGAAAAGGAAATAACTTATATTGATAAGCGCACAAAAGTTTAGGTAAGATTCCTTACTAAGGTGTTAAATAATTTTAAAAGAATATGAATCTCCTAATGGAATACTAGTGTTGTATAAAATTGACGTTGTGGATCACTGGGACGACGCGCACACCGTGAAAATATATACTTCTTAATCTGCGAAACGTGGTCAATGGGAACTGGCAATGTTTGCAAGTCCCGCAGTAGAACGTTTCGCACCGGACCATCCCCAGATTTCCCAGCCAACGCACCCAGAATGAGTAAGAGCAGCGCCGTTCCGAGCCAAGCCGGTATATTTCACTTTGGACGCGTTCGCCCCACAAGCAGTCGTGGCCGAGTGGTTAAGGCGTCTGACTCGAAATCAGATTCCCTCTGGGAGCGTAGGTTCGAATCCTACCGGCTGCGATACGAAAGTTTCTTTTCTTTTTTGACCCTTTTTGGAAAACATGCATTTGCTCTCGAATCTTTTAAACAATTTATAGTTTGAAATTTAAGAGGACAAGTTGTAAAACTATGGAACAATAAAAATTCATCCGTTCGAATTCGTTCCGCGAATTTTATTTAAAAACAAATCAGTAGTTAAATAAATATCTTTTAAAATGTATGTTTACACAAAACAAAATATTAATGATCCTAACCGTCATTTCTTGTGTATTCTAGGCCTTTGCCTTTTCAATGTTAGCTCGCTACTTTTCCTCCCCTGCGTTAGTCTAACCCTAACTGTTAGGTTTTTGGCTGCCAGGGATTCAGCTGTTTCCGTGGTGTAGCGGTTATCACATCTGCCTAACACGCAGAAGGCCCCCGGTTCGATCCCGGGCGGAAACAGGTTGTACTCTTTTTTACCTACAGAAACTTAACCATGAATACTTAATTGCTGAAGAAACCGCAAAAAAAAGGCTTTTCTAAAACACATTAAACAAAACAAAAAAAAAAAAAAACACTATAAAGAGCTACGAATCTCTCTTTCTAACCAAACAAACACATATTACAAATCGAACAACACACATTTAAACAATATATACAATATCCCGTCAAACCTTTACAAAAAAAAAAAATGTACGCCTTCGGTTGGGTCACACCAACTTGACCCACAGCCCCCTATTTATCCAACCTCCCTCCCCCTATGAAACAACGATACCATAAAACCCTGATAAATCCTAATAAATTGCTTTAATATAAAAAAATTATAACATTCCTTAACTCTAGTAATATAATTAAAGATAAACCTTTCGATAATTCGATGAAAATAAATTAATAATATAAATTACTATCTACTTTTTTAGCTTTAGGTTTAAGTACGCTTGTAAATTTTCATAAATTCGTAGCCGAACATTTTATAGTAATATTAATAATAGTAAAAGGAAAACAACATTAAATTTTTTGCATCCTATGAATCCTATCATACATAAGGCCTGAGCTAAATAAGCTTTTCTTTTGAATGAAATAATTGCATACATTTGCGCAGTTGGACAAGAATATTAAATCATTTGATAGAAAACATATTCACATGTGGTCTTTATAACCTTTGGAAAAATTAGAATGTATTATTTTAATTTTCCTCCCATATTTGTTTGTTCAAACCTAAACTGTTCGGTGTTTGGCTGCCGGGGCTTCAGCTGTTTCCGTGGTGTAGCGGTTATCACATCTGCCTAACACGCAGAAGGCCCCCGGTTCGATCCCGGGCGGAAACATGTGCTACTTTTTTTATTTTCTCACTTTTCACTAGTATTTTTACAGACCGACAACTTTAAGTGAATGATAGCAACTAATTCATTTTATATGCGCAATTGCATTTTCCTTATGCTCACATTACTCTACCTTCATAGAAATGAATTTGAGTTAAGATAGCTCAACCCTCACTACATCTAAATGCACAAATGAAAAGCCAAAAAGATCGATTCATGATACTTTAGGCTATCAAAACTCAAAACTGCATCATCTAACGCAGCGAACGATAGCAAAACCAGTGTCAAACAGCTTGTTTCATTTAGTTCCCATCCGTTCCGCATTGTACGGATACTGCCGAGCTGGAAAGTAGTAGTAGGCATTTGGCTTGAACGAATTCAACTGTTTCCGTGGTGTAGCGGTTATCACATCTGCCTAACACGCAGAAGGCCCCCGGTTCGATCCCGGGCGGAAACATGTTGGCCTTTTTTTTTTTCTTACCGAGAAAATTGTTCTTTTTTTTCTTACTCGCTTCTCCACTTCTAACTGAAATTATAACCGCTTTAAGGTAAATAGGCAAAGAGACGGCCTGTCTAGCGAGCGAAAGTACCGAAATGTCTTAAGCTCATCTCTGTTTCAGACATCGCCCCGTCCATGTGTGGAATATCTTAACAAGGTGGTAGCAGTTCTAGCCGTGGGTATTTTGTGGATGCCCGTCTGCTGCTAAGCGCTCTTCATCTTCCCTTGCTAATTTTGTTTGTTTTGCTAACAAGCTGCCAGTTTGTCTGGCTCGTACCCGTTCGTTCTTCTTTCTTCCCTCTTCCCTCTTCTCACTTTAATTTATTTCATTTTACTTCACTCTCTGGGTCCAGAGACCCACTACTATCCGCTACCGAAAGTCGCGTGTGAGTCGCGTGGCTTGAATTACAAAATCCGCACATAAATCTCGTCAAAGTTGGCGCCAACGCCCATTGTGTATGAGGCAAAAGACTTGAGAAAAGTGCATAACTACAACAATTGCTGCTTCTGGTGGAAGGAAAACAAAAGTTAAGTGACAACAACAAGTGGTCAAGTTGAACGAAAGGAAAATGATTTATTTGCTTTGCATTCGGCTTTCTGCCTTTTGTCCGTCTTTTCTGCCCTTGATATAAGCCAAAGCCTTTTTGAAGAGTCCAACAAAATGTATTTCTTTTGCTCTTTGGGTGTCTTTGACTCACTTGGCCAAAGGCCAGAAGAAAGAGGTTGCCCAAGATTTGTATTTTTGATTCACATAAATTTAGTTTGTAAAATTGCCAAATAAACTTGAAATCTGCACAGTTGTTGGGGTTGGGTGACGTCCACGGTTGAAATAATTAATAAATGCAGCTTAGTGAATGGTGAAACATGAATGAGAGAGCTCATGAATAAAATTAAATACATTAAACTTCTATGATTGACTACATTTGGGGTGTATTTATTTTTTATTTATCTTCTTATGTGTATCCTAAAATATATGTTTACTGGAAGGGAACCAAAGGATTTTTTCCTGTTAAAGGGCGCTACAATAAAAAAAAATTGGGAGGGTTGGGTCATTCAACATCGAGAACCGAAACAATTAAAATTTGTTGTGGTCCATAATATGGAATCCTAGCATCAAAAGCATCAATTCTAGTATCTAAACGTTTGGTAATCTTTCTTTGCTAACCTTAAGTTTGCTTTCATGGTATAATACTGGTAAGGTTTCTTGTTATGACTTTGTAACTATGACTTTGTTTACACAAGTCAAGTTCTGAACTGGAAGCTTAAGTAATCTTGTTTGTGGAGTATGACATCATCCAGGACAATGTCGCACCCAAAACCTTCCTTCCCTCCCTCACCCCACCCCACCACACCCGGCAACTCAAATAAAACTTCATCCCTCGGAATATGACGTCACTTCCTGTCATTAACTCAAAACGACACTCAAACATAAACAGCAAAGGCACAAGCACCACCACCCCAAACCACCCAGCCGAAGGACATTTTTACGAGTCGCGTGGAAACATTTCCCGGCCGGCGAACTGGATTGGTGGCGCCACCATTCTGGTATTCAGTCATTTGGTGGCGCCGCCGACTATCAAAATTGCATGGCAACACGACGGTAATGAAAATGCCGGCCACAAAAAGGAAAACGGCCCAAAAAAGAAATATCAACATTGTAAGCACAATAAGGGGAGACCAATAAAAACTTGGGCGTGTCGCAGGACAGGGACAGGTATTTCCATAAGGAATCGCGCCTCATTTCACTTGTCCTGGGGAATGGATTGAGGTGGATGGTTGGTGGTTGAACCCTGGTGACCCCCAGCACGCGACCGGCACCGTGTGGCGGTGAAAATATCAGAGCCTGCTGCGTGTTTATGGTTAGTTTGAGTTTCCCGGATAATCGATGGAAAGCCCAACAACACACACGCACACACATGTTCTTAGCGACAGTAACTTAATCTTGATACGAACACTTATTTGCAGCGTTTAATGGACTTTTAATTGCACTACCGGTACAGTCTGCATCCGGTTTTTGCTAACAATAATTATTGAAGGGTTGAAGACCGTCGACAGGGCAGCAATCAGTATAGTAAGGTTCTTAGGAGGCCCTGAACCCTTTGCTCATGTCACAAAATTTATAACTGTACGTAAATAAGAGTACGTTTTTAATTTACTATACCAATCATATACAAATTAGTTTATATAAAAGTATCTATTTCGGTATGGTTTGATTTACCACCATAACCTAATTTTTTTATGGGATTCCCATTTTAAGTTTTTGGCGCTAGAGCTCATTAAAATCAAGCGCACCGTATTTATACCCGCTACTCGTAGAGTAAAATGGTATACTAGATTCGTCGAAAAGTATGTGACAGGCAGAAGGAAGCGTTTCCGACCCTATAAAATATATATATTCTTGATCAGGATCACTAACCGATTCGATCTAGCTATGTACGTCTGTCCGTCCGTCTGTATGAACGCCCAGATCTCTTGACACGCCCACTCTAACGCCCACAAACGGTTAAAACGCCTAAATCTGTCTGCCACCCACATAACATATACTGAAATAGCGGGTAGGTGGCGCTTTACATATCGCTTTGCTGCTTATATATCTCCATTTTGCTGCCTTAAGCTGAGTAACGGGTACCTGATAGTCGAGGCACTAGTGTTCTTCCTTGTTTACAATACCTTTCATTCGTTTTTTGCTTATTGGCTTTGCCGAAAGCAGTAAGCGAACCTATTAGGAAACTTTTTACCCAATGAAAACCGACGCTGGGATCCCGGTCTGGTTCAATGACCTATTTATTAAAGTGCTAGATGAACGCAAAACAATCCAATCTTCTCTGCTGTCTCTCCGTTTATTGCTCCCTTTATTTGCTGAAAGCCAGTGTACCATGCCCAAAGGGTAAATCAAAATTTATATATATGTACTGTATACATTTCACATAGATATGGAGATATACCATTACGCATATACACAAATGGTCGTAAATGAAACAGATATAAAAAGCGCCAAGCAGACTCAACGCTTAAGTGGCTTTTAATTCAATTTCAAGCGAAGCAGAAAGAGAGCATAAAGAACGTATGATGTACGAAAAAGTCCAGTAAAACAAAGGTCATTCTTAATTGAATTAGAGGTGAAGTTATGCGTGGCATGTTAAGATATCCCAGAGATACGAGAGAGAAACATCAATTTGCATTTCAATTACATGACACCTACATTTGTATATCAGCGGAAAAACCAGAGATAACTTTCTCGTTCAGCTTATCGCACAAGGTACAAGAGACTCGCCCCATGACATCATCCTTAGTTGTTGATTATAAAATTATGAATACTCCGCATAGATTGCGGGATACGAGAGGCAAATGACAGAAATCTCCGCTTGAGTTGCGTAAATACAAATCATTTATTTCCCTTTGACGGTCACGGCCTCGATTAGTTCTCAATTAGTTTGGCAAACAATACAAAAAAAACTAACTAAAAGAAAAACCCGGAATATAATTATATATCGCTCAAGTATTTAGATGGCGTAAGCAAAAAGTTCAAAGTTGAGAGAGGTGTGGTTTCCTCTTCTCTCCACAACTTTTTTCAAACCTCTTCTCGGTAAACAAGAGTCAATAAACGCAAAAGAGAGACCCAATCACAATCATTGCGAAAACCCAGAGCAAACATACCGGCAGATATCATAAAAAATAAGTCAAGACAGGGGAGTCGAGTTTGTTTGCTGTTTTGTCATTGCTGGCTTGCTTTGCACTTGACTTATGGGCGTATATACGGTTAGATCCGAAACTCACCTTAAAATTGAATTTGTTGCGTGGTTATAATACTTTTGTATTGATGTGCCTGCAAAGAAATATTAAGAACATTTGGGAATTAGTAAACTAACTAAAGCAAATCACATTATTATAATGAAAACCATTTTACTAGGGTAAGCACTGAGAAAATATTTTTTAAGCTGACTAAAAAAAATGAAATAATCTTAAAAAATAATACCACTGCAATTTTGAATTCTAGTTTTAAATCGGTCTATTCAAGGTTTCTGTACCAACTAAGTTTTTCAAATTTCCAAATAATACCAATATAAAATTGCGTACAACATAACTTTTATTTAACTAATTTTTTACTTTTAATCTAGAAAAGTTAATGGTTTTTCTTTGACCGAGTCAATATTTTAGCAAGTTTCAGGGAGAGAATTTTCCCTTTTCTCGGTAAACAGATGCTCTCGTCTTCCAACGCAAACAGAGATATTTTATTGAGATAGATGCTGTGCCTGCCGCTCTGCGGTCAGCGCCTCAGTTCGATGATGTCATGGGAATATTTTTAGTTTGCGCACGTTAAAATATTTTCGTACTACTCGTTATTTTATATGCGCTTTGCCCAGACACACACACAACACTCTGTAAGTAAATACCACGATGCGAGACTCTCCCAGCAAACAAAATAAAATAATTGAACTATTGAGGGGAAGGCAGCAAGCCAACTGGAATTCTTCGGCAGCGGAAAATCACTTCATGGAAAGCCCAATCAATTTGCATACGAATTACCACCCCACAAGCTGAATAGCATGTAGTTTGGCCAAATACAAGTTTAATTTAATTAAACCTTTCTCCGATGCGCTCAGGTGATCATTTTGCACATTTCACTTGCCACGCACAATTGCTGTCTGAAATTGGCCAATAAATGCGATCTAAATGTTTCTGCGTGAAAGCCCAGACACGAAGCATTGCCAATGCAGTTGAGCTGCTTCTGGTGTTGATTTACAAACTCGGAGGATAAAAACGATTATGTAAGCCGCCTCTTTCGTGTGCTACACAATCGCTTTTTCAACCTCCCCCTTTTTCGTAATATCTTCTTTTTTGCATTATGAATTCATTTATGCAGCAACACGTTTGCGCTTATTGTTGCTCCAGCTCTATTGTTATACGACGATGATTGTGATGATGGTCTTTTTATAGAGCTTTATTGTTGCCCTCGTGTTTGGGCAATGATTCAATGCAGAAGTTGTTTGAAAGCCAGACTTTTTATTGACACTTGTGCCCGGTAAAGTGGGTTAGCGAGTCATTTAGAAGAGGAAAAAGCGCCAGACATAGAATATCCAACCAAAAGTCGGCGGAAGAGCAATTGCAGTGCCATTTATGGTATTATGGTCGGCCACTTGTCACGTTTGTAAGCCACAAAACCAAATTACATTTAATTCCACAGTATTTACATTAATTACAACAAATTGAGGCAATTTAAGATACGAGAAAAAAGAATACAACAAGAACGGGTTCCCATTTCCCACGCCCTCACAACGGGAGAGAACGAAATTAGCCTAAATTCCAATTTAAATTTAGTTCATTCGGATCAGACCGCCATAATAACAGGCTTTCAATCACTTTCGACCAACAGGGGGAACATTCGTTTGAACACATACTTATACACGAGGAAAGAGAGGAGAGTTGGAAGAAACCCAGCGAGAAGATACAATTCAATTGAAGTTCAAGCGCAGCTGAAGAAATGCCAGCAAGAAATGTTAAAGAAGGCCAGAAATGCAGACACACAGCTCCACCATCATCCTCAACGCCGCTGTCTTCCCATCTTTATAGACATTGTCTACATTTCTCTCTGCTCCGCTCCCCAACATTTTCGATATAATTATCCACATTGTTTTGTTTTCCTTCTGCGGGTACCGAGCTTTTAGAGCTGAAATAACAACAGAAGGCTGTGACAAACACAGAGACTGCACTTCAAAATAATACTCTAATAATACTGTTTTTTTATAATCGATCAGTTTACAATACCTCTCATTATTAGCTCTTTTCGATCACTATTTTTAAAAAAGTTTTGAGTTAAATAAAAAGAAAATTAACTCTACAAATCATATTTTAAGAGGATACAAATTATATTTTAATCCATGCTGTTTATTATTGTATGCCGGCGACCTTCATACAAATTATTATATTTAGAACCTTATAGATGTACAAAAAACATGTTTTTAAATATTTGTTTTCTGTAGCTATAAAAAAGAAATCCTATATTTATCTTTTAAAGAAGGAAAGCCTAAGAAACAATTATTATATTTAAACCCCCATAGATGTAAGCAAACACTAAGTTTCTAAATATTTTATTTTAGTAAAAAGAAACCACTTAAACATTAATTTCTGAAGGGTTCCAAAAAGAGCATCCCTATGAGGGTGTGAAAGCTTCGGTATGACTGCATACCTCTCTTCTTCTTCTATTTTCCCCCAAGATTTATGTTGTGCTGCGGCAGTTTGTTGTCGGCTGTTGCGGCTGTGCTGCTTCTGCAACTGTACATTTGTTATTGGCTGTCCCTGCACCCGTCTCTTTCTGCCTCTTCAGCTGGGTTCCAGTGCCTGGTTTATTGTTGTTCTTGCTGTTTTATTGATGAGCTGCAGTTGTTTAGCCAGCAGCAACATCTCTCTTCTTTAATCTCGCTTATGTGTCTCTGTTTTGAAGCTTGGCACGTACGCCTCTTTTATTTATTTCTCTCTCTTTTGCCGTCCCACTCTGTTGCATCTTCACGTCAATTTGCTTTGGGGCAGACACCGAGTACACCTTTTTTTCTGTGTTTGGTTTTCGGGGAGCCATAAATTTGAAGCCTTCGCTCTTGGACAAATTTGTTTTCGTCTTGGCCAGAGTTGCCAGACTCGGCGGAAAAGAAGGGGACACATCCAGCTCCATTAATCAAAATTATGCAGCTTAATCCCAACCATTTTCCAATCAATTAATCACCGGTGACGTGACGTCGGTGGGAATTTCGATAAGCACACGCTTGAGCAAACAATGTCCAGGGCCCAATCAAAAGTCATTAGGAGTTTTTGGGCCATTGAAATGCATTTGCATTGACGGACACGCCTCAGTAAAGGAGAAAGTTGGCATTTCGTCAGCTTGAAGTGCATTTCTTATCTTTTTGTTTTTGTTATTCTTTCGGGCGCTCACAATTTCCAGTTTCCGTCTCATTTCCATACAAACATTTTTTGTTGCTTGGTTTCCCCCAACAATTGTTTACGGTTTTAACTATGCACTTCCTCCCGTCAGAATGAGGCACACACAAAAAAAAAAGAACAGCTCTAAATGAAATCCGAACTGATAGAACATTTTATTAACATTTTGTACGTGCGCAACAAGTTAGTTTTAAGGTTTTTTTTTTAATTCGACTGATACTGTGGGTTTTCTTGATGTGTATATCCGCTGCTCGTTTGTAATTCATGGCGGAAGCAACTGTTTTTGTCCTGGTTTTTCTTGGTGTTTTTTCACTAACACGTAGTTCGGCCTTAAATCCCAATGGTATCAGCAATGTCTGATACCTTATATTTTCAACCATTTTCAGGAAGTTCTCGCAATGCAACTTGCGGTGTCTGAAAAATAAAAGGCCAGCCCCAATTGAAACCCTCGACCAACGAGTCATTCTAATTTGCGAATTGAAAACGGACAACAGCGCAAGAGGAACAAATGAAAACACGGGCACGAGTGGAAGTGATAAGGGGTGATAAAGGGGGAGGCAGCATAAGCAATGAATTATAAAGCCCCTGTCCAAGTGTGTGTGAATGAGTAAATTCGAATTAGCAACAAAAGCCAGCAAACAAAAAGAGCACATTTTCATTTTTTCTTCTTTTTTTGTGTGCAAAATGACGTCACGTAGCGCACAATAGGTAGCTCAAGTAGTGGAATGCTAGATTTCGATTTCGTACTACAGGAAATAATACAAACTGTAGAAATATAATTTATAATTTAGTTGGCAGTGCAATTACACTGCGGCAAAAAAACGTCAGAGCCAAGAATTTTGTATATTTTTGTAATGTACAGGTAGGTGTGTGTGCACTTGTATCGGAACAGCAATCTAACAAGAAAACGTAACAAGAGCGAAGGTTCCGATAAGATTGCCACAGAGCACAAATACATCCAACTTCTATGACTTCGCACCTCTAAAAATACTGTCGTCTTCAGTGCGTAACACGAGTTAGAAGTAGAGATAAAGAACTTAAGGTTCCCCTGGGATAGTACTCCAAATAAAAGTATTTTCAGATAGATATAATGTTTACAATTGCAAGATAAAATATTATACAAATAATTGCAAATTGACAAAAAAAGGTTTTTTTTTAATAAATAATCCTTTTTTTAAAACTTATTTTCTTTACATTTAATTTGTATGCAAATTACAGTATGATTAGTACGGCAAATCGAACCAACCAGCAAGAACTCACTTGGGCAACTATAAAGTCTCCTAGGCAGGCTTCGGGTTGCACCGACAAATGGCATAAACAAGTTTTCAATATTTACAAATCTGTTTATCACTTGTTGCTGCTTTTCGCTATTTACTTCGCTGAAAGACGAGAGACCAAGGAGGAAAAGTGGGTCACGAAACTTGCCAACAGATGCGCGCCAGCAGGCGATTTATTAGCGACAAGCCCAGCCAGCCAGCCAAGTGCATTAGACACACTCCCGAGATTTGCAAGTGGCAGCAAATGGCGAGGAAAAGATTTGATCAGATCTGCGGCGAAAATCGAAAAGCCAAATGACGTGCAACTGTATTTTATTTTTTATAATCTGACAAGCGCATAGAAAGTCGGAGGGAGAAAGAAGCATGAATCATAAGGAAAGGAAAAGCACACGCACACACAAGCTCACCCACCCAAAAACGAGAGAGAGAGAAGAAAAGTGGCTAGAACATTAAGTTCAAACAGGGGCGGAGTGGGGGGCCTAAATGGTCTTTGTGACCCCAAAATTAAAGCAAATAGGTAAATAAAATAAAAAATATAAAGGCATTTTCATAGTACAAGTTCCCTTCTCTTCACTTAAAAAATTGGACCCCCAAAAATGTACTTTGGATCCGCCACTGTGCCCAAAGCATAACAACAAAATAGACACACTCACACACACCGTGTTGCGTATGCTTGACCAAACCCAAAAAACAAAAACAACACTTATTAGAGAAGCACAAAAGATGGCGTCACCGGGCGAATTGCGGCTCATCGCTATAACGGTTAAAACTAATGCAGGGCACGCGGAGATATTTAAAGCTTGGCGGGGTTATTATACCTAATCCGTGGAACACGGAAAAACTTACCGGTATTTTTTGTAAAATCGTCGATCCTCCAGTGGCCACAAACACAGGCACAGGTCACAAATACGACTCACGGTAAGTTAGAGGAGGAACGCACGCGTTTTTATATGTACTCTCGCTCTCGCACCTAGGTTTTCGTTTTTCGGCTGCTATATCGTACAAACACACATACGCCACAGAGGGAGAGAGAGACTATCGGCAAAAGGGGATGGAGAGGGGAAGAGAATTTAATAGATTTAACTTTAAATGCCTTGAACAAAATTTGTTTAAAATAAATTATTTTTCGCTTTCGGGGCTTCTTGCACTACACCAAGTAACTGTTAATATTTTTCAAAGATGGCCGCTACTAACGGCACTTTGCACTGTTGATTCTTTCAAGAACTGCACCGCGCACTGCTGCAAATAAGTATTTTTTTATGTATTGCCTACGAGAATTTAATCCAAAATCGTACGGACACGTCCGACGAACAGCGCACGTTGACAAATGGACGAGGAATGAAGCCCAAAAGAGAACGGCACATAGCGGAAAAAAATTTTATGAGAGGCAGAGAGAGAGAGAGACAGGGAAAGAGAATAGAGCTGGAAGGCGGCGGGCAACTAGAGATGTTAAAAAACATTGAAACACGGCTTACTCTTGGACGAGCTGGCTTCTGAAACGGGGTTAACTAAATTTGGTAAACAACCGAAACGATTTAGGTTTAAAAATCGCTGACATTGCGCAAATATATTTAAAATACGAAAAGAGAGCGAGGGAGAACTTCATCCTGCAACGCCCAAATATGCGCGCTAGTGTGTGTGCGCGAGAGAGACAGAGAGAGTGTGTGTGTGGGGAGGAACAAATATTTGGAGCAAAGAGTGGGGAGAAAAAAGCGGCCCAAGTCCTTTCCGGCACCTTGACCACAAAAAACGACTATTTCGGCGCTCTCGCCGCACTTTTAGGTATTCTTCGCACAAAAACTATGTCAATTAAGCCGCACACGTCGATTATGTCATATTATTTATACAAATACACGTTCACACACAAGCGCCGCGCCATATACACACATACAAGTCTGTGTGTGTATCAGCGGCGTCCTCCCATCACCGGCAATGCCGTGAAAAAATCGATGGACACTCTGCGGCTTCGTTTTTGGGAATATTTTCTCATTTCCTTCATCATAAACTATCACTAATTTGAGTCACCCACTAATTGGTTAATGAATTTGACGAAAACCACTGCTTACAATTTGTAAATGCTGAATTTCACGAAATCTCGCCCGCGTGATGTGTTTCGTTTTCGATATTTTCTTCGATATTCGCTTCGAGTGTGACCGTGGCGCAAAGTGTAAAAAAACACCTACGCATCGATATTGTGGTCATTTCTTCGATGTTTAAGGTAATATCGATAGAATTTTTCAATCGATCGGAGGCAGCATTTGCTAACTTCAATGGGTGTCCTCGCTAGGTGTCGCGAAAACCGAGCTTACTTCAGAGGGAGAAAGCAAGAGGCCGTTGTTGTGTCGACGTCGCTGGCGGTTGCGTGATGATTTTGTGTCAGTGCTGAATTGTGGAACTGCCTTGCTTAAGCATTAATAAGGAACATAGAGGACAGAATAGGTGGAATAGATCTCAGTTCCAGTTCAGTGAAAAAGTATCCCAAACTACAATTACTCTGTCTTTCAGATCGTTTCGTGCCTGATGTGTTGGGGCTTCCTAATTACCAAGAGCAGCGTATTTTCTACCCAATACTGTTCCCGAATACTGCTATTCCTCCGCAACAAATCACATTCTACATTTTTCGAAGATCAACCTATTCCTCAATCAATGCCTGTTTAGTTATCCTTATCAAAATAAAAAATATTACAAAAATAAAGACAAATATCTTAAAAAAAGGTGGATCCTCGTGGGCACGAACTCACACCTTCCCGTCCGATGTGCAAGTGCATCGCAGGAGCAAACTAGAAACATCTAATCTAATCTATTTAAATAAAAACTTAAAAAAAACTTGTAAACTATCTAGGACTCCATAAATCTAAAAATAAAGTAATTACAAACAAAAACCTACCTCGTACCGTAATTGTTATATTCGATTTCATTTCGACTTATTTATTGCTTTCTTCTTGAAATTTACTAATTATCATTTGCCTATTCCATTCTATTTATTTTCGGCCCAAAACTGATGCCCCGACTTCTTTGAGCATTCACGCGGTATCGGAGCGAGACGCGCCGCGTCAGTGTGCGGGCTTTCATATAATTACATGCAAACTTCTCTACGCGCTAAAAACAGCGAGGAGCCGCGCCGCACCGCAACGCACCGCCCAGTGTGCGCAGACCTTTATAGAGGTGTGAGCGCACTAACAACAGTTTAGGGAATACCCTGACTATTTTTGGTTAGTGTGCAGCAACAGATATCGAATACTCCCTCCTAGTGATGATAACATTAGCAGAAACTCGAACCACGAATAATAACATTCTGCCAGTATTGTAATACTATTAGTCTGCATATTATTATTTTTTTTTATAATGGCATATTTTTAATTAGAAGTGGTTCACAAAGGTGTTAACATTTGATAAAAAAAAAAGGAAAAATACAAAATAACATAAAGCAGAAATTTTGGATTTTTCGATAAATAAGAAGTACGATTTCCGATAGTCAGTACCGGCAGTCAGGTGTTTAGATACAGATATAAATATTTGTAGTGAGTAAATATCTCTTAGGCTGGAAGGTACGCGGATACGTTGCTGCATTGTTGTGTTGTGATTTTGGGGAGTGAAAGTGCGTGATTCGACTCGGAAGTCGTTCTCTCGGGCAATCAAGGTCCCTTGGAAGTTGGGGAATATATATTTTGGTGGCTATTTTAAATGGCTATTGCTGTTGACGAATCTTCCTTGCCACTTTGCTGGTCACGGGAATGAGCCAGGCCTAAAGAATGCATTAATTACCAAACCTGTTTGGCTTTCGCAGTAGCCTTACCAATGCCCGCAAACACAATAACAGATCCCCAGCTAGCATATTCTGCCCCAATTAAAGGCCAATTTACGATTGCGCCAGAGATATACCCTATACACATGGTACATCTAGCAGTCCCTGGCTCAATGTCGATATCTCCGCTTTCTATGGATAAGTAATGGGCCCAGTCTCCCGAATGGCGCACACCCTTTGAGTCACTAGAGAATCTCATGCTTCCGAATGATGTCACACAACACAGAATATGTATATAGCTACATATACCGCGTTGTATATGTGGAAACGTTTGAATTATATTTGGGTGCGAACCGAGAATTTCTTGTCTCCGAAGTATAATTTTTGTTTGATTAAACCCAAAGCTCGTTGCGTGAATTAAAGTAATTACATTTAAGTCGGGACCGCCTCACGTTGGGAATATTAACGCTTCTGTAATACTCGTTAAACCATATTTATGTCCCTGGGTGTGCTTTTAATTCCAGCGCGAGGCAAATAAGTAAATATGGGCGCTACAAATATGGACTTTGCTAGCTAGATATGAGATATTTGGACACCAAATATATATGAATGGGTTTTTAATCTTCGGCGGCACCTTGCTTTCTCTTTGATAAATAAACCAATAATTTCAGATATCTGAACGATGGATGACTTGAGGGGATTCTTGAGGCAAGCGGGACAGGAGTTCCTCAATGCCGCCGGAGACGCGGCGATGGGAGCGGCCAAGGAGGTGGTTGGGTCGGTGATCAACGAGATCTTTATCAAGAAGGAGGCCGACACCAAGAGGGTTTTGCCCAGCATCAAGAACATGAGAGTTGTAAGTTGACCCACGAGGCTACTATCAGCTATTTACAGGTCTATACTATACGAACAAATCAACCCATTGAAATCCATATGCATGTTAACAACTACATTCCACCCAATCATTAGCAACCATTGCAATCTCAAAGTAGTAGTACGTTGTACTACGGGAACGTAAGTACCTAATCCAGTCATCTAAATGGCATTGACATGATTCCCCGAAGGGGAATGCGCTGCCAAAGTGTCGTACTGTGTTGTCCTCGTGTTGTTTTTCTTTCGCATGTAAAGTGTACAGAGCATCCTCCTCGTTTCCGAAACTCCATTTCACAAATACACTCTGTACATACAGAATACTCTTTTGTAAATGCATGCAGTGCTTGGCTCATATCATTAACGTATAGTACTTTTAGCTGGGAGAGAAGAGCTCGAACCTGGGACCGTACTCGGAGGTGCAGGACTATGAGACCATATTGAACAGTTGCCTGGCCAGCGGATCCCTCTTCGAGGACCCCCTGTTTCCGGCTTCGAACGAGTCCCTTCAGTTTTCTCGACGCCCAGACCGTCACATCGAATGGCTGAGACCCCATGTGAGTTTTGTATAAGGTATACATTTCTGATGATTTATAATGGCCCTTGTTTCAAAGGAAATTGCCGAGAATCCCCAGTTTTTTGTGGAGGGCTACTCGCGTTTCGACGTCCAGCAAGGAGAACTTGGTGATTGGTAAGAAAACCTCATACTTAAAAGTATAAAACGACTCAAAAACAATCCTTTTAGCTGGCTTTTGGCTGCGACTGCAAATTTGACCCAGGAGTCCAATCTTTTCTTCCGCGTGATACCAGCGGAACAGAGTTTCGAGGAGAATTACGCTGGCATCTTTCATTTCCGCTTCTGGCAGTACGGTAATTCAACTTAAAACTCCCTTTACGCATTTGCCAGTTAAACCTTTCCTTAAATTTAAAAAGGTAAATGGGTGGATGTGATTATTGATGACCGTTTGCCCACCTATAATGGAGAGCTTATGTACATGCACTCCACGGAGAAGAATGAGTTCTGGAGCGCACTGCTGGAGAAGGCCTATGCCAAGTAGGATCATAGCATCTCCTATTTACTAGCCTGCTAATATTGTATATTTCCCAGACTTCACGGATCCTACGAGGCCCTTAAGGGAGGCAGCACTTGTGAAGCCATGGAGGACTTTACGGGTGGCGTTAGTGAGTGGTACGACCTTAAAGAGGCGCCCGGCAACCTCTTCACTATTCTGCAAAAGGCGGCCGAACGCAATTCCATGATGGGTTGCTCCATTGAGCCTGACCCCAACGTCACAGAGGCGGAAACACCCCAGGGCCTGATTCGAGGTCACGCTTACTCTATTACCAAGGTTCGTACTGATACTATTCACGATGCGAACCATTTAATAAGCAGAGTGGTCCCTACAGGTCTGCCTTATTGACATCGTAACGCCAAACCGCCAGGGAAAGATCCCCATGATCAGAATGCGCAATCCCTGGGGCAATGAAGCCGAGTGGAATGGACCCTGGAGCGATAGCTCCCCGGAGTGGCGGTACATACCCGAGGAACAGAAGGCGGAGATAGGACTCACGTTCGACAGGGATGGAGAGTTCTGGATGTCCTTCCAGGATTTCCTCAACCACTTTGATCGCGTAGAGGTAGGAAGTTGGAAATTACTTTTACAAGAAGCGTGATCCTAAGAGCAATGATCTTTCAGATTTGCAACTTGTCCCCGGACTCGCTGACCGAGGACCAACAGCAGAGTGGCAAGCGAAAGTGGGAGATGTCCATGTATGAGGGAGAATGGACACCCGGTGTTACAGCCGGTGGCTGCCGCAACTTCCTGGACACCTTCTGGCACAACCCCCAGTACATTATCTCGCTGGTGGATCCCGACGAGGAGGACGAAGAGGGGCAGTGCACAGTCATTGTGGCCCTGATGCAGAAGAATCGCAGATCCAAGCGTAACATGGGAATGGAGTGCCTGACCATTGGTTTCGCCATCTACAGCCTGAATGACCGCGAACTTGAAAACAGGCCCCAGGGCCTGAACTTCTTCAGGTACAAGTCATCTGTGGGCAGATCGCCTCACTTCATCAACACCCGCGAAGTATGTATTGGGATGTCCCTAAAATGGATTTCAATCTCCTAATATTTGGATTTCCTCAGGTATGCGCTCGCTTCAAGTTGCCCCCTGGCCACTACCTGATTGTGCCTTCAACTTTCGACCCGAACGAGGAGGGAGAGTTCATCATTCGAGTCTTCTCAGAAACCCAAAATAACATGGAGTGCGTACATGTAGAAAATGATAATGAGTTTGTATACTAGAAATAATGCGGGGTTTCAATATCTTAAAGCTTCTAAAGTGCAATATGTGGTATGTGACTACAGCATCTCTATATTTTTAGTGCTAGTAAATGTTAACTAGATTTGTTTCCTTGTCTCTTACCCTTCACACATTCCCGACAGTTGAATTACAGATATGCATGAAGGTTTTTATTTTTATTCTACTCTTTCGGAAATATAGTTGAGATTAACGCGTTCAGTATTCTTGAAACTCTCGAAATACTTATCCTAGGTATAGTTTAACAATCTCTGTCTGTCTGATTAGTTACTAATAGCTCAACTTGCAATGGAAAGTATTAAAACTATTTTGTCTGCTCAGTATGAAAGGATTTTACCTTTATTTTGTTTAACCTCAGCGGGCGGTTAAAACTCGATAGGATCTTTAAAACGGGTAATTTTACCAATTTATTTTTAACCCTTGCTTAAATTGTACTGTTGTCATGTAACAATATACTTATTAAAGTAAAAATAAAGGAAACTCCCACAACAACGTATTATACTATTTCAAAATGAACCCACAAAGTCTGCTTTGAATACTCATTAGGCCATTTCAAATCCCTAAGCTTGATCATAGTTTTGTACAAAGACATTTGTATTCTGTAACCTGTTTAATTTTCATTCATTTCAATATCAATCATTTGGCTTTTCACTCCCAATTAGAGAGAATGATGATCATGTGGGTTATGGCAACAAGGGCGATACGGTAAGTAATTCATCTTGCAAGGGATCGCTTAACTAGGAACTTCGCTCTTTAAAGATAACTCCCGGGTTCCCAACACCCAAGCCACTGGATCCTCAGAAGGAGAGCTTGCGGCGCTTGTTTGACAGCATTGCCGGCAAGGACATGGAGGTTGATTGGATGGAGTTGAAACGCATTTTGGATCATTCGATGAGAGACGGTAGTTGAACTTAAGACCTGTAGATGCTCATTTTCAAGAACTTATTTTTTAGATTTACCCAAGCCTGTTGTCTTCAACCGCTTCTCCAATAACATGGCCTTTGAGACCCAGGCGGCAGGTCCAGGTGATGATGGAGCCGGCGCCTGCGGGCTTTTGTCCCTGATTTGCGGACCGTTTTTGAAGGGAACGCCTTTTGAGGAGCAGTTGGGAATGAGTGATCAGTCGAATAAGAGGCTAATAGGGGATGATCCCTCCAACGGTGGTCCAGTAACAGCAAATGGTGAGATACAAAACAGAACGAAACTATAGAAAAACATTAAATGGCAAAATATCTCTTTAGCAATTGTGGACGAGACCCACGGCTTTTCCAAGGATGTCTGCCGCTCCATGGTTGCCATGTTGGATGCCGATAAGTCCGGCAAGTTGGGATTCGAAGAGTTCGAAACCCTGCTCTCGGAAATCGCCAAGTGGAAGGCTATCTTCAAGGTTTACGATGTTGAAAACACCGGCAGAGTGTCTGGTTTCCAGCTCCGGGAGGCTCTTAACTCAGCAGGCTACCATCTTAACAATCGTGTTCTCAATGCTTTGGGCCATCGATACGGCTCGCGAGATGGCAAGATAGCCTTTGATGACTTCATCATGTGCGCAGTTAAAATCAAGACATATATTGGTAATTAAAATTCAATTTCAAATGTGATTTAAATTTTAATTATAATCGTTTCTGCAGACATATTCAAGGAGCGGGACACCGAGAAGAACGAAACCGCCACTTTCACATTGGAGGAATGGATCGAGCGAACAATATATTCTTAAAAATGATTTTATTTTAAGTTAGCAAATGTCCTCAAACAAATATTTACTTGAAATCTCCCAATGGTAATCTCCAATATTTTTCTCTATATAAAGTACAAACAAACTATACTCCCGAATAGTTTTCACCCAGTTATATGATCGTGTTTTGTAATTGTGTGTCGATAAATGCTGTTAACCGAATTCATTGACTTGTTATTTATTTAATTAGGAAACAAAAAAGTTTATAGCATTTGCATTTAAAATATAACTTGAGCGAATGTTAACTTATTAAAGAATTCCACATCCGATATTTGGCTGGGACTCTTCACTTAAGAATTGAAAACTAGTTTGGGATAAGTGGGTTTAACCAATAACAAGCATGAAAAGACGACTTTTGTTTAGTAATTCGTTTTATTTTTGTGATTGAACCTTGCACCAAAATAATTTGCTTTGAGTAAAGCCTATTATGGTAAACTATAAATCACAATATATATGTCTTAAAACACACCCAAAATTATTATGAAATTAATTTGTAGCTGTATTAGATGGGATATATTATCTATAAATATTATTACTAGCCATCTTCTTTCCAAAACGTGTCTTTGTTTCTTAAATTATTTGACTAAATGACGATGTGAGAATGCGGCCGGCCGAGTTGGAGTCTCGTCAAACTTTAGTGAGTAAGTATGTTCAAAGCTATGTATATTCCCTACGTAGATAATCGAGTTCTCCGCTGAATAGTTCGGTCGATATACATATTTTGATATTATATATATTTAAGTATGTACAGTAGTTAGTCATAAAGTTAATATCTATGCATCTTCGCTTTCTGAATTACGCGTGACCGTGCAGAGCGGACGTATTACAGTACATGTGTTCACCCGGGCTGCCCAGGGCCTCCTCAACAATTCGCAGAGGTTCGTTCGTAGACCTGGAGGTGTCCAAGCCAATGCTCATCCCTCTCTGCAGGCTGCCTCCACCGCCTATCTCCATGCTCGGGGTTGGATTCTGCAATTGCAACTGCGAGCTAAAGTTATGATGCAAATCATTGTCGTATATCCCTGTGCTTTGAAGCAGGTCTCCAGAAGTACTCGTCTTAATATAGCCACCCAGGTCATTAATGGGCTCTGCGACAATGAGGCCCGATGTGGACTCAATGCTTGAGGAACAGCTGGGTTCTTTTGCGGCTGGTGGCGGGAATAGGTGGTGATAGCGTTGCCGAATGGAGTCCACGACATCAAACAGGTTTTTGGCGTCCATCGCCAGTACATGGGCAGCCGACAGCATACTCCTTTGATCCGAATCAGAATTAGTTCTCTGGAGTATTGGTTTTGCTAACAGTTATTAGCACTTACCTGCGATATTCGCAGTCCAGAGTTGTGTCGCTATACTGCTGGGCCAATCGCATGGCTGATACCAGTTCATGCATGTCTTTGGAAAGTACTTGATGTGCCATTTGAACTTCCCTAAAATGTAGATAGCTAAATCAATAAATCCTTCTTCTTAAAAGCGAGCACACTTACTTAAGGGCCTGTGCTGGGAAAAGCACGGATATTTTGTCAACCGACGTGAGCAGGTTTCTTAACTTGACGCCCACGTTCTTAACCAGTTCCAAATAGCCTTCGGTATTCGCTTTCTCCACACCTTGTGACAGCACCATTATTGATTTGACCACCAGTGTGGTGGCGCAATATACTTCATCATCCGCACGATTTATAGGTCGACTTGTGACTGCACTGCCAAAGTTTCTGGTATTTGGAGCCACCTGCTCCTCGCCAGATGTCAGCCCAGACAAGTGATCCGCGGATGAGTGGTTTGATTTCTGCGAAACGAGATTTGCGTTCGGTGTCATGGGTCGGGAGCTGGAGTTCGAGCAGTCTGGCAAACTAGAAGGACCGCCTGACATGAAGTCAAGCCTAAACATTTGTGCCTGGTGATCATTAAGCGATCCTTGAGGTATGGAGCAGGATCTTTGCCGCTGAAAAATAGTTGGTTAAAAATTTTCTTTTTGCTTTCAATTTAATGTTACCAACCAGCAATTCTTCTTGAATCAGCCATTCGCTATCGCTGTTGCTATCCTTTTGCTGTTGTCGTAGTTTTTCTCCCAGAACATTGTGCATGCCCTGAAAATTAATAAACTATTAGTTTCACTTCAGAAAAAACTGAATTTAGTTAAACTAAAACCTTAACAAATCAAAAGCTTACTTCAACAGTCTATTAACTAATCAAAAAATCCAAAACAGGGGAAATAAACGAGGGAAAATAAAAATGAAACGCAAACGCTTGGCTGCCAACGTGTCCAAGATTAGGGCCAAACCTGATTTCCCATAGCTTCGGCTTGCAAGGTGGCCATGCAAGCAGCTCCTTCGGAAACGTGAGTTCCGACTGCCATACTCTGTGGCCCCGAAACCATCCACTTTCGCTCTAATTCCCGCTGGTTTCTAGAGCTTTCGTCAAAGTTTTGTGGAGAAATAACTCCACAGGAATCAACTGGTATATTTGGCTGTGCTTGCATGCCCATGCAATTTGTGGATTGTGGTTTGCCAATTTCCACTGGGCCCATATTAAGCATGGGACTAAATTTCGGCTGCTGCTTGGCGGACACACAAGTCTTGAGTCCGGCACCTCCGAAATCGTAGATTTCCTCGGGTAGAGCTTCGCATTCAATGGAGGTTTTCATCTGCTGGCGATAGGCATGGAAGTAAGTGTTTCGCTCCATGCTCCTCGAACGCTCCGCCGTGTTGGTGCAGTGTGGCGGCTTTGTGTTGTAGAAAACCAGATTTTGAGCTGACATCAGTGATTGGTGGCGTTCCAAGCTGCCACCCTTTGAGTGCATGGTCTTTGCCGGTGCTGGTTGGTGTCTCTCCAGGCTGCCATACAGACTATAGCCGGCAACCTTCGACACAATCGGGTTAGAAATGTTTTCGCCCTGCATGTGATCCTCCGTTTGGGGTGGACATACAACGAAGCTACTCTTTGACGGCAAGCTACCAGTAAACATTCCTGCGTGGTGGGGATTTTGGGACTCTAGGGGTGTAGCTAAAGCGGTTAAGGGGTTAGCCATTTGACCGGCTCTATTGTTAGCGGAAACATGTGATTTTAGCCTATCAGAATCTGCGATCGGGTCAAGTTTTAACAAATCTGCTGCCGGTAGCTTAGTAGTCTTAAGTGAAACGTCCGATTTGCTGTCATCTAATCCTACAGCTAAAGTGTTAAATACCGAAGCTGGTGTGGTGTACGCAGCTGGATTGATGCCTCGTTTTTGGTTCTCCATCATCAACTTGGCCAGCACCGCGGGATTTTGTGCAATGATATAAGTCTGAGGTAGCGCCGTTGTTTCAGGCACTAAGCCAGTTAGGTCTAAAAGAAATCACAGCATTAGGGATTTTGAAAAAGGGAGCTAAGTGCCATTTCGTACCAGGATCGTGCATCGTCCTTGAAGGTTTCGATGGCGGAATGTCAATGTCGTCGCTGCCCACCCATGACATGGATGCCACTTTTCGTTGCTCCCGCTTTAGGGTCTCCGATGAATTTATGCTGTCTTCAATAAGAATTTCACTGTGAAGTATACAATATTAATTTGGCATTCATTGGTGCTAGGTGTTTACTTACTGCAGCGTTTCCTTGATCCGCTTGAAGTTGGGTCTTTTAAGTGGTTCATAGGCCCAGCACTGAGACATTAGAGAATAAAGTCTGGGCGGGCAATTGGGAGGTAACGGCAGGCGCTCCCCGTTTTCCAGCTTTAGGATTACATCGCTGTTCTTTACGCCTTGGAACGGCTTTACGCCAAGCATAAGTATTTCCCAAATACAGACACCTTATAAAGTATATGATTAGCACAGAAATGGAAAATTATGTCATTTATTTACCAAACATCCACACATCACTGGCTGTGGTAAATCTTCGGAAGTTGATAGACTCGGGCGACATCCATTTAATGGGGAGGGCAACTAAATCAATCAATTCAATTGATATCAATTTTTTCTATAAGACCAAGAAAGTAAATATAAAGTATATCTTACCTGTGGGGGTTGAGTGATAATAGGATTGATCGGAAACCCAGCGGGATAGACCAAAATCAGCCAGCTGCAAATTAAGAGACAACTTAACACATCATTAACATAAAAAAATGTAAAAAGTTACCTTAACACATGTTGGGGAGCTGACGAGTACGTTACGTGCAGCTATATCTCGGTGTACAAACTTTTTTGATTCCAAATAACTTAGAGCAGTCGATAACTGGTAGCAATACTTCAGTAGGGTACCATGGCTCAACCTTAAGAGAAAGACGAAGATAAATTAAAGTAATAAAAACCCAAGAACCAATTTTGCTTCAGTATCACCTGTCGCTGTTTGTCTTTAAATAGGCCCTCAGTTCACCAAGTTTAGCCAATTCCATTACTATCCAAATGGGCATTACGCTGCAAATGCCAATCAAGCGAATAATGTGGGGATGATCGAACTTCTGCATTATATCTGAAAACACCAATAGATTGTAAGAAATGAATAAAAACAACAAATTTAGGACTTACAAGCTTCGGCAAGAAAGTTTTCGGTTTTTTCAGGATCGTCATTTGCTTTACATGTCTTTATCGCCACTTGAATGACATCTGGTCTTGCATCAGCGTTTCTTTGGTCACTATTGCTATCTTTGCCATTTCCCATGGCGTTCTTTCCCTTGGTCAGTTTCGGGAGAGTATATGTGCCCACATAAACATCCCCAAACTGACCGACACCAATCTTAGCACTCGGGGTAATATGGGCTCTGTCCAGCTCATAATTCCGAACGGTTGGCGTAGAGTAATCGCCTTCGCCCTCCAACAAACCAATCTCCGCGTAGTCATCTGTCAGCATCGGCTTTCCCTGGCTCGAAGTCGATTTATTGGACCCTAGCGTGGCATCATTGGGCAATGCTTTAGCGCTGTCATCGCTCAATGCTGCCGTCTCTCGCTGCCAAATCGTGAACTCTAGGTCTTTGGATAACAGCCTGCAGTAACCGTCAATGAGGTCGGCAATGCTCTCAGCAGTCTAAAAGTATACAAGAATAAATAGCATTACAAAAACTAATTGAGGCAATCCGCAGTGGCAAACTCACATTAATACCATTGCATGTAATAACCAAATCTTCCACGTTATTGGACGCTGATATTTTTATCTGCGTCTTAATCTTCTGGCAATTGCAGTTAAAGTTTTGTAGCTCCGATTCTGTGGTACTTTCGCTAGACTTGGACAGCTTTTCCTTTGGCAAAGTGCAGGTTTTAATTGAAACGACATCTTTAAACTGAGCTACGTTCGTCAAGCTGGCTTGAGGGTGAGTCTGGTAGGAGATTCCTGGAAAAGATAATTCTTACAGGGTAAAATAATATTTTGCATACCACTCAAATAATTACCAATGTGGGGCCCGACGTGTAGTATTCCAGAAATGTTCCATGCCGAGCTCAAGGTTACCGCGAACTGCTCAAAGTTTGTTAAATAAATATTTTTCAAAAGATCGAAGAACCTGTAACAAGAAACGCGACATTAGCTGCACACCTGACTTCAGGCTTTAAAAGTGCTTACCGCGTCAAATACTCAATGTCGTTGTAATTGTACACCTTTTTGTAACCGACTTGGATCAATTTCTTAAGATTCTTTGGCTTTGATGTGACTATCACAGATTGGGGAAGAAAACTTTTAAATCCAATTTCCTTTTCGATGAAGTCAATGTGCTGCTTCTTGTCCGGGGCCTTCACGGTTATGTTCTTGAAATAGTGTCGAATGCCCAGACAGCACAGCTGCACCGCCACTTCAGTGTCGATGGATGTGACATTGGCTTGGATAAAGTCTTCCTTCACCTGGAAATGGTAAGAAACGAGTAACAGCATTTAATCAAGACCATTTTAGCGCAGTACCCACAGTAGAAACCAGTAGAAAGCAGTTACATATAACCATACTTTTAAAGAATAAAAAAAGGTGGTATAAGTGGTGAGATCTCCAATATGAGACTTGCTGCGTTTCGATCGCACGGAAGTCATACCCATAAACTTAAGCAATTTACCTGATTAAAGTAGTAGAAGCATGTGGCCCTGTCTTCGTCGAAGAGCTCCTGAATAGTGTTCGGCACGTAGCGCACCCTGAGCTCCACTCGCCACACTCTGTTGTCGGTGATCCTGCGGCCCTGCTCCAGTAGACCCTCGTTCAACTCGGCCTGGTTGTTGGGGCAGTCGACGTTCGAGCAGCCTGGCGTCAAGATGTGCGTGAGGACCTTCTGCATCGAGGTGCTCCTGGCCAGCCAGATCACCTCCTTGGTGATCATGTTCAGCATGCGGCAGGCATATCGCTGGATGCTCGGCGTCCGTCCATCCGTGCCCAGATCTTCGACAGTTCGCCGGATCACATGGAAAACGGTCTCCTTGACGTTGAACCGAACAGCCTTGAAGCTCTTGTTCGGCATATGCACGTGGATGAGGTACTCCTCGGGGAATACTAAGGATAGAAGTGTCATTTCATCAGTTACACGAAACAATCGGAGGGGACACTGGAAACTCACACTCATTTTTAGTGGGCGGCGGTTGACTGCTGGCTCCCGCGGTGTTCATGGTCCACAGTTACCGCACAGTGGGCGATTCCGGATAAACGCTTCAACCTGAGACACCAGAAACATATGTTACGGATATCGATTGCATGACACAATAGCTAGCTAGCTGGCCGGCCCACCAAGTCCTTCCGGCCAATCTTCACAGGTGGAAGAGCGAAGAGACTTTCCCACCACCCTCTTGTTTTTTCTGTACGAATTTCGGTGCTGCGGAACCACACCTTACTGCCCTGAGCAGCACACACTCTCGCTCCCACTCTCTTCGGACGCCAAAGTTACGGGCCGTCGATCGGCGAGCCACATATATGACCGAATTCTTTAATCTGGTCGGGAAAGCGAGATATTCGTTATTGCCAAACTCTCGGTTTATGGAAATACGGTATGTGGTAGCACGCACACACATGCACCCCCCATATATGCATCTGTTTATACATACAGTCTGCGCCAGATGTGAGGGGTTGGTGGGTTACTAAATGAATAACTGGCAAAACCCTGCGATGCGTGCACTTCAGCCTCGCATTGCCGATTCAAGCTGGGGATTTGCGGTTGCCCACTGGGCTTAATCAGCCAGAAATGGTTATTTTTAAAAATATGATTTGATTACTTATTTCTCCGTGGTAGCCAGTGTGACCGAATCCTCGAGCTGATAATATCCGAGCCTGGGTTGTTCCCAATTTAGGGAAACCACTGCATCTGGCCACATCAGCTGCCTAAGATTTAGAAGGTTTGCACAATTTGTTAAATAATATATGTATGGGCCTCCTTAATTTATTGCTAAAATAATATATTTAGAAATATCTTCACTTTGGGGGCTTTGAAAACCGTTGGTGCCCGGGAACCAGTTCCCCATTCTATCGAAAACCTATCGATAACCTCATTGTTACAGGTCTACCACCACTGGCGTGGTAAAGTAGAATTTTCCTTCCAATTTTCCTGAAAAATATATAATTAAACGAAAAGAAGACGGTACGTATTCATTTTGTTACACCCTCGTAGCCAGAATTCAATGACAACGCCCCAACTCCAGTTCTAAATAGAGAGCTGAGCTTTGTAAACAACTTGGTACTGCTTGGTTGCATTCGCACACGTTTACAGATTTCGTAGTTTGAGATATAGAAGGTGCTTGGAGCATCCGCTCATATTGCAAAATCAATATACTTACACTACTTATAAAAAAGAAGTGTTTGCAACTCAACAAAGTTCTTATGTTCACATTACAAAGCAGCATGTGTGATGCTAGCACTGGAAGCTACACAGTACACTGGTCCCATATGTGTGCAATCGCCTTCCTCCAAAGCAGTCTTGTCTTGGTGTTTTCATAGCCCATTCTATTCTTACTTTTGCAGATCTACTTAGACCAAAATGTCGGACTCGGAAGTCAGTAATATGTCGGACAGCGGCTCCGAAGATGGATCTATTTCCAACAAGTCGCAGCGCAGCGCCAGATCCAAGTCGAGGTCGCGATCCAGGTCCGGTTCGAGGGGATCTCGTTCCGTTTCCAGGTCCAGATCTCGCTCCCAGTCGGGACATTCGAGATCCGGCTCTGAGTCTCCACAAAGACGGGATAATCGCGCCAAGAGCGATGAGTCCGGCGAGGAGGAGGAGGAGCCTCCAGGCGAGGATATTGATTCCGAGGAGTACGACGAGGAGGAGAACGACGATCACCCAAGGAAGAAGAAGAAGAAGGAGCGCTTCGGTGGCTTCATCATTGACGAAGCCGAAGTAGACGATGAGGTAGGCCTTCGTAAAGCTAATAATTCATTTCCTTGCTTTTAAACCTATAATCTCTTCAATTAAAGGTCGATGAAGATGACGAGTGGGAGGAGGGTGCCAATGAGATTGGCATTGTCGGCAACGAGATTGATGAGCTGGGACCCACGGCCAGGGACATCGAAATTCGACGACGAGGCACAAACCTCTGGGAGTAAGCGAATGGAAATATCAAATATCAGCTCCAAGTCTTACCTATTTATTTTAATTTAGCACCCAAAAGGAGGACGAGATCGAAGAGTACCTCCGAAAAAAATACGCTGACGAGTCCATAGCAAAGCGTCACTTTGGAGATGGTGGTGAAGAGATGTCAGACGAGATTACCCAGCAAACCTTGTTGCCAGGCATTAAGTGAGTTTTTCTCTAACTCTATTCTACGAGCAACCATTTAATATCACGTATTCGCAGGGATCCCAATCTGTGGATGGTGAAATGTCGCATAGGAGAGGAGAAGGCCACCGCTCTTCTCTTGATGAGAAAGTTCTTAACCTACCTAAACACAGATGATCCTCTGCAAATCAAATCGATTATTGCACCAGAGGGCGTCAAGGGATACATTTATCTGGAAGCCTACAAGCAGACCCATGTCAAAACCTGTATTGACAACGTGGGTAATCTTCGGATGGGCAAATGGAAGCAAGAAATGGTGCCCATCAAGGAGATGACGGATGTGCTGAAGGTGGTCAAGGAACAGGTTGGCCTTAAGGTCAAGCAATGGGTTCGCCTTAAGCGCGGTCTCTACAAGGATGACATTGCTCAGGTGGACTATGTCGATTTAGCTCAGAACCAAGTGCATCTGAAGTTGCTTCCACGTATAGACTATACACGGATGCGTGGAGCTTTAAGGACTACAGCAACGGTAAGCCGAAACGCTATTATTAAAATAGAATAATAAAAGTTAAATGTTTAAAATCTTCTAGGAGAGTGACGATAGCAAGCGCAAGAAGAAACGTCGCCCGGCAGCTAAACCCTTCGATCCTGAGGCAGTGAGGTACACATATTTCACACATTACATTTGAAACACCAGTTAACCGAGTTTCTTTAGGGCAATTGGAGGCGAAGTCCACTCGGATGGTGACTTTCTACTGTTCGAGGGAAACCGGTACTCGCGAAAGGGATTCCTGTATAAGAACTTTACGATGTCGGCCATTCTTTCAGACGGAGTTAAGCCCACGCTTGCCGAGCTAGAACGCTTTGAAGAATCTCCCGAGGGTGAGTTAAGGGCGGTATTTCCTCTCTGCAACAGTATTAACTTGTGTATTTCCATAATTAGAGGTCAACTTGGAAATTATGGGCACCGTCAAGGACGATCCCACCTCGGCTCACTCATTCTCAATGGGCGACAATGTTGAGGTGTGCGTGGGAGATTTGGAGAACTTACAAGCCAAGATTGTAGCTATCGACGGCACTATGATTACTGTCATGCCCAAACATCAAGATCTTAAGGTATGTTTTGCTAAATACGAAACCGAGCAAGGAAACTAATAAATAATTTTTGCAGGATCCATTGATTTTCAAAGCCAGTGAGTTGCGCAAGTACTTCAAGACAGGAGATCATGCCAGGGTGTTGGCCGGTCGCTATGAAGGCGAAACTGGTCTCATCATTCGCGTAGAGCCTTCCAGAGTAGTGCTCGTCTCTGATCTGACCAATCACGAGTTGGAGGTGCTGCCAAGGGACTTGCAACTGTGCTCAGATGTGGCCACAGGTGTCGACTGTCTCGGACAGTTCCAATGGGGAGATTTGGTGCAACTCGAGTAAGTTCATTCATTTGCTTTCGTGAGAATAATACCTTAATTGGATTGGTACATTTACAGTTCCCAGAATGTTGGAGTCATCGTACGACTGGAGCGGGAAAACTTCCATGTTTTGGGCATGAATGGCAAATGTATCGAGTGCAAGCCAACCGCTTTGCATAAGCGTAGGGAGAACCGCAATACGGTGGCCCTGGATGCGGATCAGAATCAGATTCGCCGACGTGATATTGTGAAGGTGATGGAAGGACCCCATGCTGTAAGTTTTTCGAATATCCACCGATTTGTGGCATTTCTTTAACTGACTCCTTTTCAGGGACGTTCCGGCGAGATAAAGCACTTGTACCGCAGTCTGGCCTTTCTCCATTGCCGCATGTACACCGAGAACGGTGGAATATTTGTGTGCAAGACACGTCACTTGCAGTTGGCTGGAGGCAGCAAGACCAACGTTAATAATGCTGGCACACTGGGTGGCTTGGGATTTATGTCGCCGCGCATTCAGTCGCCCATGCATCCATCCGGTGGTCGTGGAGCTCGAGGTGGAGCGCGTGGTGGACGAGGCGGCTTCCGAGTGACCCGTGACCGTGAAATTTTGGGGAAAACCATCAAAATTAGTGGCGGACCTTACAAGGGAGCAGTGGGTATTGTCAAGGACGCAACTGAGAGCACGGCTCGCGTGGAGTTGCATACCTCGTGTCAGACTATTTCGGTGGACCGAAATCATATTGCCATTGTGGGAGTTACCGGAAAGGAGGGCAGTGTTTCCACATACGGACGCACTCCAGCTCGTACTCCCGGTTACGGAGCGCAGACGCCGAGCTATACCGCTGCCGGATCGAAAACGCCGCTGGTGGGAAGCCAAACGCCCAACTGGGATACGGACACTCGTACTCCTTATGGCACAATGACACCATCGCACGATGGCAGCATGACGCCTCGACATGGAGCTTGGGATCCCACAGCGAACACAACACCGGCGAGGAACAACGATTTCGATTATTCCCTTGAGGAACCCAGTCCAAGCCCTGGTTACAATCCAAGTAAATACCTTTCTTTTACCTTATTTTGTACATCCTTTAATCTGTTTCCATCTTCTAGGTACTCCTGGCTACCAGATGACTTCCCAGTTTGCCCCTCAAACGCCTGGCACTCTGTACGGATCGGACAGGAGCTACAGCCCCTTCAATCCGAGTCCCAGCCCTGCTCCGTCGCCCTATCCCGTTGGCTACATGAACACCCCTTCCCCATCGACCTATTCGCCGAATACTCCGGGTGGCATACCACAGTCACCGTATAATCCCCAGACACCTGGAGCAAGTTTGGACTCATCGATGGGCGACTGGTGTACTACGGACATTGAGGTTCGGATTCATACACACGAAGACACCGATCTCGTGGGGCAAACGGGCATCATTCGCACCGTTTCCAACGGTGTGTGCTCTGTATTCTTGCGACAAGAGGACCGCAGTGTGTCCATCGTCAGCGAGCACTTGGCACCAGTGCCACCCAACAGTGGTGATGAATTCAAGGTCATCTACGGCGAGGAGCGCGAGTCCGTGGGCGTAGTGCTGTCCAAGCAAGAGGGAGACGTGCTCGTCTGCAAAATAAATGACGAGGTTAAGATGATACCCGTAAACCACCTCTGCAAGATGAAGTCCATTGACTAAGCTCCGAAAGAACTTGCAGGTACCCACTTCAAAATTGAGAAATGCTTCAATGAAATTTACATTATTACTAAAATTAAAAATTTCAAATAAAATATTATGGACGTATATTCAGGGTTTGGTATCTTTAAAATTGGCATATCTATAGAATTTTCAGAATATAAAGTAGTTTCGATTAAGTTAGGCTCTGATATCGACTTCCGTTGCTGTGTTTTTTCGATTGTTAAATAAAACTTACTAGTAATACCCGACGTGGTATTTAAAAAATAAAATACCCATGTTACTTTTTATATAATGACACCCATAATGACTGCAAATAAGATAGGTTTTGAAAGATGTTTTAAAAAAAGCAGCTTCGCAAATCATTCTGGTTTTTCTGAACGGAAAACAAAATGCGTATATAAGATGGTCCAGCTGATCCCGTGAACTTGACGCTGCCGATCGCTGCTATACCACAGAAATCGCGCAGCGCTGAAAAGGCAGCGTTTCTAAGTGGATGCAACCTCAAATTATATGGGTACTTTACGACTTTTTAAGATTTCAATCCCAATCCCACAAGTTATAGTTTTAAGATTACAAACTTCTACGGAAAGACAAAAATACATGAGTACACTCTTTGGGAGGAGAATGACTTCCTGTTACATACTTTCCAACGAATTTGGTATACCCTTTCAGTACACGAGTAGCGGGTATAAAAATTGTTTATAAGCAAAAAGCCGCCAGGCACGGTCTCAAGAACAAAGCTTTCCAGAAAGCACACAGATAACGCCATTCGGCTCTCATTTGTTGCCAAACCTTGTGTAATTACTCAAAAGCTATCTGACCAAGTTTCACTGATCTTTGCTTACCTAAGGAATCATTATACTGAGCGATCTTGGCGATGTTGCGTCTCACAGCTAAGCAGGCCATGAGAGCCAGCTCCCAGCTGGCAGCCACCAGAAACCCGGAGTCATCCTCGTACGTGCAGCAGATCGAGGCGGAATGGGAAACCGCAAAGCCCTTCAGGGAAATTCCGGGACCGACACGGTGGCAATTATTTCGCGGCTTCCAGAAGGGCGGGCAGTACCATCAACTGGAACTGAATGAAGTGATGCGCCTGCATAAGCAACAGTTTGGGGACATATGCTTGATTCCGGGACTTTTTGGTATGCCGTCTACCGTGGTGTTGTTCAATGCGGAAAACTTCGAGAGGGTTTATCGCACCGAAGGTCAGTGGCCCATCAGGTGCGGCTCCGAACCCGTCCTCCATTATCGTGATAACAGAAAGGATGAGTTCTTCAAGGACTGCGTCGGATTATTCAGCAAGTGAGTACAAAAATATGAGGTTAACCCACTCCGAAATCGTTTATATCAGACTTACTTACATAAAAAGTCCACTTTGCGAAATAAAATCGGCAAGTGCGGCACGAAGGCCACCTTATCTCTTAAAGCACTTCAAATTTTGTGTATTGTAAACATTGTTTTTCAGTAAAGTTACTAACAAATTAATTATTGAAATTAAATAAATATTAAAGCCTTTAAAATAATGTTAAAAATATTTTTTTTTCATATTTTAGTGGTGCCGATTGGGGAAAACAGAGAAGCGCAGTCAATCCCGTTCTCATGCAGCATCGCAACGTGGCTGTCTACCTGAAACCGATGCAGCGGGTCAACCGTCAGTTTGTCGATCACATCCGGAAAATTCGCAATCCGGAAAGCAAGGAAATGCCCGGCGACTTTTTGAACAGCGTGAAACAGCTGACCTTCGAATCGGTGGCGACGGTGGCCCTTAACAAGGAATTGGGACTCCTCCGCGGAACCAATCAGCCTCCCGAGGCAGGGAAACTGTTCAAGAATATAGAAATCCTTATGGATTCGTTCTTTGTGCTGGGCATGAGACCCTCGGTTTACAAGTATATTTCCACGCCCACTTATAAGAAGTTCAGTCAGGCCATGGATGAACTATTCGACACCTGTTCGATGTACGTGAATGAAGCCATAGAAAGGATTGAGAAGGAAGCGGACCGAGACAACTCTAAGGATTATAAAAGTGTTTTGGAACAGTTGTTGCAAGTCGATAAGAAATTCGCCACTGTTATGGCCATGGACTTGCTGATAGGAGGAGTGGATACAACCAGTACGGCCGTAGTCGGACTATTGCTAAACCT